>NC_086451.1:82078766-82678766 GCF_028390025.1 Pseudophryne corroboree
CTTGTTGTTGTTGTTATTATTATTATTATTATTATTGTTGTTGTTGTTGTTGTTATTATTATTATTATTATTATTATTATTATTATTATTATTATATCAGTTACATTTAGCAGGCAGAGACTACAGAGACAAAGGTGCAGACTGTCATGCCTAGAGGCAGATTAGTTGTTGCTCTGCTGCCGTTGTGTGACTACAAGTCCCAGCGTGCTCTGTCAGCCTCTCTTGCACAACAACTGGAGAGACATCTTGCTTGTTGTTTCCCATTGCTAAGGCTATCACCCTAAAGAACTTTCCTTTCCTTGTTGATTGCTACAAAAAATGGAAGAAGAATAATAACGTAAACTCCTTAGATACTGAATAAATATGTATATATATTATATATATATATATGCACACATATATATACACACACACACACACACACACACACACACACACACACACACACCAGGTAGACTAGTCTCTGAGTGTCCATGTGTCACCCCACAGCCTGTGTAATCATTATCCGAAGCTTTTACATGGGAGTGACATATCCTGTGTATCATTACTTCCTCCTGGACCCTGACACCTTCTCTTACACATGTAGTAACACTAACTAGGAGATAATACTAATACACAGCAGCAATATGCTCCTCTATTGTTACACTATTGTACTACATTACTATCGTTGTTGTTGTTGTTGTTGTTGTTGTTGTTGTTATTATTATTATTAACACAAGAGAAATGCGTTATATAACAATGTAAGCTATTATCCACTCTAGGTAATGTGTGTGTAATAAATATAAATATATAAACAATATATATATATATACAAATATACAAACACACACACACACACACACACACACACACACACACACACACACACACACACACACACACACACACACACACATATATATATATATATATATAAAAACACATCCACTGGAATCCGGCACCCCGAATTCAGTGTCACATCCACCTAGGTGCTCCTGCGACATAAATGCACTTTGGTAAAGCTTTATAGCATCCTCGCTTTAAGTATGTCACTCCAGGATTTTTGCGATTGAAGGACAAAGTCTGTTTATTGGTGTGTGTGTGTGTGTGTGTGTGTGTGTGTGTGTGTGTGTGTGTGTGTGTGTGTGTGTGTGTATATATATATATATATATATATATATATTTATATATATATATATGTATATATATATATATATATGTATATGTATGTATGTATGTATGTATGTATGTATGTATGTGTGTATATATATATATGTATATATAAATAAATAAATATAATATATATATTTATATATGTATGTATATATATGTGTGTGTGTGTGTGTGTGTGTGTGTGTGTGTGTGTGTGTGTGTGTGTGTGTGTTAGCCGCCTGTGCACGGCTGTAACATGTGCATTGTACTATAAGAGTTTATCGCTGCCTCTCTCTGTAGGAAGACAATAATCCGCCTAATTGAGCCGCTGGGGAGCCGGATCCTTCATCCAGAAACTCCGCAGCCAGCAGAGCGCTCCGGCGCCCGCAAATTTACTATACATACTGTATCACAGGCAGCATATTGTGACCAGATGCACGGAACCAGGCATGGAGTGGCACACAGGTTGGGTGATTATGGTGCCAGGCTGGAGATAAAAGTGTGTTATATATCAATCTCATCTTCCTCCTGATACTGTACATCTATTTATCTATCCACTAAAAGAATTCGGGAAAAAAAACTTTTATAAATAAAACAAATTGAAAAAGTGTGAGAGTGAGTGTGTGTGTGTGTGTGTGTGTGTGTGTGTGTGTGTGTGTGTGTGTGTGTGTAAGTATATATAAATATATATACTGTAAATGTGTGCGAATATATATATATATATATATATATATATATAATCTACTAGCCAACGATTTACATGTGTGCAAAGCTGCCGAATAGTCCATCCCCTTGAAAGAAAGTGGTAAATAAAAAGCCAATAAAGCATCAGATTGATGAGAATAGTAGGACACATATAGTTATTTATATATATACACACACACACACACACACACACACACACACACACACACACACACACACATATATTACATAATTATATATAGATGCACACATATATGTATATAAATAATATATATATAGGATGATATATCGCGTTGTAAAGATGTACACAGCAAATGACACTTTAACATTATTATTATTATTATTGTTATTATTATTATTATTGTTGTTATTATTATTATTATTATTAATAATAATAATAATAATAAAAATAAATAAATGTATTGTTAGACTGTATCAAAGCTGTAATATCATTCTTGCGCTGCAGATATAAACAGAAAATTTGCATTGTTGCGATTGGTATAACTAATTGGAGTGAATGCTCATTTTAGCTGTAAAACGTTAACACAAGAAAAAAATAACGCGATGTAAATGATCTAATTTGATCAAATGGAAAGAAAAATAAACTTGCAGTGAAAAAAACATAGTAATAAAATACAGTATATGATAGAAAAACTGGCATAGCAGCAAAGTGTGTGTGTGTGTGTGTGTGTGTGTGTGTGTGTGTGTGTGTGTGTGTGTGTGTGTGTGTGTGTGCCTGGAAATAACATTGCACTCCGTTTTGCAGGAGCCTGGCGCATTGCTTTAATCTTTAATGTCAGTTTTCCCCTAATTGCATGGTAATGGATGGACCCGACTTGTATGACTAATTTGGATATCCGCTTTTATGTTAATTCGTTACATATTTATTCCTAATATTTCTATCAGATAATGAGGCCTCTGAGGGGAGTCTGCAGCCTAGGGATCCCAACTCATTATTTTTTCCTTCCTTCCTTCCATATTTCTTTAGCATTTGTTATCGATTTCAGCAACTATTTTCTTTGCACAACTCCCCCCCCCCCACACACACACACAAACACACACAAAACAACAACAAAATAGCAAAACCAAACCAACACAACACACCCATTGATGCATGACTATATATAAATGTACTTTTTCTCTAATATTCTATCATACAGTACGGTAATAATTTCATTAATCTAAATAATATGCATCTTTATACACTTTCCACTGCAAGTTATTGCACTGTTTCAGTATCTTTGTTATTATTGTATTGTTATGATCTATATTTACATTCCAGTCGTTTTTTCCCTAAAAACAAAGTATTGTATAAGTGGGACCTTCAGCACGTTGTCTTTAATCCTATTACTTTTATTGAGGACCTAATGGATCGGACCCTGCAATGAGTCCAGGGTAGTTGGGGAGAGGGGGGGGGGGGGGGGGGGCTATAACTCACCTTTACCTTTGTATTCAGAATCTGAGGATGTGGAACTACTGCTCTTGTCCCTATAGTCTTCTCCAACTTTGCTGGACAAGCAATGGGTCAGGTCCTGAGCTGGTTGCCCATTACTAGAGTAGGGTGCGCAGGTGGCTAAGGGCTTGCAGTCTGCCAAAATGTCCCGAATTAAAAAGGAAGAGGTGACTGTCCTGGACTGTGAGGGGGCAGAGAGCTGGACTCCTGGCTGAAGGTGGGACTCAATGGCTAAAGCGACCCCTTGCCTGGCGCTGACAGCCTCCAAACACTCCCGGGATGGGGACGGAGGGGAGGAACAGACGCTGCTGACTTCAGACCTTGGACTCAGCTCCAGGGGTGACCTGGGGTCCCCCATCAATAGGTCCCCCTGAGCCAGCCCTGGGCTGCCGGCTCTATGGGACAGAATGGTGTCAATCCCAAATCCGTTGGACCCTTCCATGCCAGCCTCCTTGTGAGTGTCAGAATAACATTGAGCCTCAGTTACCGTCCCAAGAAGATCTTGTGGGCGAAAAAAGAAGGGTTTGTTAATTTATTAATCCCCAAGTCAACTGGATGTCGCAGAGTGGCCGGGTGGCAGGTTCCCCATCCAACTTTCCAGCGGAGCTTTCCAAAAGTCCCAACTATTGCAATTCCTAGTTAGAGACAAGGAACTGGGTGGCCAGGAGCTGTTGGGGAAAAAAAATCAATAGAGGGTTTCTGCTCCTTAACCAACGCAATGATGGAAAAATCGATGGGAAAGGAGGGAGAGTGCTGTCTGTGGCGCTTCAGCTGTGATGGAGAGGCTGAAAGAAGAAGAAGAAGCTGTGATCTCTCCTCAAACACAGCAGCCAAAGCAGGGGGTCACCCACTGGCACATCTCATCCTCTCCTCCAGGAGTCTCTGAGGACCAGGCTCTGAGCAGCAGCAATAGCAGAGTGTGCGACCCGGTGGCTCTGGCTCATTCAGCACCTTGGAGAGCACCTGTGCGCCCTGGATTACGCATGGAGTACCGTCCTCTCCAATGTCACCCAGCCCGGAGCCGCTGCTGGGGAGAGTTCTCCTGCCTGTCTCGGATCTGTCCAGGTCTAGACCCCGTCCAGCATCATCACTGCCATCAGGCTTTCTGGCTGTTCAAACTCAATAGTCCCTGCCCTTGTGGCTGAGGCTGTGCGCACTGCTCCGGTGCCACCCAGGGGGTCTGCAGACTCAGATCTCTTTCTTTTGAACTCTGTGTTGGTACACTGTCCTGCTCCTCTGCCACCCGCTGGGTGGTGGTGGTGAGGGGGGAGGGGTTGTCTTCAGTCTCAGATCTCCTTACACCAACTGTCACTTCAGCCTTTTTCTCTACAGAACTTGTGTCACTTTGCCATGGCTGATAATGTGTCAGCACACGTGTCAGCGCTGCCTCCTCTGCTTATTGGCTGGGGGGGGGAGTACTTTTTTTTTTTTTTTGGCTGATGTCATGCTAGGAAAAGGAACCTGATCCTCTTTCAGTTTGATTAAAAGAGACAGTGAATTAATTACAGCAGCCCACGGCCCGGTGTTTACAGGCAATTTCCACCTTGTTTGCTCTCATCCCATCATTCATGAGACTCTAATGATGCCATTAACCCTATACTGTCAGGCTGCAAAGGAACCTGTCATTCCGCTGTGCAACAGTTTACCGCTTCGCAACTTAACGATATTAGCTTGATGTTTGTAGAAAAATGCAGTAATAAATATTATTGAACCAGTTTACATTTATTCATTACACTGTTTTGCTTAATTTTCTTCATTTTGGAAACTTTCATTTGCATAATGGGGGTATAAGGGACGCATTCGTTTAATTCATATATGTTATTTAATAGTGTAGTCTTTGCATTATTGCTAATCGTGTATATCTAAAATAAACACAAAAGATCACAGGGGTGACCATCAAAATAATTGGACTCTTGCACCTACGCTTAATGCAAATTGCAAATACTTCATGTGCTTATAATATAACAGCGGCTTCCAATCCTAGATGAAATGACCTGATGTACGCCTATGGCGTGTTTACGCTTTTTTTTCTCGTAATAACGTCAGAACTAGTATATTTTGTCATAATTTAGCGTTAAACTACGATTACGGAATACGGAGGAAAGGACGCAGACTAACTGCCGGTGTGGTATTTTGTTGGATATTTACAAAGTAATTTTTCGCTAAATTTATAATATCATTCAGGTTTATTACAGGACATTAAAATCATAACGCCAATGTGATCGTTGAACAACATCAGGATTATCCAGTATTTTCTTGATAAAGTTTTGCATTTATAGCTGTAAAATGTATGTTGGTGTCTTAATAGTACTATAGGCAGTGAGGGCAGTGTGCGATCGTATTGTGAAATGGGACAGAAGGATGGATAGAGAGAGATAAGTAGAGAAAACTGAAGGTCATAAGAAAGTCAAAGAGATATGTCTGAATCCTAAAATAAAGATACGAAGACCAATGCAGCTCGTTTCAAAAGGTGGCATGTTTTGGAATTAAAATTATGGAATTTATTCTATATGTTTTGCTAAATCTTAGTCATACATTCTTTAGGTGACATTTCACAAAAAAAAAAAAGGAATATTGTCGAATTTATTGTGATAATCTACTTGAGGATCCACTGTAAGATGTAAAATAGTTTACAAAATTGAGTTAGTTGAAAACAGATCAGTTATATTAAATGTGTAGGCAGATATAGATTTGCATTTGTCAATTTATCAGTGAAGTTTGTGTAATCTCTGTGCTGAATACAAAAACTGTTGTTTTTAAACATAATTTATTTTAGAAAATCTTCTTCTTTTTCTTCTTCTTCTTTAAAACCCACAGCCATTGCCTATCTATCTATCTATCTATCTATCTATCTATCTATCTATCTATCTATCTATCTATCTATCTATTTCCTGTCTGTCTGTCTGTCTATCTATCTATCTATTATCTATAACGTTATTTATATCTATTTCTTATCTATCTATCTATCTATCTATCTATCTATCTATCTATCTATCTATCTATCTATCTATCTATCATCTATTTCCTGTCTGTCTGTCTATCTATCTATCTATCTATCTATCTATCTATCTATCTATCTAGCTATATTTATCTATAAAGTTATTTATATCTATTTCCTATCTATCTATCTATCTATCTATCTATCTATCTATCTATCTATCTATCTATCTATCTATCTATCTATCATCTATTTCCTGTCTGTCTGTCTATCTATCTATCTATCTATCTATCTATCTATCTATCTATCTATCTATCTATCTAGCTATATTTATCTATAAAGTTATTTATATCTATTTCCTATCTATCTATCTATCTATCTATCTATCTATCTATCTATCTATCTATCTATCTATCTATCTATCATCTATTTCCTGTCTGTCTGTCTATCTATCTATCTATCTATCTATCTATCTATCTATCTATCTATCTATCTATCTATCTATCTATCTATCTATCTATTTTTATCTATAAAGTTATTTATATACAGCACACAGATTATGCAGTGCTATTTATCTACTGTTTAGCATCTACCTATCAGAATATCTGTCCCAGGAACTATTTATCGGAATATCTGTCCCAGGTGCGTTAGGTTATTAGGGCCCTTGTAGGCTGTGAGAATTGTACTAAGCGCATCAGGTAGGAAGGTCATGACCAGTGAATATAAGTAATATATAGATCAAAATGGGTTGAGATTATCTAATGGATAAAAAACAGGCAGACTAGATGGCCAATTATTTCATATTTACTGTCAAATTCTCTGTTTTAGTCACTTTTCATTGTCAATAGTTCAGCTAATATGGGCCATCGGTTGGAGGCCAGATGAACAATGGGGCATATTCCAGGCCTCTACATAAAAATAAGACCATCATTAGAGCAGTATGATGATTAGCTTCCTTGCTGGCCACACAGTCTACCATAAATCCTACATTTTAAAATAGTTTTTATTGTTTTCTCTCAAAATGATGACATTTATCTATTTTTATGTATTTAGGGAGACAGTGGAGCAGACACACCCATATGGATCTGGCCCCACCCACCCAGCACTAGCCACACCTCACTCCGCTTCTTACTATAGGCCCATGATCATTTTCAACCCCAGGCTCATGTGGCCCTCAATCCGGCTCTGCCTATGCTAAGAAGAGAACAGCGCAGTGTCCATGGAAAGCAGTAAAGGTGATTGCAGCCCATACTGTATGTGTGACATGGCTTCCAGCTGATAAGACCCAGTGAGTAATACTCATCCTTATTGCTAAGCAGTGCTTTATGTGACCAACACATTAGAACCAACACCCTAATGATAATCCATACTTTGTCCTGACTTGTGTGGAGTTCAGCATCCTACCTAGGTGCTCTGCTCACTACACAGACAGAAATCCTGATCCAGAGCAGACTGAAGGAATAAACCAGATTAATCAACAAAGAGCACTGTTATACACTATCCTGAAGAGCTACTGTAGCAGTTCCCAATGTCAGTGAAGGAATGGCAGGGGAAGTGTTCTACAGCTGGGCCGTTAGGTTTCATGCAGTTGCAGTTGGTGCATTGCTGGATTTCTGCAGAAGTCTTCAGAGACAAGTTATTGCCATCTACTGAAACCCCACAAATGTGGTAGGCAGAGTAAGTGCCTGCTCTTACAGTTTTAGTGGAAAGTTGTGGAAATAACCCAGTCGGCTGCCAAAGACTGCAACTTTAAGCAAATTTATCAAGGACAGGTGTAACTGAAGCACAAAAGACAAGGGGGTAAATTTACTAAGATGGGAGTTCTATTTAAGATGGGATGTTGCCCATCAACCAATCAGATTCCAGGTATTATTGTCTAGAAGGTGCTAGATAAATGAGAAGTAGAAGCTGATTTAGTTGCTATGGGCAACATCCCATCTTAAATAGAACTCTCATCTTAGTAAATTTACCCAAAGGTAGGTATTGGTGTTCAGTGCCAAGGAAAATCAGAAAATACAGAGAGCATGGAGAGACTAAAGGAACATTAAGGAAATGCTTGAGTAAACAGGAAAGTCTTGAGTCCGTTTTTGAAGGATTCTAGAGTGGGGGCCTCTCGAGCAGTGCAGGGAAGTGAGTTCCATAGAGTTGGAGCCACATGGCTGAAAGCTCTACCCTCACATGAATGATGGGAGATTCTAGGTACTGCTAAAAGTCCTTAATCTACAGATTGCAGTAATCAAGTGGGGCAGTATGGGGTCAGAAGCTGCTTCAGGTACCTTGGGCCCTGGTCATGTAAGGCTTTAAAAGTCAGTAAGCCAATCTTAAGGCAATTCACCATCTTACAGGCAGCCAGTGAGCCAGTGAAGAGAGTAGAGAATGAGTGTTATGTGGCTGGAATGGGGCTGGTTGGTAAACAGCCTGGAGACAGGAAATGTGACCTGGCATATTGGGCTACTAATTGTAGAAGAGAGACAGGAAGGGAGAAGTGGGGCAAGTTCAAGTAGGAGTTCTGCATGTTTTTCACACATCACTGTGCCCACAGAATCCCTCCAGTTAGACACAAGAGTGATCTGAACACTAAAGTTGACACAACAGTGCTCGCTACAGAACACAAGTTGGACAACATCCGGATCTTCTGTAAGACCTGCAATGCCACTCAGCCCCTGTGCTCCACTCAATTCACTAGCCAGTAGTTAAGGAACCTATTCAATGGCTGTGGTTACGGTCACCCTTCCTGTTTGGAGTAAATTTGCAAATCCTCTCATTGCCAGTTATGCCCCCCTGGCACTACCCACAATCAACAGGAGAGAAGGAAAAGGAGGACCTATTATGAATGCGTGAATGGCAGAATCATCATAATATGTGGTCAAATTAAGTATCTGACCGCGAATTGCACTGACAAATGCAATTCTACCAATCTGCGTATTTATAATGGGAGCAGTGTGTGCGGTGCTCATGGTCCCATGAGTCCAGGGTGGCCCACACTGCACAAGCTGCTCCCATTTCTTTAATACTCACCGTCCCCCGTCAGCGGCAGCTAGAGCACAAATCATCGCCAGGAAAATGTCATGGTGGACACTTTCCTGGTGTTTTGTGCCTGGATAGTACAGAAATCTTTGGCGCTGTGCGATAGTCTACTGTGCATGTGCAGGTCTCAGGGAAAATGGCCTCCGAGCTATTTTCACAGTGACTTGTGCAAGGCTGCTGATGTCAATGCGTGACTACTGACAGGTAAGTATTAAAGAACATGCGTGCAGGGTGTGTACTCATTATAAATAAGCCTCTAGCTCTATGTATCTATTTATCTCATGTCTATGTATTGATTTACCTATCTATGTATCTGGTATATCTATATATCTCATGTTAAATTAGCTATCTATCTATCTATCTATCTATCTATCTATCTATCTATCTATCTATCTATCTATCTACATACCTCCCAACTTTTGTTGAAGGCAAAGCGGGACTTGCTGCAACTAAGGTGTGCAGTAAAAAAGGGGTGTGGCCTATGAAGGAGTGGGAGTGGCCTCAGGTGTGGGGTGTGGCCTAGTGCCACAAACCCCTTTTTCATAATTTTGTTGTCGTGCCTAGTGTTCCCCGAGCAGCTGGGCAGACCCTGGTTGACCCTCCCTGCACTGATAGATGCCAATCTGCCCCCGCCCCGCAGGAGGGACAGTGACCAATTAGTGGGACTGTCCCGCTGCATTTGGGACAGTTGGGAGGTATGTCTATCTATCTATCTATCTATCTATCTATCTATCTATCTATCTATCTATCTATCTATCTATCTATCATCATGCTTTAAGCTGAAGAGTGTGGCTGACGGCAGAAGTGTTAGCAATTGCTGATCCCTTCATACCTGGGACCAGAGACTTGATCTATCTTGCTAAATAATCCTGAGAGAGCCTGGTAACCTGTATGCTGCCACATGAGCCTTTCTGATCAGCGTGGCATGGAAAGGCCCCACACTGGCACAGTACACTCATCTGGGTGTCAGTGTTGGTTCTCTCAGATCTGCAACATCACAATGAATGGCAACCAGAGGGCACAATACAGAGAGGTTTGTCTGACATCCTTTCCGTCTAATCACTTAAACAGAGGCTCAGAGCAGAGTAATGATCTCAAAGTTCTGTCTGCGCTCCCTTCACTAATGAGTGCAGTCTTGATGTCTGTCTGTTACCGCCATCTGAAGTTATGTCAGGTTTTAACATTTAAAAAAAAATTTTTTAGGCGCACACAAAAGTCAAATTCTCTGCGCATCCTTTCCATCTGTCATTTGTGGCAGACAGAAAATACTTTGTGTTATCAAATCATAAGTATTGCAGTAAGAACATGGCAACATTGTAATGCTGATTGCACTATACTAGGGGACGACTGAGAGACTTGGATAACAGGTGAATATCGGCAATTGTGCTTTGACCTCTAGATTACTCAGGCATAGTGATTACTATTGAAATGAATTGTCCTTAGTCAGTGGTCTTGGGGGGTAATTCGGATCTGATCGTAGCAGCAAATTTGTTAGCAGTTGGGCACAACCATGTGCACTGTAGGGTGGAGGGGGGGCAGATATAACATGTGCAGAGAGAGTTAGATTTGGGTGGGGTGTGTTCAAACTGAAATCTAAATTGCAGTGTAAAAATAAAGCAGACAGTATTTACCCTGCACAGAAACAATATAACCCAACCAAATCTAACTCTCTCTGCACATGTTATATCTGCCACACCTGCAGCATACTTACCTACATTGTATTTCTCCTCTCCGGGAGAAGCCCAGAGAGGAGACCATGCAGGTGATTTGCGTAATTTTATCTCTCCATCCTGCTCGCATCACTAGGGTGCGAGCAGGATGCGGGAGACCTGCCCACTCTTCCGGGGGTGCGGGGGGCTACCCCAAAAAACGGGAGCCTCCCGCAGCTTCCGGGAGAGTAGGTAAGTATGACCTGCAGTGCACATGAGGGGTCATTCCGAGTTGATCGTAGCCCTGCAAAATTTTGCAGGTCTGCGATCATGTCCATAGACATACGGGGGGGAAGGCCAGCACAGGGCTATCCCGCCCCGCATGTCAGTGACGGCCTCCCCCCCTCACCCCCAGCAGAAGTGCAAAAGCATCGCACAGCGGCCAGCACGCTAGAGCTACTCGTTGCTCCCTGGCCTGCAGCGGTTGCGTGTGCCGTCACGCAGCCACTGCGGCCCACCCCCCGCACGGTCTGGCCACACCTGAGTTGGCCGGACCACGCCCACAAAACGGTGGTCAAACGCCGCCCTCCCGCCCAGTGACCGCCTCTGCCTGTCAATCAGGCAGAGGCGATCGTTGCGCAGCGGCCGTCGTGGCATGTTCTGGCGCACTGCGGCGCCGGCGCATGCGCAGTTCTGACCCGATCGCGCCGCTGCGATAAACTGCAGCGTGCGATCCGGTCAGAATAACCCCCATGGTTTTGCCCAACTGCTAACAAATTTGCTGCTACGATCAGGTCTGAATTACTCCCTTGGTTTGGACAATCAATGAACACTATGGGAGAAGTGGCTTTCCTCTGATTTGCTAAATGTCACATTTTTAGCATTTAATTTACTTTCATGGTCATTGCTTAGAACAAAGGTGCAGCATGCAGTAGCAAACGCAAGATTTCTAGAGGGGAGTTTACAAATGCAATCTGCAAATATCCCACTCTGCGGATCATTATAGATGATCTATAGTATAGGCTGTATCAAACATATTTAAATGATATAAATAATATAAGTGGTCAGGAAAAGTTTAAACATACTATAATAAATAAAGGCACAAACATTATGGAACCATTACTGCACCTTCTAAGCCAGTGATCAGGGTACAGGGGTAAATTACCCTAAATTGGGTAAAAATGAAATTCTTGGGGGTAATGGACGGTCGAGCTGCCAAGACACAGCCCCGTCCAGATCCGTCCAGCTCGCGATGTGACGTGCTGACGTCTGAAGAAGGGGAGAAGTCCCCGAAACGTCACAATAAAGCACACCCCACAGGGTATTTATGCATTTTCATAGCTGAATACAAGTCTCTGAGTGCCGTCTGCTTGTTCTAGGTCGACATGATTTAAAAAAAAAATATATATTTTTTTAACTTTTTCATACTTATTGATCCACGTGGACTATGATTGGAACAGTAATCTGTGCCGAGCGAAGCGGTAGCGGAGCGAGGCACCTTGGCCGAAGCATGGCGAGCGAAGCGAGTTTTGCGAGGGGACACGGTGCACTAATTGGGATTCCCAGTCACTCTACGAAGAAAACGACACAAAAAATAATAAAAAACTCATGTCGACCTTTTGATCTGTCGACCTAGAACATGTCGACCTGACCCTGTCGACCTTCTGAACCTGTCGACCTAGTGACTGTTGACCTACAGTGGTCAACCTAAATATTGTCGACTTAGACACTGTTGATCTAATGATCCACACTCGTGGGGGAGACGCGGATGGGATCCGGGGGTGCCGCGGGTGGGGGAGGGATGGTTGCGCGGGTGCTGAGGGTGGGGGAGGGGTGGTGCTGCGGGTGGGGGTGGCGTTGTGGGTGGGGGAGGGTGCATGGGTGGCGCTGGTGGGGTAGGAGCCGCGGCGGGGGTGAGCAGGTGCGGGGGTGCTGTGGTGCTGTGGGTGGGGGTTCGGAGCCACTGCCGGGTGCTGGAGTGGGGGTGCCGCGGATGGTGCCTGGAGGTACTGAAAGTGGGGGAGGGGCGGGTAATGCTTCTCCTCCTGGAAACAGCTAAGCTGCTGTCCTCCCTTTGGCAGTGGCTCTCCCGGAGACTCGCACAGCAGCCAGTCACTATTGTTAGCGCCGATGTCCCAACGCGCCTCATTACAGGGAAGAAGATGCACTCCATAAACTACAGCACCCAGAAGTCCTGAGGGCTGGAATGGTTCGGCGCTAAGGGTTGCTGGGAGTTCTCATTTATTTAGTGCGTCTACTTCCCTGTAATGTGGTGCATTGGGACACCGGCGCTAGCAATAATGACTGGCTGGCAGAACTGACTGACTGGCTGAATCAGTGTAAAAGGTGAAAAGATTCAGCGTCCAGACATTGCGTTCCACGATATCAGCCACTCTATCTGTTACATTAGCCATCTCGGGGCTTCCAGGCCGGCAGCTCAGGTGCTGTGTTGTGGAGTCAGGGCCTCTGGGGATCTGGGTGCGGCTCTGGCGGGGAGGCACTTCTGTGACATCACACCAAGAGGATTCTCTGGGGCTCAGAGAGTATACGGCACAGGGAGGGCTCTGAAAGCCTTCCACTGCGCCGCTTTCATACACATCTATGCCGGTGGCCGCAGCAGCTTTTGTTCCACCTGCGTCGTGGCTAGGGAGTGGGGATTGTTGATGCCGGAGGGGGCAGGCGGACTGGTAGCAGGACGTAGGACGCTGCAGTAAAAGGATTTTTTTTCCACTATCTACAGCGCAGAGACTTGCTGCAGATGCAGTGGCATACCCTCCAGCTGGACGTTTTTGGCAGGTACAGTATCTTTTTTTTAATGGTCTCTACCGATTTTTGGCTCTCCAAACGTCCATTGAAAGTATAGGAAAAGGGGCATGGCCACACCACTTTACCCATGACCACGCCCCCTTTTCAAATTTGTACCGATTTTTATGTGTAAATTGTTGGAGTGTATGTTGCTGCAGATGCAGTGGGCCTATTTTGGCGTGTGGAACTGGAGCTGCAGCTTCATCAGCCCTATTGTTAATCCTGCTCCGGGAACACACAGCAGCCAAAGGGCAGAGCTTTCCATTGGATGTAACCTGTGTGGGAGGGCGTTTCTCCCCCAATCAGCTGCGGACTGGGTGTGATAGACCTGCTGCTAACCCAATGAGAGCTCCTAGCTATGCACAGCGTTAGACACACAGGCACAGAGTCACAGATCTGGGCTATTATATAGGAGATATATATATATATATATATATGTATATACATATCTATGTATATATATCTATATCTATCTATCTATCTATCTATCTATCTATCTATCTATCTATCTATCTATCTATCTATCTATCTATATACACATTATCTCGAAAAAGCCATATAAACAGTGGTAACCAGTATATATGAACAATAATATATGATTTCCTTCCTTTCAATCAAGAAGGTAACGTCGGCATATCTAAAATAAGAATTTACTTACCGATAATTCTATTTCTCATAGTCCGTAGTGGATGCTGGGGACTCCGTAAGGACCATAGGTTTTTTTATTTTCAGTGAGACCTGCTGGCAACAGGCTCACTGCATCGAGAGACTAAGGGGAGAAGAAGCGAACTCACCTGCGTGCAGAGTGGATTGGGCTTCTTAGGCTACTGGACATTAGCTCCAGAGGGACGATCACAGGTTCAGCCTGGATGGGTCCCGGAGCCGCGCCGCCGGCCCCCTTACAGAGCCAGAAGAGCGAAGAGGTCCGGAAAAATCGGCGGCAGAAGACGTTCCTGTCTTCAAATAAGATAGCGCACAGCACCGCAGCTGTGCGCCATTGCTCTCAGCACACTTCACACTCCGGTCACTGAGGGTGCAGGGCGCTGGGGGGGAGCGCCCTGAGACGCAATAAAACACGTTTTAAACCTTATATGGCTAAAGAAATGCATCACATATAGCTCCTGGGCTATATGGATGCATTTAACCCCTGCCAGTTTTCCTAGAAAAAGCGGGAGAAAAGGCCGCCGTGAAGGGGGCGGAGCCTATCTCCTCAGCACACAAGCGCCATTTTCCCTCACAGCTCCGTTGGAGGGAAGCTCCCTGGCTCTCCCCTGCAGTCACTACACTACAGAAAGGGTTAAAAAAGAGAGGGGGGCACTAATTAGGCGCAGTATATTAACTATACAGCAGCTATAAGGGGAAAAACACTTATATAAGGTTATCCCTGTATATATATATAGCGCTCTGGTGTGTGCTGGCAAACTCCGTAAGGACCATGGGGGATAGCGGCTCCGCAGGAGACTGGGCACAAAGTAAAAGCTTTAGGACTAGCTGGTGTGCACTGACTCCTCCCCCTATGACCCTCCTCCAAGCCTCAGTCAGGATACTGTGCCCGGACGAGCGTACACAATAAGGAAGGATTTTGAATCCCGGGTAAGACTCATACCAGCCACACCAATCACACCGTATAACCTGTGATCTGAACCCAGTTAACAGCATGATAACAGAGGAGCCTCTGAAAGATGGCTCACAACAATAATAACCCGATTTTTGTAACAATAACTATGTACAAGTATTGCAGACAATCCGCACTTGGGATGGGCGCCCAGCATCCACTACGGACTATGAGAAATAGAATTATCGGTAAGTAAATTCTTATTTTCTCTAACGTCCTAAGTGGATGCTGGGGACTCCGTAAGGACCATGGGGATTATACCAAAGCTCCCAAACGGGCGGGAGAGTGCGGATGACTCTGCAGCACCAAATGAGAGAACTCCAGGTCCTCCTCAGCCAGGATATCAATTTTGTAGAATTTTACAAACGTATTTGCTCCTGACCAAGTAGCTGCTCGGCAAAGTTGTAAAGCCGAGACTCCTCGGGCAGCCGCCCAAGATGAGCCCACCTTCCTTGTGGAGTGGGCATTTACAGATTTTTGGCTGTGGCAGGCCTGCCACAGAATGTGCAAGCTGAATTGTACTACAAATCCAACGAGCAATAGTCTGCTTAGAAGCAGGAGCACCCAGCTTGTTGGGTGCATACAGGATAAACAGCGAGTCAGATTTTCTGACTCCAGCCGTCCTGGAAACATATATTTTCAGGGCCCTGGCTACGTCCAGCAACTTGGAATCCTCCAAGTCCCTAGTAGCCGCAGGCACCACAAATAGGTTGGTTCAGGTGAAACGCTGAAACCACCTTGGGGAGAAACTGAGTCCTCAATTCCGCCCTGTCCGAATGGAAAATCAGATAAGGGCTTTTTCAGGATAAAGCCGCCAATACTGACACGCGCCTGGCCCAGGCCAGGGCCAACAGCATGACCACTTTTCATGTGAGATATTTTAACTCCACAGATTTAAGTGGTTCCAACCAATGTGACTTTTGGAACCCAAAACTACATTGAGATCCCAAAGTGCCACTGGAGGCACAAAAGGAGGCTGTATATGCAGTACCCCTTTTACAACGTCTGAACTTCAGGGACTGAAGCTAGTTCTTTTTGGAAGAAAATTGACAGGGCCAAAATTTGAACCTTAATGGACCCCAATTTCAGGCCCATAGACACTCCTGTTTGCAGGAAATGTAGGAATCGACCCAGTTGAATTTCCTCCGTCGGGCCTTACTGGCCTCGCACCACGCAACATATTTTCGCCAATTGCGGTGATAATGTTTTTGCGGTTACATCCTTCCTGGCTTTGATCAGGATAGGGATGACGTCATCCGGAATGCCTTTTTTCCTTCAGGATCCGGCGTTCAACCGCCATGCCGTCAAACGCAGCCGCGGTAAGTCTTGGAACAGACAGGGTCCTTGCTGGAGCAGGTCCCTTCTTAGAGGTAGAGGCCACGGATCCTCCGTGAGCATCTCTTGAAGTTCCGGTTACCAAGTCCTTCTTGGCCAATCCGGAACCACGAATATAGTGCTTACTCCTCTCCATCTTATCAATCTCAGTACCTTGGGTATGAGAGGCAGAGGAGGGAACACATACCCTGACTGGTACACCCACGGTGTTACCAGAGCGTCTACAGCTTATTGCCTGAGGGTCCCTGGACCTGGCGCAATACCTGTCGAGTCTTTAATCATGTGGAAGACTTCTGGGTGAAGTCCCCACTCTCCCGGGTGGAGGTCGTGCTGAGGAAGTCTGCTTCCCAGTTGTCCACTCCCGGAATGAATACTGCTGACAGTGCTATCACATGATTTTCCGCCCAGCGAAGAATCCTTGCAGCTTCTGCCATTGCCCTCCTGCTTCTTGTGCCACCCTGTCTGTTTACGTGGGTGACTGCCGTGATGTTGTCCGACTGGATCAACACCGGCTGACCTTGAAGCAGAGGTCTTGCTAAGCTTAGAGCATTGTAAATGTCCCTTAGCTTCAGGATATTTATGTGAAGTGATGTCTCCAGGCTTGACCATAAGCCCTGGATATTCCTTCCCTGTGTGACTGCTCCCCAGCCTCGCAGGCTGGCATTCGTGGTCACCAGGACCCAGTCCTGAATGCCTAATCTGCGGCCCTCTAGAAGATGAGCACTCTGCAACCACCACAGGAGGGACACCCTTGTCCTTGGTGACAGGGTTATCCGCTGATGCATCTGAAGATGCGACCCGGACCATTTGTCCAGCAGGTCCCACTGGAAAGTTCTTGCGTGGAATCTGTCGAATGGGATTGCTTCGTAGGAAGCCACCATTTTACCCAGAACCCTTGTGCATTGATGCACTGAGACTTGGCTCGGTTTTAGGAGGTTCCTGACTAGCTCGGATAACTCCCTGGCTTTCTCCTCCGGGAGAAACACCTTTTTCTGGACTGTGTCCAGGATCATCCCTAGGAACAGAAGACACGTCGTCGGAACCAGGTGCGATTTTGGAATATTGAGAATCCAATCGTGCTGCCGCAACACTACCTGAGATAGTGCTACACCGACCTCCAACTGTTCCCTGGATCTTACCCTTATCAGGGAATTGTCCAAGTAAGGGATAACTAAAATTCCCTTCCTTCGAAGGAATATCATCATTTCGGCCATTACCTTGGTAAAGACCCGGGGTGCCGTGGACCATCCATATGGCAGCGTCTGAACTGATAGTGACAGTTCTGTACCATAAACCTGATGTACCCTTGGTGAGAAGGGTAAATTTTTACATGAAGGTAAGCATCCTTGATGTCCCGAGACATCATGTAGTCCCCTTCTTCCAGGTTCGCAATCACTGTTCTGAGTGACTCAATCTTGAATTTGAACCTCTGTATGTAAGTGTTCAAAGATTTTAGATTTAGAATCGGTCTCACCGAGCCGTCCGGCTTCGGTACCACAACAGTGTGGAATAATACCCCGTTCCCTGTTGCAGGAGGGGTATCTTGATTATCACCTGCTGGGAATACAGCTTGTGAATGGCTTCCAAAACTGTCTCCCTGTCAGAAGGAGACATCGGTAAAGCCGACTTTAGGAAACGGCGAGGGGGAGACGTCTCGAATTCTAATTTGTACCCCTGAGATATCACCTGAAGGATCCAGGGGTCTACTTGCGAGTGAGCCCACTGCGCGCTGAAATTCATTGAGACGGGCCCCCTACCGTGCCTGATTCTGCTTGTAAAGCCCCAGCGTATACTGAGGGCTTGGCAGAGGCGGGAGAGGGTTTCTGTTCCTGGGAACTGGCTGATTTCTGCAGCCTTTTTCCTCTCCCTCTGTCACGGGGCAGAAATGAGGAACCTTTTGCCCGCTTGTCCACGAAAAGACTGCGCCTGATAATACGGCGTCTTCTCATGTTGAGAGGCGACCTGGGGTACAAACGTGGAATTCCCAGCTGTTGCCGTGGCCACCAGGTCTGAAAGACCGACCCCAAATAACTCCTTAATAAAGCAATACTTCCAAATGCCGTTTGGAATACGCATCACCTGACCACTGACGTGTCCATAACCCTCTACTGGTAGAAATGGACAACGCACTTAGACTTGATGCCAGTCGGCAAATATTCCGCTGTGCATCACGCATATATAGAAATGCATCTTTTAAATGCTCTATAGGCAAAAATATACTGTCCCTATCTAGGGTATCAATATTTTCAGTCAGGGAATCCGACCACGCCAACCCAGCACTGCACATCCAGGCTGAGGCGATTGCTGGTCGCAGTATAACACCAGTATGTGTGTAAATACCTTTTAGGATACCCTCCTGCTTTCTATCAGCAGGATCCTTAAGGGCGGCCATCTCAGGCGAAGGTAGAGCCCTTACAAGCGTGTGAGCGCTTTATCCACCCTAGGGGGTGTTTCCCAACGCACTCTAACCTCTGGCGGGAAAGGATATACTGCCAATAACATTTTAGAAATTATCAGTTGTTATCGGGGGAAACCCACGCATCATCACACACCTCATTTAATTTCTCAGATTCAGGAAAACTACAGGTAGTTTTTCCTCACCGAACATAATACCCCTTTTTGGTGGTACTCGTATTATCAGAAATGTGTAAAACATTTTTCATTGCCTCAATCATGTAACGTGTGGCCCTACTGGAAGTCACATTTGTCTCTTAACCGTCGACACTGGAGTCAGTATCCGTGTCGGCGTCTATATCTGCCATCTGAGGTAACGGGCGCTTTAGAGCCCCTGACGGCCTATGAGACGTCTGGACAGGCACAAGCTGAGTAGCCGGCTGTCTCATGTCAACCACTGTCTTTTATACAGAGCTGACACTGTCACGTAATTCCTTCCAACAGTTCATCCACTCAGGTGTCGACCCCCTATGGGGTGACATCACTATTACAGGCAATCTGCTCCGTCTCCACATCATTTTTCTCCTCATACATGTCGACACAAAAGTACCGACATACAGCACACACACAGGGAATGCTCTGATAGAGGACAGGACCCCACTAGCCCTTTGGGGAGACAGAGGGAGAGTTTGCCAGCACACACCAGAGCGCTATATATATATACAGGGATAACCTTATATAAGTGTTTTTCCTAGAGATGAGCGCCGGAAATTTTTCGGGTTTTGTGTTTTGGTTTTGGGTTCGGTTCCGCGGCCGTGTTTTGGGTTAGACCGCGTTTTGGCAAAACCTCACCGAATTTTTTTTGTCGGATTCGGGTGTGTTTTGGATTCGGGTGTTTTTTTTAAAAAACACTAAAAAACAATGAGGTAGCTGTGTGAGTAAGATAAGCGACCCTAGTGGCCGACACAAACACCGGGCCCATCTAGGAGTGGCACTGCAGTGTCACGCAGGATGTCCCTTCCAAAAAACCCTCCCCAAACAGCACATGACGCAAAGAAAAAAAGAGGCGCAATGAGGTAGCTGTGTGAGTAAGATAAGCGACCCTAGTGGCCGACACAAACACCGGGCCCATCTAGGAGTGGCACTGCAGTGTCACGCAGGATGTCCCTTCCAAAAAACCCTCCCCAAACAGCACATGACGCAAAGAAAAAAAGAGGCGCAATGAGATAGCTGTGTGAGTAAGATAAGCGACCCTAGTGGCCGACACAAACACCGGGCCCATCTAGGAGTGGCACTGCAGTGTCACGCAGGATGGCCCTTCCAAAAAACATTCCACAAACAGCACATGACGCAAAGAAAAATTAAAGAAAAAAGAGGTGCAAGATGGAATTGTCCTTGGGCCCTCCCACCCACCCTTATGTTGTATAAACAGGACATGCACACTTTAACCAACCCATCATTTCAGTGATAGGGTCTGCCACACGACTGTGACTGAAATGACGGGTTGGTTTGGACCCCCACCAAAAAAGAAGCAATTAATCTCTCCTTGCACAAACTGGCTCTACAGAGGCAAGATGTCCACCTCATCATCATCCTCCGATATATCACCGTGTACATCCCCCTCCTCACAGATTATCAATTCGTCCCCACTGGAATCCACCATCTCAGCTCCCTGTGTACTTTGTGGAGGCAATTGCTGCTGGTCAATGTCTCCACGGAGGAATTGATTATAATTCATTTTAATGAACATCATCTTCTCCACATTTTCTGGATGTAACCTCGTACGCCGATTGCTGACAAGGTGAGCGGCGGCACTAAACACTCTTTCGGAGTACACACTTGTGGGAGGGCAACTTAGGTAGAATAAAGCCAGTTTGTGCAAGGGCCTCCAAATTGCCTCTTTTTCCTGCCAGTAGAAGTACGGACTGTGTGACGTGCCTACTTGGATGCGGTCACTCATATAATCCTCCACCATTCTTTCAATGGTGAGAGAATCATATGCAGTGACAGTAGACGACATGTCCGTAATCGTTGTCAGGTCCTTCAGTCCGGACCAGATGTCAGCATCAGCAGTCGCTCCAGACTGCCCTGCATCACCGCCAGCGGGTGGGCTCGGAATTCTGAGCCTTTTCCTCGCACCCCCAGTTGCGGGAGAATGTGAAGGAGGAGATGTTGACAGGTCGCGTTCCGCTTGACTTGACAATTTTCTCACCAGCAGGTCTTTCAACCCCAGCAGACTTGTGTCTGCCGGAAAGAGAGATCCAAGGTAGGCTTTAAATCTAGGATCGAGCACGGTGGCCAAAATGTAGTGCTCTGATTTCAACAGATTGACCACCCGTGAATCCTTGTTAAGCGAATTAAGGGCTCCATCCACAAGTCCCACATGCCTAGCGGAATCGCTCCGTGTTAGCTCCTCCTTCAATGTCTCCAGCTTCTTCTGCAAAAGCCTGATGAGGGGAATGACCTGACTCAGGCTGGCAGTGTCTGAACTGACTTCACGTGTGGCAAGTTCAAAGGGCATCAGAACCTTGCACAACGTTGAAATCATTCTCCACTGCACTTGAGACAGGTGCATTCCACCTCCTATATCGTGCTCAATTGTATAGGCTTGAATGGCCTTTTGCTGCTCCTCCAACCTCTGAAGCATATAGAGGGTTGAATTCCACCTCGTTACCACTTCTTGCTTCAGATGATGGCAGGGCAGGTTCAGTAGTTTTTGGTGGTGCTCCAGTCTTCTGTACGTGGTGCCTGTACGCCGAAAGTGTCCCGCAATTCTTCTGGCCACCGACAGCATCTCTTGCACACCCCTGTCGTTTTTTAAAAAATTCTGCACCACCAAATTCAAGGTATGTGCAAAACATGGGACGTGCTGGAATTTGCCCATATTTAATGCACACACAATATTGCTGGCGTTGTCCGATGCCACAAATCCACAGGAGAGTCCAATTGGGGTAAGCCATTCCGCGATGATCTTCCTCAGTTGCCGTAAGAGGTTTTCAGCTGTGTGCGTATTCTGGAAAGCAGTGATACAAAGCGTAGCCTGCCTAGAAAAGAGTTGGCGTTTGCGAGATGCTGCTACTGGTGCCGCCGCTGCTGTTCTTGCGGCGGGAGTCCATACATCTACCCAGTGGGCTGTCACAGTCATATAGTCCTGACCCTGCCCTGCTCCACTTGTCCACATGTCCGTGGTTAAGTGGACATTGGGTACAGCTGCATTTTTTAGGACACTGGTGAGTCTTTTTCTGAGGTCTGTGTACATTTTCGGTATCGCCTGCCTAGAGAAGTGGAACCTAGATGGTATTTGGTAACGGGGGCACACTACCTCAATAAATTGTCTAGTTCCCTGTGAACTAACGGCGGATACCGGACGCACGTCTAACACCAACATAGTTGTCAAGGCCTCAGTTATCCGCTTTGCAGCAGGATGACTGCTGTGATATTTCATCTTCCTCGCAAAGGACTGTTGGACAGTCAATTGCTTACTGGAAGTAGTACAAGTGGTCTTCCGACTTCCCCTCTGGGATGACCATCAACTCCCAGCAGCAACAACAGCAGCGCCAGCAGCAGTAGGCGTTACACGCAAGGATGCATCGGAGGAATCCCAGGCAGGAGAGGACTCGTCAGAATTGCCAGTGACATGGCCTGCAGGACTATTGGCATTCCTGGGGAAGGAGGAAATTGACACTGAGGGAGTTGGTGGGGTGGTTTGTGTGAGCTTGGTTACAAGAGGAAGGGATTTACTGGTCAGTGGACTGCTTCCGCTGTCACCCAAAGTTTTTGAACTTGTCACTGACTTATTATGAATGCGCTGCAGGTGACGTATAAGGGAGGATGTTCCGAGGTGGTTAACGTCCTTACCCCTACTTATTACAGCTTGACAAAGGCAACACACGGCTTGACACCTGTTGTCCGCATTTCTGTTGAAATACCTCCACACTGAAGAGCTGATTTTTTTGGTATTTTCACCAGGCATGTCAACGGCCATATTCCTCCCACGGACAACAGGTGTCTCCCCGGGTGCCTGACTTAAACAAACCACCTCACCATCAGAATCCTCCTGGTCAATTTCCTCCCCAGCGCCAGCAACACCCATATCCTCCTCATCCTGGTGTACTTCAACACTGACATCTTCAATCTGACTATCAGGAACTGGACTGCGGGTGCTCCTTCCAGCACTTGCAGGGGGCGTGCAAATGGTGGAAGGCGCATGCTCTTCACGTCCAGTGTTGGGAAGGTCAGGCATCGCAACCGACACAATTGGACTCTCCTTGTGGATTTGGGATTTCGAAGAACGCACAGTTCTTTGCGGTGCTTTTGCCAGCTTGAGTCTTTTCAGTTTTCTAGCGAGAGGCTGAGTGCTTCCATCCTCATGTGAAGCTGAACCACTAGCCATGAACATAGGCCAGGGCCTCAGCCGTTCCTTGCCACTCCGTGTGGTAAATGGCATATTGGCAAGTTTACGCTTCTCCTCCGACAATTTTATTTTAGGTTTTGGAGTCCTTTTTTTACTGATATTTGGTGTTTTGGATTTGACATGCTCTGTACTATGACATTGGGCATCGGCCTTGGCAGACGACGTTGCTGGCATTTCATCGTCTCGGCCATGACTAGTGGCAGCAGCTTCAGCACGAGGTGGAAGTGGATCTTGATCTTTCCCTAATTTTGGAACCTCAACATTTTTGTTCTCCATATTTTAATAGGCACAACTAAAAGGCACCTCAGGTAAACAATGGAGATGGATGGATACAAGTATACTTATGGATGGACTGCCGAGTGCCGACACAGAGGTAGCTACAGCCGTGGACTACCGTACTGTGTCTGCTGCTAATATAGACTGGATGATTGATAATGAGATGAAATCAATATATATATGTATGTATATATAATATCACTAGTACTGCAGCCGGACAGGTAGATAATATATTTATTAGGTAATGATGACTGATGACGGACCTGCTGGACACTGTCAGCTCAGCAGCACCGCAGACTGCTACAGTAAGCTACTATACTATAGTAGTATGTACAAAGAAGAAAGAAAAAAAAAAAAACCACGGGTAGGTGGTATACCATTATGGATGGACTGCCGAGTGCCGACACAGAGGTAGCTACAGCCGTGGACTAACGTACTGTGTCTGCTGCTAATATAGAGTCTAGACTGGATGATAAATTATTGATAATGAGATGAAATCAATATAATATCACTAGTACTGCAGCCGGACAGGTACTATATATATTTATTATGTAATGACTGATGACGGACCTGCTGGACACTGTCAGGTCAGCAGCACCGCAGACTGCTACAGTAAGCTACTATAGTAGTATGTATAAAGAAGAATGAAAAAAAAACAACAACCACGGGTAGGTGGTATACAATATTATATATATATATATATATATATATATTATATACAATTATATATATATATATATATATATTAAACTGGTGGTGATTGATTATTAAACTGGTGGTCAGGTCACTCACGTTGCAACTTGCAACTAGTACTCCGAGTCCTAAGCAGACAATCACAAAATATATTATTATACTGGTGGTCAGTGTGGTCACAAACAATGGCAGTGTGGCACTGACTCTGGCAGCAAAAGTGTGCACTGTACGTTATATGTACTCCTGAGTCCTGCTCTCAGACTCTAACTGCTCCCCACTGTCAGTGTCTCCCCCACAAGTCAGATAATACAATACACTTACAGTCACACTATCTAATCTATATAACTTCAGCAAGTAGTATAGTAGTATAGTAGTACTCCTCCTAATAATGCTCCCCAAAATTACTACTACTGTGTCTCTCTCGTCTCTACTGTGTCTCTCTATTCTCTAAACGGAGAGGACGCCAGCCACGTCCTCTCCCTATGACTCTCAATGCACGTGTGAAAATGGCGGCGACGCGCGGCTCCTTATATAGAATCCGAGTCTCGCGATAGAATCCGAGCCTCGCGAGAATCCGACAGCGGGATGATGACGTTCGGGCGCGCTCGGGTTAACCGAGCAAGGCGGGAAGATCCGAGTCGCTCGGACCCGTAAAAAAACCATGAAGTTCGGGCGGGTTCGGATTCAGAGGAACCGAACCCGCTCATCTCTAGTTTTTCCCCTTATAGCTGCTGTATAGTTAATACTGCGCCTAATTAGTGCCCCCCTCTCTTTTTTAACCCTTTCTGTAGTGTAGTGACTGCAGGGGAGAGCCAGGGCGCTTCCCTCCAACGGAGCTGTGAGGGAAAATGGCGCTTGTGTGCTGAGGAGATAGGCTCCGCCCCCTTCACGGCGGCCTTTTCTCCCGCTTTTTCTAGGAAAACTGGCAGGGGTTAAATGCATCCATATAGCACAGGAGCTATATGTGATGCATTTCTTTAGCCATATAAGGTTTAAAACGTGTTTTATTGCGTCTCAGGGCGCTCCCCCCCAGCGCCCTGCACCCTCAGTGACCGGAGTGTGAAGTGTGCTGAGAGCAATGGCGCACAGCTGCGGTGCTGTGCGCTACCTTATTTGAAGACAGGAACGTCTTCTGCCGCCGATTTTTCCGGACCTCTTCGCTCTTCTGGCTCTGTAAGGGGGCCGGCGGCGCGGCTCCGGGACCCATCCAGGCTGAACCTGTGATCGTCCCTCTGGAGCTAATGTCCAGTAGCCTAAGAAGCCCAATCCACTCTGCACGCAGGTGAGTTCGCTTCTTCTCCCCTTAGTCCCTCGATGCAGTGAGCCTGTTGCCAGCAGGTCTCACTGAAAATAAAAAAAAACCTATGGTCCTTACGGAGTCCCCAGCATCCACTTAGGACGTTAGAGAAATATATTTTGGGGTAAAAGGTAAAAAAGTTCCCTGACCCCTGTTCTAAGCACACATTCTCCCACCTCAGGGTAAGGCTCCTGTCTCTTCTTTGTCTGGTAGCTACTCTTTGGTCCAGTGCACTGAATGAGGGCTCAGAACCACACACAGCAAGCTTGGTAGAAAAAGCTGCTACCACTGGGCATGTGCAGTAGCTCTGCATGATGTGGCGGCAGCTCTAGTAAACATATTATATACCATTGCAATTGTTGTCATAATTTGCCACTTGCCAAGCGGAGGGGGGTTTCTGGGCAAACAACCCCCCCTTATTTGCCTATGGCATGTAACTGCAGCTTGGTTGGAGTACCCTATGGTAAAGTTTTCCTATTGTAGATATTATTGGCCTGATGCCAAGCTGGAATTGTGTGTTTGTGCATACCCTAACAGCAAAACTGTGCTAGGGCATGCTGGGATGTGTAGTCCCACGTCAGTTGGATTGCCACACATTGCTATAGCATATACAAATGATGTGCCTGGAAACAGGTGTGTTTATGCTTCTGCACCACTATGCATGGGCCACAGTTCCGTCAAATCGCCCCCACTGAACTCCGAGTACAAGAGGGCCCCCTGTTACATCTCTTCAGCCATAAGCGTAGATGTGACTAAAATGCTTACAGCTCTGCATCGCCCGTACTTGGGTGCATCCAGTTCCGGAGCATGTGCAGGGCGAAAATGCACCAGGTACGCTCAGCTAGTGTGCAGCGGTTCAACAGCACCAGGCTATTACGCTGATGGGCCTGACGCATAGGTGTGCGGTACTGCACAGCCACAGGAAAGCGGCTGTACAATACTGTACAAAAATCAATCCGGCCTGGCATATTGCAGGGTCGGGAAGCCAGTGTGTAAAGGTGGCCATCCACTACTCAGACTTGTCTGAACTGCAGATATCATCAGATTTCTCTTGAACTCTCCCGGGAGCTTCCCGGGAATCGGATCTGACCCTGGGCTTAATTTTCACTACATTCACTTCAGATATATCTGATGCGATCTATCATGTGCCAGATCGCATCAGATATATCTGATGCACACATGCTACATGTGATTGATCTGATGCTGCTGCTGCTGCCGCCCTGTCTTGTGGTGGGTGGGAGTGGCCAGGGAGATGCCAGTCAAGTGATGCTTCAGATGAATCTGATCAGATACATCTGAAGTAAAAAAAACACTCCGATGTGCACCTGATTTCTTCAGATTCAGATAAATAGTTGGGGCAGCCTCAGAGATCTGTAGTTCATACATATCTGACACGGGAGTGCGCATCGGATCGGAAGAGCCATCCGATGTGACACTTTTCTTCAGATTTGACGGTCAGATGCGTCGAAATCTGAAGAAAACTGCCCAAATCGGACTAGTGGATGGGGGCCTTAAGGGTCCAATGCTAGGTCGCACCTGGGAAGGAGCCGTTCCCACGTGCGACCCAGCATTGCGATGGAAAAGGGGTATTAGTAAGCCTCAGCTTGCTCTGAATCCCTGTGGAACTGCTCAGCCGGGTCCTGGAAGTCTGCATCCGATGATACATACCCTGGGCTCACCACGCCTACAAAATGGGTGAACTGCTCAGCCGGGTCCTGGAAGTCTGCATCCGATGATACATACCCTGGGCTCACCACGCCTACAAAATGGGTGTGACATGCCCCCGTTTTGTAGAACAGTCCCTAACTCTGCCCCCTGCTCCACCCAATCATGCTAAGCGGTGACTATGAGTGATCTCACAGGAGACTGGTGGGGTGTGGTATGGTATGCCGGCGGTCGTGCTCCCGGCAACCAGCATATCAGCGCCGGGAGCCCGACCGCCGGCTTACCGACAGTTCGGCGAGCGCAAATGAGCCCCTTGCAGGCTCGCTGTGCTCGCCATACTGCGGGCACGGTGGCGGGCTACGCGCGCCATGCTATTTTATTCTCCCTCCAGGGGGGTCGTGGACCCCCATGAGGGAGAATAAGTGTCGGTATGCCGGCTGTCGGGATTCCGGCGCCGGTATACTGTGCGCCGGGATCCCGACAGCCGGCATACTGAAGACCACCTGGACTGGTGCATGCACAGTAAACATCCTGCGCTTGCGCCGATCTCTATCCACGGGAGATGTGCACAAACCATCTCCGTACATCTCTGAATGAGGCCCTTATGTTTTGTATTAGAGAGATCTGCAGCTAAAACTGAAACAGCCAAATTCTCCCGCGTGCTACATTAGTGTATTCTTTCTTTACTAACTAAAATAATATTTTTTATAAGCATTCATACATTAAATCATTTGTCATTTTAATGACTTACACAGATTGCTTGAATATTAAGTCAATTTATGCTGACACGGTGCTATTTCCTGGCTGATGCCACCGCAATCCATTCCTTTTGCTTATTCTAAGATACAGATACATTATTTAATATTCTAGCTGGTAGAGTTCCTGTATGAAATTATCTGAGGTAGCGGGATTCCTGTCCAAAACTCTGCAGAGAGTAATAAATCCAATTCCAGATTTATTTCAGGTTTTTAAGTATGAAACTAGAATATATTAATATTTACCTGGCAAACTGCAGACACAAACAGAGAATCATCTGCATATCTGGATAGCATAGCATAGGCATAGGTAACATGTTGCTTTAGCTGCTCCAATAACTGCCAGCATGCTGGGATTTGTAGTTCTGCAACATTTGGAGCGCTATCGGTCGCCTGCCTCTGCTAAAACTAACAGTTCATTAATCAGATCAAAACAAAATGCCATATTGTTGTAATGATAAGCTTGTGTAGGATATGTACAACGCTGCAGTCTGTGTTGGTGCTTTACAAGTAAGGATCAGTAATATGTTGGGATGCGCCAGCATTGTGTATGTCTGCTTTCAGAGCCCAACCTCCTCCTCCCCTCTCTCCCAGGCTCCCAACAGATTGCAAGCGGTCAGCATTTTGCACCAGACACCTCCAACCTCCCCCTGAGAATCCAGGACCGGCTGCAAGCTGTCTAGTGCTGGGGACCAGAGTCACACTTCTAAAGCGGCAGCAGATATCCTCTCAGGTTTCCTGGCCAGGACCTTCCCCCAGTTTAAGGTTTCCCTTTTGTGGGTTGTTCATCCAGAAAACAAAACAAAAAAAAAATGCAATTGCTGTATATGGAAGATAGGGATCTGGATCAATAATTTAGTTATACACCATTCATATCTGTGGGTAGTCCTATTAAAAAGCTAGGAATGCACTGACACAGCAAATAGTTTTGATGTAGAGCCTTTAAAATGGACAGAAGCTTTATTTATATTCTATTCCGTTGCGCTTAGAGTTGGGAACTCAGTAACAACAAGACGAGACTGGGTCATAATAGACAGGGGTGTGGTAAGGAAGGTTGACCACACTTAGGTCGAAAGTGTCTAGGTCGACCAGTATTGGTCGACAGGGTTTCTAGGTCGACATGTTCTAGGTCGAGAAGTCAAAAGGTCGACATCAGTTTTTTGGGGGTGTTGTTTTCTCCATACAGTGACCGGGAACCCCAATTAGTGCACCATATCCCCTCGCATGGCTCACTTCGCTCGCCATGCTTCGGGCAAGGTGCCTCGCTCCGCTACTGCTGCGCTCGTCACAGGTTACTATTCCCAATCGTAGTCCGCGTGGATCGTTAAGTATGAAAAAGTTCAAAAAAAGTAAAAAATTGTGAAAAACTCGAGTCAACCCTTTGACCTGTCGACCTAGAACATGTCGACCTAGAGACCCTGTCGACCAATAGTGGTTGACCTAGACATTGTCGACCTAAGTGTGGTCGAACTAGAGACCGGATACCAACAGGCAGACAGAGAGGTGAGAGGGCCCTGCTCGCAAGCTTACATTCTACATGTAACAATGTTACAGTATGCAGCGGCAGAAGAAAAGCATTAGAATAAACGGTGTGACTCAGCAAGTGTGCTGTAAGCTAGTAATGTGTATTTCCTTCCATGCTAAGGGGTCTATTTACTAAGCTTTGGGTGGAGATAAAGTGGATGGAGATAAAGTACCAGCCAATCAGCTCCTAACTGACATGTCACAGGCTGCGTTTGAAAAATGACAGTTAGGAGCCAATTGGTTGGTACTTTATCTCCGTCCACTTTATCTCCACCCAAAGCTTAGTAAATAGACCCCTAAGGTTTACTCCTCTTATTGTATTTTATAATGACAGTCACCTGTCATTCCTCTGATTGTGCCTCCTAATAAAGGGGGTCATTCCAACCCGTTCGCACGCTGCAGTTTGTCGCATCGGTGCGAATGGGTCGGAACTGTGCATGCGCGGTGGACGCATTGCGCATGCGCGTCATTGCCCAGCAACGATTGTCGCCGGGCAGCAACGCCGCCTGCGGAAAAAGTGATCGCAGCGGCGATCGCAAGAAGACTGACAGGCGGGAGGCGGACCGGGACGTCAACTGACCATTTTCCAGGCGTGGTGAGGCAAACGCAGGCGTGTCCAGGCGTTTGGAGGACGGATGTCTGACGTCAATTCCGGGACCTTTGTCGCTGGATCCGTGGCACAGGGTAAGTAAGTCTGAACCTGCTCTTGTTTTGCAGGAAACTTTTTTAGCATAGCAGGGTGCACAAGCGATCGCAGCCCTGCTATGCTAAAATACACTCCCCCATGGGGGTCATTCTAAATTGATCGCTCGCTAGCAGTTTTTAGCAGCCGTGCAAACTATATGCCGCCACCCACTGGGGAGTGTATTTTAGCTTAGCAGAAGTGCGAACGCTTGTGCAGCCGAGCTCTACAAAAACAGTTTGTGAACCTACTCAGCGCTTGCGATGACTTCAGCCTATTCGTGTCCGGATTTGACGTCATACACCCGCCCAGCGAACGCCCAGCCACGCCTGCGTTTTTTCAGACATGCCTGCGTTTTTGCAAACACTCCCTGAAAACGGTCAGTTGACACCCAGAAACGCCCCCTTCCTGTCAATCTTCTTGCGGCCACCAGTGCGAAGGAAAACTTCGCTAGAACCTGAGCACAACCACAAAGAGCTTTGTACCCGTACGTCGTGCGTGCGCATTGAGGGCCATATGCATGCGCATAAATGCCGTTTTTTCACCTGATCGCTGCGCTGCGAAAATCGGCAGCGAGTGATCAACTCGGAATGACCCCCCATAGGCGGTGTCAAGTTGATCGCAGCAAAAAGTTGCTATGTGCAATCAACTCGGAATGAGGGCCAAAGTACACTGCTAGTCTTTGTACACTGCTAGTGTTTTGTCAGTATCCTGACAGCGGCATCCTGCCAGCCAGAACGCCGGCAGTGGGGCGAGCGGTACGAGTCCCCTTGCGGTCTCACTGCGTTTGCCACACTACGGGCATTGTGGATTGCTGCGCTCACCACAGGATCTATTCCCACTGTATGAGTGTCGTGGACACCCGTGAGTGGGAATAGCCCCTGTGAGCCGGTATTCCGGTTGGCGGCATTGCCCGCTGTTGTGATTCCGGCGTTGGTATCCTGACTGCCAGGATCCCGACAGCCGGCGAATTGATTGCCTCCCCTTTGTACAACACAAGTAAAAGCTTTTCACTAAGCGGAAAAAAAAACTGTACAATAATCTTATTTTTGGGGGATGCAAATGCGTCCTCTGAAGTACAACTGCTTTATTTGTAATTTAATATGTAAGATATTTAGGGGCACATTTACTAAGCAGTGATAAGAGCGGAGAAGTGAGCCAGTGGAGAAGTGGCCCCATCAACCAACCAGCAGCTCTGTTTCATTTTATAGTATGCAAATTATAGATGTTACTTCAGTGCTGATTGGTTGCCATGGGCAACTTCTCCACTGGCTCACTTCTCCGCTCTTATCACTGCTTAGTAAATGTCCCCCTAAGTGGCTTATTTATTAACACAGTTTGCCCCGATAGTCATACAGAAAGAGCAGTTTGCGCATGGTTTAAACTAAAGGAATTACAGAGGCTATTTATGAAGTCTCTGAAGCAGGAGATACCTAAGATATCGCCTGCATTCTGGTAACTAACGGAGAACAATCACAGTCTCCATCTTCATACCTATTGGAAGAGGGTCTGGTGTGCGAAGAAGAATTCATTTTGAAACTCCGTCCTCTCAGCGCTTCTGCGCAGAATTACTGCCGGGATGGGACTTTGCAGTGTAAAGTGTTCGGCATTGTGGCTAGTGGCTACCTCTGGACATGGCCAAACTGAAGTTGGTGTACATAAGTAGGACAAGACAAGTCTTTCCCGAATTCGACAGACTGTACGGAAATCACCAGTTTTTCCTTCGCAGGAACAGTAGGTTACAAATAGATAAATAACACCAATAAAAAAAACCTCTTGATAAATAGACCCTTAGAGGACTGCGGTTCCTCATAGTAAGGTGCATGTTTGTCTTACTGTCTACTATCACTTATATCACCACCTTATCTAATCGCAACCTGCAAATTGTCAATTTACATCGGTTTCCTATCATCTGATTCTGGGCCTAATTCAGAACTGATCACTGTTGTGCGAATTTGCAAGGCCGCCGATTAGCGAGCGACTGAGCATGTGTACGGATCGTAATGCGCAGGCGCGAGGACAAACTGTGAAAGAATCCAGCATCTTTTTTGACCAATAGGCGTAAGCTATTTGATTGACAGGAAGCGGGCGTTTGGGGGTGGTAACTGCCCGTTTTTTGGGAGTGTCAGGAAAAACGCAGGATTTCCCAAGTTTTTTCTGGGAGGGTGTGTGACGTCAGCTCCGGCCCGATCAGCCTGTTTCTATCGCACTGTAGGAGTAAGTCCTGGGCTGCGCACAGACTGCACAGTATGGAAAAATAATTCGATGGTGAGTGAGTTGCGAACGGATTATCAGCTGACCGGCGTTCGCAGGAAGTTTCACACGGCGTATGTAGACTTGCACGGGACGGATTTTTACTCTGTCTGGCCGGTGACTATCTGATCGCAAACCTCTGCAAACCCGCAGAGGAGTGATCAGGTCTGAATTAGGCCCCTGGGCCTGAGGTGGACGAAATGCTGATGTTTACACAGTTGAGCAAATGATGTTGTACTGCGCATGCGTCAGAGTTGGATTAGTGGTGGCGGATGCAGTGAGAACATTTGTGGGAGGTGACAGGGGGTGGGGTTGTGGCTTAAAAACACCCGCCATGTCTGGTTCAGGGGCGTGCCTGATACTGCCACTGCGAATTAGTACACCGTTGTAAAGGCTTCGGCAGCTTACGTGTGACAGACATTCTGAGCAAATGTGGAGATGTCCAGAGGTTCGATGGTGCGACAATGGTGCAGCCGAATTCATAGTCACGACGGGATCTGCTTTGTTATATAGGATGAGTGGTTGGTGAATCGGGTTGGATGATACAGGAAGGAATAAAACCTTTCTACGTGAACTATGTGGGTGTGGTATAGAAGATCTACAATGTCTAGGTCGACAGTCACCCCATATGGTCAACATGCATTGACAAAATGTTGACATGGACAAAAGGTCAACCTATAAAAGGTTGGCGCTGGAAAAGGTCAACAGGACCAAAAAATCGTCATCAGTAGCGGATCTTGCCACGGGCAAGCAGGACTTTTGCCCGGGGCGCCGCCTTCTGGAAGGCACAGGGCACCATCCGGAGGGCGCCGCACCAGGGCAAGATCCGCTGCTGCTGTGCCCCCCGCTGCCCGTTGCCCCCCGCTGCCGCTGTGAAGAGAAACTAGACGCGTACGCGTCTAGTTTCCCTTCGTGGAGAGGTCCTGTGCGGTGCGCGATGACGTCATCTCGCACCACACATCTTTCAGTCTGTACAGGGGGCGTAAATGACCACGCCCCATGTATGTAGCCACGCCCCCTATTGTCGCCCGGGGCGCACAGCGCCCAAGAACCGGCCCTGGTCGTCATGGCAATCGTCAACTTTTTTTTTTTTTTTTTTGCATTTCTGTGGTTAGTGTGGATAGTTTTTCCATCTGGGACCACCATTTGTAGAGACACATCCCCTCACGGGCTCGCTTTGCTTGACACAAGCTTACTAAAGGGTTATGATTTGTGACATGGATAGTAAAGGATGGAAAAAGGGGAAAAAACATGAATCCCCCCCAAAAAATAAAATAAAATAAGTGTCAACCATATGTGTAGACCATTGCCACGCCGACCATATGAAGCAATTGACCTCTTGTCCATGTCAACCTTTTCCAGTGTTGACCTTTCTTAGGTCGATATTTTGTCAGTGTCAACCCAATACATGTCGACCATATGGGGTCGAATTATTGGCTGTCATATACAGATATGCCATGCTGTACTGAGTATTTATACAGGGTATCCCTATCTGATTACAGGGGTCTGTACTGTGCTAGGCAAAAGTGGCGTCTGTGTAGGCTACACAGCAGACTGGTGTTATCAGGTACATGCTTTGTTTAACCCATTAAAATCAGAGCCTGACTAACCCCTCACTGGGTCTATAGGCAAGATACTGGTTTGGGCCCCTTCCTTCTGTAATAATAATATTAATAATAAAGGTTTAGAGCAATCCTGAGCCCCTCTATGACCAATGAGCCCTAGGCGAGAGCCTTAGTTAACATGTACTTATCATGTAATTACTAGTAATATGCTTAAATAGCACACTATTAACAGTACAGCTCAGGCTTAGACAAACTGCCCTATCAACTGTTATGGATACAAGTTCTAGCATAAATTTACAGCTAGGCATGTTGGGAGTTGTAGTACTACAGGCTGCCCATCTCTGCTGTACCAAAATCCTTGTTTTGCAGGGCTACCTTGATGTATAAGGAAGGGGGTGACTTTTAGTGAAGCTAGTTTTACTTAAGGTGTTTGAATCATACTTACCTACTTTTGAAAAAGCATTTCAGTGAGATGTGAAAGTAACACTTATAAGCGCGGGCGCGGACTGCTACATCTGAGAGGCGTGTGATAAAAATGACTTGCATCCAAGTGTAAATGAGCCCCAAAGTTAATAAGATCTACTTGTTGAAGAAAAGACACTGATATATTTCAGGATTTGTTTGTGTATTGTGTTTTGCAAGAGGTTCCATATACTGTAAGTGGCCACGAGAAACCTTATTTAATTAAAATGCATCTGGCCATAGGGATCATTGTGCCTTATAACCAATGCAGGAAAATGGCACTGATGAGCCCATTTAAATGTATTTATCTCTGATTCCCCCCCCCCCCCTCAAGAATGTAACAGCTGCATAATGGGGGTAAGGTGCAATCAGGGAGATTGCTGGTCTATTCAGGGAGTCAGGGAGATTGCTGCTATTTCAGGGAGTCTCCTGCAGAATGAGGGAGGGTAGGCAACTATGGCTTGAAGTGCTGTTAGAAAGGATGGTGGAGTAGCGGGCAGTAACTACATTTGCATCTAGCCTTTGTTAGTGACCAGGAATAGCACCAGCAACTAATATTATACTGTACATATTTTTGAACAAACACATTTCCATATGACTACAGCAGACATTTCTTGCTTTCCAAGCATCTAACTTTCTAATAAGGACAGAACTGTGTTTTATTCCCCATTTAGTTTTACATTGGGCAAATATGCCTGAAGTCATTGAGATGTCTCCTTGATCTTTGGAGAATTCACATCTGTAATAAGGGCTGCAATACTCCCGATGGCCAGACGATGGCAGTGCTGTACAGCACGTGGCTGCTAACAAGCATTCAGCACAAAAATCACATTACATCTACCTTTATTCTCAGTGGCAGTTAAATAATTGGATTTGCTTATTGTATTTGGCTGGATCTATCCGAGGCCCAGTATGCTTCATTGCTAAACAAAAGTGACTTCAACACTTCTGATACTTTACTGTTGTTCTCTGTTTAAAGAGATTTCTTTTTTTTATATATTCCCCACTGTGCCATATCTATAGCCATAACTGTCTGCACCTCTTCCTTTCTGTTCTGTGCTATTCCGCGTCAGGGGGTCTGATGCGAAGCTGGATGCATGCCTGTATGTGGAGAGTGACTTGCGTGTTTGTGCGCGCACAGCTGTGTACATTTGGATCTCATGCATGTGTACAACTAAAGAGGTGTAACTGGGCAGCAGTGGCGCGTGGTGACATAGGCCATACCTCCCAACATGACCCTCTCCAGGAGGGACACAATGCTCTGCTCCTGGATTTTCCTCTTAATGTATGATAGCCGGCACCTGTTTTGAACAGGTTGTTGGATAAACAAAGGTGTTTCAGCACAGGTGCCGGCAATCATACGTTAAGAGGGAAGTCCAGGAGCAGAGCATATATATATCTAAATTGAAGGGGGGCACCAATATTTATCTTGCCTCCGGGCAGCTGGAATGAACTTACGCCACTGATAAGAGGCATTGATATCCACAATGGTCAGTTAGTGTATCAATTGCAGTGCTGAGAAAAAGAGTATTGGGCAAATTCAGTTCATGGGGCATTATAGTCCTGTGGGGACATCAGTCCTACTTAGGGTAAATTATTAATTACTGGCTTAGTGGCAGTTTTATGGGGTCCAACTTTGCGATCGCCCAAATCATCAGTGGGGTCCAATGCAGAAGAAATGATGGCCCTTGTTCCACAATAAACGTGCTGGGGGTCCTCAAATGGTAACCAAAGTCCAAACAGTACCGCAGGAGTTCCGGTAATCGATGCCTACTCACCAAGTTGTTTCATTGCTAGTTTGCAGCTTTATCAAAGGACTCGTAGCTAATAGGTTCGACCCCTTTCAGCGGCCTGTGGGTCAGGAGTACACAAGCCTCTAGCCAACGCATTCAAAACTTGACGTCATTGCATTGGAACTCAGTAGTGACAATAATGTTTAGCACTACTCAGGTCTCACCACTCACATTGATGAAAAGGCGCACAGTTGGGGCTGGGCGTCTACAGAGGACTCTCAGAACACCACAGTTGTGGAATGTGCAAAGATGATAAGTGCTAGATACACTCTTCAAGATAGTGTATCTAGTAAGCAATTAGATATAGTATTGCGAGATAGAGCTTTTAGGTCTCTTTTTCACATTTAGGAGCAGATCCTCAGTCTCAGGCAAGTCGGCTGCAGATGCGGCTGCATTGTGTGCTCTGATATAAAGGAGAATCTTGGTGCCGGAGATCCACTTGAAGGGGGTCATTCCGAGTTGTTCGCTCGTTAGCTGCTTTTAGCAGCATTGCACACACTAAGCCTACGCCTACTGGGAGTGTATCTTAGCTTAGCAGATTTGCTAACGAAAGCTTCGCTAATTTTCTCGTAACGATTACCCCGCAGTTTCTGAGTAGCTTCAGACTTACTCTGCCATTGCGACCAGCTCAGTCCTTTTCGTTCCTGGTTTGACGTCACAAACACACAGAGCGTTTGCCCAACCACTCCCCCGTTTCTCCAGCCACTTCTGCGTTTTGCAACTCGAACACCTGCGTTTTTTCCGCACACTCCCATAAAACAGCCAGTTTCCGCCCAGAAACACCCACTTCCTGTCAATCACACTACGATCAGCACAGCGATGAAAAAGCTTTGTTATGCCGTGAGTAAAATACCTAACTTTTGTGTAAATTAACTAAGCGCATGCGCTCTGCGAACATTGCGCATGTGCAGTTAGCGGATAATCGCAGTATAGCGAAAATCGGCAACGAGCGAACAACTCGGAATGACCCCCCGAAATCAGACAGATCTGTGCATGCACTCCCCAGGCTCTGAATAGTCTGCAATTCCATCTACACGCCCACGGATCTCTTATCCTGTGTGCGAACAGCCCGTTGCCACACAGTTACGACCATTCTGTCTCAAGTGAGTTGCAAACGACTCTGAGAAGCGAGCCTCCTTCTCCGTCGCATGCGCAGTTGCTGAATATAGTAAGATCCGTCCGCAAAGCAGCCTTGTGTGCAACTCTGTATCAGTCATTTACCCTCTAAAAGAAAAACTCTCACCCTTTAACAGCAGTATCTGACTGTGCCCTGCAATATGCCCCATCCATCTGGTTATGTGTATAGACACTGGTATCTGTTTTCACATTCTTCTGCTGTCGCTGTCACTGATCACGGCTTCCATACACAGTGACTTTCATGCAAATTGTGAGTACTTACAAAAAAAACACCAGAATAAAGAGAGTATACAGAGCGGACAGCACTCACAAAGGCTCAGTGTGTGTCGGCATTGCGTTTATCGTAGAGATCAGTGATCTATTATTACATCTATTCAAGCTGTATCGATGCTCACAGTGGGAGGAAGAATGGCAGAGACACTGAACGGTCTGTCCTCATTTACACTCAACATCTGAGATATAGCGGAGTACTCGGGTCCCATAATGCGGTTATTCACTTATGTACAGTGCCGTAACTAGACATTTTAGTGCTGTGTGCGAGAAATGGCATCGGCGCCCATTTTCACGGAGTTCTGCGCATGCGCAGTAGAGAAATCTCAGGGAAAATGGGCGCTGCGCCATTTTCCTGGAGATCTGCGCATGCGCAGTAGAGTCTGAGCGCTCTAGTGCTCAGACTCTCAGCGCTTTCCTCTCAGAAAGGAGGGGGCCCAAACGGAGGAGGCTGCACCCGGGCCTCCTCCTCTCTTAAAGCGCCCCTGGGTGTGGCCACAAAATAATACCAATTCATATTACGATGCACAGTAGCCTCCATTATTCAAATTACGCCGCACAGTAGCGCCACTACACTAGGTAGAGCACCTTTTACACATTATGGTGGACAGATTCCCATTTTTACACATTACGGCAGACAGCGTCCCCTTTTTACACATTACGGCAGACAGCGTCCCCTTTTTACACATTACGACAGACAGAGTCCCCCTTTTTACACATTACGGCAGACAGCCTCCCCTTTTTACACATTATGACAGAGTCCCCCTTTTTACACATTACGGCAGACAGCCTCCCCTTTTTACACATTATGACAGCGTCCCTCTTTTTACACATTACGGCAGGCAGGGTCCCCCTTTTTACACATTACGGAAGACAGTTCCCCTTTTTACACATTACGGCAGACCGCGTCCCCCTTTTTACACATTATGGCAGACAGCGTCCCCTTTTTACACATTATGACAGAGTCCCCCTTTTTACACATTATGGCAGCCAGTCCCCCTTTTTACACATTACGGCAGACAGCGTCCCCTTTTTACACATTACGGCAGACAGCGTCCCCCTCTTACACATTACGGCACACAGACAGAATAGATAAGATAGCTATATAGATAGACAGACAGACAGACAGTCAGAATGGATTATACTTACTGTCTCTCCACTGCCTCAGGCACTCAGGTTCCTCAGTACAGCTGCTGGCAGATCCCAAGCAGGGGAGGAGGAGGGAGCCGCAGCAGCTCACTGTAATTGGTGGCGGCGTCGCTGCAGCTGTCCCTCTCCTTCCACATTGGTTGGCCGTCGCCGCTGTGAATGCTGGGAGGAGGGAAGCGCATCCCAGCATTCACAGCGGTGGCGGCAGGCCTATGTGGAAGGAGAGGGACAGCTGCAACGGCGCCGCCACCAATTACAGTGCGCAGCTGCGGCTCCCTCCTCCCCCCTCCCTCCTCTTCCTTCTCACCTGCCCCCGGAGCTGCTCCTCTCCTCGATCTGGCACACAAAGGTGGCTTGCAATACCATGTGCAATGCAGGGGGGGCAGATGTAACATGTACTGAGATAGTTACTCTTCGTGTGCGTTGATTCTAACGACGGAGGAACGGCTTTTGACGTCACACACCCGCCCAGCGAACGCCCAGCCACTCCTGCGTTTTTTCTGCCACTCCTGCGTTTTTCTAAGCACTCCCTGAAAATGGTCAGTTGACACCCAGAAACGCCCACTTCATGTCAATCTTCCTGCATTCGGCCGTGCGACTGGAATGTTCGTTGCACTCTGCAAACCCACGAAGCTCATTGTGCATGCGCAGAAATGCCGATTTTTAGCTTGATCGCTGTGCTGCAAACAACGGCAGCTAGCGATCAACTCGGAAGTACCCCCTATGTGCTGACATGTTTCAAATACCAGGAACACATAGCAACCAATTAAAAATGAACTAACATTCACTAACCTACAGGAGAGTAATGGGAGCTGTTACCTCATTGGCTACTACGGGATGTGGTCTATATCTTGTCTCACAGACCAAATCTGGAATCAGCAAAGAGAACGGCAGCACACAAGATAACAGTACAAGGGTCCTAATGCAGATCTGATCGCGTTTTCGCACAGCAGCCAATCAGGTCTAAACTGCGCCAGACAGCCGATGGCCATCTTAGCCCTGCAATCACCTCTGCCTGATTGACAGGCAGAGGCGGTCACTAGGCGGGAGGGGGCGGGCTTTGTTTGGCCGCTGTTTTGGGGATGCGGTGCAGGGGCAGGTTGCAGCGGCTGCGTGACGTTGCACGCAGCTGATGTGACCCGGACAGCGATGGGTAGCTCCCTGCCAGCGCTCAGGAGCTGCGCAGGTAGGGAGCTACTCGTCAAGTACAAAAGCATCGCTGCTGTGTGTGTGTGGGGGGGGGGGGGGCAAACATGCGGGGCAGACTAGCCCTGTGCTGGGCATCCCTACGCATGTCTGAGTAACTGATCGTAGCTACAATAAGGTCTGAATTAGGCCCAAGGTGTGCAGGCTGCTTCTCCATGGCCCCAAATACCTTGTAGTGCCAGAAACATATACAGTGTATGAAATAAGGAGTAGAAGTCCATTTACCCTGGTGTCTGACACTAGCCACACAGGAGCTGGTACTGCTGCTTGGCCACAGGATCCCCCTATGGATGACCAAATTCTAAGCGAGATGTGGCCAGTGGCCCTTGGTCTCAGTGAGTGTGTTAGCACTGGCCCACATGAGGGTTTGTTACTGCTGTCGTAAGAAGATCGCACACACTGACTGATGGCAGTCATCCTCCTACTGGTATTAACCAATAGTTATTATTGATTCTTATAGCATTCATAAAGGCCAGGTCAGAAGTCCTTACCATGTGACGCTGCTTTTTAGCGCTGCTTGCTCCATTTCTTCATGTTTACCCCAAATTAACCCATTGAGGTCAATTGTGTGTTCTCCATTGTCCCCGTCCAACCGACCATATCGCATAAATAATAGTATCATGCTCGACATTCTCTGCTGCTGGCGATTAAAGCAGCACCAGGTGGTAATAAGCCCGACAGTAGAAAAAAAATAATTGATTAGTAACTGGCTGAGCCATGCTATTCTGTGTCAGTGCAGATACACATCCCCACTTCAGGGCAATATTTGGCCTAACAGAATTCCGTGAACATATACTATACTACATATATATATATATATATATATATATATAAACAAAACAATAACCAATTGCGCTTGGTATAACTTTAAAACACTCAGATTTTAGTATTTCCAGTAGCTGTTCTTCCACGGTGTGGATTCTTATAACTGGTATCACCTGCAAGTATACCCTCACACCAGAGAACACACCCGAACAAAAAGACGGCCAGAATGGCCTAAATTAGATATGATACCAATTTGTTTTTATTAAAAAACATGCAGAATTCCATAAATTCATATGAACATTTTTTTACAGATAAAAAGGTTCCATACATTCATATAAACATTCTTAAAAGAAACACATCCAGATACAGTCAATAGGTTTTCTGTTCAAGCCTTTAAAGAACACCCTCACCCTTATAGGTGTATATTCTGTAGGGTGTATTAAGGAACTAGATAAGAGACCGTAACGGATTCGACCCAACGCGTTTCGTCAGAACGACTTCATCAGGGGGTTCTGTATGGTATCACAAAAAAAGGAACAAAGGCCTTCATGGATATAAAACATCCATAGCCCATATATATAGGACCAACTTTTAATAGAGATGGATAATTCACCCAGAATGGTTGTAGGATGGTAAAACCAAGCATACACGCATACGCATACCAGGAAAGAGACACAAGTAACAGCCAAAGCCAAAATTTGATTTGGCTGTTACTTGTGTCTCTTTCCTGGTGGCTGCAGGTTCAAATTTAACAGACCCGGCATACAAACTGAAAAGAGTCTGCAATCAGGTTCATTAACTAGTTGAATACCCTTAAAGGCGTATGCGTGTATGCTTGGTTTTACCATCCTACAACCATTCTGGGTGAATTATCCATCTCTATTAAAAGTTGGTCCTATATATATGGGCTATGGATGTTTTATATCCATGAAGGCCTTTGTTCCTTTTTTTGTGATACCATACAGAAACCCCTGATGAAGTCGTTCTGACGAAACGCGTTGGGTCGAATCCGTTACGGTCTCTGATCTAGTTCATTAATACACCCTACAGAATATACACCTATAAGGGTGAGGGTGTTCTTTAAAGGCTTGAACAGAAAACCTATTGACTGTATCTGGATGTGTTTCTTTTAAGAATGTTTATATGAATATATGGAACCTTTTATTTGTAAAAAAAATGTTCATATGAATTTATGGAATTCTATATGGGTTTTTTTTAATAAAAACAAATTGGTATCATATCTAATTTAGGCCATTCTGGCCGTCTTTTTGTTCGGGTGTGTTCTCTGGTGGGAGGGTATACTTGCAGGTGATACCAGTTATAAGAATCCACACCGTGGAAGAACAGCTACTGGAAATACTAAAATCTGAGTGTTTTAAAGTTATACCAAGCGCAATTGGTTATTGTTTTGTTTAAGTTATTCTTTGAAAGTTCACTAACAGGGACATTCTCCATATTGCTGCTGGTGGGTTGAGCGCGGGGTGGAAGACATTTTTTTTTTGTATCTATCTATATATATATATATATATATATATATATATATACACACTGCTCAAAAAAATAGAAGGAACACTTAAACAACACAATGTAACTCCAAGTCATCACACTTCAGTGAAATCAAACTGTCCACTTAGGAAGCAACACTGATTGACAATCAATTTCACATGCTGTTGTGCAAATGGAATAGACAACAGGTGTAAATTATAGGCAATTAGCAAGACACCCCCAATAAAGGAGTGGTTCTGCAGGTGGTGACCACAGACCACTTCTCAGCTCCTATGCTTTCTGGCTGATGTTTTGGTCACTTTTGAAAGCTGGCGGTGCTTTCACTCTAGTGGTAGCATGAGACGGAGTCTACAACCCACACAAGTGGCTCAGGTAGTGCAGCTCATCCAGGATGGCACATCAATGCGAGCTGTGGCAAGAAGGTTTGCTGTGTCTGTCAGCGTAGTGTCCAGAGCATGGAGGCGCTACCAGGAGACAGGCCAGTACATCAGGAGACATGGAGGAGGCCGTAGGAGGGCAACAACCCAGCAGCAGGACCGCTACCTCCGCCTTTGTGCAAGGAGGAACAGGAGGAGCACTGCCAGAGCCCTGCAAAATGACCTCCAGCAAGCCACAAATGTGTATGTGTCTACTCAAACGATCAGAAACAGACTCCATGAGGGTGGTATGAGGGCCCGACGTCCACAGGTGGGGGTTGTGATTACAGCCCAACACCGTGCAGGACGTTTGGCATTTGCCAGAGAACACCAAGATTGGCAAATTCGCCACTGGCGCCCTGTGCTCTTCACAGATGAAAGCAGGTTCTCACTGAGCACATGTGACAGACGTGACAGAGTCTGGAGATGCCAAGAAGAACGTTCTGCTGCCTGCAACATCCTCCAGCATGATCGGTTTGGCAGTGGGTCAGTAATGGTGTGGGGTGGCATTTCTTTGGGGGGCCGCACAGCCCTCCATGTGCTCGCCAGAGGTAGCCTGACTGCCATTAGGTACCGAGATGAGATCCTCAGACCCCTTGTGAGACCATATGCTGGTGCGGTTGGCCCTGCGTTCCTCCTAATGCAAGACAATGCTAGACCTCATGTGGCTGGAGTGTGTCAGCAGTTCCTGCAAGACGAAGGCATTGATGCTATGGACTGGCCCGCCCGTTCCCCAGACCTGAATCCAATTGAGCACATCTGGGACATCATGTCTCGCTCCATCCACCAACGCCATGTTGCACCACAGACTGTCCAGGAGTTGGCGGATGCTTTAGTCCAGGTCTGGGAGGAGATCCCTCAGGAGACCATCCGCCACCTCATCAGGAGCATGCCCAGGCGTTGTAGGGAGGTCATACAGGCACGTGGAGGCCACACACACTACTGAGCCGCATTTTGACTTGTTTTAAGGACATTACATCAAAGTTGGATCAGCCTGTAGTGTGTTTTTCCACTTTCATTTTGAGTGCGACTCCAAATCCAGACCTCCATGGTTAATAAATTTGATTTCCATTGATAATTTTTGTGTGATTTTGTTGTCAGCACATTCAACTATGTAAAGAACAAAGTATTTAATAAGAATATTTCATTCATTCAGATCTAGGATGTGTTGTTTAAGTGTTCACTTTATTTTTTGAGCAGTGTATATATATATATATATATATATATATTTATTTAATTTATAGCTTCAGTTCATCAGTTACAAAAAAAACCTAAGTATATTTGGAAGTATAACCGGGATATATAGTACTATGTTGACTGGCACAATGGGCGTAGACTTAAGAACTGCACAACCAACCAACAGGTAAATGTTTTAAATACTGGCGGAATGTGAGACTTCCACTTCTAGGAGTAACGCAGGCACAAGGTATCCATCCTGACGCTGCTGGCAATGGTATAATATAACATACAAATTCTGGCAGAACCAACAGTTTGCTAAACAGAAGAGGAATAAATTGTATTAACGAAATCTTGTGATAAATTCATACCAAGGATTTAGCACCTTCAGATAACTTTCCTGTAAAATGTACTAAATCTATAGATTGTAAGCTTGCGAGGAGGGCCTTCCTACCTCTATGACTGTTTGTTATTACCCAGTTTTGTCTCATCATTGTTGCCCAGTTTTAAAGCGCAACGGAATTTGCTGCGCTATATAAGAAACTTAATAAATAAATAAATAACTTTTTCATTCAGCGCAGAGAGCTCAGAAATAAGTAATAATAAGCAGCTTTGCCTGATGATATAAAGAAAACGATCAAGAAAATTAGTACAATTGCACAGAAGCATTTATAAGCCAACACAATATAGGGGGTAATTCTGAGTTGATCGCAGCAGGAACTTTGTTCGCAGTTGGGCAAAACCATGTGCACTGCAGGGGAGGCAGATATAACATGTGCAGAGAGAGTTAGATTTGGGTGTGGTGTGTTAAATCTGCAATCTAAATTGCAGTGTAAAAATAAAGCAGCCAGTATTTACCCTGCACAGAAACAAAATAACCCACCCAAATCTAACTCTCTCTGCACATGTTATATCTGCCTCCCCTGCAGTGCACATGGTTTTGCCCAACTGCTAAAAAATTTCCTGCTGCGATCAACTCAGAATTACCCCCATTATCTGAAGGTGCAAATCTCTACTTAAATAAAGGTGAGCCTTTTGCTTTAACAGTGGAATAGCATCACAGGCCCTTCATGATTTTGTGTTATCCAGGGCTGGAAATGATCAAGGGCCTATTGGGAGAAGCGGAGGAGGACGTGACCAGTGCTGTGTGGGTGTGGCCAAAGCCATGTGGGCGTGTACACCCCCTACCCTAACAGCCCCAATGTCTCCCTAAATTCGTAAGAGCAGAAAAATGATATTTTGTGAGGAAAGTAGAAACACCATTTTAATACGTATGATTTACAACCATGTGGCCAGTTGGGCGGTTGCTCATAGTCATGGTGCCATGGAGATGGGCCTATATTTAGGTGGGGGCCTGGAGCTGTAGTCCCATCCACCCCATTGTTAATCTGGCCCTTAACCAGTGGGAATGCACTCATTTTTCTGCAAGGCAGAAGTCGCTAAGGAATTCCAGTGAACAAGATGGTCATCAATTGATCGCAGTGGGATTCCGCGTCTGTAGATAAGCAGGATGCCGTTTCGGACTCGGATTTTGTCCTAGTTTTGCAGCCTGTGAGATTTTAGTAACAGAGCCCAAGGACTTCGTTATCAGACCGATTCCCGTCTTTATATAGATGTCTTCGGATCGCTAAATGAAATCCCTTAAGCATTCTGAATGACTGCAATGTGCCACTTTACAATGCTTCGTGGGGCCCCTCAGGCACGCAAAAGAGGAATAGCTTTATAATGCAGCGGGTTGTCGGAGAACACAACTTTGGAGGATAAGTTAGGTCTCTTTGAGTGATGCTGCGGATCATGACTGCTCAGCTCATGGCAACAGTAAGTCTCTATTTTGATGTTGGGCATCTGTTTTTTTGTTTTGTTTTGATTTAATATGATAAAGACAGAATCCACTGTCATTAATACTTTATAGGGCTGAGGCACTTAGATTTGATTTCTCTTCAACAATAAATTCAACGCATCCCTCACGGAACAAAATAACCCCTTCTCTGCCAAAGAAGCCAATGATAAGATTTCCAAAACCCCTTCTTAATGTAGAGGTAAGGAAGAACAAAACCAAAATATAACATTGCAGATTACCCTTTAGAAGCGTCTTTGTGATGAAGTTGTTGCGTTACCTATTTTAAACTGCATCAAATTTTGGGCTATGGAGCTTACAGTCTAATACGACCACTAAGCTTAAAGGCAGTATCCTATTACCCACAGAAAAACTGATGTTTTTCGAGATTTTCCCCGATGTTTCACCCAATTTTTTTACAGGCTATCCTATTGGATCGCATGCAATAAAATGCCTTTTCTCCTGAAAACAGGTTCAGTGAAACCTGTGTGTATTTTGGTGAGAAACAGCGCCGTTTTCAAGCGAAAAGGCAGACGAAACAAGCTCCCAGAGAAGCCGCCACCAGAAAACTACCGGGGCTAATTGGGTAACCCCCTAAAACAGAAAAACAGTTATATTTTCATGTGTTAATCTGTGATGTGGTCGGTTAAGATCCCGATGGTTGGGATCCCGGCAGTCGAAATACTGACGCCGGAATCCCGACACAGGTCAGAATGCCAGCGCTGGCATCCCGATTGGGATCACTATCCTGGCGCTGGAATCCCGACACGCGGAATCCCGAACGAAACACCGCCGGACCGCCGGAGAGGTAAGCCACGGGGAGGGGTGGGGGTGTGTGTTAAGTTTATGCTGTGGGGGGAGGGCTAGGCTTAGGCTGCGGGATGGGGGGGTTAGGGTTAAGCTGCAGGGAGAGGGGTTAGGTTTAGATGCCCCCGTGGAGGGTTAGAGTTATGCTGCTGTTGGGGGAGGTGTGAGGGGGACATGAGTCAGGCTGCGGGGAGGGAGGGTTAGGGGGCCATTGAGGGAAGGTAAGTATACTTACCTTCCCCCTGTCGGCATTCTCACTGTTCTGACCATTGGCATCCCGACCGTCGGCATTTCCATCCCAGCCTCTGTGATGGATACATATGTTTGTATTTACTCTTTTAGGTCTTTCCAATAGAAAATATATTTAAAAAAACAACTTTTGCCAGAAGTGCCAGATGTCCAGACCAGCTCTGCGCAGAGCCGGCCTTAGGCATAGGCAAACTAGGCAAATGCCTAGGGCATTTGGTATGCCATGGGGCACAAGCAGCTTCTGCTGATTAAAATGATATGCGGCATGCCTATATTCTGTGTGACTGCGGCTGTATCTGCATACGAAATGCTACATTGCAGTGTAGTCCTGGAAATCACTGTAATGTAGCATTACATATGCAGATACAGCCTCAGTTGCACACAGTATATAGGCATGCTGCATATCATTTTAATCAGCAGAAGCTGCTTGTGCATCCTAGCCACATAGTAATGCAAATAAGATGCATTTTCATAAACAAAAGGCGCCCGACGTTAGCAGAGCTGCCAGCTGACTCATGCCAGGCATCTCCTGCAGAAATAGCGGCGGTGCTAGGGGGCACCAGCCAGAATCTTGCCTAGGGCATCATATTGGTTAGGGCCGGCTCTGGCTCTGCGGGTCAGGCAGGACCCCCAAAACATTATAGTACTCCCACATTACAATCCTGGTGGCCTGTTTGATCTTTTTGGACAAGAAATAAACACTAGATGGTATATTTACTAACGTGTGGGTTTATAGAAGTGGAGATGTTGTCCATAGCAACCAAACAGATGCTAGCTATTATCTTCTAGAAGGTGCTAGATAAATGTTGAGTAGAATCTGATTGGTTGCTATGGGTAACATCTCCACTTCTATAAACCCACACTTTAGTAAATTTACCTCAAAATAGTGCCCAAAATGGATTTATTGAAACTGTGACTTTGCTCAGAGATTTAAAACTGACAAGCAGTGGGTCCAGTTAGCTGGTAATCTCATTGTCCTGTGTATATACGATCCCAGACTTCCAGGACACATTTATGAAAAATGATCTAGTTATAACTATGGGGGGGATATGTGGATATGTGGTGTCCATAGGGATGAAAATGAACTAACAATGAAAATTCATCTGATTGGTTGTCATGGTCAGCACACAGATCAGATACCCATAGAATAGTCGTAATAAACTCCCTCTATTGTGCCACTTGCGATTTACTGGTCTGACCCACCCACCAGATGCCCGGTCTGGGCAAAGCGGACACAGACTGGGACATTGACAGTCATAATCTCAAATGTCGGGGGCATGGATGGAGGGAGTAGTACCTGGGCTGCACAGGAAGTGCCTGGTTGTGTGACCTGACTGATTACATGACTGCGAATGTAGCTACAAAGTGGTCTGATTACCATGATGACGATGCAGATTCTTGACATGAACATTGCACCACAACACTATCTGTAAAACACGCACTGTTTTATTGGTCTGGACACGGATATTTATTATCTGTAAAAGACGCACTGTTTTATTGGTCTGGACACGGATATTTATTATATTGTTTGTATTGGTGCATATTTTCCATAAATCTACAATTTTCAACTGATATTATAGATGCCTTGTCCAAGGATGCCTCGCCGAGCGATGGCATCAGACTGGTGGGCGCTGAAAGCTCTTTGACGCGCTCTGTCACTTCCGAAGGTGTCAAGATGAGGTCCGACCTGGAATGAGAGATGAGATGAGTGTCAATGTTACAATATTCAATTCCACAAAATGTCTTTTCTGCTGACAAACAAGAGATCCACCTCTGGCTGCAACATGCTGGATAGATACTGATCTAGCAGCGTCAGAGACAAGCGGGCTGTGTGATTGGGCTGCATTAGATGGAGATGGCAGGAATGCACAGTTCTGTAATGCTGTGTATATGTGAGCTTGTGCAAGACAGCAGATCTACCTGTATGTAGGATAAAATGGGCATTTGTATTAAATACCACAATGTACAGAGAATAAAGTAACCTATAGTCGAAACACGGGATTGTCTTAATAAGAGGACTGCAGTCACACTTATTAGCGGGATGGGACTAAGGGGGTAATTCCAAGTTGATCGCAGCAGGAAATTTTTTAGCAGTTGGGCAAAACCATGTGCACTGCAGGGGAGGCAGATATAACATGTGCAGAGAGAGTTAGATTTGGGTGTGGTGAGTTCAATCTGCAATCTAAATTGCAGTGTAAAAATAAAGCAGCCAGTATTTACCCTGCACAGAAACAAAATAACCCACCCAAATCTAACTCTCTCTGCATATGTTATATCTGCCTCCCCTGCAGTGCACATGGTTTTGCCCAACTGCTAAAAAATTTCCTGCTGCGATCAACTTGGAATTACCCCCTAAGGTCCATAAAATATTCCAAGGGCAATTCAGCAATATTCAGCTCCCCTGGCAATGGTGGGCCTCAGTGCCAAGGGATAACCAGTCTCTGCCTATGTGTGAGCCCACTGCACATGTGCACTGGAACTGAAAGCCCAAAATGTAAATTTTTTTACAAGATACCTGTGAAATAGGCGTAAAGGCTTTAACCCATTGTTGTACTGGGATGGTATCAGGATCCTGACGCTTGGGATGCCGGCAGTCATAATACTGACAGCTGCATCCCGTCTCTCAGGATCTTGTAGTAGGTAAGTATTCTAATCCTAATCCCCAAACCCCCTAATGCTTCTTTCCACAGCCTGACCCTATCTACCCCCACCACACCCTAACTCTCCCCATTGGTGACTAACCCTAGCCCTCCCTCCCCGCAGTCTAAACCTTACCCTCCCTCCCCCGCAGCCTAACCCTAAGCTTCCCCAGGGGTGCCTAACCCCGAGTCCCACACCCCGCAGTTTAGCGCTGACCCTCCTCCCCTCCGCAGCCTGACCCATCAACCCCCCCCCCCCTCCTTTTCCACTCCACGGCCCCGTCAAACCCTCGTTCAGGATCCCGTTGGTCAGGATCATGGCGCCGGGATTGTGATCAATGCCGGGATCCAGCGTCGCCATTCCGAGCATCAGTATTTCAACTGCCAGGATCCTGATGGGATCCCATTATACTGGATGAACTGAAAAACAGAGCATCTATAAAAACCACTTCTTTCCTGCATTAGAGCTTTTCGCCTTCCCGTAAATTAGCCCAGGGCCACAGCAGTAAGTGCTTGTACATCACCTGTGCATGCAATAGACTCTTAATGGGCTGAATTTCAAACTCGGTTTTAATATAAATGAACACGGTCATGAGTTGTGTTCTGTGTGTTAAATATAGGGCAGAGACTGGTCTCAGTGCTATAAATGTGAGACTTAGTTCAGTTTTACTGCATCTTCTCATATGTGTGCAGACCTCCACCAGTAGCTGGGTCTGACGTTACTTGTCCCGCTCCGTTCACCCTTGTAGCAGGATCAGGATACGCAGGCAATACTCAGCAACCTCATTTATAATGGCTTGCAAGGAATGCAGGTGTTTAGCTACTTTCTGCTCCTTACACATGCTTCTAAGGTTGTTAAAAAGTCACACAGTGCATGCGTGACGCAGTGCTTACGCACAGAGGCGCAGTTGCGATTGATTTGCTGGGCGATCCTGGGCAGTGATTAGGAGGTAGCTATTCATATGCATGGAGATGCACCATCCTATGTGATGTCATGGCAGTGCCGCAGGTGTGTCGCTGAAGTGGTTGCAAACTCAGACGCAAAATCACTTACATTGGAAGCCATACTCGGACAGAAATTCCGCACCTAACATACTGTAGGGCTGGTGCAAATGTCGATGGTGCAAACGATGGTTGTATCTAAAGACACGCTAAGTGGTTAGGGTTGGTGAGACAGCCACGGGGCCCAGGTACTGAAGGGAGCATGACCAAAGGGGTGTGGATCATTGGGTTGACCTGAAAAAAGGTCAACAGTGCTAGACCGACCCCAAAATGTCCAATAGACAAGGTCAACATGTGAAAGAGGTTGACATGGCGAAAAGGTTGACACAAGAAAAGGTTGACATTTTGTTTTATTTTTTGCTGTTGTTTACTCCGTAAAATGACCGGGAACCTCAATTAATGCACTGCGTCCCCTTGCAGGTTATTGTTTCCAATTGTAGCCCACGTGGATGGTAAAGTATGAAAAAGTTGAAAATGAAAAAAAAAACGTAACTAAAACTCACGCCAACCTTTTGCTGTTTCGACCATTGCCATGTTGACCTTTTGACTATTGTTGATCTTTTGTCCATCTCAACCTAATGCGTGTCGACCAGTAGTGGTCATCTGGATACCTGACCAAAACTGCGAGGCGCAGCCACAACCTCTCTGACAAAAAACCCAAAGGAAAATAATGGAGGAGCTGAGAAGCTGGCGCTTCATGCTCAGAGGTGCTGAGAGAGGGGGCAGCAGGTACTTATTACCCGAGCCTGGGCTTGTTGAAGGGGCCCAGCAGGGGCCCATGCCTGTGTTACTTGCTAAGATGGACTGTCTCTTTTTGCAGTCGAAGTTGCCGCACATACTACTTTTTAGGGGGCGTGGCCCTGCCAAGCTGCAAAGGGAGACATTTGTCATGCAGCTGGCCTGGGCCCTCCAACGTTCCCGGGTAATTAGTACCCACGCTCCCTCCTCTTGGGTGGGCATCCCCATCCTTGCACATTGATGTGCATTTACACCAGGGTAGGATTTGTAGCGGTATTTGCATAAAGACACAAAAGCAAAACTGGCACAAGATGCAGACACAACAGTGATAGACCACTGAGACTGAAGGTGAGAAGCAACCGTGATGCTGGTCACATACATTAAGGTCCAGACACTAATCGGAACGTCTGGATTTCTGTACCATCTGGCAACCCAACATGAAGCCCTATTACGGTGGCTGGTCAGAGAGGAACAATTGAAATCTGCACAGGTCTCAATTATTCATCTTTAGGGGTTCAAGGAACCGACACACTTGGTCATATGGGCATCATATGTTTCAGCTTATAAGGAGCTGAAGATACAACAATAAAACACGCAAGTCCGAGAAGCTTTGCTCAGACTTTTTTATACATACAATATACAGCTATAAACCAAACACTTCTAAATGCGTATAAACAAAAGTCCCATGATGGTGATGACAGTGGGCGTGATTCTGATTAGAGAATGCGGAGGCATCTTATGATTAATAGCAAACTACGCGGCTTACATTTGTAACTTAGTGTGTCTTAGTTGCTTGTCACCCACGGCTGAATGGGTGTTACTGGGCGTCCGCTGGGTGTTGTAAGTAAGGGAAACGCCACGTGGGCATGTAGCCAGAGCTGCGACCTATGCTGAGTCTTGAGCATGCAGAGTGCTCACCACATTCAGTGGCATCTTCTGCACCAGGCATGGGGTGGGTGTAAGCTCCATTATTAATGATGAGGCTGATCTTGCGGCTGGAGAGCCATGTAGTCACATAGACTCATGCATCTCAGACTACAGGTAAAGGTGCGCAAAGTGCTTCCGATCGCTGGAAGCATCTGGAATTGCGACCGCATTACGTGCGAGCCAGAATGTTTCTGTGCCTGAAGGCATGGCCATCCCTTTTAGTTTATAAATCCAGCTCTGCCCAAACTCTCCACACACAAAACAACCAGCGCAGAGCATACAGATTACTAGGGATTACAGGGCATACTGAGGGGAATGGGGTACAGGTTCAGTCTCCCGTATCCAAAATGCGTGTGACCAGAAGTTTTTTGGATATTGGATTTTTCTGACTATTTGCATACCAGAATGAGATATTTTGGGGATAGGACCTAAGTCTAAACACAAAATTAATACACCTTATACACACAGACTGAAGGTCATTTTATACAATATTTTGATAAGCTGAAGGCTGCATAAGCCTGAGGCCATATAAGCAATCAACTTTTTGTGATTGGTTGTTAAATGACTAAGCAGTTGCTAGGCAGATCAGTTTTCCCGGTTGGTTTTTTCCTATTGGATTAGAGGTTTGTGCATCAAGATGAAGAGGAGGGTCTTAGGTTAGTATATAGGGGGTGGCCATTTTGCTAGACTTCCTCTTGCCTTTCAGTTTATGCCCAGGAAGGATAAGTATACTTTTACTTGTACTACTTGCATAATTTGGACATTGCATTTGCTTCACTGGGCATTATATAGCATACTATTGCCCCTTCTCTGTGCGGTGCAGCTGTGTTGCCCCCCTTTTACCGACGTCTCCCTCCCGCTGTCATGACCCGTCCCAGACGTTCAGCTCCCCCCCCCCGGCGCCTCGTGGATGCGGGGAGCGCCTTCCGCTCCCGCTCCCCGAGCATTGCGCCTCAGAGAGGCCTTTCCCCTGCTGCAGACAGGCGGCGGGACGGGCCTCTCCTCTCCCTCCTGCCTCGGGCGCCTTTGGTAATCCTCCTCCGGCGGCCAGCGGCCGTTCTGCACTTGGCGCGGGTGCGCGCGGTCCGGCTGGGCCGCGCTCCCCGGCGCCTCCCGCGGGCGAACCAACCACTCTCCCTCCTTCAAGAAGTGCCTCCGGCCCTCCTCCTCCGTCCCCGCGGTCGGCTCTCGGCGGCGTCCTGGGGGCACAAGCTGTGCCGGACGGCCGCGGCAGAGCTGCGGGGGGCGAGGGGGGGGTCAATATTCAGCTAGGGGATATGAGCCCAGGGCGGCGGGTAGCGGCTCCCGCTGTCCCCGGGACAATACAGGGCCCCATACTACCCCCCTCCAACGAGGGGATTAGCACACATCAGGGCAATTTAAATAATATTGGAACGTTTGGGCTTAGTGTGGCTGGGGCGGGGGACGGGGCAGCGGCTGCCGCCGCACCCGCACCGGCGGCAGTCACATGGCAGGGTTTCCCCCCGGCCTCGAGGGCCTGCTCGGGCTCCTCCTGGGCGTCAGACGCCCCGCCGCCGTTAACGGCGCCCCCGCTTGTCGGTTTTCAAACCCCTCTCCACGCCCTTCCCGGTCCTTTTCAGTTTGGGTCCACACAGACATCCGTCTCGGCGGCTTATATGACGCCCGGCGGGGCGCTTTCGGTAGCAGCGCAGCAAGGCTTCGCGGGGAGCCAGTCCCTCCCCGGGGGTTTTGCGTGGCCTCCGGCTCCAGCATTCCCCTTAGCCGCCAGCATGCCTTCCATGGGCTTCATGACGGTGTCCGGCACACAATTTTCCCCGCACGGGTACAGCGCGGGCGCCGGCGTGCAGTCCACGTGGTCGGTCGGTGGCCCCCGAGTCGCGGTGCCCTCGCCGGCCTTTGCGGGCCTGCAGTCAGGACAGGCACCGGGCGGTGGGTATCAGGTGGCACAGAGTTGGCCCCCTCTCACGGCGCCCCCTCAGTTCCTTCCGGCGTCATACGGATGGGCGGGGGCAGGCGTCTGCCCGCCGCATACGGCGTGGCGGCCGTCTTACCCCGCGAGTTTTGGTGCAGTGAGCGGGTCGGCCTTTACGCAGTCGATCGGGTACACCTCGGCGGGGGCCCCCTCCCTGCAGCGGCCGGGCGGCCATCCGCCGCGGAGCGGAGGGGCGGGCCCTCCGCAATTGCGGACAATTGTTAATGATGTTCTGGTTCCCCCTGTGCCTGTTGTCCCCTCTTTTTCTCCCTCACAGGTCCCGTCTAATTCAGGGGCTACGCCCGACACGAGGCGAAGGACGCGGACGAGCGCGACAGCGAACGTGGAGGTACGGCCATCAGCGGAGGCGGGTGCAGCGGACGACGCGGTTCCGGGTCCTTCGAACTCCGGTGAGCTAAACATTCCTTTACACGTTTCAACTTGTAGTTCCTCGTCTTCTAGCAGCGTATCATCCGGCTCTCCGCGGCGCCCGCGTAAATTAGCTAGGCTCATCGCGCGGCGAATGGCTAAGGAGGCGCATAAGGTGGCCGCTCCTGCGCAGGTGGTCCCCTCTGACCCACCCCGTTACGGCGAGATGGTACATTGCGCCAACACGGCAGTTACAAGGGGGGTTCGCAAGCGCATGCGGGAAAAAATCCGTAAGGGGAAGTATGTAGACATATTCACCCTTACGGAGGAAATGCGGCAAGGTTTTGACGCAGCCAAGAAGCCGGGTGGTATGGGGGAAAATGCGTTTCGCAATTTTCACCAGTGGCTGCGTGGTTTTTTGGTATTCATGGCTTGCTACACGGAATCGCGTCCCGCGGAGTATGCCAACTTGGTGAAATATTTGTTTTTAGTACACGATATGTACTTGAAATCCAAGGGTTCCGCGTGGCGGGATTACGACGAGAAGTTTCGTCGCAATCAGGATGGCAACCCCATCCTGCCCGCGGGTTTCAAGGATGTTGAGGTGTGGTTGGAGGTCACGCAGCAGGTCAAACCCACCCCGGACGTCACGGCCAAGAAGCCCGGGGCGGCGGCTTCCCGATTGGCGGGGAAAGGCAAGTGCTTTGCCTACAACGACGGCAAATGCGTCAAAGGAACGAGTTGTCGTTTTCGCCACTCATGTAGGTTGTGCGGAGCAAGTCACCCGGCCAAGGAATGCACCGCGGCGACAGGCAGTAAGCCTGCCGCTTCCACCGAGGCCGGTGGAGTTGGCAAGTAAGGCCTTCTCCCCGATTATAGTTCCCGAGTTGCAGCGCTGGCTTAGCTTGTACCCCGATGAGGCGGCGGCATCGTTTCTCTTGGAGGGTTTTCAGCACGGTTTTCGTTTGCCAATTCCGGATTCGGTGTATGTGGTTGCACGCCAGAATTTGAGATCGGCTCGGGAATTCCCGCAGGAAGTCCGGCGGAAGGTTGACGGGGAAATTGGGCTGGGGCGCATGGCTGGGCCCTACGCCCTTTCCCCGTTGCCCTCCTTGTGCATTTCCCCAGTAGGGGTAGTGCCCAAGAAGGCCATAGGCAAGTTTCGTTTGATACAGCACTTGTCGCACCCGCCGGGGTTGTCGGTCAACGACGCTATCCCGGAAGCCCAGTGCAGAGTTCAATATCAGTCGTTCGACGACGCGCTGCGCTTAGTGCGGGATTGTGGTCCGGGGAGTCTGTTGGCAAAATTGGACGTGGAGTCGGCCTTTCGGCTACTCCCGCTACACCCAGATTCCCTGCGTTTTCTGGGTTTCAAAATAGGGGGCGAATTCTACGTCGATCGGTGTCTCCCCATGGGTTGCTCTGTCTCCTGCGCCTACTTTGAGTGCTTTAGCACATTTTTACACTGGTGCGTCCAGACCGCCTCCGGGCAACTGGGGGTGGCTCACTACCTGGATGACTTTTTTTTTGTAGGGCCCGGGGACAGTTCGGTCTGTGGGGACATTCTCTCGGTGGCCAGGTCGTTATTCTGCGCTTTAGGGGTACCGGTTGCGCAGGATAAGTGCGAGGGTCCTTGCACTTGTCTTAGCTATTTAGGTATCGAAATTGACACGGTAGGGGGGTGCTGTCGCTTGCCCGAGGATAAGGTGCGGAAACTATTGGGTTTGATTACAGACTGTTTAGGAAAACGCAGGGTTCGGCTTAAGCATGTGCAGTCCTTGCTTGGTTCTCTCAATTTTGCATGTCGGATTATCCCCATGGGTAGGATTTTCTGTCGCAAACTTGAGCGGGCCACCGCGGGGACGGTTCGGCAGAATCACTCCGTGTACCTTTCCCGCGAGATCAAGGATGATTTGCGGATTTGGGTCTCGTTCCTGGTGTCTTTCAACAGGGAAGTTTTGTGGCCCGCTCCTTGTTGTTCCAGTAAGCAGCTGCAATTGTTCACGGATGCTTCCGGCAGTCTAGGGTTTGGCGCGTTCTTCGCTGGCGCATGGTGCGCTGCGGCCTGGCCGGCATCTTGGGTAACGCGTGGGTTTACCAAGAACCTGCTTTTGCTGGAATTGTTCCCGATCTTAGTGGCGCTTGAGTTATGGGCCGGACGGTTCGCAAATAGGGACATTTTGTTTCTTTGCGACAACTTGGGGGTAGTGCATGCGATTAATAATCAGCGTTCCTCCTCTCCGCAGGCGCTGCGACTGCTAAGGCATTTAGTGTTGGTTTGTTTGCAGCGCAATATTAATTTTAGGGCTCGCCACGTTCCTGGAGTTAACAATGGAATTGCGGATGCATTGTCCCGGTTCCAGTTTGACAAATTCAGGAAGTTGGTTCCGGGAGCGGAGGCAGAGGGGTTACAGTGCCCACCTTCTGTCTGGCAGATGGTCGAAGCGGGTTAACGGCATTAGCCAGGTGTGCACTGGCTCCCTCCACGCTACGAGCGTATGATGCTGCATGGCGGGATTGGTCAGCCTTTCAGAGTAGGTACGGGGTAGCAGGTGAGTCCTCGGCCGACGCCCTGTTGACCTTTGTTTGGGAGCATTACCAGAACGGCAGGTCAAAAGCGGCCATGGCTACTGCCCTTGCGGGCATCGCCTTTCACTCGCGACTCCACGGGACGGCGGACCCCACGGGGTCGTTTGTCCTTTCCAGAGCGCTGAAAGGCTGGGCTAGGTTGCACCCGGCGCCTGCGGATTCGCGTAGGCCTATAACGTTGCAGCTGCTAGCAGAATTGCTGCGTGTGCTACCTCAGATTGCGTCCTCGGAGTTTGAGGTGGCATTGTTTAGTAGCGCGTATGCCCTGGCCTTTTTTGGGGCTTTTCGGGTGAGCGAGTTAGTGGCGAGCAGCAAGGCGTCCCGGGAATCGGGTCTGCTCTACGAGAATGTGCGCCTGCAGGAGGGCCTGTTGCTCTGTAGGATTGTGCGGTCCAAGACAGATCAAACAGGTCGGGGTCGCTGGTTGTCCTTGGAGGCTCAGGGAAGTACGGGCGTTTGCCCGCTGCGGTTGACGCAGGAGTATGTGCGGTTAAGACCTCCGGGGGGCAACCAGTTGTTGGTGCACGCGCAGTCGGACCCTCTGACAAAGTTTCAGTTCTCATCAGTGTTCAAGAAATGTTTGACGGCGTTGGGCTTACAGGAGGCGGACTTCGGTACTCATTCCTTTCGGATTGGGGCGGCTACCCATGCGGCGGCCGCTGGTTCATCACCGGCGGCTATTCGGGAGTTGGGTCGCTGGAAGTCGGCCTCCTATAAGTCTTATGTCCGTATAGATAAGTTATAAGTGCGCCTGTTGCGCTAACCCAAAAACATGTTTACTCGTCGGTTTTTGAACGCTTACCGTTCAGGAATCGAGGGTGTGAAGCGAATTTTTAAAATTTTTCCTCCGAGGGGGCCTAATTTCAATTGGCTGTTCTATCAAGGTCCACGGGAGTTTTTTTGAGTTTTCTCCTTCACTTGGGTTTAATTGGTTACGTTGTGTTTAAGTTACAGATTATGTGCATAATCTGACATTAGGATAATTTCTTTTACAGCTGTCATCAATTTTGGAGACCACATATGGATGGTTGGTCATTCATATGTTTTTTGGGCGGAGAAACATCCTATGGCGTCTAGGGCGACTGAGATTTTTGGGTCCAGGCAATTTAGATGGTTAGGTGTCAGGGGCATGTTGTGGGGTGATCTGTTGCGCGTCCTTTTTTCTAGGGAGCGCCGCTGGGGTCGCCCCAGTTGTATTATCATTCATTTGGGTGGTAATGATCTGGGCCGAGTTAAAGGCATAGACTTGATTTTGTCTATAAAGGCGGATGTGGTGGCGATACGTTGTCACTGGCCTGGGGTATGCATTGTCTGGTCGGAAATGGTGCCCCGTTTCCATTGGCGTGGTGCGGTGCGTTTCTCGGCGCTGGAGAAAGCACGCAAAAAGGTGAACTCGACGGTGTCTCTTTTTGTCAAGGCCATAGGCGGAGTGGCAATTAAGCATCCTCTGCTGGTGCTGCGGAACAGGCAGTTCTATAGAGACGATGGGGTTCACCTTTCGCCGGAAGGAGTGCAGTTTTTTCTGGAGGATATTTTCGGTCCTTTTCGTTAGAGCTAGTTAGTTTCTGGTTGATGTTCTGTTTGCGGATGGCGGTGGCGGTTTGGTAAACCTTGGTGGCGGGAAATCGCTGCCAACCAGCTGTCACACAGGCATAAGTGGTCATTGTGGGGCTCCCTCTTTAGAAGGACGGCAGGTGTGTCCTTTTCTTGCGGTTGGACATTTAGACGTTCCCCTGCGGGAACCGAACGTTTGCCAGAGAAAGAGGGGTAAGGCCAGCACAATGCGGGTTATGCGGGAAGGAGGCGGGGTATGTGTACTCCCCTCCTTGGTTTGGTGGTTTTCATCTAGGTGACGGGTGCTGGTGTTTGGCAGCGGTTTTCTGTTTGCCATCCTCCAAACTAAAGTTAAATATATATTCAATTCAATTCTAATTCGGCCTCAATTATTAGTTTAAAGAGTTGGTCAGCGATTAATAAACATCGTCTGACCTTTAACTCCAGCTACTGTGTCCGTGTCTTTATTTCAGTGTGTGGTGTGGTTTTATTTAGTGATAAGCTAGCTTAAATAAAAGGTTTATGTAATCACAATAAAGTTATGAGCGGCTTAGATAAGCTGAAGGCTGCATAAGCCTGAGGCCATATAAGCGATCAACTTTTTGTGATTGGTTGTTAAATGACTAAGCAGTTGCTAGGCAGATCAGTTTTCCCGGTTGGTTTTTTCCTATTGGATTAGAGGTTTGTGCATCAAGATGAAGAGGAGGGTCTTAGGTTAGTATATAGGGGGTGGCCATTTTGCTAGACTTCCTCTTGCCTTTCAGTTTATGCCCGCCCGCCCTCCCAGAATGCGTCTACATTTTTGTTCTTGCTGTGGGCTATTGAAAGCCAGATTGGCGGGAAATCGCTGCCAACCAGCTGTCACACAGGCATAAGTGGTCATTGTGGGGCTCCCTCTTTAGAAGGACGGCAGGTGTGTCCTTTTCTTGCGGTTGGACATTTAGACGTTCCCCTGCGGGAACCGAACGTTTGCCAGAGAAAGAGGGGTAAGGCCAGCACAATGCGGGTTATGCGGGAAGGAGGCGGGGTATGTGTACTCCCCTCCTTGGTTTGGTGGTTTTCATCTAGGTGACGGGTGCTGGTGTTTGGCAGCGGTTTTCTGTTTGCCATCCTCCAAACTAAAGTTAAATATATATTCAATTCAATTCTAATTCGGCCTCAATTATTAGTTTAAAGAGTTGGTCAGCGATTAATAAACATCGTCTGACCTTTAACTCCAGCTACTGTGTCCGTGTCTTTATTTCAGTGTGTGGTGTGGTTTTATTTAGTGATAAGCTAGCTTAAATAAAAGGTTTATGTAATCACAATAAAGTTATGAGCGGCTTATAATAATTATGTGCATGAAATAAAGTTTGTGGAGCTCATTCAGCACGCATCGCAAAACTGCTAAAAAGCAGCTGCTGCGATCAAATAGTTGCCGCCCAGAAAGACAGAAAAAAATGCCCATTGCAGGAATTGAGATCGCACAATGCATTCGCAGACTGAATCGCAAAACGTGGTTGTGCACGCACAATACGAATGCTACACATGCTCAGACATTCGATAATCGGCCGGATTGTGCTTTCTCAATTTTGTAATCCATGCTGAATAGGGTCCTGTGTACATTGAGACATCAGAAATCAAAGGTCTCACTATTTCAGTCATTTTACAATATTCCGTATTTTGGAATTTTGGATATGGGAGACACAACCTGTAGAAAGATGCAGAGAATTCCATCCCACATACAGAACAAGGGAAGTGGTACTGAACGAGAAGGTATTGCACACATGATGTACAAGAGAAACCAAAGATAAGTGATACCGTGCAGCAGGCAGTAACTAGCTGTGTGCGGAATGTGCTCTGCACATAGCGCTGCAGGCAGGGGCGTAACCAGAACTTTGAGGGCCCCATAGCAAAATCTTGAAAGGGCCCTCTCCTCTACGCCATTGTCACTACAATGCCCCTTAGGGAAGCAGAAGAGAGTGAGGGGAGTGAGAGACAACAAGGGTGTCAGAGGAAGAGAGAGAGAGAGAGAGTGAGAGAGAGAAAGAGAGGAGCAAGAAAGAGGGAGAGAGAGAAAAAGGGGTGAGAGGGGAAGAGAGAGGGCATCAGAAAGAGAGAGAGAGAGAGAGGGTGTCAGAGTGTCAGAGGGAGGGAGAGTGAAAGAGTTGGGGAGCAAGAGACAGTGAGAGTGTCAAGAAGAGACAGACAGGAAGAGAGAGAGAGAGGGTGTCAGGGAGAGAGACACACACACTATCAGGGAGGGAGAGAGACATTGCCAGGCAGAGAGAGAGAGAGGGAGGGAGAGACAGTGCCAGGGAGACAATATCAGAGAGAGAGAGGGGGGGTTTGAGAGAGAGAGAGAGAGAGAGAGAGTGAGACACACACACACACACAGTGCCAGGGAGGGAGAGAGATAGTGTCAGGGAGAGAGAGAGGGGTAGATAAACAGTGTCATGGGGAGAAAAATATAGTGTCAGAGAGAGAGAGAGGGGGGGGGGGGGGGGTGTCAGGGAGAGAAAGACATCACACACTATCAGGGAGGGAGAGAGACAGTGCCAGGCAGAGAGAGAGGGAGGGAGAGACAGTGCCAGGGAGAGACATAGTATCAGAGAGAGAGAAGGGGGGTGGGGGATGGAGAGAGAGAGAGTGTCAGGGAGGGAGAGAGCTAGTGTCAGGGAGAGAGAGAGAGGGGTAGATAGACAGTGTCAAGGGGAGAGAGTCACAGGGAGAGACAGACAATGTCAGGGAGAGAGAAAGATAGTGTCAGAGAGAGGGAGAGACAGACAGTATCATGGAGAGTGAATGACATAAGGCTTATACTCTTCAATGGAGAGTGCCATATGTGGGTGGTTGTGGTATAATAGATAGATAGTGTCTAGTTAGACAGTCAATATATAGACACCATATGTTAGACAGACATTAGGTCGACAGGGTCAAAAGGTCGACAGGGTCAAAATGTCGACATAAATAAAAAGGTAGACAGTACAAAAGGTCGACATGAAAATGGTCGACATAAAAAAGGTAGACACCATGTTTTTTGCATTTTTGTGGCTTGTGTGGATAGTTTTGTCATCTGGGACCCCAAATTGAAGAAAGGCATACCCTCGCCACGCTTCGGGCACGGTGGCTCGCTGCGCTCGCCACAAGGTTTATAACCAACTCTATGCTGACATGGATAGAGAAGGTATGAATTAGTCCAAAAACATGTTAAGTTTAAAAGAACAACAGCATTTGTCTATGTTTTTTTTATGTTGACCATTTTCATGTCAACCTTTTGACCCTGTCGACCTTTTGTACTGTCTACCTTTTTATGACGACCTTTTGACCCTGTCGACCTAATGTCTGTCTAACATATGGCGTCTATCTATTGATTGTCTAACTAGACACTATCTATCAACCGGATACCTATGTGGGCACCCTCATACATACATACAAACATACATAAATAATGGTTATAATATAAGTCACCATTTTTGGAAACCATCAGGATATTAACCTGAAATTGAGGTTTGCCAGGTTTATAACAGAACATGACTCGTATCTGAGGATCACTCAGCTCACTGTACTTACAGTAGCTCCATGTTTGTACTGTCTTTCTGTTATTAGTGTAACCTATTCTTCATCAGAGACAAGCTCCATGGTGGTAGTTTTGTAAAATAGAACAAAACTTAGTAGTTGGTAGAAACACTGAGCGGGTTATTGCTGGGAGGCCTGAGTGCAATGTGTGGGTAAGGGGGAGTTTGAGTGACATGAGAGGACGTCTGTAGGGAGTTCCGGATACATATAGGTACTGGCGACGTGTGGCATTTTAGGATTAGTATGGACATTTTGAGTGACAAGTGGGGGGTCTCATAAGCACATGAGGTATGAGGGGTAAGTAAGAGGTCTACGTGAGATGCAGGGGCATTTTGAAGCAAGGAAAAGGCCTGAGTGGCAAGTGGGGTAAGTCTGGGATTAGTGAGGTGGGAGTGCAGACGTCATTTTTTTTTTTCTGGGATTAAGGGTAATGGGGCAGATGTATTAACCTGGAGAAGGCATAAGGAAGTGATAAACCAGTTATATGTGCAAGGTGATAAACACAGCAGTCAATCAGCTCCAATATGTAAATGAACAGTTAGGATCTGATTGGCTGGTGCCTTTATCACCTTGCACATATCACTGGTTTATCACTTCCTTATGCCTTCTCCAGGTTAATACATCTGCTCCTATGTACTAGTGAAGGATAGCGGGTAGCACCGATAAAACAGTGAGATGGTATCCAGATTACAGAACTTGGGAACTTGTCAGCAATTAAGCTAAATATACTGTAAAATCAAGTAATCCTGGTATATAAGTCACATAAACCCCTAAGTAACTAGAGGTAAAACACCAGTACTGCGATGATCCATTTAATGAGTAGCACACATGCCAACACATCCGGTGCACACCCGTGACGGCACCCGGTATGGAGTGAGTGTACCATTCACACACCATGACAACACACATTTAGATGCAAATGATTTTGTGAATCCGTCACTGTGATGCTTGACAGGGAATAATGAGAATTGCTAAATGTTTTATGAGGTCAACATCCAGCTTCCCCAGCAGCTGTCAAACAAGAAAGAATTTAGCAAAGAGTGGAAAAACTTCCATCACCTCATTAAACCCGACAGGCTCGGACTGCAAACATTCGCCATCAATACGCCGGCCGTTTTGTGTCAGTAATTTACGGTGAGGAGAAGAAGGAGAAGAAGAAGAAGAAGAAGAAGGGAAAAAAATGCAGAGACGCTGGGGCCTTGGGGGAGGCTGGGGAATAGTATCTGCACCCGGAGCAGTTCTCCTCCTAATTGGAAGCAATGGGCATTATCAACTACGGATTTTCCTCAGCTCCCTGACAGCTCGCGCTACTGGAATGATAGCCCACTTGTCAGTGTAAAAGGGCCATTAAAAACAAACAATTTTGATTTAATTGGAGGCGTGCGCTGGGGGCCCAGGTGAGGTGTCTCATCATCCTCTCGCTGCCTCCTTCCTCCTTTCTGTGCAATGATGGGTTCAGAAGTAGCTGGGAAGACGAGCAGCAGCGAGAGTAATGTGTCAGCAGGTGCGGTGACAAGTCTGGGATCTTTGCTCCTGTGTGTGTGTGAGCGTATATTATATATATATATATATATATATATATATATACACACACACACATACTCTCATACATACATACATACATAGCTCTACAGTAGCGTGCATGACAAATATAGCCTGATCCTGAGTCACACATAAATCTGATGTACATGTAGCTGAGCGATTATTTGCAGCTGCTCATGTGTGAGCAATCCGGAACCCCACCGGTGCACGCGTTACACAGAGTTTATGAATAAAGGTGCTGCTGCAATCGGGTCAGACAGTGTTAGAAATGGAATAGTGATGGGCAGTGACTGGGAGGTAACTAGTTGTGCAGGCAAAAATCGTCCATACAATGAGCGTGCTATGGGAGAGTCGCAGGTGTGCTGTATTCTCAGTCCGCACTGCCCATCTGTCACTTCTGGCAAATGCCAGAAGGGCCGATTGGACTGGTGGGCCGGTCCTGTCACACAGAGAGCCAGGAAGGCCGCGCGCAGCCTCTGGGTCTCTGGTCTGGCTGCTCCCCCGCCTCCTGCCTGTTTCAATGGAAATGTAGGCGGGCCGCAAGTCCACGCCCCCTTGACTCGCAGCACGCCCCATCGGTAGTGTCCGCGTTCCCCCTGACTCGCGGCACACCCCTGTCTGTCTCCATGGAAATAGGGGCATGCCGCGAGTCCCCGCTCCCGTCGGTAGTGTCTGCGCGCCCCCTTTTGCAGCATGCACGCACATGCCAGGGCCGATTTCGGCCCCCAATCCGTCCCTGGCCACAGGTATAGATAGGAGACCATGGCTGAATAAAAAGTCCACCTGCCATAAGTGTAATGGTTAGCATTACTGCCTCACAGCACCGAGGTCATGGGTAGTGTTGGACTGGACCACAGGGATACAGGGAAAAACCCCAGTGGGCCCCACTGTCTGATGGCCCACCTCGTTCTCTAGGGATCAGATTCTAGACTGTGCTCTTGAATTATACATTATTTATATGTTACCTAATACTGCGCAGGCCTATGGTGTATTTTCTACAATGCATTGCTTTTATTAATCTGGTACATTAGCATGAATACACTAGCAATATTTACTGTATATATTTAACAAGGGGTCCAGACCATGCACTCTCTAATGGTTAGCCAAACCTCTGGAGACTGGCCACACCTATAAACATGGTTCCCTACAAATGCATTCCCCTATTGGGCCCTTCGAGCCCCAGTCCGACATGATTCCCACCATGGCCCTGACTGTCTGACGTTTGTATATTCTGTCTACAAGGAGACATATCCTTCACTCCTGAGCAGTCCTGAGCCCTCAATAGGTGAGCTGTATCAAGCCTTGGAAACAGATAAAGTGGAGTAGTTGTTAAAACCAACCAATACACTTCTAGCTGTCATTTTAAGACTGTGCTAGATGAATGGCTGGTAGAAGGTCATTGGTTGCTTTGGGCAACGTCTTCACTTTATCTCTCTCCAAGGTTTGATACATTTCCCCCACAGTGCATAGTTGCCGACTTCCTTACTGCTTTCTGCGAGCAGTAGCGCACGCAGGGGGAGGGGAGTTGGGGGGGGGGGGGGTTCCGAGTACCTGGAAACCCCCCTGATGAGCCAGATGTTTATTTGTGAGACGGAGACAGATGTGTCTCCGTCTCAGCAAAAGCCGCTATCGCAATCGCAACCACGGAGCTACTGCAGCAGCAGAGAGCTACTTAGCTCTCTGCATAGAGAAAGTCCGGGGAGAGCTGCTGGCTGCGCATGCTCAGCCACAGCAGCTCTCTCCCTCCTCACAGGACCGCTAGTCTGCTCCAGCCTCCCACTGCTTCCAGCCCCTGGTGGTATGTATACCACCTATACTGTGTATGAAGTGTGTGTGAAATATATATATGTATATATATATATATATATATATATATATATATAAAATACACACATACCACACATTCATATACATACACAAACACAGATGCATACATACACAAATACACATACATCCCTGTAAATACATACAATATATATACATATATATCATAATCAGTATGTTTTACCAGCACACAAGATGCCGGCTGTCAGTTTACCGACAGTGGTATACCATCTGACGGAAGCGAGACGCGAGACCCCTTGCAGGCTCGCTGTGGGCCCGGTTGCTCGCTTCGCTTGCCACAGGTTATATTCCCACTCAGTTGGTGGCATGGAGCAACTAACCGAGTGGGAATACCCTGCGGATATCGGGATTCCGTTTGTCGGTATTTCACCGGCTGTCAGGAATCTGGCATGTCAGTCTCTCGAACACCGGGAGCCCGACAGCCGGTATTTTAAACTGCATCCCATAGAAATATATATATATATATATATATATATATATATATATATTCACAGATACACAGCCATGGAAACCCCCCTAAATAAATCCTGCGTTTGCCCCTGGAGAGCAGCTAGGTCAGCTCGATGAGGAGGGGGCGGTGTGGGGGTGATAACATGTCACAGGGGGTGGGTTGGAAAGGATGGTACGGGTGCGTGGTGGCCGAGACACATCCTTGTAGCCAAGCCCCAACTATATAATGCCGAGATTACTGGCATTATACGGCGGGGAGGGGGGGGGGCGTAGCTACGATGATACGATTCAGCAAACATTGCATCATCGAGCACCCGGACCGCCCACTTTACTCGTAAAGCGGGTGGCCGGGTCGGGGTGAAGGGGGGGTGGCACAAATTTCGGGAGACTTGTCACACATTTCCGGGTGCCTCCCGGCGGGGGGAAAGTAGGCAAGTGTGCCACAGTGTTTGACAGAGGAGACTGTTTAACCTCACGTGATCTATCAAACTGACCTGCTGCCTACCCCAGTGTGACACAGGAAATGGGTGATGAACACGTACGTATGACACTTATGACAGGAGCCCTGTCAGACTACAATCCCAAAGGTGACCGTATAACCGAACCACAGTGGAGGGATACTGCTAAATCAGATGCTAAGCTGCCGAAAGTGCTATTATTTCCAGGCAGTGGAGCTGAACTGCCCAGAATAATAGATACAATCTCTATTTGTCTATACTTTAGTGAGCGAATGACTATGTAATGTCTAACACTGCCAGGCTACAGGCAATTAGAACAAAAAAAAACAAACAAAAAATCTGATTCAACGCTGAGCATAAGTAGTGAAACACGACGATACATTTGTTTTTGGAGATTAGAGGGAAAGCACAGGAATTTGCTGAGTGCTTACAGCATTTGCATGTGACAAAAAAAAGATAGTGAAATAATTTAATAAATTAATGACATTAAGTATCTGCACACCAATCAGAGTATGGGAGCTATTATATGTCCTGTATCGGCATTTCCCCCCCCCCCCATATTATTGGCTTCCTTTTGGGTGTGGTATGACTTGTCGTCAGTCATCAGGTCAACATGAGAATTTTTTTCCAGAAGTCCGTAAAACCTCACAATAGTGCGAATGACACATCAAAGTCCGTCTCCGATCCCTTTATTCACACCTCTTAGATTAAACCTTCCAGCTTTCCCTTTTTAAGAGAGGGGGACATTTACTAAGCAGTGATAAGAGCAGAAAAGTGAGCCAGTGGAGAAGTTGCCCATGGCAACCAATCAGCACTGAATTAACATCTATAATTTGCATACTATAAAATGATACAGAGCTGCTGATTGGTTGATGGGGCCACTTCTCCACTGGCTCACTTCTCCGCTCTTATCACTGCTTAGTAAATGTCCCCCAAAGAGTCATGGCAATGAAGGGACATGCCTCTCTTTTTCGGAGTGAAGTTGCCAACCAATAACAAAGAGTGCTTTTTTCACTACTCTGGAAATCTTCACTCCTTTCACTCCTTCCTTTCTTCCTGACACAACGTAATCCAAATGGGGAAAACACCTGAAAAATCCCCCAAAAAATACAGCCCACCGGTACACTACCGCCAACTAACAGGAAATGAGCAGAGCGCCTGATACTCTCCTAACAAGATAATCGTGATTGGTTAGAACAATTTAGCGGACTCTCAGAAGAGTGCTTGTGATTATGATTTACCTTCCTGGTGTTGCTCGCGTAATCTGGCCCTGCCACTTACCTTTCTGGTATTGCTAGCTCACTCTCTGTGTCCCAGCCACTTACCTTCCTGGTGTCGCTCGCTCACTCTCTATATCCCAGGCACTTACCTTCCTGGTGTCGCTTGCTCACTCTCTATGCCCCAGGCACTTACCTTCCTGGTGTCGCTCAGTCACTCTCTAGGCCCCAGGCACTTACCTTCCTGATGTTGCTCGCTTACTCTGGCCCAGCTACTTACCTTTTTGGTATTGCTAGCTCACTCTCTATGTCCCAGGCACTTACCTTCCTGGTGTCGCTCGCTCACTCTCTATGCCCCAGGCACTTACCTTCCTGGTGCCACTCACTCATTCTGGCCCAGCTAAGGTCGCAATGCAGGTTCCTATACTATGTGTGGAATGGCAATGCTCAGTCTGGAGCTCTCTGAATAAGAAGAGCCAAAGGGGGCATGGTGGCACTGTCTTGGGTGCACGGTTATGCCTTCCTTGTACTCCTGGGCCTGCAGAAAGCCCTGGAACAGGGAACTTTGTAACCACCCACTGTCTTGGCTCCCTGCGATGAGAAACTTCCCTTACTGTCACCTGCTTCCACAGTGCTTCTCCTTTTCATGTGGTGCTCAGTTTGGCTTTTAATCAGCTATGCCGGAATTATGAATTAGATGCCGACAGCACACACCCATACGTCACACGCCGACACCAAACCAGCATATTTGATCGGCAAACGTTAGGACATGGCTTAGCAATCCATGTTTACAATCCTGAACCACTTGTTACAAAAAACAACTCCTGAATGTGTGCAAATTGGACTAATGAAAGCCAACGGTTGCTATGGGTTACCGCACCGCTATTTGCTACTTAATATGAAGCAAGGAGAATTGTACAGAAACGCAGGATGCAAGCGTTTGGATATATATGTAATTTACTGGATCTACGTGTCGAAACTTCACCAAGTATTTACGGCCTTGCCTGAAGTTACTGTATTGTCTAGAGGAAGAGTGACACAGCAGGATAGACTTGTGTTTGCATACTTGTTAATAGCCCACTGCGTCTTCATATAGTGACACACAGAGGCAGCAGTCATTCGGATTCCTTTATGAAACACACACCTATCTCAACACTTCTGCTTCCCTTATTAGACAGGAGCCATCCATCCAACTGTTCTGCTGCATATAAAAATGTAATACAGTCACTTTTGAAAACTATGACAGCTACATGTCCAGAGAGAGTGGTGCAAAAAAATCCCAACACGTCAGCTGAAGAACCCCTTGTGCAAGCTAAGTTGTCAGTCTCGAAAGTCACGATTTCAGTTTGCAAGAGGTTCTGCAGTAGCTGTGACTTCTTAAAGGGTGACCTTGATTTGACTTGTTTCTATTTTCAAACATGGTAAGAAACTGTATATCGGTTTTCCGTTCAGTCGCTGCCTATAGCCAGTGGTGGAGCGGATAGCGCATCTAGGGATGAGGCTGCTACAGGGCCCATGGGTGACTGGGTCCTGGCAATACCAGGACATCATCCCAAGGCCCTTGCTTGGGCATCACTGCAGAGCAGAGTGTGGGCTTCTTCTGAGCATAGTCAGGGCTGCCGAGACATCTTGCAGGGTCAGTTAATCTGTGCACCAAACCCCAACCATGCTTTAATTGTATGCCTGTCAGGGATACTAAGGATGAGTGGGACTCCTCCTCAGTAATGTAGTAGATCTAATAGGGAGGGGAGGAGCTTACCTAAAAGTTCCGCCTATTAGCTGCTTTAAAAAATGTTGGGGGTAGGATGACAGTTAAACCCCGCCCCCTCTGGGTATTTCACTACAGAAATCGTCAAGAGCCAGTTGATGGACTAAGAGCATTAACAGTGCCCTATATCTCCCATTCTGGCACCCACTGACCCAGGGGGAAGGCTGTAAGCGCGCGAGCAGTGACCTCTAACCTTTCCCTGTAATTGTAAAGTGGAACAGAATATGCTGGCCCTATATAAGTATATGATAATAAATAATAAAGCTACATTCCGGAATACTTTGAGAGACCCAGAGGATATGATAGGGCGCTTAACGTTCCCCATCACCCCCATTCTGGCACCTAAGCACTCTAGGCATCCTGAAAGATGGGACTATATCCCATGGGGCAATATCGTTCCGTGTGTATGCATGAGATCGTTCATTGCACCCTCCCATAGGGTTATCAGTCGCTTCGCCTGATCTTTCTGCATGATCAAAAGATCAGGCGATGTGGCTGATGATCCCATGCAGCGCTATGCCGGGGTGGGGGGACGGCATAGCGGGTAGTTGGGAACCGGATCGCCCCGTGTGTAGGACCCGCCCAATATGTTGGCCCACAGATCGTTGGTTGCATCGTCGGTGCACATTGCACTGTGTGTGGGGGCCTTAACTGAGCTCGTCATTAGAGACTGCAATCAAGTGATAATTAGTTTGACTTGTAATATTCAACAAATGATATTTCTGTATGGTCTTTGTTTAGATCAGAATAAACACAATTTTGAAACTTTAAAATGGGAGAGGAGCCTACCTTTTCCTGTGAGACACACACTCACTCACTCACTCACTCACTCACTCACTCCTGGCCACAGAGGTTGTAAAGTAAGGCAGACCAGGACGACACAGTGATCAGTAATGGTGAGTACCTTTCCGTTTCATCAAACATCCAGGCTCCCGCTATGTGAATCTGTCACTAACTGTATATATAACTAAGGGCACAGGTACTATTCCCATCTATGGGTGCCATGGACACCCGCAAGTGGTAATAATCCCTGTCAGGCTTTCCACATGGCGGGATTCCGGCGTCTGTATAGTGACCAGTGGTCTCCCATCCGCCGGTCACATAACCGCCTCCTCCATTAAGACCACTTCCTAGAACTAAGACGATAGACATGACTGTTTGATTCACAGTGGAATACATATAACTAGGAACCACTAAGACACCTGATGACTTTGTGGTTGATCTATTTACTGGAACACGGTCACAGTGACTTGGACTGTCTAAATCAATATTAGCATAATTTGTGTGGGTACTGCATAAATACTGATACTGATCATGCAAGGTCAGCAGCTCAAAAAGTGCCCAAATAGTCCCAGCGTCAAAGGGGTTAAATATTGAACAGAAAAGCTCCCCCCCTCCATATATTGGATTGGGAATGGTCGATAGTGACTCTGGGATCCTACTGTCCGAGGAAACATTTTATTTCAGTGCTATTATCACCTTGTGTCCAGTTAGTTGTCCACTGAGAAAATGTAAATACATTAGGTTGATTTGAAAGAGATGAATAGCAAACACAAATGTCCAGATTCTAGGACATTGTTCTACAGACCCCATAAGCAAATGCAGTGGGGGTTTCCAGTTGCCCAGAAACCCCCTTTCCCTGGCCTGCAAGCAAATCGAATCATGACCACAATAGCAGTAGTATAGGATAATATTATTTTACTAGAACAACATGCAGTATGGATCTCAGTGCTCAATCATTGCACCAGAGAGAGAATCTGGTAAGTGGTTTACTGTGATCATTGGGACTGCATATGTCTGGAGTGGTTGTGGCTGACTATAGCTTGCTACATGCTAATTATGCATCCTTCATGGGCTGACGACAATCGCTATAAAATCAAACATTTTGATACGCCCCTCCAGAAATCCTGCGTTTGCCCCCGTGTGTGTGTGTGTGTGTGTGTTGGGGGGGGGGGGGGAGGGGGGGTGTAAAACAAGGGGCTATGAGCTGGACGGACAACTAAAAGTGGATTGAAAAAAAAATTAAATCGTAGCCCACATCTGTTAAAAAACTGTATAATGCAGTGAATACTGGCAAATGAGACAAAACCTCAAGGCATAAGTAAGCTGTAGAAATAAGTCAGCATTCAGGGGAGAGGCACAGAAACAAACAGGACACTAAAAATCCTACGGCCACTGGAGAAGCCATAATGACCTCTTATTGGGAAGACGTCCTGAGCGGTATTTTCTCTTGGAAAATAAAACAGAACTGTTGGAGTATAAATGGGGCAGAGAATCAGAGGACACAGGAGAGTCCTAGGCCAAAATCAACTCATTATTCACTTTAAAATCTTAGCATAAAATGCATTTTATTTTCGCCGTCTACAAATCAGGGCTTGTTTCATCCAAGTATTCCTGCTTAGAAAAAATAACGACTTTATTATTATTATTATTATTAAATCTCTTTTTCCTGTGACCTTACGATTGTCACTCTTACGGCTCCACAATTAAAACCAACAGTTGGTCTATAGCAAACATGGTCCTCGTCACCTCCCCTGACCTTTCCTCCATAGTGTAAGAGACACACTATGGCTGTCCCAAGCACACAAATCCCTCTCATACTTCTCCTCTGCCCACCCGGCTGGCACAGAATGACCTTATGCCTCATCTCAGTCATGTGCAGATGTACAGGTATGAGGCGAGCTTGGTACTGGCATCTCCCCCTGCATCCCTCAATCTGTTCCAGGCTGGCATCCTCTGTTCCGAGCACAGTACACAGTAGCGGCGGCTTCTCGGCGGCTCATAAATGATTACTGACATATGTTAATAGAACACGTCAAGGTGGGAAAAGTGCACGGAGAAGAGTCCTGATTTATCATTACAGGAAAGGACTGTCAGAGCCGATGCGGACTTCGGCAGCTCACAGCACAGATATAAAACTGGCAGTGCGGCAGGAAAACCTTCACGTACCCTCCCGGGATAGTTGCTGGCTTTATGGCTTTATGGCCAGGCTATACTAAAAGATATTATCTGACATCACCTAGAGACCAAACAGCCTCGCTAACCCTTGTTACAATATTTTACCGGCAAGTTTATAAAAATTTACTGACGGAGAGCGATTCTTACAGACACACTGTTAAGCTATTTACAAAAAATGTAGCAACAGTAAAAGTTGTGAGACACACACTCACTCACTCACTCACTCACTCACTCACTCCTGGCCACAGAGGTTGTAAAGTAAGGCAGACCAGGACGACACAGTGATCAGTAATGGTGAGTACCTTTCCGTTTCATCAAACATCCAGGCTCCCGCTATGTGAATCTGTCACTAACTGTATATATAACTAAGGGCACAGGTACTATTCCCATCTATGGGTGCCATGGACACCCGCAAGTGGTAATAATCCCTGTCAGGCTTTCCACATGGCGGGATTCCGGCGTCTGTATAGTGACCAGTGGTCTCCCATCCGCCGGTCACATAACCGCCTCCTCCATTAAGACCACTTCCTAGAACTAAGACGATAGACATGACTGTTTGATTCACAGTGGAATACATATAACTAGGAACCACTAAGACACCTGATGACTTTGTGGTTGATCTATTTACTGGAACACGGTCACAGTGACTTGGACTGTCTAAATCAATATTAGCATAATTTGTGTGGGTACTGCATAAATACTGATACTGATCATGCAAGGTCAGCAGCTCAAAAAGTGCCCAAATAGTCCCAGCGTCAAAGGGGTTAAATATTGAACAGAAAAGCTCCCCCCCTCCATATATTGGATTGGGAATGGTCGATAGTGACTCTGGGATCCTACTGTCCGAGGAAACATTTTATTTCAGTGCTATTATCACCTTGTGTCCAGTTAGTTGTCCACTGAGAAAATGTAAATACATTAGGTTGATTTGAAAGAGATGAATAGCAAACACAAATGTCCAGATTCTAGGACATTGTTCTACAGACCCCATAAGCAAATGCAGTGGGGGTTTCCAGTTGCCCAGAAACCCCCTTTCCCTGGCCTGCAAGCAAATCGAATCATGACCACAATAGCAGTAGTATAGGATAATATTATTTTACTAGAACAACATGCAGTATGGATCTCAGTGCTCAATCATTGCACCAGAGAGAGAATCTGGTAAGTGGTTTACTGTGATCATTGGGACTGCATATGTCTGGAGTGGTTGTGGCTGACTATAGCTTGCTACATGCTAATTATGCATCCTTCATGGGCTGACGACAATCGCTATAAAATCAAACATTTTGATACGCCCCTCCAGAAATCCTGCGTTTGCCCCCGTGTGTGTGTGTGTGTGTGTGTTGGGGGGGGGGGGGGAGGGGGGGTGTAAAACAAGGGGCTATGAGCTGGACGGACAACTAAAAGTGGATTGAAAAAAAAATTAAATCGTAGCCCACATCTGTTAAAAAACTGTATAATGCAGTGAATACTGGCAAATGAGACAAAACCTCAAGGCATAAGTAAGCTGTAGAAATAAGTCAGCATTCAGGGGAGAGGCACAGAAACAAACAGGACACTAAAAATCCTACGGCCACTGGAGAAGCCATAATGACCTCTTATTGGGAAGACGTCCTGAGCGGTATTTTCTCTTGGAAAATAAAACAGAACTGTTGGAGTATAAATGGGGCAGAGAATCAGAGGACACAGGAGAGTCCTAGGCCAAAATCAACTCATTATTCACTTTAAAATCTTAGCATAAAATGCATTTTATTTTCGCCGTCTACAAATCAGGGCTTGTTTCATCCAAGTATTCCTGCTTAGAAAAAATAACGACTTTATTATTATTATTATTATTAAATCTCTTTTTCCTGTGACCTTACGATTGTCACTCTTACGGCTCCACAATTAAAACCAACAGTTGGTCTATAGCAAACATGGTCCTCGTCACCTCCCCTGACCTTTCCTCCATAGTGTAAGAGACACACTATGGCTGTCCCAAGCACACAAATCCCTCTCATACTTCTCCTCTGCCCACCCGGCTGGCACAGAATGACCTTATGCCTCATCTCAGTCATGTGCAGATGTACAGGTATGAGGCGAGCTTGGTACTGGCATCTCCCCCTGCATCCCTCAATCTGTTCCAGGCTGGCATCCTCTGTTCCGAGCACAGTACACAGTAGCGGCGGCTTCTCGGCGGCTCATAAATGATTACTGACATATGTTAATAGAACACGTCAAGGTGGGAAAAGTGCACGGAGAAGAGTCCTGATTTATCATTACAGGAAAGGACTGTCAGAGCCGATGCGGACTTCGGCAGCTCACAGCACAGATATAAAACTGGCAGTGCGGCAGGAAAACCTTCACGTACCCTCCCGGGATAGTTGCTGGCTTTATGGCTTTATGGCCAGGCTATACTAAAAGATATTATCTGACATCACCTAGAGACCAAACAGCCTCGCTAACCCTTGTTACAATATTTTACCGGCAAGTTTATAAAAATTTACTGACGGAGAGCGATTCTTACAGACACACTGTTAAGCTATTTACAAAAAATGTAGCAACAGTAAAAGTTGTAAAAGTGTGCCGGGGTTAGGAAGGATGGGGGAATGTAACAACCAGTTTCCTGAGTCTCAAAATGGGTGGTTTGGTGCTTTCTGAATGCAGAATAGTAGTGATGGGAACATCGCAGATGTTTACGGAATTGTAGCTTTCCTATAGACAGAGGAACATTTTTTAAGACTGTTAGTACATAGGGGGTCATTCCGAGTTGATCGCTAGCTGCCGTTGTTCGCAGCGCAGCGTTCAGTGAAAAAAACGGCTAATCTGCGCATGCGTATGCACCGCAATGCGCACGCGCAACGTACGGGTACAAAGAGTATTGTGGTTTTGCACAGGTTCTAGCGAAGCTTTCAGTCGCATGGCCGAACGCAGGAAGATTGACATGAAGTGGGCATTTCTGGGTGGCAACAGACCGTTTTCAGGGAGTGCTTAGATAAACGCAGGTGTGTCGGGAAAAACGCAGGCATGGCTGGGCGAACGCTGGGCGGGTGTGTGACGTCAAAAGCCGTCCCTCCGTCGTTAGAATCAACACACACGAAGAGTAACTACAGGGCTGGTCATGTTTTGCACAAAAAGATTTTGCAGGCGCTCTGCTGCACAAGCGTTCGCACTTCTGCAAAGCGAAAATACACTCCCTGGTGGGCGGCGACAATGCGTTTGCACGGCTGCTAAAAGTAGCTAGCGAGCGATCAACTCAGAATGACCCCCATAGTCCAGCCCAGCTACCATTGATAGCATTTTGTTTGCAGCTACATAGAGTGGGTCCCAGGGCTAGAGGGGAGGCGACCTGGTATTGCCCGGCCCACATCAACTCCAGGTCTTGTAGTGGCCTCACCATGTAGTTCTGCCACTGTGCATTGAGTCCACAGTCAGGGAGAGAACACAGAAGTAAGGTCTTTTGCTGGGGCGTGTCACAGCTTGTGACTGCGATCTCATATGCAGTTACAATGTCCCTGGTGTCTTACTTGCTGCATGCTAAGCAACTATAGGGCTACTCAAAACTTTGATAATTGTCAGCTCTTTGCAAAGCCACTGGTGGGCATCTCAATACAAATCCTGGCGGCTGTGGCATTTGCGTTTTTTCATACAGTCGCTGCGTACAAATTTGCAGTTGTGAATACATTTGTGTACATCTCTGAATCAAGCCCACAGGGGACTAGCAAAGACGGTTATTCGCTGCTCCTCTAAGGACATTTTCTCTTCGGAAATGAAGCCAAGAGAAATTAACCAAATCTGCAAATGTAGCATCACAATGCAAATTGGCTACAACGTCAAAGGCTTAACTGCGGGAGGCAACAGAGTCAGCTGCCGTCGGGCTCCTGCTCTTTAAGGGGGCACCTCTCCTCCCGTTCTGTGTTCAGCAACACCATTCAATTAAGTCAACTAACAGACGCCGCTATCTTCCGTGGTCATCTCACCTCCCCCACTAGTCCCTGCACCTTACAAGTCACACCCTCTTTATTAAAGATGCACATTTTAAAAGTGTCATACCCAGGATTAAAACCCACAACCTATTACACCGGAAACAGACACCTTATTGATGGAGCTATTTGCTCCTGTATAGCTAGCATGACAATTCTAACTATATGAAGTTACTTCTCTGACATTAACTCGTAACTTCATATAGTTAGAATTCTCATGCTTGCCATAAAGGAGCAAATAGCTCCATCAGTAGATGAACCAAAAATGGAAATCGGGCGCAACTTGGTGTTGTTTTTCTAATGCTGCTGCTTTCAAATCTGGGATTAATCTGTCCCAATATGACAAAACCACAGAAAAAACACAAAATAGCAGCGCTAATAAATGAATTAAAAATAGATGGATCGAATGAAAAGAAACACATTTAATTAGAATAGGTGACAACAGCGCATTGTGGTAATGTTATATTAATATGGACTGTGCCATTAGTCTTTTTCTACTCCATTATCCACCTATCTGCAGTCCAGTTTACAAATAACAGGAACGGACACTATTTCTTATGCAGCTTACAAAATTGTGACCTTTTTATTTGTTTACTATTATTTCTTGCTTAAAAATTGCTGTTGTCACCTACTCTAATTAAATGTGTTTCTTTTCATTCGATCCATCCATTTTTAATTCATTTATTAGCGCTCCTATTTTATGGGGTTTTTTCCATCAGTAGGGTGCCTGCTTCCAGTGTAATAGGTTGTGGGTTCTAATCCTGTGTATGACACTTGTAAAATATTTGTCAGAGAAATAAGCAGCATTGTGACTCAGCAGATCTGTGCAGTGTGTGGCTGCACACTACGGCCCTCATTCCGAGTTGGTCGCTCGCTGCCGATTTTCGCAGCGCAGCTATCAGGTAAAAAAACGGCAAAACTGCGCATGCGTACGGGCCGGAGTGCGCACGCGCGACGTACTTTCACACAAAACTATGCAGTTTTACACAAGGTCTAGCGACTCTTTTTCGTCGCTCTGTTGATCGGAGAGTGATTGACAGGAAGTGGGTGTTTCTGGGAGGTAACTGACCATTTTCCGGGAGTGTGCTAAAAAACGCAGGCGTGTCAGGTAAAAACGCAGGCGTGCCTGGGGAAACGGGGGAGTGGCTGGCCAAATGCAGGGCGTATTTGTGACGTCAAAGCAGGAACTAAACAGACTGAAGTGATCGCAAGGTAGGAGTAGGTCTGCAGCTACTCTGAAACTGCTTGAAAAAATTTCAGCACTATTCTGCTAACCTTTCGTTCGCACTTCTGCTAAGCTAAGATACAATGCCAGAGGGGGGCGGCCTAGCGTTTGCACTGCTGCTAAAAGCAGCTAGCGAGCGATCAACTCGGAATGAGGGTCTACATCTGCCTAATTGCAATGGTTTTGAATTGACAATTCTAAGTAACTTCATATAATTCAAATCTGCAAGCATGCTATGCAGGAGCCAATAGCTTGATCAGTAAGGTGTCTGCCGTACATGTAACAGGTCATGAGTTCTAATCCTGTGTATGACTGCTAAGAAATGTGTTATTTAAAAATGAATGACAATGAAATGTATATATATATATATATATATATATATATATATATGCTCTCTTTTTCAGAACACTCCATATACACACATATATAATGTGTATATAAATTATATATATATATATATATATATACATACATATATTTATATATTGTGTGGGGGGGGGGGGGCGACAATATTTATCTTACCTCCAGTCAACTGGGACGAACTTACGCCACAATGTTGTTTAAAGAATTTAGGACTTCCTATAGTACACCTATCTGGCCATTAGGATTAAGGGTCCTCAGCTCCTATCATGAAGCAAAGACGTTGCGCTACTATACTGACGCATTTCACATTTTTCCACTTTAACTTCCGGCAAGTTGAAAGGGAAGTGAGAGTTGGGCGCCGATTGGTTGGGGGTTTGTGGACAATGACTGTTAATAACTTGTGTAAGGTACCTGGGAAGGAAAGCAGTTTTCTTCCACACTAATAGAACCAGGACTAGGACAGAACTATGCTATGTCTTCAGGGCTCATAATGATATCTAGAGCAGTGGTTCTCAAACTCAGTCCTCAGGACCCCACACAGTGCATGTTTTGCAAGTAACCCAGCAGGAGCACAGGTGTATTAATTACTCACTGACACATTTTAAAAGGTCCACAGGTGGAGCTAATTATTTCACTTGTGAATTTTGTGAGGAGACCTGCAAAACATGCACTGTGTGGGGTCCTGAGGACCGAGTTTGAGAACCTGTGATCTAGAGCAAGACAATGTCAGAAGCAGGGGATATCAGAGAACAAGATGGCTTATGAAAACAAACCTTCTGAAAACGTGGCAGCTGCCAGAGAGGGGCCGGCTCCTCAGGAGGCTGGTATCTTCTGAGCATGGTAGTTCGAGTGTCCTGCACCTTTCCTAATTTTATCTGTGGGGGAAATAAAGACATTTTTAGACAATGACAGAGCAGCTCTAATGGAAATTAGGGAGCAGAATTATCAAATATTCTAGAGGACAGGCACACAGCAACCAATCAGATTCCAGCTTTCATTTTATAGAATGTACTAGCTAAATGATAACTAGAATCAGATTGGATATTGGCCAACACTTTCACCTGTCGCCTTCAGAAGGTATGATAGGTTTTGGTACTCTCAGAGATAGCACATCATAAATTCAGCTTAAAGAAAATATAAATGTCATTTAAAACAAACAGAGGGATGGCAATGTGGGCGTGCAGACGCAGCCAAAGTAAAGTGACCGTGTTGACACAAACTGCATCTAGAATGGCCACTGAACAGACACGGTTGCGTTTGCCTGGAGTGGCATGACTTCTGGGTCCTATAACCCTGGCATAAGTTTCACACTGACGATGATACGTCTGATTGGACAAAAACGTTTCAAGCACGTCCATTTATGCAAATACACTAAACCAGCTGCCTGACCAGTGCAAATAGAATTCATGCAATTTTAGAGATTTTTGATTTCTGTAATAAATGTGTTTTCTCTGTTTTCTATAGTGGCATCAGGTATAATACTGTGTTATAGGTGTGTACTTCACCTTATTAACTACTTAAAATGGTTTATGATACAGACCAATAAACTGCATAATCTCAGGCCTTTTAGCTGTGTCCATCTTAACGAAGTCGTCTTATAATGCTACAAAGGGATAGTTGAGTGATAGTGGCCGGGGACCTATCTCCGAATCCGCTCAGAGCACAAACAGCTGCATTATATCCTGTGCTTGTCATATTAAAATATTATACTTCTCTGCGCTTTCCTCTGGCTGTAACTAATCTCTGACATGCCAGTCGTAAACCAGCTGCTAATTAAACAAACTGTGTGTTTGTGCACTTAAACCATAAAACATCATATGTAGAGGCAGTAAACCCCACAGAAATCGGTTATTACCACATTAATGCCACTATTTTCTTGGGCCATTAACATATAAACCAGTCATTGGCTGCTTTAAAGGCTATTTAGATATTACCAGACACTTCTGACTCGCACAGAATGTCTTTTTCTGTTCAACTGCTTAAATGTTTTTCCTGATGAACATTTTAACCGCTTTGTGACTGGACGGCTGTTCCTCGTTCAGGACGAGACCATCCTTAATATTTTGGGGATGCACCTGTTTTATGGGGAACTACAGTGTTAGTGTTATTTCATAGTCTATGTAAGTCGGTTTTATACATTTTTATGTATTTTTTTTTGTGACAGATACATTTACCTTTTTAGAAGCATTATGGAAACAATATTGCAATATTTTTGAATGAGCAAAATAAAGGGAAAACACGTGTATATATATATATATATATATATATATATATAATTTTATATATATATATATATATTTATATAGATAGAATTATTTTTCATGATTCTTCCACAAGCTAATTTTATCCAAATAGTGCCACCTCTAATTTGTACACAGAATGTAAGAAATTAGATCTCCTGAACACATGTACCTTTTACAAGGTCTGACATTGTTATAGGGGTCCAAGGCCGCTGGACGGGAGAAGTGTGTTTGAACTGTTAAAGGCACTAAAATATTACAGTGACAGTAATTAACTGCAGGAGATAAGTCATGGGGCATCCCAGGCATGTATCTGCCCTATTGGAGTATTGGATATGGATATACCCCAGCACCGGCCGGTACTCAGCCCTGGGAACTGCTTTACTACATCACCTGCAATATTTGGCTGATTAATAATGTTGACCAGCCCTATATAACGGCAACAGGAGAGTGTGACCCTGCGGACCAATAAGAAGCAGTGTACCAATTACCTATTGGTCGGCACCGTTACCCTGCTCTTCAGTGCATATGCCGGACCTCTCTGCAGCCATTGGAAAGGGAGAGTGGAATAGTCAAAAGCTTTCGCCATCGAATAACCACTTTCGATGGTGTTTCTGAACCATGCTATGGTTTAAAGCATCGATTGTACAGCTGTCCACATGCACAAGCCACTATTGCACCTTTGGCATGCTACATCATAACACAGCGGGGGAACACACATCGATAAGAAGCATGGTGGCCATCATCGCAATCCCAGCACTGAATAGTAAAAGCATTACCATCGTATTGAAAACATCAATGGTTGTTAACCATCGGTTTATTATGTCCATCCCTGTTTTCTGCCCATATACAGTACATCGGTCTATGAAAGCTTAAATATAAGGGGGACAGAGATGACAAGTATCTGGGGAAGTGCAATTTGTAAAGTTTTGGGGTGACCACTATTTTGTCACATGCATTACCCCAACATGAAGGTGATGGTACTGGGTTTTTCAGCCTGAGCACTTCTGCTTTTTGAACTGCACTTAACCACATGGTACCTACGGCATCAACTCACTGACATTAATGGCTCAATACATTTTGTTCCATTTAGAAGTTGCCTTCAGACAGAATGCATGGCACGCTGTCATTAAGCACATTCCGTAATTGTAACATGAGCAAGAACCTCACTGGTGCTTTGTTATATGAGGTTTGGGGGTATAGGCTGGTGTAAGTCCATACTGCTGCTGCGGATGATGACGAATGGCAAACCTACTGTACATATATGCAGCGTACACACTGCTAAAGGTGCATACAATCCTGCACAGAGAATATACACAGTTAACTCCATGATCGCAGTGCAGGAACCATTATGAACGATGGGGCTGATTCTGTATCGGACGCTCTGCTGATGATGGACACAGTGGATGGATATTTTTTTTCTTCTGCGTTGCTTCCAAGTCACACTGCACATGTGTCCAGGGTCTGTGCCCACAGTGTCACAGCTGCGATTGAGGAGCATGGGGCACGCACGGTCCCAGGAATATTTAGAAAATGTATTGTGCTGTGACAGTAAGGAGCACAGAGATGACCCACCTTACGGGCATGTTATGGTAGTGTCGCTGCCAGCAGTTGTATACACAGACACAGAATCATTCACATAGAAGGGTCATACTTAGATGGATACTCTGCACCTGCAAGTTTTGATGGTGTAACCGATGGTGGCATCTAAAGATGCACCAATCATTATCTGAACATGTAAGGACGCTGACAGTGGTTGTCTCAGATCTTGCACATTCATATGCATGGATATACACCAAGGAAGGACTCCATACCAGGGCTAACGACTGCGGTAAATGTTGACTCAGAATCAGGCCTGCTATGCATTGATCTCTGCATCTGGTCCATATCTGCTGCCATAAAATACCTCAGTGATTTTACGAATTTCAGTGATTTTTTTTAAGCTGCATGAATTTTAGATCAACTCAGAAAATCCCTACCTCCCCTGTGTGTAGGGGACAGGTACAGCTCAAATAATTTATGAAGCTCAACAATATTTTTCTACATAACACACACCTATGGCTTTAACAGAGCTTAGAATACTTGAACCATTGTCTTCCATGGCTTTATTAATGCCCATACACACTGGGAGATTTTGAGCTGAAAGCAGGTCACTTTTGGTGTTTTGAGCTCAAAACCGCCCAGTGTGTATGCACAAGCGATGAGCGGTAAGCGCTGATGCGTGCTCCCGCTTCATCGGCAGCGGCCATCGTTCATCTAATGGTATTACCAGTAGAGGAACGGCGGGGTGAGCGGCTTTCCATAGCGTCCTGCTATGGAAAGCCGCTGACATCGCTGGGCAGGGGGGGAAAGCGCTCAGTGTGTATGCACTGAGCGCTTTTCAGCCCAGCGATGTCAGCGATCATCAGTGTGTATGCACCTTTAGAGCCTACATCACGGGAACCAGTGTCTCCTATGGCTTTATCGGAGCTTAGAATACTTGAACCAGTGTCTCCCATGGCTTTATTAGAGCCTAGAACACGGGAACTAGTGCCTACTGTTGCTTTATTAAAGCTTAGAACAGTGTCTCCTATGGCTTTATCAGAGCTTAGAATACTTGAACCAGTGTCTCCCATGGCTTTATTAGAGCCTAGAACACGGGAACTAGTGCCTACTGTTGCTTTATTAAAGCTTAGAACAGTGTCTCCTATGGCTTTATCAGTGTCTCCCAATTTATGGTACAAGTATTTTAGGGACTAACACTTACCTTCTCCAGTGACTTCAGACGAAGGGCCTCAGTTGCTTGTTTCTGCTGCTCAAGCCAAAGATGTTGGTATCTATGCTCAATAAGATCCATTATAGGTGTTGAAGGCCTAAAAACAAAAAGATTTCTATTACACATTATACACAAACATTACATTATATACATAGTGGCTGAGGCAGAGGGAGACCTAGTACCATAGTATGTGTAGTATAAACTCTGAAAATTGGCACTGCACATGCAAAGATAACCAGCTGAGCGCTAATGCCGTTATGCAGATCTGCACGCCGGACACAACCGCTGGGTACCGGAGAGGAGGAACAGGAAGGGAAGGGGTGTTCTAGCCTAGTCTAGTACAAGGGCTCGCTCATGTATTTGTAAACAGATGCAGACAGGCACTCAGAAACATATATGCCTGTAAAATATAGAGAACTTACAGAACTTGCCAATTCTCCCTGAAGGTCAGGGAGACTCCCTGAAACAGCAGTAATCTTCCTGACTCCCTGAAGAGTCTAGAAATCTCCACGATTGCACCTAACCCCCATTATCTAGCTGTTATATACTTGGAAAAAATGAAATCAGAGATATATATATTCAAATGGGATCAGGCCATTCCCTGCATTGGTTATAAGACACTGTGATCCCTATGGCTACATTCATTTTCAAATAAGATTTCTTGCAGCCATTAATATGGAACCCCTTGTGAGTAGAAGACAATACACAAACAGGTACTACTGATCAACAATGCCTAAGCAGAGCTGTTCACTTCCAGTTTAACGCCGTGCTCATATTTTTCAAAAGTAGGCAAATATGACTGTAAAAGCTATGGGGGGTATGCAATTAGTTACGATCATTTTGGAACTAATGAATTCACCCCACTGATTATTAAAATTAGGTCAGTTTTCGAACGTTTTGAAAGCATTTTCGACAATGCCTTTTCACCTTTTTATTTTATTTTTTTAAGTGAAGAGGCATTGGCGAAAAATGCTTCTAAATTGGCGAAAATGTCCAGCGTTTTAGACGTAAAACGCATGGATTTGCCAAGCCACATGTTTTCCGCTCTTGCTGCTTTTTTATCTGGCCCTGCTATTGCATAGGGCGAATCCCCATTCGCCCTAAAAATAGTGATAACTCAGTTTTTTCGCCTAGGCGAAAAAAACCGGAGCTAATTGCATACCCCTCTAAATCATCTGAGGTACAAATACGCAATAGCAAACTGCTTGTAATTGGCTGATTGTGAATACACCACTGAAGCCAACAGGTGCATAAATACTGGACCTGATACTGGATTGGCAGTAAATCAAAAAGCAGCAAGTAACTGTGCACCTGTTACAATACCGTACCTCCCAACAATCTGAGAGTCAGAATGGGGACTTCACTTGCACACTCGCAGTGCGAAAATGGGTGTGGCCTTGTGACCGCTAGGACATGCCCCTGATTACATTTTAGGGGTGTGGCGCAGTTTCGTGACACTGAGGGTGAGCCCAGCCCAGCACTGAGCTGCCCCCATCCTTCTACTGGCAGATTGTTCCACCCAACCTCCCAACCACAGGGAACTGCGGCCCTCGGGTGGGACAGTAGAAACTGAAAAGCAGGACTGTCCCGCTAAAATCAGGTCGATTGGGCAGTATGCAATACAGGATGTGGAAATACGTGTTTTGCATGCAAGGTAAATACTAGTTGCGTTTGCATGTAACCCACAAATGCTGGACAGCTTTATTTTTACAATGCAATTTAGATTTCAGTTTAGACGAGTTTAGATTTGAGTTTAGATTTGAGTTTGGACAAGCCCCTCTTACATATTCAGTAACTCTCTCTGCACACGTTACATCCACCTGCAGAGCAACACGGTTTTGCCCAGGTGCACAGTTAACGTCTCTGTTTGCTTTACTCACATGTCAGTATCAGGCCAATTATGTTTTTGTGTGTGTTCTAGCAATGTTTGTTGTTGTTGGTTTTGTACACAAGATGTACAGTTGTACCTGCAGTGTTGTCAAGGTTTTATTAGATTTAATTGATAGACAATGCATATTTCGCAAATCAAACCTTATGGCTGAAAGCATGGGTGTAACGGCATGTGATCTATACGTAACATAAATCTGGAGCATATGGCACCCCCCTAAACACATCTTGCTATAGCTGCAACTTGGCATAAGTACAGAATTGCGGCTTTTTTACTGGATACATTTTACGCTTGCCGCGCAGTTGTAGCAAACTCATCATGAGCTCCACAATCAGGTTACTTTATTTGTTTGCACACTTCCACCCAGAGTGTAAAATCATTGTATGCTATACATAATGTGGGAGCCCAATTACCTATTATTTATTAACACTTTATTAATAAGAAACTGGTGACGATAAAAATACAACTAATAATCATGGGAGTTTCAAAGGAAGATTTATTATAGGGAAAGAGGGGGATTTAGACACAATTCTTTCCCTTGAAAACACCATTCGTATACAGCATTGCTTCAGTCTGTGCTTTTCAGTAAATTCTTTATAGTAACAGTGAATATTGTAGTTGATAATAAGTCGGCCTTGAATATGAAGCTGCTTTATAGATACAAACAGACCCAGTGTACCGGTCCATGCTATGTGTCCGATTCAGGGGTGGCCGCTAATGACACCACCACTGCATCTGTGTACGTAGTAGCAGTGTAAAATTGTGCAAAAGTCGCAGGAGGTGTCTTAAGTAAAAAGACGCAGTGATCTGCTTGCCAAGTTTGAAGACGCAGCTTCGGGTCATCTGCGCGAACATCGGACATATGAGTAACTCTCAGGTTATCAGGATGTGCGGCAAAATCACGCTGCTGGGGCCAGTGACGCTGTGTCCCCAATGCTAGCAGTATGTCAGCATCGCAGGACAAGATCTGAAAATAAGCAGTGCGGGTCCTGAGCATGCACAGATCATTAAAGATCAGGGCTTTACGGAAATCTCTAAATCAGGCCCTATGCCCTATTCCAGGACAACACATTAAACACTGCCATATTATCAATATAAATAACTTACTGAGTAGCATAGAGGGAAAATTAAAAGCAATATGGCTAGTAAAAGTTGCAGGAGAGTGTACAAGCCACAAGATATCTGAGTAGGTGGATCCCAATACTACAGGTTTGTGAAAATGTAACTGATAATGTTTTTCTCACATCTGTAGGCGGTCATAAAGCAGCATATAGTGCTTCCATAAACAAAAGACAGCCAGGCACGGTACAAAATGACTATGGGGGTCATTCCGAGTTGATCGCTCGCTAGCAGTTTTTAGCAGCTGTGCAAACGCATTGTCGCCGCCCACCGGGGAGTGTATTTTCGCTTTGCAGAAGTGCGAACGCCTGTGCAGCAGAGCGCCTGCAAAAACATTTTGTGCAAAACAAGACCAGCCCTGGACTTACTCTTCGTGTGCGTTGATTCTAACGTTGGAGGGACGGCTTTTGACGTCACACACCCGCCCAGCGTTCGTCCAGCCACGCCTGCGTTTTCCCCGGCACGCCTGCATTTTTCCAAACACTCCCTGAAAACGGTCAGTTGACACCCAGAAACGCCCACTTCATGTCAATCTTCTTGCGTTATGCCGTGCGACTTAAAGCTTCCCTAGAACCTGTGCAAAACCACAAAGGTCTTTGTACCCATACATCGCGTGTGCGCATTGCGGTGCATACGCATGCAAAGAAATGCCGATTTTTAGCCTGATCGCTGCGCTGCGAACGGCAGCTAGCGATCAACTCGGAATGACCCCCTATGTATAAAAGGTACAAGGGTCATCGCTATGTATACTGGAATGTACAGACCTGTAAATACAGCGCAGGGCAGCATACAGTACCACAGAGAGCACATTAGGGGTGCAACACATAGGGAACAAAGGGGGTGATTTAGCAGCAGGCGATCAGGTAGTAACTGCGCATGCACCGCAATGCGCATGCATGTCGGACACCAACAAAGGGCATCGCCGGTCAGCGACGAGAGGGTGCGAAAATTCCGATCGCACGGGCGTTCGCAAGGTGATTAACAGGAAGAGGCCATTTGTGGGTGGCAACTGACCGTTTATTGGGAGTGCCCGGAGAAACACAGGCGTGCCCAAGCATTTTCAGGGAGTGTGTCAGACGTCAGCTCCGGCCCCGATCAGCCTGTTCTCATCGCACTGGAGGAGTAAGTCCTGGGCTGCACAGAGACTGCACACACTGGATTTTTACAGCTCGGCATACACATGCAATTGCACATTTGCATGGCAAATTTACACTCCCCCTGGGGGTGGCAACTATATGAACGCAGGACAGCAAAGTTAGCAGCCCAGCAATCAGGTCTGAATGACCCCCGAAGTTCCTGCATTCAATTATTTGCAGAACCACTGACGCTGAGGAGTAATGGCGTACAGAAGACTAGCGCTTTTATCACATCGGGTCACAACGTGAACAAAAACTGTGAAACGTGATTCAAATGCTTGTTTTTAATAGGGACACATATTACAGAAGAGAGCAGTAATAAAGCCGTTTCTGCTGCTGATACTGCTGGAAAGCAATAGACCAAATGCAAATTGCAGAGCTGTGTTCTTCACCCCTGCCGTGACTTTTATTACTTAATTATTGTACTCCACATGCAAGAGTCAGCCTAATCTATAGCTGTGTTGTTCTAATGATGCAGATAAGGGGAGCTCCTGATTCAGCACACACAGACCAACCCCAGAGGCCTTTCTGCAGATCAGATGAGACATCTTTTTCAGTGAATGCCCAATGTCAACATTGCGTGCTGTAATGGTTACAGTCTCTAAGCTTCTGCTTGTGATCAGGGGCTGCTAACCAGCTGTCTATCATTATGGATCAGCTGGTGTCTTTAGCTACCTCCTATTGTTAGCTGTTGCTTAGCCACATTTGTCATGATGCTCAGCCAGCCAGCACTTTTTTAAAGTGCACCAGCCTGTCGCCAGCGCGCAGTGGGAGTGGCCATTTTGTGGGCTCACTCAATCTTCATGAGCAGGGCCGTAACTAGAGGTACGCGTGCAGAGTGCAGGGCTCTGTGGGCAGCACCATTATCGCCCCACGGCCCTTGCTTCTGGCTAGCAGTATCACTGTGGCAGTGCTCTCCAGAAGCATCCTTGGGATGCTGCAGGCAGATATTATGCCATCTGTATAGCGACTCAGAGCATCCTCAGGACACTACAAGCTACCCGGTGCTTGGCAGCCCCACTCCCTCTGGGTATCATCATGATGTCATGTGCTTAGGAGGCAAAATCAGCACAGGGCAGCACAGAGCCGTTATTGCACTGTTCATGAGAATGCAGCCTATTGGCTCTCAAGGTACCAGTGACATCACTCAGACAAAAAGCACCAGGGCCTGTTTCCAACTAATAAATGAAAAAAAAGCAACTGATTACTAAAAAATAAGCCCAAAACAAGCCCAAACCCTTCCTAAAAAGCCGCCAAAAAAGCCCAACTTAAGTTTTTGGTTTCCTAATTAAAATACATTAAAAAACGCTATTTTTGATCTTTAAGGATTCAGTAATATCAGGTATGGTTTCCAGAGACTGGCATATAACGGAAGTAGTGCCTATATTTAAAAAGGGAAGTAAAGCTGAACCAGGTAATTATAGACCAGTTAGTCTTACATCTATAGTGGGGAAAGTATTGGAAGGTATTCTAAGGGATAATATTCAGAAGTTCCTTGAAGCCAATATGGTCATTAAAAGGAATCAACATGGATTTGTGAAGGACAGATCCTGTCAAACCAACTTACTTGGCTTTTATGAAACAGTAAGTGCAAACCTCGATCTGGGTAAAGAGGTGGATGTAATCTTTTTAGACTTTGCCAAAGCTTTCGACACTGTACCACACATGTGACTTATCTACAAGCTACAAGAAATAGGGCTAGGAAGCACAATATGCACTTAGGTCAAAAATTGGTTAGATAATAGGGAGCAGTGCGTTGTGGTTAATGGATCTTTTTCAAATTAGACTGACGTGCTAAGTGGTGTGCCACAAGGCTCAGTATTAGGATCGCTATTGTTCAATATTTTCATTAACGACCTAACAGAAGGTCTAGAGAGCATGGGCATGGTGTCAATTTTTGCAGATGATACCAAATTGTGTAAGGCTATAAAGACGGAGGAGGATGCCGAGTCGCTTCAGAACCAGTGCCAGATTAAGGTCCTGATGGGCCTGGAGCTGAAATTAATAAAGGGCCTATTGTGCGCTGCTTCCGCAGGTATGAACAGCATGGTGGGGGTGTGACTACTGATATGGGTGTGTGGTCTGTGCAATGGGGTGTGGCTAGCACCATGGAGGGCATAACTTCCTACCTTCCTTAATCCACTGAATTAAAAAAACCCACAAACTATGGTTTTATTAAAAAATAAATATTTTTGTAGTTAGTAATACACTAGGAACAAAAAAGGCTCAAATTATGTGATTGTAGCTGTTTTGTCAATTGTTGGAAAAATACTAAACCAAAAGTCATGGCGTTATATGGTATGCGGTCACAATACCAACGCTGGGATCCCGACAGGGGCACCATACCAGTGAAGTAGGGGATTCCCCCTCTATGGGTGTTCACAATACCTATAGAGAGAGAATAGAACCTGTGGCATTCCAAGCGGTAGTATGCCAGCAGGGGTGCGGGCTCAGTGGCGAGCTACGCTCCCCCATGCAAGACAGGGGCAGTGCGCGTTGCAGGCGCGCGGAAAATATAAAGGGGGCATGGCTTTATGGGGAAGGGGCGTGGTCACAAAATGATACCAATTCATACTACGGTGCATAGTACTCTCCATTATTCAAATTACGCTGCACAGTAGCACCACTACACCAGGTAGAGCCCCTTTTTACACATTACGGCAGCCAGCATCCCCCTTTTTACACATTACGGTAGCCAGCATCCCCCTTTTTACACATTACGGCAGCCAGCGTCCCCCTTTTTACACATTACGGCAGCCAGCGTCCCCCTTTTTACACACTGCGTCAGACACGAGAGAAAGAGAGAGAGACTTACCATCTCTTCCCGCTGGCAGTCAGGCTCCTCGTGCAGGCAGATGATCAGATCCCGGGCAGCGGAGAAGGAGGAGAAGGGGGGGGGGGGGGACTAGGAGCCGCAGCAGCGATTTGTAATTGGTAGAGGCACCGCTGCAGCAGTCCTCTCTCCTTCCGCATTGGCTGCCCACCGCTGAGAATGCTGGGATGAATGAACCGCATCCCAGCATTCACAGCAGCGGCGTAGCAATGACATAGCGCTGCTGCGGCTCCAGTCCCCCTCCCTCCTGCTCCTTCCCTGCCTCCGGCGCTGCTGCTCTCCTCCAGCGCGGCGCACGGCACACAACAGGCGGCGTCAATGTAATGAGTCAATTTGACTCATTACAAGCCACTGGCCGTGCGCCCTCAGGGCAACTGCGCTGTGTGCCAGGCACACCTTACACACAGGTAGTTACGGCGCTGGCCGCTGGAGCCGCAAAAACACATGGGATCAGGAACTTATCCCTCATCCCATGTGTTTTTGTGCGATTGCGGGTATAATTTCGGCCATTAAAAATGGCCTCTAATTGGATACCGTGATAATGACCACCGGTCATTAATCGCGATATTCTGACATTTTTAACATCGAGGCTAATAGGATACCCCCCACAGTCTTTTCTATTGCCAACGTATCAGGGACCTACAGTAGGGCCTTATTCAGCTTCACTTGCCGTTTTGCTAAATTAGTAAAACTGCAACTGGCTAGAATCACATGCTGGGGGCCTCCCAGCACAGGGCGAGGCCATCCAGCATGCTAATGGTGGCCAGTGATGCGATCGTCATTCAATTGCGATCACATCACTGAATAAGTAAAGCAGCCTGGCTGCGAATACAGTTGGGCTGCCGCCATTTTCCACATGCCGCTGCACCGAAAATGGTATGACCCCACCCCCACACAAATGCCCTGCGAATGTCTCTGCCTGTCAATCAGGCAGATGCATACTCATCAATGCTATGCAATCACATTGGCCATCCTGTGCAGAACGGGACCTGCAAGTCCACACTGGTCAGAAAGTCAGCACAATGCGATTGGTTTGCATCAGTGATGCTTGCTGAATAGGGCCCCTAGTCCCTTTTATCAAGACATGTCTTAAAATAGTGCTTTTATAGTGAAAAACCATAATTTGAGCTTGTGAATTTCACCTATATCAAGAAGAAAAAATTAAGAAATTCCCATATCTAGAGTAGACATTATGGGGTATGTATAATGATCAATTAACTAACACTTAATTGTGAGAATACCCAATATTGCTACTGCAGGCACTATGAATAGTACATTATAACAGCTGGGATGTTGTTTTATACTCAGTCTGAATGAAGTCCAATCTCACTCCTAGTATGTTGCCCTCCAATGTAAACTCATATAGCGTTAAGGGTTAGTTTGTAGGTGGATGCAAACAGGAGCACGGTACCGTGCTTCCTGTTTGTCTTCCATCTAGCGCTGGTGGAACGCATACGTAACTTCCGTTTCCGGTTCTTGTACCGCTGATGATAGGAGCACTGGGAATTCATTTGAGGATGGACGCAAACAGGAGCACAGTGTTTGCGTTCCATTGACCAGTGGTGGACCGCAAAAACTTCCGGTTCCTGACTGATCTAATACACTTGCGGCGTTCCATTGTACCGCAGTGAAATGTACATACCAACTACTAGTTTCTAACTAATCTAATATGCCACACTAATACTAAACAGTCTTTTATTAAAATACATGTACATAAAGTATATATTTATTATAGATACAGTAGATAGATTTATAAAAAAAAAATCTTCCCATGATATTGAAAAGTCTACAATTCCTATAGGCTGCTAGATCATAACACATGTAAACAATGATATTTTTGTCATGTTATGTAAATCATTTTAGTGAGAACCTGAAAGGAGGGGGCAATTGCTGGCCCAAGTGTTAAAGGTAAGAGGGTAGTTACTCACCAATAGTTATGCAGCAGCAACAGGCCATCCAAGTGCAGGATGTATCACTGCTGGGAAGGGACACCGAGTGCTAAGTGGCATTAGGCCCCACCCCCTTGTGCCGCAATTTGCGGGTCAATAAATGGGCGTGGTTAAAGTTGGGTAGGGGCGGAGATTAAATGAGGCCCGCGACGGGAGGCTCCAATACCCGGAAACAAAAAAAGTGAGTCTGGAAGCTGCGTGCACTGCTTGGGAGAGGGAGCAGGGATGTCAGAGGGGGCAGATGGTATCCGGACTCCAGGTCGACAACAAAAAGGTCGACACACCTTAGGTCGACGCCAATTGGTCGACATGGACAAAAGGTCGACATGGACAAAAGGTCGACGTGGACAAAAGGTCGACATGTGTTTTTCACGATTTTTTTCTTTTTTGGAACCTTTTCATACTTAACGATCCACGTGGACTACGATTGGAACGGTAATCTGTGCCGAGCGAAGCGAAAGCACCATGCCCGAAGCATGGCGAGCGAAGCGAGCCATGCGAGGGGACACGGTGCACTAATTGGGGTTCCCGGTCACTCTACGAAGAAAACGACACAAAAAAAAACATAAAAAACTAATTTCGACCTTTTTCCATGTCGACCTTGTTCCTGTCGACCTTTTGTCCATGTCGACCTTTTGTCCATGTCGACCTAAGGTGTGTCGACCAATTGGCGTCGACCTAAGGTGTGTCGACCTTTTTGTTGTCGACCCTGAGTCCCAGACCCATGTCAGATGATGTTGTTGTTGTTGCTGCTGCTGCAGTGTCCACAGCAGCAAGGACATCTGCACATTGTGGGCCTGTTTTAGAGGGTGGGCCTGGAGCTGCAGCTCCATCAGCCCCATTGTTAATCTGGCCCTGTTCAGAACGACTTAGTTAAATTAGAAGCATGGGCAGCCAAATGGAGAATGCGCTTCAATACAGACAAGTGTAAGGTAATGCACTGTGGTAACAAGAACAAAAATAACACCTACATACTAAACTTTTAAATTTTAAAACTCTAAAATTTTACTGGGGTAAAATTAGGGGATTCTGTACTGGAAAAGGACTTAGGTGTCCTCATAGATAGCAAGCTAAGCAGCAGTACCCAAAGTAGGATTGCAGCAAAGAAGGCTAATAAGATATTAGCACGCATAAAATGGGGAATTGATGCAAGGGACGAGAGTGTTATACTCCCGTTATATAAATCACTTGTGAGGCCACACCTTGAATACTGTGTATAATTCTGGGCACCTTACTACAAAAAGGATATCCTGGAGCTAGAAAAGGTTCAAAGGCGGGCGACTAAACTAATTAAGGGCATGGAGACGCTGGAATACGAGGAAAGGCTTGCAAGACTAGGCATGTTTACACTGGAAAAGAGGAGACTAAGAGGGGACATGATCAACATCTACAAATATATAAGGGGACAATACACAGAGCTTGCACGGGACCTGTTTTTGTTTAGATCAACACAGAGGACTCATGGACAATCGCTCAGGTTAGAGGAGAGGAGATTCCGCACAATACGGCGTAAAGGCTTTTTCACGGTAAGGACAATACGTGTTTGGATTCTAGAGATGTGCACCGGAAATTTTTCGGGTTTTGGTTTTGGATTCGGTTCCGCGGCCGTGTTTTGGATTCGGACGCGTTTTGCCAAAACCTCCCTGAAAGTTTTTTGTCGGATTCGGGTGTGTTTTGGATTCGGGTGTTTTTTTACAAAAAACCCTCAAAACCAGCTTAAATCATAGAATTTGGGGGTCATTTTGATCCCATTGTATTATTAACCTCAATAACCATAATTTACACTCATTTTCAGTCTATTCTGAACACCTCACACCTCACAATATTATTTTTAGTCCTAAAATTTGCACCGAGGTCGCTGGATGGCTAAGCTAAGCGACACAAGTGGCCGACACAAACACCTGGCCCATCTAGGAGTGGCACTGCAGTGTCAGGCAGGATGGCACTTCAAAAAAATAGTCCCCAAACAGCACATGATGCAAAGAAAAAAAGAGGCGCACCAAGGTCGCTGTGTGACTAAGCTAAGCGACACAAGTGGCTGACACAAACACCTGGCCCATCTAGGAGTGGCACTGCAGTGTCAGACAGGATGGCACTTCAAAAAAATAGTCCCCAAACAGCACATGTTGCAAAGAAAAAAAGAGGCGCACCAAGGTCGCTGTGTGACTAAGCTAAGCGACACAAGTGGCCGACACAAACACCTGGCCCATCTAGGAGTGGCACTGCAGTGTCAGACAGGATGGCACTTCAAAAAAATAGTCCCCAAACAGCACATGATGCAAAGAAAAAAAGAGACTCACCAAGGTCGCTGCGTGACTAAGCTAAGCGACACAAGTGGCCGACACAAACACCTGGCCCATCTAGGAGTGGCACTGCAGTGTCAGACAGGATGGCACTTCAAAAAAATAGTCCCCAAACAGCACATGATGCAAAGAAAAAAAGAGACGCACGAAGGTCGCTGTGTGACTAAGCTAAGCGACACAAGTGGTCGACACAAACACCTGGCCCATCTAGGAGTGGCACTGCAGTGTCAGACAGGATGGCAGAGTTACAAAATAGTCCCCAAACAGCACATGATGCAAAGAAAAAAAGAGGTGCAATGAGGTAGCTGTGTGACTAAGCTAAGCGACCCAAGTGGCCGACACAAACACCTGGCCCATCTAGGAGTGGCACTGCAGTTTTCTAGCGAGAGGATGAGTGCTTCCATCCTCATGTGAATCTGAACCACTAGCCATGAACATAGGCCAAGGCCTCAGCCGTTCCTTGCCACTCCGTGTCGTAAATGGCATATTGGCAAGTTTACGCTTCTCATCAGACGCTTTTAATTTAGATTTTTGGGTCATTTAACTGAACTTTTGTTTTTTGGATTTTACATGCTCTCTACTATGACATTGGGCATCGGCCTTGGCAGACGACGTTGATGGCATTTCATCGTCTCGGCCATGACTAGTGGCAGCAGCTTCAGCACGAGGTGGAAGTGGATCTTGATCTTTCCCTATTTTAACCTCCACATTTTTGTTCTCCATTTTTTAATGTGTGGAATTATATGCCAGTATCAATAGCAATGGCCTACTACTATATATACTGCGCACAACTGAAATGCACCACAGGTATGGATGGATAGTATACTTGACGACACAGAGGTAGGTAGAGCAGTGGCCTTCCGTACCGTACTGCTATATATACTGGTGGTCACTGTCAGCAAACTGCAAAACTAAAATGCACCACAGGTATAGAATCTAGATGGATAGTATACTTGACGACACAGAGGTAGGTAGAGCAGTGGCCTTCCGTACCGTACTGCTATATATACTGGTGGTCACTGTCAGCAAAACTCTGCACTGTACTCCTCCTATATAATACTGCTGGTCCCCAGTCCCCACAATAAAGCAGTGTGAGCACAGATATATGCAGCACACTGAGCACAGATATGGAGCGTTTTTCAGGCAGACAACGTATAATACTGGTGGTCACTGGTCAGCAAAACTCTGCACTCTACTCCTCTTATATAATACTGCTGGTCCCCAGTCCCCACAATAAAGCAGTGTGAGCACAGATATATGCAGCACACTGAGCACAGATATGGAGCCTTTTTCAGGCAGACAACGTATAATACTGGTGGTCACTGGTCAGCAAAACTCTGCACTGTACTCCTCTTATATAATACTGCTGGTCCCCAGTCCCCACAATAAAGCAGTGTGAGCACAGATATATGCAGCACACTGAGCACAGATATGGAGCGTTTTTCAGGCAGACAACGTATAATACTGGTGGTCACTGGTCAGCAAAACTCTGCACTGTACTCCTCCTATATAATACTGCTGGTCCCCAGTCCCCACAATAAAGCAGTGTGAGCACAGATATATGCAGCACACTGAGCACAGATATGGAGCGTTTTTCAGGCAGAGAACGGATAAAACTGGTGGTCACTGATCAGCAAAACTCTGCACTGTACTCCTCCTATATAATACAGCTGCTCCCCAGTCCCCACAATTAAGCAATAAGCACAAATATTTGCAGCAACATTAATAAACGGAGAGGACGCCAGCCACGTCCTCTCCCTAACATTTCCAATGCACGAGTGAAAATGGCGGCGACGCGCGGCTCCTTATATAGAATCCGAATCTCGCGAGAATCCGACAGCGGGATGATGATGTTCGGGCGCGCTCGGGTTAACCGAGCCATACGGGAGAATCCGAGTATGCCTCGGACCCGTGTAAAATGGGTGAAGTTCGGGGGGGTTCGGTTTCCGAGGAACCGAACCCGCTCATCACTATTGGATTCCCTGCCTGAGGGAGTTGTAATGGCGGACTCAGTCAACACCTTTAAGAATGGGTTAGATAAATTCCTAATGGATAAGGATATCCAGGGTTACGGTGCATAGTCACGCACTATAGTTACTATAAAAAGAGGGATAAAACGCAACGGCAGACATCAGCATCAGTCAAAATTTTAGACCAAATAATCCTGCATAGGAGACCACAAACAGGTTGAACTCGATGGACAATTGTCTTTTTTCAACCTTAGATACTATGTTACTATGTTACATATAATTATTAGTGCTATGTCAGGCTGCTGGATGGACTGAAGATACAGTAAGTTGTGGAACTTGAAGTCAAGTGGATAGCTTTCAGTTTCTTGAACTTTTTCTTCTGGTATCTGGTTCTCCAGTCGGGATGGTAATGATATCCCGGCAGATGGGATGCCAGCTGTCAATATACCAACAGCGGCATCCCGGCCGCCAGAATACCGGCAGTGGGGCAAGCGCAAAGAGTGCGATCGCCATGGCACAGTGGCTCAGTGCACTCACCACAGGTTTTATTGTCACTCTATAGGTGTTGTGGACACACACGAGTGGGAAAACCCATGGTGAGCGCTGTCGGCATTCACATCTGTCAGGATTTCGACATCAGGATCCTTAATGCCGGGATCCCGACAGCCGGGTTAACTACATCCCCTCCAGTCGGTGGTAGACATTATGGGCCTCATTCAGACAATGACACAGACTGGTTTTCATCCACCTGCGCATGCTATCATGATGGGATCGCATCCCGGAAGGATGCATTTGCATCATTCGTATCATAATTGACAGGCGACAGGTGTCTATGGGCAGTGTTGCGACATTGGGGGTGTGTCACAGTAAACACAGACGTGTCATGGCTGTTTTCAGGGCTGGCCAATGATGTTGCCTAAGTTTCTGCGATTGGAAACATGGCGGTGCCCCTGCTTATGCAACTATGCTGCATAGGCAGGGGTCAATCGCTATTTGAATTGAGATCGCATTGCAGGGCAGCACCACACATGCTGGGTGGCCTTGCCCTATTCTGGGCGGCCCCCAGCGTGCGATTTTGGTGGTCGCAGATTTTGCTATATAATCTTCTTACCTTGCAGAAAAGCACTTGCTTACTATAATTTTTTCACTGTCACTTCACAGCCATTTGATACAATTTTAAGACCCCACAATGAATCTATTCCTCCACAGCTTCTCACCTATGTATTTGTGGGTATCTGTGTTGAATGACTGTATGAATGATTACCTCTGATGGTCGGTGCCAGTGGTACCTTTAAAAAAATAAAATAAAAAAAAGCAAGGAACCATCAAAAATAAAATAAAGCAACTTGAAAAAAAACAAACAAGCCCAATTTTGCTTGTTATAAGCTGAATTGGCAACTAGGGGGTAATTTCAGGAGGGGGCAGCCAGGTCGGCACAGCAGTGGGCGATGGGGGGGGGGCTTGGCATAGGGGGTGTTAGGGGGCATGACGTAGCGAAAGACGGGTGAGGGAGGGGGCATTGCGCAATTGTGTTATCCTAGTCACACCCCCGCTGTACAATGCAGAGATTACCTGCACTGTACAGTGAGGGCTTGGCTATGAAGGTGCGATTCAGTGCAAATCTCGCCATCAGCCGCCCAGTATGCCCACTTTACTCAATAAGTGGACGTTTGGGTGAAGGGATACAGTTGGCTTCAAGAGGCCTGCCCACTGTCCTAGGTGGTGGGCGCGGCACCAGATTTTCAGGAGCCGTTCCTGGAGAGTAAACATGTAACCACGTGTTTAATTACAGACTGCTACCCAAACCCTAATACTGTATGTTCATAATGAAGACAGAAATAATGTTGACATGTTGAATGGCGATGATTTGCAGATTTCTGTTATAGACATATATCTAATTGCTTCTAGCACCAAAGGTACTTCCTCCTGCTCTGCATATCAATGATTAAAGTGTTCAGCTGAATTGTTTATAAAATTTTAAATAAAACAACTTTTAGATAAACTGTAAAAAAAAAATTCTAATTAAAGTTTGAGCTGGTTGGACCATATTTAAGCCTGCTCAAGTTCAAACACCTAAAATAGAATGAATACATTTTTGGTGAACCTGCATGACCAACATTTAACTCGTTAGTATGAAAGGTTACAATTCTTTTTGTTTATCAAAAAGATCCTTTAAATATAGTTAAAAACTAGTGTTTAAAAGCATTTATTGGAAAACAAACAGCAAATGTCAAATAGCTAACCTCTCACGCTGATGGTGAACCTCAAACAAACCGTGAATGATGAGAAACAATTACAATCAGCAGATTTGAATCAGTGTCACTTGACGATTACACTGCGAACATGTTCACGGCCATCAAACCAGGGATATTAAACTGGATGGACATTTCATAATAACTCTACTTATACCAATGTTTTGGACCCATCATTTGCTGGTTTGCTGGCCATTGTGGCCAGCATTGCAGGGCTGTCTTCCATAGGGCTGCTGAGAGCGGCCTTGGGCATGGATACTGGGGAGGCGTGGCCAATTCTGGGGTGGTGTGGCCACACCCCCTAACAAAAATGTAGAAATAAAATGCTGCAGGGGGGCGGGGGTTATCAGCCATTATGAGTGGTAAATAGTTCCCACTCACCCCATGTGCACTCGGGGCCTTCGGTCATCCCCCACCGCCACCCCCCGGTGTCCAACTCTCCTAGTTGCTGTCCCTCATGTCTCTCATGTCCACCCTGTCTGTCTTTCTGTCATCTCTTTCCCCCCATCCAGAAGCGAAGAAGGGGGGGAGGTACTCATTACCCGGGCCTGGGCTTGTTGGAGGGGCCCGAGTCAGCTGGTAAAGGGGACACTGCCCTCCTATGCAAGGCGAGATACCAGTGCTTACTGTTATTTTTTATGTTTAAGGGGCGTTACCACATCTCCCTGGATTTGGCCACGCCCTCCAGTGTCCGGGCCATTAGCCGATCTCTGTGACCTTGCCCCCATCTGTTTTATTTCTCGCCCATCTCTGTCTCTCTATCTGATGTTCTCTGTCTCATCTCTGCGCCCCCCCCCTCCCTCACCCACCTCCTCTTGTGCGCTCTTCTCTCCGCTCTCTACAACCTTGTTACAGCAATTTTGCAATGTAAAGCAGAATTGTGACAGAATCCCATCACTAAATTCCAAACTTATCTTCTCAACCTCACCATCATTCTCCTTGATCCACACACTTTTATAGATATACCACGCTCCTTTCAGGTCCTGCAGAGTGGGACCATTGCATCAGGGTTGTTATATATTGAGATTTAACAGTTCTTGCAGCATAGTAACCTGCTAACAGAGTGATCAAACAGTGCATGAGAGAGATGTGTTGTTTATTTCAAAAGAATAATACTATCAGTGGCATTCTTAAAATCATACATGACATGGCTCACCAATGAGGCTTTGCAATATGAATCCCATACGGGATGCGGTCATGTGACCGCCGCTCGGGATCCCGGCGGTCTCACATACCACAAACCAACATCAAACACAAATGCAGGTTATATCTCATGGGGGGCATATTTTGTGGAAAATCTGCAGAAAAATGCCAAGATTTCTGCATTAATTTAGTATCCCTCTTATGTATTAAGAGAGTTCTATATTTTTGGTCCCAGGAGCAGTCCCCATAGGTTTCTATGGGGATGGCGACATTGCTGAATGTATCAAGCTTAGTTTTTGAAGCTTGAGGTCTGATAGCTTTAAAGCTCTAATAACATCTTTATATGGAATTAGCCATTGTAGCCTATAAGCTAAAACATAGCATTTATTTTTACAAAGAGGGATGCCTCTCTAGTAATGTCTGCCTGCGCATGTGTGACCCGATAGCAGTGCATGAGCAGTAACTCTGTCAGAACTGGACCCGGAAGTAAAATGATAGTGTAAGTAAGTGCTGGAAACCAGTGGCGCCATGAGGGCAGGGGGAAGCAGGTACTAATTATCCGGGCCCAGGCTTGCTGTGCTCCGCCGCCGGTGCCATCTTCCCAGTGACATCTTTGGGAAGATGGCGTTGTACATTGAAAGCAAAAACTCTGGCACTGTGCTAGTCTTTGCCCTCTAGTGCACATTCACCATCTTTCCAAATATCACTGGGAAAGATGGCGCCAGGTGAGGAGCAAGTAAGGTAAGATGCAGTGCTCCCTCATGCCTCCCCCTGCCACCCCAATCTAAATCTCCCTGTGGAGCACTATTTGATTTTTTAAATGACATTTTTTTTTGTGTGGTACATGGACACGCCCCCCTGTTTAAGCTATGCCCCCAAACAGAGCCGGTCATAGGCATAGGCAAACTAGGCAATTGCCTAGGGCATTTGATATGCCTAGGGGCATCATCAGCTTCTGCTGATTAAAATGATATGCAGCATGCCTATATTCTGTATGTAGCATTTCATATGCAGATACAGCAACAGTCTCACACAGTATATTGGCATGCTGCATATCAGTTTAATCAGCAGAAGCTGTTTGTGCATCCTAGCCACATAGCAATGCAAATAAGATGCATTTTCATAAAAAAAAGCGCCCGACGTTAGCATTGATGCAAGGTTTGTGAGGACACATCTGTATCCAAGCAGAGGCAGAGGTCACAGTGTTAGTGAAAGTGTGAGTGCTGTGTGCATGTGAGTGGGTTGGTTGTGCAGTAGTGTTCAGAATATGTGTAAGGAGCATTATGTGTGTCATGTAAAAATGCATTAATAATGTGCAACATATGTGTAAAGGGCCACTATGTGTGTCATTATGTGTATAAGGGCATTAATAATGTGCGGCATATGTGTAACAGGGTACTACTGTATGTGTGTCATTATGTGTATAGGGGCACTAATAATGTGCAGCAAATGTGTAGGGGGCACTATGTGTGTCATTATGTGTATAAGGGCATTAATAAAGTGCGGCATATGTGTAAGGGACATTATGTGTAAAAGGGCATTAATAAAGGTTGTCATAATGTGTAAGGTGCATTATGTTTATAAGGACATTGATGTGTCTCATATGTGTAAGGGGCATTACTGTGTGGAATTGTGTATAAATGCATTACTAATGTGTGGCATTATGTGTATAAGGTGCTCTACTATGTGGCGTTGCATATAAAAAGGGCACTACTTTGTCGTCTAATGTGAATAAAGAGCAATAAGGTGTGGTGTAATGTGAATAAAGAGCAATTCAGTGTGATGTAATGTGAATAAGGGGCTCTACTGTGAGGAGTAACGTTTATAAGGTAAAGTGATACTACTGTGGGATGTAATATGAATTATGGACACTATCGCAAGATAAAATGTGAATAAAGTTGCAGTACTGTGTGGCGTAATTGGAATTGGGGTTACTATTGTGTGGCCATGCCCCTTCCCAGCAAGAAGATGCCCCTTTTTGGGCTGTGCGTCAAATGTGCGAACTGTTCCTATTTAAAATATAGGGGGTACAAGGACTGCTATGGATGAGGGGTGATGGTGCTGGGAAAGAGGTGCAAGGTCAGAGGCAGAACCAGCGGTGGTGCTAGGGGGCACCAGCCAAAATCTTGCCTAGGGCATCATATTGGTTAGGGCCGGCTCTGCCCCCAAAAGTACCTGGGCCCAGAGCTGCTCTCTACGGCCCTGGTGGGAATTTTGTGTGTGTGGGGAGGAAGAGGGAGCCATGGGAGATAGAGCAGAGGAAGAGAGTAGTGAGGAGCAGGAATGGGAGAAGGTAGATCCACAGCTCATGTGAAAAGGGGAGGGACCAACCAAGAGATATTCTTCTTGCCACTTTAAATTTCCAAAAATTGGATCCAACTTGTTATTATAATTCATTGCAGCTATTTCTGTAACCTAACTGACCAATGTTCTTGGTATGACTTGCCTACTGTTATATCTCTGTTATCCTCTCAATAAAATGTGTTTAAAAAAGAAAAAAAGGGGGTATATATACCACTATAATAAGCCAGGCCTGGACCCGATGAGTGATGGCACTTAAAGCATACCCTCCAACTGTAACTTTTTGGCAGGCACAGTACCTTTTTTTTATGGTCTGTACCGATTTTTGGCTCTTCAAACTTCTATTGAAAGTATAGAAAAAGGGACGTAGCCACGCCCCCTTTATCCATGACCACGCCACCTTTATCCATGGCCACACACCCTTTCATAGTTTGTACCGATTTTTATGAGTAAAATGTTGGAGGGTATGTTACAGTAGAACCAGTTATAACTTATATGGCCTATGTGTTGTTGTAGTCGGGTTAGCACGTGTGTTATACCCTACCCTGGTAAATAGTAGAGGACAGTGTATGTGTTTTGTGCAGCAGTTGAGATGAAGTAATGCTTCTATCAAGGTGACCAGAGAGACCCTGCTGATTATTGCTTATTTCTTGTGAGTGTCTCCCTTGTAGGCCAGGTAAAGTAGGCCAGACGGACCTTATGCTTCAAAGCAGCCGCTTAACGACATCTGGTGGGCGCTACAGGCAGTTTTGCCCAAGTGTGAGAACACTCAATATGCAAAAACAGGTGTGTGCGGCTCTTGAGATAGTGATGACTTATACTCATTCTGGTAATTGATAGGCGGTCCATAGGTCTGTCCTAGAGTTATCTGACCTTCATCCCAGGGCCAGCAACCTTATGGTGAGAGCGGGTAGAGTAAGGAAAGTGTCAGACGACAGAACAGTGCCCGAAAAATGCATGTCCAGGGATGGCAAATGCTTTATGTACTATGAAAGGCGTCATAAAAGTCAGAAAAAACCTTTTAACCAGGCGCTAATAACGTGCTTTCAAAAAGTCCTTTTGGATAGTATCAAAATCAGCTGCAGAAAGTTTGATGACCTGGGGTTAGCAGGTCAATCACATTGCACTGGACCACCCCAATGCAATTAACCACAAAACTCCAATTTGAAACGCTTGCGCTATAATAAAAATATATATGATATGGCTGACAATAATAACAAACTACTAATAATTTAAAATATTTAATTTTTAGTTTCTTTGATAAAGCCCCTGTGGGAGGAGCGAAACGCGTCAGAAGCTATACGTTTTGGACCCCTGCTGGAGTCAGACCCGTATCTTATACCAGCTGCATTATCCATCTGCTGGTTGAAATATCTTCGAGTGGAGAGGAGCCGTTCATCGGTGCCCGCAAACGGCACGTAGAGGTGGAGATCTGTGGAGCATTCAGGTCGAGCAGGACAGGTTACAGCAGACGCCAGTGCAGGTGCCGGTTTCCCCGCAGCCAGAAGCCATCGTGGTAGATGTCGGGACTTTTTCCTGCTGACAGTATTTGCTCATACCTCACGTAAGATTCCGGTTGGAGCGGCTCTCACTCAGTTTACTGTCCTATGTTGGATTGTCATGTTCAAAGGAACTTTGATACTAAGTGACTGTTCATTGGTAACCATCTAATATACGGGCTCTATTAGCAGTTACATTTGATCTAGTTTGACTTATATATATTCAGTCATTTGCCTATAGAGCTAGTTCATACACTTCTGTACACAGAATATGCTCAAGTCCACCTCTTTTAATGGAAAGCATTTATACTTGGTACCTTAGATGTTTAAATCATTAAGACCGGTCTTGTTTTATAATTTGTGATTATTCATGTATTATTAAATATTTTAAATTATTAGTAGTTTGTTATTATTGTCAGCCATATCATATATATTTTTATTATAGCGCAAGAGTTTAAAATTGGAGTTTTGTCATAAAAGTCAGAGTATTTTTTATGCATTTTCCGAAACATACTGTCACGATCCGGGTAACTGAACTCCAATATTTACCTTTCAAGTGTCTCCTGAGGCTGGCCCAGCGTTCCAGGTCCGGATCCCAGCTGCGTTCCTGATGTCCTCACTTCACATCTCCTCCCTGTGATCCCGCAGCGCTGTCACCGCAGCTTCATAAGTTAAACATGTTAAATCCTAAAATGGCGTCTTCAGCCCTCCGCGGGCTCCGCCGCCATCCTTGTGGTTCCAGTGTGCAAATAATCAAGTATGGCGTCTCCTGTCCTCCGCGACCTCCGTTGCCATTACTGTCATTTCTCCACGTGGTTTCACAAACTGACATTCCCTACAAATGCTAACATGGTCGCAGCCATGTTTTTCCCAGTCACATGCTATCACTTCACCTATCTGCTGCGCTGCTGGACTCTGCATAATTGATCAGCCAATGCCTGCCTCCCTGCAGGTATAAATATCCTGTTCCTGGACCAGGAAAGTGTCAGTGCTTCGGTTGTCAAACCCAGTGTTACCAGTCTCTCCTCCTTGTGGTTGTTTTGCTAGCTCCAGGTATTTCCAGCTCCTGCCTTCAACTCCACTAGAGACCCGCACCAGTTTCCACCTTGCGGTGCAGCCTGACTCTGCAGTGTCCTACCATTGCACCCTGCGACTGGCAGTTACCTAACACCGGCTTCCAGCGTCTAGCTTCCAGCGGTGTACTGACTACAGATACCATCGGTGCTCTGCCATCGACTTCCAGATACCATCGGTGCTCCGCCATCGACTTCCAGATACCATCGGTGCTCGGTCATCGATTTCCAGATACCATCGGTGCTCCGTCATCGATCCCCAGCATCTCCAGTATCACCCATCTGTTCTCCTGCTACATCGGTGCATCAGCACTCACGCACAGTTCATCACCTGGTCCGGTTCTACCCGGCATTTCACTTGTGCTTACCCAGAACCAGTGACTCTACAGTATTTCCAGCTTCCAGTATAACATCAGCTGGTCAGTTCCTATTCTCATTACTCAGCGGATGGGTGCTGGTTAAGGACCATCTCCTGGTCTCTTAAGACTGTCTTGTGATATTACCGCACCCAGAGACATCCTACCACTGCTGCATTCTTAGGAACTGTGTATTGTCACCATCCGTTTATTATACCTGAATACTGCAACTGCCAATGTACCATCTGAACTGTGCTTAAATAAAACTCATTAACTTTTCTCCTGTTGTCGTGGTCACGCCTTCGGGCATTGGTACTGCAAGCTCATCTGCATGTCAAAGAATTCCATATTGCCTCCTAGGTTCACGTACACCTCAGCCCCTACAACTGAGGCTTCCCCTGGTCAGCACCAGCCCTCAGTTGTGACAGTAAGCACTGACCTAATGGATCCGGCCGGAGACCAGGTACAAGCGACCAGACCGATGCAAGAACTGGCAGCCCGTCTTGAACATCAGGAGGCTGCACAAGGCCATGTTATCCGCTGTCTCCAGGACCTCTACTCTCGGCTGGATGGAATTCAAACGACCCTCCGTGGTTCAGGGGCATCCAGTGTGCCGGCTACAGTACCTGCGGTGGTAACCCCACCCACCATACCCGTTTCTGCTCCATCCACGTCTCCACTTGCCGACACCTGCTAAATTTGATGGGTCCCCAAAAGCCTGTAGGGGATTCCTAAATCAGTGTGAGATTCATTTAGAGTTACAGCCTGGCAGTTTCCCTACTGACCGCACCAAGGTTGCCTACAGCATCTACCTCCTCAGTGGCTTCGCCCTCGATTGGGCATCACCCCTATGGGAGAGATCGGATGCTCTGCTGTCCTCCTATACAGAGTTCGTGGCAACATTTAGGCACATCTTCGACGAGCCGTACAGTCGGCCAATATTTGATACAGTTCCAGATTCTGGTAGCTGAACTTTCCTGGAATGATGATGCTCTGTATGCAGCCTTTTGGCATGGCTTATCCAGAGATCCCGCAGCCCACCCACACCTGTGCCCCCTATCTCACGGCCGCAACAACAGTGAACCATCACTTGCCCCCAAACGTTAGAGGTACGGGACGCCGTCCTCTATCTGTAAAGAGACTTACAAGGACAATCACAGTCCGGTTAGGACTAGGACCTTTTGATTTAATTTTCTTTAACCCATTCATCAATTTATGCCTCATTTTAGAGTCAGCATCAGTTGATAAGAGTTAAAGACTCATTACCAGCTGTAGTGGTATACAGACAGAGCACCTGTGAAGAATCCATCACAAGTGACAACATTTATGACTTATAACTCATGATCATATCTGCATGTTCCCTCATTTTCACTTTAATTGATATAGTGCAGACTTGCACCTTTCAAGTTTTGTTTTTCAAAGATTTCTTCTATTTTCCCTACATCAATGATCTTTATTTCCTTTATTTTGCCCACAGTAGCATCAAAATACTTGCTTAGGGTTATTACCATTTCCTCTAAGATCCGTCTGAAGGTAGGAGCTCTTCATTCTGAACTGGTTTCCTTCCTGGTGATTCCAAAGGCCACTCATCCCGTGGTTCTAGGCCTTCCATGACTTCGTCTTCATAAACCTCAAATTTATTGGAGAACTACACATATCCTGGCATGGGGTCCCTCCTGCTCTGAGACCTGTCTTTTTAAAGTGCTTCCAGTTTGTACATCCTCCTCCAAGTCTTCAGATGTTCCGCCTCTTCCATACCGAGACTTCACAGATGTTTTTAGCAAGTCCTCTGCAGATATTCTTCCCCCTCATAGGGAATGGGATTGCCCTATTGACCTCATTCCGGGGAAGACTCCACCTCGGGGATGCACATATCCATTGTCGTTACCGGAAACTCATTCCATGGAAGAATATATCAAAGAGAAACTGGCTAAAGGGTTTATCCGGCCTTCTTCCTCTCCAGCTGGCACAGGCTTCTTCTTCGTGAAGAAGAAAGACGGCGGCCTGCGGCCCTGTATTGATTACTGGGGTCTGAACGACATCACTGTGAAAAATCGGTACCCTCTGCCTCTCATCACTGAGCTATTCGGCCGTGTCAGTGGAGCCACCATCTTCACGAAGTTAGATTTGAGGGGTGCCTACAACCTCATCCGGATCCGGAAGGGTGACGAGTGGAAGACCGCATTTAACACCCGTGACGGACATGACGAGTACCTCGTCATGCCTTTCGGACTCAGTAACGCTCCAGCTGTATTCCAACACTTCGTGAAGGAGATCTTCCGAGACATCCTCTATCGACATGTTGTTGTCTATCTCGATGATATCCTCATCTTTGCTAATGACCTGGAGGAATATCGCTTTTGGGTCAAGGAGGTCCTGTCCAGTCTCCGTGCCAACCATCTTTATTGCAAGTTGGAAAAATGCGCTTTTGAAGTCAAATCCATTCCGTTTCTAGGTTACATTGTGTCCGGTTCCAGACTAGAGATGGACCCTGACAAACTTCAAGCTATCCGAGATTGGCCGATTCCTACAGCCCTCAAGGGTATCCAGAGATTCCTAGGATTCGCCAATTACTACAGAAAATGTATTCGAGACTTTTCCACTATTGTGGCGCCTGTCACTGCCCTTACCAAAAAGGGTGCCAATCCTTCTAAGTGGTCAGAGGAAGCTACTCGAGCTTTCCACCGTTTGAAGCAAAAGTTCGTCTCTGCTCCAGTTTTGAAACAGCCAGATACCAGCTCGCGCTTCACCCTGGAGGTGGATGCCTCTTCCGTTGGAGTGGGCGCAGTCCTGTCGCAAAGAGCTAATGATGGCCACTTACATCCTTGTGGCTTCTTCTCACGAAAGTTCTCTCCTGCTGAGCGCAACTACACCATTGGCGATCAAGAACTTTTGGCTATCAAACTAGCTCTGGAAGAGTGGAGATATTTGCTAGAGGGAGCTTCTCATACCATCACCATTCTGACGGACCACAAGAATCTCCTGTATTTAAAAGGCGCTCAGTGTCTCAATCCTCGCCAAGCCAGGTGGGCACTTTTCTGACTTCAAACTTCAGTTTTGTCCAGGGTCACAGAATCGCAAGGCTAATGCCCTTTCCTGCTCCTGGGAGAAAGAAAATGAGTATGAGTCTACTGACAAGCATTATATTATTGATCCAGTGGCATTCTCCACAGTGAGGATGGACTCTCTGCCGGACACTATGCCCCCGCCAGGGAAAAGCCTCGTAAAACCAGCTCTCAGAAGGAAGCTCTTGCAATGGGCACATTCCTCTCGCTTCGCCGGACACGCGGGCATTCAGAAGACCTTAGAATTCATTTCCAGATCATACTGGTGACCGACCCTGAAAAAGGACATTACTAAATTTATTGCATCCTGCCCTAAGTGTGCCCAACACAAGGAACCTCGCCAGTCGCCCGATGGGCAACTGGTTCCTCTGTCTGTTTCTCATCGTCCATGGACCCATTTATCAATGGACTTTATTACGGACCTTCCAGAGTGTAACAAGTATAATACCATCTGGGTGGTAGTTGACCGGTTCAACAAGATGGCTCATTTCATTCCTCTCACCGGTCTTCCGTCAGCTTCCAAGTTGGCTCAAGTCTTCATCCAGGAGATCTTCAGACTACATGGTCTCACTGAGGAGATAATTTCCGACAGAGGTGTTCAATTTGTAGCCAAGTTCTGGCGAAGTTTATGCCTGGCACTCCAAGTCAAGTTGAAATTCTCTACAGCTTATCACCCTCAAACCAATGGTCAAACTGAAAGGGTGAATCAGGACTTGGAGGCCTTCCTTCGTCTCTATGTATCTTCTTCCCAAGATGACTGGGTTCAACTCCTTCCATGGGCCGAATTTTGTCACAACAATCAGTACCATTCTTCATCTTCTTCCACGCCATTCTTCACCAACTACGGGTTCCACCCAAAGGTCCCTGAATTTCAACCGCTTCCAGCAACATCTGTGCCTGCAGCTGACATCACTCTTCGTCCGTTTTCAAATAACTGGAAGAATGTTCGGGCAGCTCTTCTAAAAGCATCCTCTAGGTACAAAAAGTTTGCGGATAAGAAGCGTAGGGCAATTCCTGCTCTCAGAGCTGGTGATCGTGTCTGGCTGTCTACAAAGAATCTAAGACTAAAAGTTCCAAGCATGAAGTTTGCTCCTCGCTATATCGGTCCTTTTCTGATTGAACAAGTCATCAATCCAGTTGCTTACAAGTTCAAGTTACCTCCATTCCTGAAGATTCCCTGGACATTTCATATTTCACTCCTTAAACCAGTTATCCTGAACCGTTTCCATTCAGCGCTCCCCTCTACACCCAAGGTTCAAACTCAACCTGGATTCATGCTTCTGGTACGGTCATCTTCAGTACCTGATTGATTGGCCCTGAGGAACGCTCCTGGACCAACACTTTGGAAGTCCATGCTCCTAAATTGGTCCGGGATTTCCCCACCAGATTTCCTCTGAAACCTAAGAAGTGTCCTGGGGCCACTCCTAAGGGTGGGGGTGCTGTCACAAACCGGGTAACTGAACGCCAATATTTACCTTTCAAGTGTCTCCTGAGGCTGGCCCAGCGTTCCAGGGCCGGATCCCAGCTGCGTTCCTCGTGTCCTGATGTCCTCACTTCACATCTCCTCCCTGTGATCCCGCAGCGCTGTCACCGCAGCTTCATAAGTTAAACATGTTGAATCCTAAAATGGCGTCACCAGCCCTCTGCGGCCTCCGCCGCCATCCTTGTGGTTCCAGTGTGCAAATAATCAAGTATGGCGTCTCCTGTCCTCCGCCGCCATTACTGTCATTTCTCCACATGGTTTCACAAACTGACTTTCCCTCCAAATGCTAACATGGGCGCAGCCATGTTTTTCCCAGTCACATGCTATCACTTCACTTATCCGCTGCGCTGCTGGACTCTGCATAATTGATCAGCCAATGCCTGCCTCCCTGCAGGTATAAATATCCTGTTCCTGGACCAGGAAAGTGTCAGTGCTTCGGTTGTCAAACCCAGTGTTACCAGTCTCTCCTCCTTGGGTTGTTTTGCTAGTTCCAGGTATTTCCAGCTCCTGCCTTCAGCTCCACTAGAGACCCGCACCAGTTTCCACCTTGCGGTGCAGCCTGACTCTGCCGTGTCCTACAATTGCACCCTGCGACTGGCAGTTACCTAACACCGGCTTCCAGCGTGTAGCTTCCAGCGGTGTCCTTACTCCAGATACCATCGGTGCTCCGCCATCGACTTCCAGATACCATCGGTGCTCCGCCATCGACTTCCAGATACCATCGGTGCTCCGTCATCGATTTCCAGATACCATCGGTGTTCCACCATCGATCCCCAGCATCTCCAGTATCACCCATCTGTTCTCCTGCTACATTGGTGCATCAGCACGCCCGCACAGTTTATCACCTGGTCCGGTTCTATCCGGAAGTTCACTTGTGCTTACCCAGTACCAGTGACTCTACAGTATTTCCAGCTTCCAGTATAACATCAGCTGGTCAGTTCCTATTCTCATTACTCAGCGGATGGGTGCTGGTTAAGGACTTACATCTCCTGGTCTCTTAAGACTGTCTTGTGATATTACCGCACCCAGAGACATCCTACCACTGCTGCATTCTTAGGAACTGTGTATTGTCACCATCCGTTTATTATACCTGAATACTGCAACTGCCAATGTACCATCTGAACTGTGCTTAAATAAAACTCATAACTTTTCTATTGTTGTCGTGGTCATGCCTTCGGGCATTGGTACTGCAAGCTCATCTGCATGTCAAAGAATCCCATATTGCCTCCCAGGTTCACGTACACCTCAGCCCCTACAACTGAGGCTTCCCCTGGTCAGCACCAACCCTCAGTTGTGACACATACATCATACGTGTTGGTCAACTGTGTAACCAATGTAAAAAAAATCAAAAAGATAATAAACAGACAAAGAAAACTGCAATTCTGGCTGCCCGGACCTTATGTACAAAGTAAGCGGGATGTTTAGTCATTGAAAGAGGTTAACTCTTAAGTCACCAGTCTTGCAAAATCAGCACATAATCATGTGACCCTGGGTGGCAGCAAAAGGGTTAAGCTGTTTCCAGGAACATAAAAGCCAGATCATCGATGCGATCCATCTGGAGCATGTTGGAAGGTGTAGGCACCAGAGGACCACCATAAAGTGGAAAATTATAATCCGAGAAAACATTAAACTGACACCTTCCTTACGAGTGTCTGCGCACGTGTGTATGAAAGCTGACACTTCGGATTTGTGTGTTAGCTCGCCTCCTTGCCAAATAAAGCCCCGCCGAGAATAGAAGGGCGCCATTTATGGCAGGTCATCATCATATCCGCCAGCTCATTAAAACTTTCTGAGCAAAACAGAAAGTTACGGAGAGGCAGGGAGCCATCAGAGGCTTCTGAGGGAGGGTGGTTACACGCTCCTTGAAAGGTGTTTGAGAAGCAAGCCTTGGGTCTGACAAACTGGATTCTTAGTATTGCCTCTCCGTTCACTGTGGGCAAAAATAATTGGTCATCAGTGACTACTAATTCGGTTCAGTAGCCAGAGGCAATTTTTTTCTTCCGAGGAAATCAATGACAGCGCTGAGGCCTTTTCAATGTGATTCAGCTTATAGAGCAGCCCTTATTTAGCTCTTGATAAGCATTCCGTTCTAGACAGCTATTTTGTTAAAATAGCATTAAAATATCTATATATGCAAGCAAAGGGTATATACGGTACATTCTGTTCCCCAGGGAATTGTGACACAGGGTTTATAGAAGTGTGGTCACCTGCGTTGAGTCTGCTGGCAGACCCTACAAAGTTACATAATTAAAATGGTAGTTTGACAAGCTGGGTGCAAGCGAATGATTTTTTTTTCTTGTACAAATTCCCTGTATATTCTCTTTCTAGTTTGATTACAGTGGGTCTCTGTGATTCGGCAGGCTGGATAAAAAAAAATTTCAGAAATAACGTTTTGGGAATATTTTATTTTTATTTAAAGATTGCATCCTATTCAGTCACACGTGGTTGTGGACACTACTGGGTTAATCCTTGCTCTCCAGCCACAGGACAGGGCTCTCCCTAAACAATAAGCGATAAGTCTCCCCCCTTTCCCGATCAGTATTGTTCCTCCGTCCCTGCACTGGGATGCAGAATGTCGCTCACAACTTTTTGGATTAGGCACCATAGCCTCTCTCCTCACCCCAAAATGAAGGTCACTTGTCACCATACTTATTTGCCGGAATGTCTGGGAGATTCACAAATTTTAGGTGACCTTCCTGGCTCATGGTAGATAAACTCACTCACTGCCAGGGGCGGATCCAGAAGAAAATGATAGGGGGGGCACCATGGAAGGGGCAAGTACATTTGCGTGCGGCTTCGGTGCATGTGAGGTGGCGCTTCTTATACAATGCCCACAGTTGTAGCCCTCATTATGCAATGTCCACTGTACTGGTAGTGCCCCTTATATAGACCCCATAGTAGTGGTGTCCCTTATGCAATGCCCGTATTGCCCCCAGTAGTAATGTTGCCTGTAGTAATGCCCCCAGTCATTATGCCCCCAGTGGTAATGCCCCTGCAGTTATGACCCCAGTAGTTTAGCCACCAGTAGTAATGCCCCCCTATAGTTTGCCCCATTGTAGTTTAGCCCCTGTAGTTATGCCCCCCTTATAGTTTAGCCTCCAGTAGTAATGCCCCCAATAGTTTGGCCCCTGTAGTTATGCCCCCAGTAGTTTGGCTCCCCCTGTAGTTTAGCCCCCAAGTAGTAATGCCCCTGTAGTTTAGCCCCCAAGTAGTAATGCCCCCTGTAGGTGCCCCCCAGTAATAATGCCCCAGTAGCTGCCCCCCCAGTAATAATGCCCCCAGTAGCTGCCCCCCCAGTAATAATGCCCCCAGTAGCTGCCCCCCCAGTAGTGATGCCCCCAGTTATAATGCCCCCCCTCAGTAGTAATGCCCCTTGTTGATGCCTCCCCCAGTAGTAATGCCCCTTGTTGGTGCCCCCCCAGTAGTAATGTCCCCCCGTAGTTTCCCCCAGGTGATGCCCCCACTGCATTAAGGAATAAAAAAACATAATACTTACCGAGCCCCGTTCCCGCGCCGCTGCAGTCCTCCTTCTGGCTGGCGTCCTCTCCTCAGTACTATGAGAGAGACGTCATGACTGACGTCTCCCATAGCGCACGGCGCAGTGACAGCGCCGGAAGCCGGAGCTCAGTATTGAGCTCCTGCCTCCGGCTACCGCTGTGCAGGGAGACGGGCGCCCGCTGGTAACACAATCTCAGCAGGCGCCCGTCATCTCCCTGTGCGGCGCCGACGCCACGGGGGGACGGGGGAGTGGGGGGAAAGCCACAAATGACAGGGGGGGCACGGGCCCGTGTGCCCCCCCCCTGGATCCGCCACTGCTCACTGCAACACTAATGTCGAGTGAAGTGGGTGGTCTGGGTGATTTGCCGATTCAATTTGTGTTAAGTAGAGTAACTGAGGCCCAACCCTCCCCAATTCTGGGAATTGTGCCATTGTTTTGGGGAGGATGGAACCTCATAATTCTTATAGGGGGGAGGGGGGAGGTTTAGGGCTAGATGCATCATCGCTTGGAGAGTGATAAAATGGAAAGTGATAAATTACCAGCCAACCAGCCCCTAACTGTCATTTCTCAAAAAGGGCCTGTGGTATGGCACTTAGGAGCTGATTGGCTGGTGCCTTTTCTCTTTTAATTTTATCAATCCCCAAGTAATGATGCATGTAACCCGATATGTTGATAAGTATGCCTGTAACCATCACCACGGTGGGAATCACTAACAGAGCAAGTCGCATGTGTATGGTAAAATCGATACTACCGATGCAGGGGATCAGTAGGATTTGCCGATGGACGGGAAGCCAGCTGTCAGTATACCGACAGCGGCATCCCGTCCATCTTAATCCCGACAGCCCCCCATTCAGCCCCCTAACCCTCACCTTTTCCCTACCCTAACCCTCCCTTCTGGATGCCTAACCATAACCCTCCCCGCTTAATTCCTAACCTCCCCTTCCAAGCGCCTAACCCTCGCCCTCCCTACCCGGTCCCTAACCCTAACCTTTTCGTCCCTACTCCCTAATCCACCTTCTTCTCCGTAAACCTAACTCCCCCCAAACCAACCCCCGCCCCCCCCCCCCCCCCTTACTTCCCGCTGTCAGGACGTTTGGGATGCCTGCTGTCGGTAATGTGACACCTACATCCTGAGTGGCGTTGGTATGTGGATGCCGGCTTTGCGTCCTCTTCGGGACCCCGCCGTCGGTGTATTGACTGCCGGGAAGTTAACTGCTTTCCTGATGCAGAAATCAGATGCATGTTGTATGTTGCATGCAAACATCATCACACTCTTCTTCCTGGATTTGCATAATCCTACTCAGTGGTGCCGAGAGAGGGGGGGGAGGGTACAAATTACCCGGGCCCAGGTCTGATAAAGGGGCCCAGTAGTGGCCCTGGGCTTCCTCTTCCTTAACTGGCAGCATCAGCTACAGCTCTTCTCCTAAGCCCAGCACACGCTGCTGACTGCTGGGCTGGAGTGTGGCCATGGTGATGCTTAAAATACAATTTTTTAGGTATTTTTTAAAAGGGTGCATGACCACGCCTCCTGTGATTAGGCCACGGCCCCTGAAAAGTACCTGGGCCCAGCCAGACTCTCTGCTGCCCTGTATGTGTGTGTGTAATATCTATATCTATCTATCTCTACCTATGGCTAGTACTCTCTCCAAAGGTGCCCTTAGTGGGATGACAGGTTATATAAGCAGAAATACTGTGGCACTCTCAGGACTTACTGATGTAACAATATATCCTGGTGATGACCACTAATGTGTAAGTCAACATTTCAGTTTATTCAGCTTTAATCATGGTAAGTACTGAAAGTTCTGTGGTATTTCTGCATATACTATATATATGTGTGTGTGTTTATATAGATACATATACATATATATATATATATATATATATATAGTCTGTAGAAGGCGGCACTCAGAGACTTTCACAAATTCTGTAACGTGCTTTTAATGTGCGCACATTAAAAATAAGAATTTACTTACCGATAATTCTATTTCTCGTAGTCCGTAGTGGATGCTGGGGACTCCGTCAGGACCATGGGGATTAGCGGCTCCGCAGGAGACAGGGCACAAAAGTAAAAGCTTTAGGATCAGGTGGTGTGCACTGGCTCCTCCCCCTATGACCCTCCTCCAAGCCTCAGTTAGGATACTGTGCCCGGACGAGCGTACACAATAAGGAAGGATTTTGAATCCCGGGTAAGACTCATACCAGCCACACCAATCACACTGTACAACCTGTGATCTGAACCCAGTTAACAGCATGATAACAGCGGAGCATCTGAAAAGATGGCTCACAACAATAATAACCCGATTTTTGTAACAATAACTATGTACAAGTATTGCAGACAATCCGCACTTGGGATGGGCGCCCAGCATCCACTACGGACTACGAGAAATAGAATTATCGGTAAGTAAATTCTTATTTTCTCTGACGTCCTAAGTGGATGCTGGGGACTCCGTCAGGACCATGGGGATTATACCAAAGCTCCCAAACGGGCGGGAGAGTGCGGATGACTCTGCAGCACCGAATGAGAGAACTCCAGGTCCTCCTCAGTCAGGGTGTGCCCCTGACCAAGTATCAGCTCGGCAAAGTTGTAAAGCCGAGACCCCTCGGGCAGCCGCCCAAGATGCGCCCACCTTCCTTGTGGAATGGGCATTTACATATTTTGGCTGTGGCAGGCCTGCCACAGAATGTGCAAGCTGAATTGTACTACACATCCAACTAGCAATCGTCTGCTTAGAAGCAAGAGCACCCAGTTTGTTGGGTGCATACAGGATAACAGCAAGTCAGTTTTCCTGACTCCAGCCGTCCTGGAAACTATATTTTCAGGGCCCTGACAACATCTAGCAACTTGGAGTCCTCCAAGTCCCTAGTAGCCGCAGGTACCACAATAAGCTGGTTCGGGTGAAACACTGACACCACCTTAGGGAGAAACTGGGGATGAGTCCGCAGCTCTGCCCTGTCCGAATGGACAATCAGATATGGGCTTTTTTGAGACAAACGCCGCCAATTCTGACACTCGCCTGGCCGAGGCCAGGGCCAACAGCATGGTCACTTTCCCTGTGAGATATTTCAAATCCACAGATTTGAGCGGTTTAAACCAATGTGATTTTAGGAATCCCAGAACTACGTTGAGATCCCACAGTGCCACTGGAGGCACAAAAGGGGGTTGTATATGCAGTACTCCCTTGACAAACTTCTGGACTTCAGGAACTGAAGCCAATTCTTTCTGGAAGAAAATCGACAGGGCCGAAATTTGAACCTTAATGGACCCCAATTTGAGGCCCATAGACACTCATGTTTGCAGGAAATGCAGGAAACGACCGAGTTGAAATTTCTTCATGGGGCCTTCCTGGCCTCACACCACGCAACATATTTTCGCCACATGTGGTGATAATGTTGTGCGGTCACCTCCTTCCTGGCTTTGACCAGGGTAGGAATGACCTCTTCCGGAATGCCTTTTTCCCTTAGGATCCGGCGTTCAACCGCCATGCCGTCAAACGCAGCCGCGGTAAGTCTTGGAACAGACATGGTACTTGCTGAAGCAAGACCCTTCTTAGCGGCAGAGGCCATGAGTCCTCTGTGAGCATCTCTTGAAGTTCCGGGTACCAAGTCCTTCTTGGCCAATCCGGAGCCACGAGTATAGTTCTTACTCCTCTACGTCTTATAATTCTCAATACCTTGGGTATGAGAAGCAGAGGAGGGAAGACATACACCGACTGGTACACCCACGGTGTTACCAGAACGTCCACAGCTATTGCCTGAGGGTCTTTTGACCTGGCGCAATACTTGTCCAGTTTTTTGTTCAGGCGGGACGCCATCATGTCCACCTTTGGTCTTTTCCAACGGTTCACAATCATGTGGAAGACTTCCCGATGAAGTCCCCACTCTCCCGGGTGGAGGTTGTGCCTGCTGAGGAAGTCTGCTTCCCAGTTGTCCACTCCCGGAATGAACACTGCTGACAGTGCTATCACATGATTTTCCGCCCAGCGAAAAATCCTTGCAGTTTCTGCCATTGCCCTCCTGCTTCTTGTGCCGCCCTGTCTGTTTACGTGGGCGACTGCCGTGATGTTGTCCCACTGGATCAATACCGGCTGACCTTGAAGCAGAGGTCTTGCTAAGCTTAGAGCATTGTAAATTGCCCTTAGCTCCAGTATATTTATGTGGAGAAAAATCTCCAGACTTGATCACACTCCCTGGAAATTTTTTCCCTGTGTGACTGCTCCCCAGCCTCTCAGGCTGGCCTCCGTGGTCACCAGCATCCAATCCTGAATGCCGAATCTGCGGCCCTCTAGAAGATGAGCACTCTGTAACCACCACAGGAGAGACACCCTTGTCCTTGGAGATAGGGTTATCCGCTGATGCATTTGAAAATGCGATCCGGACCATTTGTCCAGCAGATCCCACTGAAAAGTTCTTGCGTGGAATCTGCCGAATGGAATCGCTTCGTAATAAGCCACCATTTTTCCCAGGACTCTTGTGCAATGATGCACTGACACTTTTCCTGGTTTTAGGAGGTTCCTGACTAGCTCGGATAACTCCCTGGCTTTCTCCTCCGGGAGAAACACCTTTTTCTGGACTGTGTCCAGAACCATCCCTAGGAACAGCAGACGTGTCGTCGGAAACGGCTGCGATTTTGGATATTTAGAATCCACCCGTGCTGTCGTAGAACTACTTGAGATAGTGCTACTCCGACTTCCAACTGTTCTCTGGACCTTGCCCTTATCAGGAGATCGTCCAAGTAAGGGATAATTAAGACGCCTTTTCTTTGAAGAAGAATCATCATTTCGGCCATTACTTTGGTAAAGACCCGGGGTGCCGTGGACAATCCAAACGGCAGCGTCTGAAAATAAGATTTTACTTACCGATAAATCTATTTCTCGTAGTCCGTAGTGGATGCTGGGACTCCGTAAGGACCATGGGGAATAGCGGCTCCGCAGGAGACAGGGCACAAAATAAAAGCTTAAGGATCAGGTGGTGTGCACTGGCTCCTCCCCCTATGACCCTCCTCCAAGCCTCAGTTAGGATACTGTGCCCGGACGAGCGTACATAATAAGGAAGGATCTTGAATCCCGGGTAAGACTCATACCAGCCACACCAATCACACCGTACAACTCGTGATCTGAACCCAGTTAACAGTATGATAAATGCAAAGGAGCCTCTGAAAAGATGGCTCAAACAATAATAACCCGAATTTTTGTAACAATAACTATATACAAGTATTGCAGACAATCCGCACTAGGGATGGGCGCCCAGCATCCACTACGGACTACGAGAAATAGATTTATCGGTAAGTAAAATCTTATTTTCTCTGACGTCCTAGTGGATGCTGGGACTCCGTAAGGACCATGGGGATTATACCAAAGCTCCCAAACGGGCGGGAGAGTGCGGATGACTCTGCAGCACCGAATGAGAGAACTCCAGGTCCTCCTCAGCCAGGGTATCAAATTTGTAGAATTTAGCAAACGTGTTTGCCCCTGACCAAGTAGCTGCTCGGCAAAGTTGTAAAGCCGAGACCCCTCGGGCAGCCGCCCAAGATGAGCCCACTTTCCTTGTGGAATGGGCTTTTACTGATTTTGGCTGTGGCAATCCTGCCACGGAATGTGCAAGTTGAATTGTACTACAAATCCAACGAGCAATCGTCTGCTTTGAAGCAGGAGCACCCAGCTTGTTGGGTGCATACAGGATAAACAGCGAGTCAGTTTTCCTGACTCCAGCCGTCCTGGAAACATATATTTTCAGGGCCCTGACAACGTCTAGCAACTTGGAGTCCTCCAAGTCCCTAGTAGCCGCAGGCACCACAATAGGTTGGTTCATGTGAAATGCAGAAACCACCTTAGGTAGAAATTGAGGACGAGTCCTCAATTCCGCCCTGTCAGAATGAAAAATTAAGTAAGGGCTTTTATATGATAAAGCCGCCAATTCTGACACACGCCTGGCTGAAGCCAAGGCTAACAGCATCGACACCTTCCACGTGAGATATTTTAAGTCCACAGTGGAAAGTGGTTCAAACCAATGTGATTTTAGAAAACTCAATACAACATTGAGATCCCAAGGTGCCACTGGAGGCACAAAAGGAGGCTGTATGTGCAGCACCCCTTTCACAAATGTCTGAACTTCAGGTACTGAAGCCAGTTCTTTCTGGAAGAAAATCGACAAGGCCGAAATTTGAACCTTAATGGACCCTAATTTTAGGCCCATAGACAGTCCTGTTTGCAGGAAATGCAGGAAACGACCCAGTTGAAATTCCTCTGTAGGGGCCTTCTTGGCCTCACACCACGCAACATATTTACGCCAAATGCGGTGATAATGTTTTGCGGTTACTTCCTTCCTGGCTTTGACCAGAGTAGGGATGACTTCTTCTGGAATGCCCTTTTCCTTTAGGATCCGGCGTTCAACCGCCATGCCGTCAAACGCAGCCGCGGTAAGTCTTGGAACAGACAAGGCCCCTGCAGTAGCAGGTCCTTTCTTAGAGGTAGAGGCCACGGTTCGTCCGTGAGCATCTCTTGAAGTTCCGGGTACCAAGTCCTTCTTGGCCAATCCGGAACCACGAGTATAGTTCTTACTCCTCTCCTTCTTATGATTCTCAATACTTTTGGTATGAGAGGCAGAGGAGGGAACACATACACTGACTGGTACACCCACGGCGTTACCAGAGCATCCACTGCTATTGCCTGAGGGTCCCTTGACCTGGCGCAATATCTGTCCAGTTTTTTGTTTAGACGTGACGCCATCATGTCCACCTTTGGTTTTTCCCAACGGTTTACAATCAGGTGGAAGACTTCCGGGTGAAGTCCCCACTCTCCCGGGTGAAGGTCGTGTCTGCTGAGGAAGTCTGCTTCCCAGTTGTCCACTCCCGGAATGAACACTGCTGACAGTGCTATCACATGATTTTCCGCCCAGCGAAGAATCCTTGCAGCTTCTGTCATTGCCCTCCTGCTTCTCGTGCCGCCCTGTCTGTTTACGTGGGCGACTGACGTGATGTTGTCCGATTGGATCAACACCGCCTGACCCTGAAGCAGAGGTTTTGCTTGACTTAAGGCATTGTAAATGGCCCTTAGTTCCAGAATGTTTATATGAAGAGATGTTTCCATGCTTGACCACAAGCCCTGGAAATTCCTTCCCTGTGTGACTGCTCCCCAGCCTCTCAGGCTGGCATCCGTGGTTACCAGGATCCAATCCTGAATGCCAAATCTGCGGCCCTCTAGAAGATGAGCACTCTGCAGCCACCACAGGAGAGACACCCTTGTCCTTGTCGACAGGGTTATCCGCTGATGCATCTGAAGATGCGATCCGGACCATTTGTCCAGTAGATCCCACTGAAACGTTCTTGCATGGAATCTTCCGAATGGAATCGCTTCGTAAGAAGCCACCATTTTTCCCAGGACCCTCGTGCACTGATGTACTGAGACCTGTCCTGGTTTTAGGAGGTTCCTGACTAGCTCGGATAACTCCCTGGCCTTCTCCTCCGGGAGAAACACCTTCTTCTGGACTGTGTCCAGAATCATTCCTAGGAAACAGGAGACGTGTCGTTGGAATCAGCTGCGATTTTGGAATATTTAGAATCCACCCGTGCTGACGTAACACTACCTGAGATAGTGCCACTCCGACTTCTAACTGTTCCCTGGTTCTTGCCCTTATCAGGAGATCGTCCAAGTAAGGGATAATTAAGATGCCTTTTCTTCGTAGAAGAATCATCATTTCGGCCATTACCTTGGTAAAGACCCGAGGTGCCGTGGACAATCCAAACGGCAGCGTCTGAAACTGATAATGACAGTTTTGTACTACAAACCTGAGGTACCCTTGGTGAGAAGGGTATATTGGGACGTGGAGATAAGCATCTTTGATGTCCAGAGACACCATATAGTCCCCTTCTTCCAGGTTCGCTATCACTGCTCTGAGTGACTCCATCTTGAATTTGAACCTTTTTATGTAAGTGTTCAAAGATTTCAGATTTAAGATTGGTCTCACCGAGCCGTCCGGCTTCGGTACCACAAACAGCGTGGAATAATACCCCTTTCCCTGTTGTAAGAGGGGTACCTTGATTATCACCTGCTGGGAATACAGCTTGTGAATGGCTTCCAAAACTGCCTCCCTGTCGGAGGGAGACTTTGGTAAAGCAGACTTCAGGAACCGATGAGGGGGAAACGCCTCGAATTCCAGTTTGTACCCCTGTGATACTACCTGTAGAATCCAGGGATCCACTTGCGAGTGAGCCCACTGCGCGTTGAAATTCTTGAGACGGGCCCCCACCATATCTGAGTCTGCTTGTAAAGCCCCAGCGTCATGCTGAAGACTTGGCAGAAGCAGAGGAGGGCTTCTGCTCCTGGGAAGCGGCTGCATGGTGCAGTCTTTTTCCCCTTCCTCTGCCCCGGGGCAGAAAAGAGTGGCCTTTTGCTCGCTTGTATTTATGGGAACGAAAGGACTGAGTTTGAAAAGACGGTGTCTTTTTCTGTTGATGTGAAGTGACCTGGGGTAAAAAGGTGGATTTTCCAGCCGTTGCCGTGGCCACCAGGTCCGATAGACCAGCCCCAAATAACTCCTCCCCTTTATACGGCAATACTTCCATGTGCCGTTTGGAATCTGCATCCCCTGACCACTGTCGCGTCCATAACGCTCTTCTGGCAGAGATGGACATAGCACTGACTCTTGATGCCAGGGTGCAAATATCCCTCTGTGCATCACGCATATATAGCAATGCATCCTTTAAATGCTCTATAGTTAACAAAATACTGTCCCTATCCAGGGTATCAATATTCTCAGTCAGGGAATCCGACCATGCGACTCCAGCACTACACATCCAGGCTGAGGCGATTGCTGGTCGCAGTATAACACCAGTATGTGTGTATATACTCTTTAGGATATTTTCCAGTCTTCTATCAGCCGGTTCTTTGAGGGTGGCCGTATCAGGGGACGGTAACGCTACTTGTTTAGATAAACGTGTGAGCGCCTTATCTACCCTAGGGGGTGTTTCCCAGCGCGTCCTAACCTCTGGCGGGAAAGGATATAGTGCTAATAATTTATTAGAAATTAGCTGTTTGGGGCGTGGCCTGACTGCTAAAGGAGACAGACGTCTTTAACAAGAGCTCCTGGAAAACGGAGCCTAAACAAGCATAAATAGCCCATTTCTGGGCTCAATCAAGCTCCTTGGCAGCCCCACTATCCCTGCCATTCCCACGGCAGTACCCCTGCCTGAGCCGCGGAATCGGGGAGTGGTTCTAACTACTCCCGCGGATTGCGGCCTAAGAGACACGCAGAAGCCGGGGCCTCGATTTACCCCCCCATACCGAAGGTGGCCGCGGAGACCTGGAGACAGGGCTGGAGGCCCCTCCGGGACTTTGGGCGCCTGCACCGAAGCCGGCCACGGCTGGGAGACCCACCCCGCCACGTACTATCTACCTCCGCTGCCCGGGAACACCGTCGCCTCAGACGCCGGACGAGACCGCGGGAAGACCGGCGGCCGTCCCATCAGAGCGTCTACGGCTGCCTGCTGCTGCTGCATCTCTCCCGCTGGGCCCCAGAGTGAGTATAACTTACAGACCACCGGTCCGAGGGGTCCCAGCGGGGGAAGAAGAAGACCACAAGCAATCTCCTTTAGACAAAGGCTAGCCGGAAGGTGAGGGCCGGGGTCTGGGCCTGCAATACACCTGCCCGGGGACCTCTCACACAGAAAGCCGGCAACCATCCAGCCTTCCCCCCACCTGACCCCCTCCTCCCCTGGCTACCACTACACTGCCCTCTAACACCACTGCTAAAAAAAAAAAAAACATAACAGAAAGGAAATAAACAAATAACAAAAAATAACCGGAGGCCGCGGAGTCGGGGAGCGCCGTGGATGCTCCCGCAGACTGCGGCCTACCCAAGATCGCCAGACCGGGGCCTAAAGTACGAAGCTGACCCGCCGGACCATTGCACGGGCCGAGAGGACAGAATACGCCACCAACTCTGACTGCCTACGACTCGAGGGACCGGAGGCGGCACACGACCGAAAGTGCATGCCGGGTGACCGCTCTATCTGACGGAGGGGAATGGCCGGGAGCCATTTTGCCTCTAGCCGCTGAGAGTCGTGTAGCAGGGAAGGGACCCAGAGACGGGAGACCACAGCTCCACGGTAGCAGAAACCACAGGCTGCTGCCCCCCCTTTCTTTCCTCCCCCCATTAATCCCTGCTGCTGACTGCGGATTGCTGGAGAGGAGACCCGTCTGCAGATCGATCGGCCGGAGAGTAGCTGAGGCTCAGGATAGCCCGGCTCATATAGACCAGATAACCACAGCCGCAGATCACGGAGACCGACAGACTTCATTCTTAAACCCCCGCTGACAGACACAGAGCGGCATCAAGGCACAAGGAGACGGGAGCCGCACTGAATTGTCATCTCACAGTGCGGTGAGGAACTCTCCCTCACCTATCACCTATCACCTATCACCTATCACTTACCTCTCTATTTATCTGCCTGCTTCCGTCCCACAGTGACGGGATGAAGGCCTGAGGCCCTGCACTGTATTACACGCATCTATACAGTCTTCGAGACCTCACCCCTGTGGCGGGTTCTCCTTTACCTCATGCCCCACATATCTCCTACCCCTGATGCTGTACAAACATGATGGAAGTGCACTGAAAATCATTGCTTAATATGTGAGGCCCGTTATATCCTTTACTAATTACAGCCTAAGCGAGTGGACCCCACATCTGTATCCTGAACTACCTGCATGGAAAAGTTCCTGATCCCTCTGCCCGTAATGTCCGCAGGCACCGCCCAACACTCTCAAGAAGGTACCCCTCGCGGTGAGTCGTCTGACTCAGATCACTCAACCACTAGATCGCTATCCCAACGCTCTCGCAAATCACGCACGCTTACCAAACAACCAAAAATGAAAAATAAAGACCTGGTGGCGATCCTGGGGCCACTGCTTGATGAAAAGCTGGCGGGCATCAAAGAAGCCATCGAATCCTCCTCGACGATGCTGGCTCAACACTCCACCCGCCTCGATGAAGCAGAGCAGAGAATATCGACCCTGGAAGATAATTTAGAGGAAGCTCAACGCTCCCTACAGGCCAGACGACTGGAGGTCTCTGACCTATCGGAAAAGCTTGATGACCTCGAAAATCGAAGCAGACGTAATAACCTGCGGGTCATAGGCATTCCGGAATCGGTAAGAGGCCGCGAGCTCACAGACCTCCTCTCGTCTAGCATCCCAGAACGACTATCTATAGATTTAAAAGGAATCCCTCTGGCTATCGAGAGGGCCCATAGATTGGGACCCGAAAAAAAAAATACCTCGGGACGCCCTCGCCCAGTGATTGCGCGCTTCCTGAACTATGCAGACAAGGCAAAACTCCTTGACCACTACCGCAAGGCCACTGACCTCTACGTCAATGGAGAACGCCTTCTCATCTTTCAGGACTTCTCGGCATTGGTATCCAACAAACGCAGAGAATTTGCCCCCGTCTGCAAGCACCTCTTTGACGCTAAAATCAAATTCTCACTACTCTACCCGGCCCGTCTCAGAGTGTTTGAGGACGGACGACCGCGTTTCTTTGAAGACCCGGATGAGGCCAAACTACATTTCACCATACCTGACACTTGATCACTGCACGAATATACCTATTAGCAATCCACTATCGCCCAAGTCTGCACTTGGGCCTCACATGATGATGCTATTGAAAAAAAGTGCTAGATACCCACTTTTGACTTACTATCTACACTTCCTATTGTTCACTGTTCATTGTTCATGAATGTTTTTGTTAATATTTGTATGTTTTGTTAAGTTTACCTGCCTGGGGGGGGGCCCCGTCCCCCCATTGGGGTATCCCTTCCCCGCTCGCTGGGACGGGGGGGGGGACCCTACTTCACTCTTCACATTCCCATGTTACTCTTCTACCCGGAAGGGGTGGGTTGACATGTCTACTGACACCCACCCACACCCCCAAGTAGACGGAAATACATCAAATTCATTGCTCCGTATAGTGTCATGGAACACAGAGGGCCTCAACCATCCGGTTAAGAGGAAAAAAGTCATTGCCCACCTAAAGCGCATGTCCCCCCATATCGTATTCCTCCAAGAGACCCATTGGTTAGCTGATCCTAGACACACCCTACGAGCCCCTTGGATAGGAGAATGCATCTCGGCCCCATACCAGTCTAAGTCCAGGGGGGTGGCAACACTGTTTCACACCAACCTCCAATATTCTATACAGAGAAAATTGTCTGACCCCGAAGGTCGATTTCTATTAATTGATATTTGTACCGACAACGTAGTTTATACACTTTTGAACCTCTATGCTCCCAACATCTCACCTGACTCCTTTTTTGCAGATCTTTTGAAAACTCTATGTACCTGGGGCAGCCAGAATCTAATAATCGGAGGAGACTTTAATTTAGTGGTCGACCCATCCATGGACAGATCCAGGGTAAGTACCTCCACAGCTACAACCCTCACACAGCTCCTATCTTCTTTCTGCTCTCAGCTAGATCTGGTAGATCCCTGGCGAATACTTCACCCTACTCAAAAGGACTATTCTTTCTACTCCCATCCGCACTCCTCTCACTCCCGAATCGACTATATATTTACAGCTACCCATCTCCTCTCCAAGGTGGTACACACCTCCATTGACAATATCATCATCTCAGACCATGCTCCCATATCTCTCCACATCCAACTGGCCACATCCCCTCATAGCCCACCCCGTTGGCGTTTCCCTGCCTATCTTCGCAACTCTACCGATTTTCTCTTACACATGAAACAATCCTGGCTCAACTACACCACAGACAATAAAGATCAGAGTCTAAACACACCAATCTTTTGGGGGGCGGCTAAGGCAGTCCTCCGGGGACAGGTAATGTCATACACCCACTCTAAACGGAAGGCATTCTCTTCCAAACTACAATCCCTAAGCTCCACACTCACCTCTGCATACGGAAGATATACTCAACATGACACCCCTGCCCACAAAGAGGCTTACCTATCGGCCAAACTCATCTATGACACATTCCTCACGGAGCGGGCCCAACTGTCCTACGACTACCAACGCAACAAACTCCACAGATGGGGCAATAAGTCAGGCAAATTATTGGCCAATTTAATCAAAGGGCCAAAAGCCCGCACGTGGGTAAACGCCATTATCAGTAACGACACACTCAATACTGACCCCGAAGCTATCTGCACTAAATTTAGAGACTTCTATCAATCCCTGTATGCTAAAGGCCCCGACGACCTGGAAGCCAACCTTGCCTTCCTGGACGAGGCCGCTCTTCCTGTCCTTACTCAGGAAGAGAGAGAATCTCTGGAGGCCCCAGTCACCATCATGGAGGTTGTTGACATAATCAAATCCTTACCAAATAATAAAAGCCCCGGTCCCGATGGCTTTGGCTCAGAATTTTATAAAATGCTCCGGGAAGAGCTGGCCCCCACCCTCACATCTCTCTACAACCACATCCTTGTCTCTAAACAAACCCCGATTAGATTCAACGAGGCCACGATAATAGTCATAGCGAAACCCGGAAAAGACCCCTCCCTACCTGGCTCTTACAGACCAATCTCCCTCCTTAACCAAGATTTTAAGATCCTTACGAAACTGATGGCCAACAGACTACAGCTCTGCCTATCTCGAATTATCTCACCCGCACAACTAGGATTTATCAAACATAGACAGTCTGTTCAGGGCATTAGGACCGCCCTGGCGGCCATAATATATTCACGCTCCCACAACCTTATAGACAACATCCTAATAAATCTTGACGCAGAGAAGGCGTTCGACAAGATTGCCTGGCCTCACCTCGCAAGAGTATTATCATACCAGAAATTTGGTGATAAATTTCGTGGCCTTGTTGACTCTCTATATGACAATCCCACCGCCCAGGTAGTAGTTAATAATATCCCCTCAACTCCCTTCACCCTCGAGAGAGGAACCAGACAAGGATGCCCCCTCTCCCCCCTCCTCTTCAACCTAGCTCTAGAACCATTCATACGATACATCCTAAACCTCCCGATATTTCGGGGTATTAAAATTGGTAATAGAGTGATTAAACTAATGGCATTCGCAGATGATATCCTTCTGCTCACTTCTAATCCAAGACAATCTGTCATGGCGCTGCAGGAAGCCATCGCCCGTTTTTCCTCCTTTGCAGGCTTCTCGATCAACCTAGATAAATCGGAAGCATTGGCCATTTTCCCCCAGATAACAACGGGATGGGACACCCCCTTCCCATTCCGGTGGGCCCCCGCCCACATCACATACCTAGGAGTCATTCTCCCTTCCGACCCTGCCCGCCTTTATCCAGACAACGTACACCCCATCCTCACTAAAATCCAAACCGAGTTGATGCTATGGCAAAAACTACCCCTTAATCTTATGGGACGCTGTAACTTGGTTAAGATGGCCAGCTTCCCTAAATTGCTCTATGTCCTCCAGATGGTACCAGTTCTGCTCTCTAAACCTGATCTCACCCTCCTAAACTCATCTATCTCCAAATTCATATGGGCCGGTAAAAGACCCAGAATAAGTTTCTTCAAATTATCCCAGACAGTGCAGAACGGAGGGCTTAATCTACCAGACATGGAGCAATACAATAGGGCCTGCTTACTTCGTTTTGCAATGGATTGGCTCAACGGCACATCGGTTTTCACCGACTCGATGGTTGACTCCCAACTCTGCACCCCTTTGTCTCTTAGCTCTGTCCTACATGCCTCCAACTCAGACTTACCACCCAATCTCATGGACAATGTACTCCTAACATCCACTATGGGGGCGTGGAGACTTTCCAGGAAATCCCTAAAACTACAATATACCTCCTCCCTATTTCTCCCCCTCGTGGGTAACCCGCACTTTCAAAAGGGCATGGCCTCATACCCCTTCACTGCCTGGCATACTGCAGGTCTCACACGGGTGGGTGACCTCCTCGATTCTGGAAGGAAACCACTCACTTTCACGGACGCACTTGCCAAATTTGATATTAACCCTAACCACGAATTTTACTTCTTCCAGGCCTCTCATTATATTCACTCAGCCCTCTCCCATCTCGGCCCGGCAGATTTTACTAATAGCCTAGACACGCTACTACGCTCCGGGACGTGCTCCATCTCGTCTCTATATACCCGCATCCGAACGGAACACATCCCCACCACTGACCTATCCCAAGTACAGACATGGTCCTCACAAATCCCTTCCATGACCCCGGAAGCCATAATGGACAACTTCACATCCTCCCTCAAACTCATTCCGGCTAGTTTATATCAGGAGATGTCCTACAAAATTTTACATAGAGCCTATGTTTCCCCCAGAAGGGGCCATCTGATGGGCTTGTCTGATTCGGCTAAATGCCTAAAATGCTCGGCACCAATAGCAGATCTTATGCACTGCTTTTGGCACTGTCCCCTTATTCAGACATTCTGGACTGACTTACAAACATACAGTGCCTCCGAATTGGGTCTACACTTCCAATGTACCGCCTCATGGGCTCTCTTCGGATATATCCAGGACCAACCTAAATCCCCCCCCCAGAACACGAACACGAAAATGATAATGATTCTTTCAGCGGTGGGCAGAAAAGCCATCCTCCAACAATGGATCTCTGAAAACCCCCCTACACTGGCACTAGCTACCTCAAGGTTACTCTTCCTATTCACGATGGATTGGTTAGAGACGTCTTTAAACAAAGAGATATTGACTCCTGCGTTATTTCATTGTTGGGGCCGATTCATCAATACATTACCCACTCTGACAAAACTGGCAATCAAACAGAGCTTTCAATGTACCACATGGTACGGCAGACAACTTCTATCTGATGACCCCCCCGTTACCCTCTCATAATTTCATAATAAAGTAACCCACTACACCTCGGTGCTCCTCTGACCCTACCATCCCTATTTTCATACCCCCTGCTAATACCATATACTACTTACTACCTATTATCTATTATCTACTACCTCTCTGGGCTCCTTTTACTCCCCCCACCCTACACCCTTCTCACAAATCTCCGTCGCATGTACATCTTTGCTTGCTCTGATGATGTCTCCATGGATGGGTCGGCGGTCCCTTCACCCTGGCAGGTACTGTTGTTTGTTGTGTTTGTTTTCTTCTTCTCTTCTCTTCTTTTTGTTATTATTTTCACTTATCAGCTATTTGTTCCCTGATAGGGAGAACATACTTGAATGCTATACAATCTAAAATAGATATGTTATGATATTGATTATGTTTTTAGGATAATTTGGGGATAGATGGCCTTGCGAGGCGGCTCTTATATGAATCCTTTAACACTATCGCCCATAGCTGTCCTATGTTGTTTTAGAAAACAAGGAAAATTAGGTATTATTATTATTGTTGATTTGACTGCTTACCTGACATGTATGTCTCAGACTTTATTAACCCTTGCTTTCAAATATGTACTATGTTAAACTTTGAGATCACATGTTGTACTATATTAACCTCAATAAAAATATGTTGGAAAAAAAAAAAAGAAATTAGCTGTTTTTTATCGGGGAAACCCCACGCTTTATCACACACCTCATTTATTTCATCTGACTCAGGAAAAACTATTGGTAGTTTTTTCACCCCCCACATAATACCCTTCTTTGTGGTACTTGTAGTGTCAGAAAGGTTCAATGCCTCTTTCATTGCTGTGATCATGTAACGTGTGGCCCTGCTGGACATCACGTTTGTCTCGTCACCGTCGACACTAGACTCAGTATCTGTGTCTGGGTCTGTGTCGACCCACTGAGGTAACGGGCGTTTTAGGGCCCCTGACGGTGTCTGAGACGCCTGGACAGGCACTAATTGATTTGCCGGCTGTCTCATGTCGTCAACAGTTTTTTGCAAATTGCTGACATTATCACTTAATTGTTTAAATACAATCATCCAGTCAGGTGTCGACTCCCTAGGGGGTGACATCACTAACACAGGCAACTGCTCCGCTTCCACCTCATTTTCCTCCTCATACATGTCGACACACGCGTACCGACACACAGCACACACACCGGGAATGCTCTGATAGAGGACAGGACCCCACTTAGCCCTTTGGAGAGACAGAGGGAGAGTCTGCCAGCACACACCCAGCGCTATATATATATACAGGGATAACCTTATATAAGTGTTACTCCCTTATAGCTGCTGTTAATATATTTATTTGCTGCCAAACGTGCCCCCCCTTCTCTTTTTTACCCTGATTCTGAAGCAGGACTGCAGGGGAGAGTCAGGGAGCCGTCCTTCCAGCGGAGCTGTGAGGGAAAATGGCGCTTGTGTGCTGAGGAGATAGGCTCCGCCCCTTCACGACGTCCTTATCTCCCGCTTTTTCTGTGTAAAATGGCAGGGGTAAAATACATCCATATAGCCCAGGAGCTATATGTGATGTATTCTTTTTAGCCACCTAAGGTATATACTGTAATATTGCGTCTCAGGGCGCTCCCCCCCCAGCGCCCTGCACCCTCAGTGACCGGAGTGTGAAGTGTGCTGAGAGCAATGGCGCACAGCTGCGGTGCTGTGCGCTACCTTAGTCTGAAGACAGGATCGTCTTCTGCCGCCGATTTCACCGGACCTCTTCGTCTCTTCTGGCTCTGTAAGGGGGACGGCGGCGCGGCTCCGGTGACCCATCCAGGCTGAACCTGTGATCGTCCCTCTGGAGCTAATGTCCAGTAGCCTAAGAAACCCGATCCACTCTGCACTCAGGTGAGTCCGTTTCTTCTCCCCTTAGTCCCACGATGCAGTGAGCCTGTTGCCAGCAGGACTCACTGAAAATAAAAAATCCTAAACTAAACTTTTATTCTAAGCAGCTCAGGAGAGCCACCTAGATTGCACCCTTCTCGGCCGGGCACAAAAATCTAACTGAGGCTTGGAGGAGGGTCATAGGGGGAGGAGCCAGTGCACACCACCTGATCCTTAAGCTTTTATTTTGTGCCCTGTCTCCTGCGGAGCCGCTATTCCCCATGGTCCTTACGGAGTCCCAGCATCCACTAGGACGTCAGAGAAACTGATAGTGACAGTTCCGTACCACGAACCTGAGGTACCCTTGGTGAGAAGGGCAATTTGGGACATGGAGGTAAGCATCCTTGATGTCCAGGGACACCATATAGTCCCCTTCTTCCTGGTTCGCTATCACTGCTCTGAGTGACTCCATCTTGATTTGAACCTTTGTATGTAAGTGTTCAAAGATTTCCCATTTAGAATAGGTCTCACCGAGCCGTCTGGCTTCAGTACCACAATATAGTGTGGAATAATACCCCTTTCCTTGTTGTAGGAGGGGTACTTTGATTATCACCTGCTGGGAATACAGCTTGTGAATTGTTTCCAATACTGCCTCCCTGTCGGAGGAAGACGTTGGTAAAGCAGACATCAGGAGCCTGCGAGGCTCAGACGTCTCGAATCTCCAGTCTGTACCCCTGGGATACTACTTGTAGGATCCAGGGGTCCACTTGCGAGTGAGCCCACTACGCGCTGAAACTCTTGAGACGACCCCCCACCGCACTTGAGTCCGCTTGTACGGCCCCAGCGTCATGCTGAGGACTTGGCAGAAGCTGTGGAGGGCTTCTGTTCCTGGGAATGGGCTGCCTGCTGCAGTCTTCTTCCCTTTCCTCTATCCCTGGGCAGATATGACTGGCCTTTTGCCCGCTTGCCCTTATGGGGACGAAAGGACTGAGGCTGAAAAGACGGTGTCTTTTTCTGCTGAGATGTGATTTGGGGTAAAAAAGGTGGATTTTCCAGCTGTTGCCGAGGCCACCAGGTCCGATGGACCGACCCCAAATAACTCCTCCCCTTTATACGGCAATACTTCCATGTGCCGTTTGGAATCTGCATCACCTGACCACTGTCGTGTCCATAAACATCTTCTGGCAGATATGGACATCGCACTTACTCTTGATGCCAGAGTGCAAATATCCCTCTGTGCATCTCGCATATATAGAAATGCATCCTTTAAATGCTCTATAGTCAATAAAATACTGTCCCTGTCAAGGGTATCAATATTTTCAGTCAGGGAATCCGACTAAGCCACCCCAGCGCTGCACATCCAGGCTGAGGCGATCGCTGGTCGCAGTATAACACCAGTATGTGTGTATATACCTTTTTAGGATATTTTCCAGCCTCTCAGCTGGCTCCTTGAGGGCGGCCCTATCTGGAGACGGTACCGCCACTTGTTTTGATAAGCGTATGAGCGCCTTATCCACCCTAAAGGGTGTTTCCCAACGCGCCCTAACTTCTGGCGGGAAAGGGTATACCGCCAATAATTTTCTATCAGGGGAAACCCACGCATCATCACACACTTCATTTAATTTATCTGATTCAGGAAAAACTACAGGTAGTTTTTTCACACCCCACATAATACCCTTCTTGTGGTACTTGTAGTATCAGAAATATGTAACACCTCCTTCATTGCCCTTAACATGTAACGTGTGGCCCTAAAGGAAAATACGTTTGTTTCTTCACCGTCGACACTGGAGTCAGTGTCCGTGTCTGTGTCGACCGACTGAGGTAAATGAGCGTTTTACAGCCCCTGACGGTGTTTGAGACGCCTGGACAGGTACTAATTTGTTTGCCGGCCGTCTCATGTCGTCAACCGACCTTGCAGCGTGTTGACATTATCACGTAATTCCTTAAATAAGCCATCCATTCCGGTGTCGACTCCCTAGAGAGTGACATCACCATTTCAGGCAATTGCTCCGCCTCCTCACCAACATCGTCCTCATACATGTCGACACACACGTACCGACACACAGCACACACACAGGGAATGCTCTGATAGAGGACAGGACCCCACTAGCCCTTTGGGGAGACAGAGGGAGAGTTTGCCAGCACACACCAAAAACGCTATAATTATACAGGGACAACCTTTATATAAGTGTTTTTCCCTTATAGCATTTTATATATATATACATATCGCCAAATAAGTGCCCCCCCTCTCTGTTTTAACCCTGTTTCTGTAGTGCAGTGCAGGGGAGAGCCTGGGAGCCTTCCCACCAGCATTTCTGTGAGGGAAAATGGCGCTGTGTGCTGAGGAGAATAGGCCCCGCCCCCTTTTCGGCGGGCTTCTTCTCCCGTTTTTCTGAGACCTGGCAGGGGTTAAATACATCCATATAGCCCCCAGGGGCTATATGTGATGTATTTTTAGCCAGAATAAGGTACTATCATTGCTGCCCAGGGCGCCCCCCCCCAGCGCCCTGCACCCTCAGTGACCGCTGCTATGAAGTGTGCTGACAACAATGGCGCACAGCTGCAGTGCTGTGCGCTACCTTATGAAGACTGAAGAGTCTTCTGCCGCCGTTTCTGGACCTTCACTTTTCGGCATCTGCAAGGGGGGTCGGCGGCGCGGCTCCGGGACGAACCCCAGGGTGAGACCTGTGTTCCGACTCCCTCTGGAGCTAATGGTGTCCAGTAGCCTAAGAAGCCAATCCATCCTGCACGCAGGTGAGTTCACTTCTCTCCCCTAAGTCCCTCGTAGCAGTGAGCCTGTTGCTAGCAGGACTCACTGAAAATAAAAAACCTAACAAACTTTTACTCTAAGCAGCTCTTTAGGAGAGCCACCTAGATTGCACCCTTCTCGGCCGGGCACAAAAATCTAACTGAGGCTTGGAGGAGGGTCATAGGGGGAGGAGCCAGTGCACACCACCTGATCCTAAAGCTTTTACTTTTGTGCCCTGTCTCCTGCGGAGCCGCTAATCCCCATGGTACTGACGGAGTCCCCAGCATCCACTTAGGACGTCAGAGAAAGCACGTTACAGAATTTGTGAAAGTCTCTGAGTGCCGCCTTCTACAGACTATACATTGAGCGATTCCCGCTTAAGGAGGGCACCTGAGCAAATACCCTGTGGGATTGAGGAGTGCCAGACCCAGAAACGGTGTCATATATATATATATATATATATATATATATATATAATGTATGTGTGTGTGTATACAGTGATTGCACTTGCTTACTATACCGCATCCTTTATCCCAAAATTACAATGGAGGATCCACTTTCACAAAATGATGGTGTTCCAGGGAATGCGCTCTGCAACCAGTGCAGCTTTTATGTGACTGACCCACCATCCTAATAGTGAACACTTTTGTCCCAGCTGCTGGGAGGTAAGTCATGCTCCTGTGAGTGGGTACTTCTTGTGTGCTAGACATGCCCCCAAAGTGGTGCAGCCATCAACTAACAGGTGGTGGCCACATCCCCGGCAGGGGGGGCCCTGGGAAGTTACTGTATCGGGCCCAGGATTTCTCTTGGCAGCCCTGATCCTACTGCAGTCACAGAACCAGGTGACACCGAGTACACATAGTTGCTGATATTCCATGCCCGCTCCCCACTGCGATTGTGCAATTGAGCAACGAATACAATCATAACTTAAGAAGGAAGTCCAGGTAGGGAGTATTTTGTCCTTCCTGGAATGGTCATGTTGATAGGTATGGATTGTGTATATTAAATTTAAATCAATGCAGTATATTAGATTTAAACTAATAGTTTAATAATGCCTGGGTACTGTTTTTTTTTTTAACATAGTTTTTATTCGTGGGATCATAAGAACCAACAGGAGCCAACCAATAGTAGTTACAGCATAGTATGTTTCAAATACAACTTAACAGTCGGTACGTATAAAGCGGACTAAAAAATAACAAAAATTATCCATTTTTGACCCGAAGCCGGGTAATATAAGACAAGAAAGATGGCGGTCAGCAGAGAGACTAACCGACTGAGGTTAGAGAGTTAAATAGAAGAAGGTAGAGAAGAGAGAGAGAGAGAGAGAGAAGAAAAAAGAGAGAGGTAGAGATAGGGCAGGATAGGGTCCCCGGGGGGGGGGGGTCCATAAAATATAGCACAGGGCATTACTAGTTGAAAGGCGAAGGAACATGTTGGGTAGTTAGCCATGGGCTCCATACTTTATCATATGACTTAGAGGAGCAGTTTATGATGCTAGTCATGTAATCCATACGGTAAACGTACCAGATGCGGGCTATAATAGATTGCAGAGAGGGCAGAGCAGGGTTTTTCCAGTCCGCGGCCAATTGACATGTCAATGCAGAGACTATATGGCGTAACAGTTTATTTTGAAAATTCGTTAGTATTGGCAGGTTTAATGGAAGGAGAATATATTTAGGGTCGTAAGGAATAGGCTAGAAATAAGATTAATCACATCTTTCCATATATTCACTATATTAGGGCATGTCCACCATATATGTAGAAAAGAGCCCTATGCGCCACATCCTCTCCAACATCTATCCGACGTATCAGGGTACATTCTGCTCAAACGAGATGGTACATAGGGGGTCATTCCGAGTTGTTCGCTCGCTAGCTGCTTTTAGCAGCATTGCACACGCTAAGCCGCCGCCCTCTGGGAGTGTATCTTAGTTTAGCAGAATAGCGAACGAAAGATTAGCAGAATTGCGAATAGAAATTTCTTGGCAGTTTCTGAGTAGCTCCAAACCTACTCACAGATTGCGATCAGCTCGGTCCGTTTCGTTCCTGGTTTGACGTCACAAACACGCCCTGCGTTCGGCCAGCCACTCCCCCGTTTCTCCAGACACTCCCGCGTTTTTCCCTGACACGCCTGCGTTTTTCCGCACACTCCCAGAAAACGGCCAGTTTCCGCCCAGAAACACCCACTTCCTGTCAATCACACTACGATCACTTCAACGATGAAAATTCTTCGTTCGGACGTGAGTAAATCTACTAAGTTTTGGGGTAAAATACTTAGCGCATGCGCACTGCGTACCATGCGCATGCACATTTTAGCCTTAATCGCTCCGTTGCGAAAATCGGCAACGAGCGAACAACTTGGAATGACCCCCATAATACCATCTATATAATAATTTATAAACATTCTCTTTAATTCTAACACATATGGAGCTAGATGCTGCGTTATCCCGGACTTCAGACCATTCCTCATCATCTAAGGTCGAGCCCAGATCCAGTTCCCATGCTCTCTCATGAGGATCACCTTGAGAGGAAGGTTCTTCGTTGAGAGTGGTATATAATAGGGAAATTAAGCCGTTGGTTGAGTGACGTCTGTATACAGGGGCCTGCTAGAGAGGACGTGGGTCATGGAGGAATGAAAGTGCCTAAGTTGCAAGAATTGGTAAAAGTATCTGGAAGGGATAGCAGTGTCTTCTTGAATCTTGGAAAATTGAGGAAAACTAGAGTCTCTAGTGATATAATTCAGGTATAAGACACCTCTATCCTGCCAAGGGGCAAATAACGGCTTGTGTGTACCAGGGGGAAATGCAGGTTTGTGCAAAATTGGGACCTGGGGCCTTCATTCCGAGTTGTTCGCTCGCAAGCTGCTTTTAGCAGCTTTGCACACGCTAAGCCACCGCCTACTGGGAGTGAATCTTAGCTTATCAAAATAGCGAACGAAAGATTCGCAATATTGCGAAAAGACTTCTCTGTGCAGTTTCTGAGTAGCTCGAGACTTACTCTTCCAGTGCGATCAGTTCAGTGCTTGACGTTCCTGGTTTGACGTCACAAACATACCCAGCGTTCGCCCAGACACTCCTCCGTTTCTCCAGCCACTCCCGCGTTTTTCCCAGAAACGGTAGCGTTTTTTCACACACACCCATAAAATGGCCAGTTTCCGCCCAGAAACACCCACTTCCTGTCAATCACATTACGATCACCAGAACGAAGAAAAAACCTCGTAATGCCGTGAGTAAAATACCTAACTGCATAGCAAATTTGCTTGGCGCAGTGCGAACATTGCGCATGCGCAGTTAGCGGAAAATCGCTGCGATGCGAAGAAAATTACTGAGCGAGCAACTCGGAATGACCACCTGGGTACTGTTTATAGATCCACCTAATTGAAAAACAACTATTTTATAAAATTTTCTTGTAGTGAAACAAAGACTACTTAAATAGGATTTTAATTACCTACCGGTAAATCCTTTTCTCGTAGTCCGTAGAGGATGCTGGGGTTACATTTAGTACCATGGGGTATGGACGGGTCCTTTGGGAGCCACTGGCACTTTAAGAGTTTAACAGTGTGGGCTGGCTCCTCCCTCTATGCCCCTCCTACCAGGCTCAGTCTAGAAACTGTGCCCGAGGAGACGGACATACTTCGAGAGAAGGAAATACACAGATGGTGAGATTAACACCAGCTCACACCGAATTGAAAAAACCATGCTGACCAGCATGCAACATGGAGAAACCATGCTAATCAGCATGCACTATGAAGAAATCATGCAAAACCGCATGAAACATGAAGAAACCATGGGGGTCATTCCGAGTTGTTCGCTCGTTGCCGATTTTCGCTATGCTGCGATTTGCTGCTAAATGCGCATGCGCATGGTATGCAGCGCGCATGCGCTAAGTTATTTAACTAAAAACTTAGCAGTTTTGCTGGTGTTCATACAACGCTTTTCAGTCGCACTGCTGATCAGTAAATGATTGACAGGAAAGTGGCGTTTCTGGGATGTAACTGAGCGTTTTCCGGGAGTGTGCTGAAAAACGCAGGCGTGTCAGGGAAAAACGCGGGAGTGTCTGGAGAAACAGGGGAGTGGCTGGCCGAACGCAGGGCGTGTTTGTGACGTCAAACCAGGAACTAAACGGACTGAGCTGATCGCAATCTAGGAGTAGGTCTGGAGCTACTCAGAAACTGCAAAGAATTATTTAGTAGCAGTTCTGCTAATCTTTCGTTCGCTATTCTGCTAAGCTAAGATACAGTGCCGTTTCTAGCGGCGGGCGAGCAGTGCAACCGCACGGGGCGCCAGCCGCGGCACTTTGCGTTTATCTATCCCTCCTCCCTTCTTCCCGAGCACTCCTGCTCAGGGGGCGGGGTTTCGCGGAATGACACGTTTGCGTCGTGGCGTCAAGTCGCAATCGCGTCATTCCACGAAACCCCGTCCCCCGAGCAGGAGTACTCAAGAGGGAGGAGGAGCAGACAAGCCAGTGGAAGGAGGAGGCGGCTGGCGCGAGGGAGGTGAGGCGGCCCGACCCGAAGAGCGGGAAGATCTTCTATGTAAGTAGTCTCTCTCTCCCCCCCTCCCTCTCCCTTCCTTCCCCCCCACTTAACACCTGCCTGCTGCACTGTGTAAAATGGGGACACCTGCTTGCCGCGCTGTGTAAAATGGGGACACCTGCCTGCCGCGCTGTGTAAAACGGGGACACCTGCCTGCCGCGCTGTGTAAAATGGGGACACCTGCCTGCCACACTGTGTAAAATGGGGACACCTGCCTGCCGTGCTGTGTAAAATGGGGACACCTGCCTGCCGCACTGTGTAAAATGGGGACACCTGCCTGCCGCGCTGTGTAAAATGGGGACACCTGCCTGCTGTAATGTGTAAAATGGGGACACCTGCCTGCCATACTGTGTAAAATGGGGACACCTGCCTGCCGTACTGTGAAAAATGGGGACACCTGCCTGCCGTACTGTGTAAAATGGGGACACCTGCCTGCAGTACTGTGTAAAATGGGGACAACTGCCTGCCGTACTGTGTAAAATGGGGACACCTGCATGCCGTACTGTGTAAAATGGGGACACCTGCCTGCAGTACTGTGTAAAATGGGGACAACTGCCTGCCGTACTGTGTAAAATGGGGACACCTGCCTGCCGTACTGTGTAAAATGGGGACACTTGCCTGCCGTGCTGTGTAAAAATAAGATTTTAAGATTTTAAACCTACCGGTAAATCTTTTTCGTCTAGTCCGTAGAGGATGCTGGGGACTCCGTAAGGACCATGGGGTATAGACGGGCTCCGCAGGAGACATGGGCACTATAAAGAACTTTCAGTATGGGTGTGCACTGGCTCCTCCCTCTATGCCCCTCCTCCAGACCTCAGTTAGAGAAACTGTGCCGAGAGGAGATGGACAATATGAGGAAAGGATTTTGTTAATCTAAGGGCAAGATTCATACCAGCCCACACCATCCACACCGTATAACCTGGAATATACGCAACCAGTTAACATTATGAACAAAAAACAGTATCAGTCAAAGACCGATTTCAACTGTAACATAACCCTTATGTAAGCAACAACTATATACAAGTCTTGCAGATTCAGTCCGCACTGGGACGGGCGCCCAGCATCCTCTACGGACTAGGAGAAAAAGATTTACCGGTAGGTTTAAAATCTTATTTTCTCTTACGTCCTAGAGGATGCTGGAGGCAGGGTGGGAGGGATAGTGGGAAGCAGGATGGGAGCAGTAGAAGTGCAGAGCAGGGGGTGGGATGGGAGTAGTCATGGTGGAGAGCAGGGATCAGGCTGAGAGTAGTAGTGGTGGAGAACAGGGGGCAGGCTGGGATTAGTAGTAGTGAGGAGCAGTGGTGGGGAGCAGGAGGCAGGATGGAAGTAGTAGTGGAAAGTGGGAGACAGGATGGGAGTAAGAGTAGTGCAGAGTAGGAGGGCAGGCAGGGAGTAATAGAAGGGGAGCAGGATGGGAGTAGTGGTAGGAAGATGTGGGCAGGATGAGAGTGGAAGGGACTCGGCGAGCATAAGTTAGAATAAGCTGAACAAGGATCTCACCTCCTCTTTAACTCCTGGGTCCCAGCCACCGGTGCTCCCTCCATACTGACAGCAGGCTCACACAGGACGGGCGGACACTCGGACATCCGGAGTGGAAGTGATGGGTCCCTCTTCTCCAGTACCTCACATCTGTCTCTTTCCTGTGTGATCCTGCGGAGCTTGGACACAGGGGTGGACACGGCCTGGAATCGGGTTGGGGGTGGGGGGAGTGGCGCTGAACCTCTGCTTCAGCTGTACATGATCGGCTCGTCAATGCTTCCATGTTTGCGTGCTCGCAGTAGAGCCCGCCTCATCCCTGGTGCCAACGTTTGCAGTACAGGCTGCAGCCTACAGACATTCTTGAGCACGGCTGGTGCTGTCTGGGTGACAGTCGGTGGCGGTCGGCACTGGAATGGGGGCATGACCTCCGTTGCAGCCCAGCTCTCCCTGCATATGATAGGGTAATGCCGCTGCTGTATATTCCAACGGGGAATCGTGGTGGGGGAGAGTGGGGGGGGGGGGGGGTTCGTATGTTTCCAACAAGACCTGTGTATTTTGAAAATGTGTCAGGTGGTAAGTAACATATACACCTGTGCACCAGCAATGGGATTTGTCAAGGATCCATAACAAATCCCCTTGCTGGTGCATAGGTGTATGTATTACCACCTGACACATTTTCAAAATACACAGGTCATGTTGGAAGCATACAACCCGACACCCCTTCCCCCCCCCCCGCCATTCCCCTGCTAAAGCTGCATCATTTGCAGGGAGAGTAGGGCTGCAACGGAGGTCATAGTACCCCCTATCCCAGTGCTGGCCGCTGTCTCTGTTGCAGCCCTAATCAGTACTCTCCCTGGCGCTGCTGTATACACTAGCAGGAGCGGCAGTGGGTGACGCTTGTGGCAGCCGGCCCGGGTAGCGGGGTCGTTTGCTGTCGGGCAGTCCCAGATTAAACAAGGGGACCGGCTGCTGTCTCGTCACACCGCCAGGCCGATCCGCCCCCTGCCTGCAAGTGCTGAGCACAGCGTATTGCTGCTCGGCTACATCAGAGCTGCCCACTGCCCAATTAGAGCTGTTACAGCGACAGGGGAGTGCTTTCACATGGCTGAAAGCACGCCCCTGTCACAGAGACACTTGTATAAGTGCCGCTAACATTACTTTTTTTAATTGGCTTTTACTGCCCGATGCTCAGCCACGCCCCCCGCTTCCGGCTCTGTCACATTGCTATCGGGAGGCACATGGAGCGGTGCCTCCGAAACACATATTTAAACTTTTTTTTTTATGCATAAAAATTACTAAAATAATACAAAGCTAAAGCATATACTTATGACACATAATATGTGTCATAAGTATCTTCTTTGTGTTATTTTAATAATTAATGACAGGGGAGGCACTGCCTCCCCTGCCTCCCCTGACTGCACGTCCCTGTATGCCAATCATCATGCAACACGAAGAAAACATGTTATCTAGTATGAAACAGGAAGCAACCATGCCAATCAGCATGTAACCTGAAGAAACCATGACAACCATGCAAGAAAGAGGAACAGCAACCGCTGAACCAATACTTAACCAAGTCGCAACGCAGGAAAACGAAGCACTGGGTGGGCACCCAGCATCCTCTACGGACTACGAGAAAAGGATTTACCGGTAGGTTATTAAAATCCTATTTTCTCTTACGTCCTAGTGGATGCTGGGGTTCCATTTAGTACCATGGGGATGTACCAAAGCTCCCAGTAAGGGAGGGAGAGTGCTGAGGATCCTGCAGTACGGAGTGACCAAACTTTAGGTCCTCAGATGCCAAAGTATCGAACTTATAGAACTTCAGCAAACCTGTTCGACCCCAATCAAGTAGCTGGTCGGCAAAGCTGTAAAGCCGAGACACCCCGGGCAGCTGCCCAAGAACAACCCACTGTACGAGTAGAGTGGGCCTTAACAGATCTTGGACATGGAAGGCCTGCTGTAGAATAAGCATGCTGGATAGTAAACCCGATCCAGCGAGCAAATGTCTGCTTAGAAGCAGGACACCCCACCGTGTTGGGATCATAAAGGACAAACAGAGCGTCCGAATACCTGTGACGAGAAGTACTCTTCACAGAAACTTTCAAAGCCCTCACAACATTCGAGGACTGTGAGGTAATTGAGGAGTCAGTAGCCACCGGCACCACAATAGGTTGGTGATGAAAATCGACACAACCTTTGGAAGAAATTGGTGACGCATTCTGAGCTCAGCTCCATCTTCATGGAAAACCAAGTTGGGGCTCTTGCATGACAATGTCCCGAATTTCGACACCTGTCGAGCAGATGCCAATGCCAACAGTGTGACCACCTTTCATGTTAGAAACTTGACGTCCACCTCCTGTAAAGGCTCGAACCAATCCGACTGCAGGAACTGCAACACCACCTTAAGATCCCAAGGTGTTGTAGGAGGCACAAAGGGTGGCTGGATGTGCAGAACCCCTATCAAGAAAGTCTGAACCTCAGGGAGAGCAGCCAATTGTTTCTGTAAGAAAATAGACAAGGCCCAAATCTGGACCTTTATGAAGCCCAAGCGTAGGCCCACAACCACACCTGCTTGCAGAAAGAGGAGAAACCGTCTTAGTTGAAACTCCACCGTAGGAAACTTCTTGGATTCACACCAAGACACTTTTTCCAAGTGCGATGGCAATGTTTAGATGTTATCCTCTTCCTAGCCTGTATCAGGGTAGGAATGACTTTGTTCGGAATGCCCTTCCGAGCTAAGATCTGGCGTTCAACCTCCATGCTGTCAAATGTAGCCATGGTAAGTCTTGATAAGCGAACGGCCCCTGTTGCAGAAGGTCCTCGCGAAGAGGAAGAGACCCCGGCAGAGGCGTCACTAGGGTTGGTGTCACCCGGTGTGGTAACTCATGGTGTCACCCCCCATAGACCTCCTCCCATATCACACCACACGGAATCCTTAGAAATGTTTTTGTACTAGTTTTACTTGTAAATCATAATTCCTGTATATCACTGAATGCGATGGCAATAGTAGTGACATAAGACCCTATTCAGGTTGGTTTGCATATTCTGCTAAAAAACAGAATCTGCAATCATTTCTGTAGCATGCTGGGGTCCGTCCAGCATGCTAATTGGCATCCAGCGATGCGATCTCAATTATTTTGCGATCACATCGCTGAAGCAGATACGAAGGATGTCCCCCTGCAGACGCAGCCAGGCTGCGTATGCAGGCAATGCACCTCCATTTTTCGGGTTGCAGTGGGTGCGTGTGATGTCACATAGCCGCCCCAAAAAGCTCTGATCTCCTTTTTCAACCACGTCCCGCTATGCCGGCCCCCAATGCCCGCCACTGTCAATGAAAGTGCAGTCCTTCAGGGATGCGACCGCACTTTGCACGCGCACTTTGATTGCATGCTCACTGTTACCATGGCGCATTTTAGCAAAAATCACTTGATTGCGATTATTGCTAAAATTAAATGCGACCAGAATTAGGTCCATAATTGAGTATGAGCCGAAATTCACATTATAGCACACAGTATGAGCCGAAATTCACATTATACCATACAGTATGAGCCGAAAGTCACATTATAGAACACAGAATGAGCTGAAATTCACATTATAGAACACAGAATGAGCCGAAATTCACATTATAGAACACAGAATGAGCCGAAATTCACATCATAGAACACAGAATGAGCCGAAATTCACATCATAGAACACAGAATGAGCCAAAATTCACATTATAGCACACAGAATGAGCCGAAATTCACATCATAGAACACAGAATGAGCCGAAATTCACATTATAGCACACAGAATGAGCCGAAATTCACATTATAGCACACAGAATGAGCCGAAATTCACATTATAGCACACGGTATGAGTCAAAATTCACATTATACCACACATTGGCCCTCATTCCGAGTTGTTCGGTCGTTAGCTGCTTTAAGCAGCATTGCACACGCTAAGCCGCCGCCCTCTGGGAGTGAATCTTAGCTTAGCAGAATAGCGAACGAAAGATTCGCAAAATAGCGAATACAAATTTCTTAGCAGTTTCTGAGTAGCTCCAGACCTACTCACAAATAGCGATCAATTCAGGCCGTTTCATTCCTGGTTTGACGTCACACACACGCCCAGCGTCCGGCCAACCACTCCCCCGTTTCTTCAGACACTCCCGCGTTTTTCCGCACACTCCCAGAAAACGGACAGTTTCCGCCCAGAAACAACCACTTCCTGTCAATCACACAACAATCACTTCAACGATGAAAAATCTTAGTTCGGGCGTGAGTAAATCTAAGTTTTGAGCACCATGCGCATTTTTGCCTTAATCGCTCCGTAGCGAAAATCGGCAACGAGCGAACAACTCGGAATGACCTCCATGGGGGCAGATGTATTATCATAACCTTAAAGAGCCTTATTTCCGCTTTGGCACTTCACCGCTTTTTCGGGTTGATCTGCCGTCACATATCACCTGGATGTATGATTTCCTGGCCTGGCCTCATAACGATGCGCTATGTCTGGCCCCAGGTGAAGTGCACTCCTGACTCATAGCGCCGATTGGTGCGCTCCAGCGCATGCGTACTAGTGCCTATTCCCACTGTCCCCCACGCCAGACATGTTTTTTTTTCCTTTCCGGCATTACCTCTGCTCCGGCGCATGCACAGTAGGCCGCCTTCTGCACGGGCGTAGTGTGTTGTGCGTTTCTGCGAAAGGCATGCCGGGAGTATGTGACGGCGCCATCCACATCTCCCAGCGTGCCCTGCCCTAGTATGCCGACGCACTAATGAGGAGCATTAAAGTTTAATCAAAAAGAACCAAAAAAAAAAAAAGATTCTTTAAGAACAGAGCCAACGCCAGCCCCAACCTGACAAAGTGACCGGAAGGGGGTAACGCGCGGTAAGGAGCTACCTGAGCCTTTGTACATCAGGTAGCCATCGCCTTCCTATGCACACAGTGCGCCAGACGATACTGCTGTATGTGCTTTGTGCATTTGTTAAAACCCCGATGTTAGCCGCTTCTTAGCGCACGTTCTTACGTCTGCCCCAGTATGAGCCGAAATTCACATTATAGCACACTGTATGAGCCGAAATTCACATTATAGCACACGGTATGAGCCGAAATTCACATTATAGCACACTGTATGAGCCGAAATTCACATTATAGCACACGGTATGAGCAGAAATTCACATTATAGCACACGGTATGAGCAGAAATTCACATTATAGCACACGGTATGAGCAGAAATTCACATTATAGCACACAGTATGAGCAGAAATTCACATTATAGCACACGGTATGAGCAGAAATTCACATTATAGCACACGGTATGAGCAGAAATTCACATTATAGCACACTGTATGAGCAGAAATTCACATTATAGCACACTGTATGAGCAGAAATTCACATTATAGCACACGGTATGAGCAGAAATTCACATTATAGCACACGGTATGAGCAGAAATTCACATTATAGCACACGGTATGAGCAGAAATTCACATTATAGCACACGGTATGAGCAGAAATTCACATTATAGCACACTGTATGAGCAGAAATTCACATTATAGCACACGGTATGAGCAGAAATTCACATTATAGCACACGGTATGAGCAGAAATTCACATTATAGCACACGGTATGAGCAGAAATTCACATTATAGCACACTGTATGAGCAGAAATTCACATTATAGCACACGGTATGAGCAGAAATTCACATTATAGCACACTGTATGAGCAGAAATTCACATTATAGCACACGGTATGAGCAGAAATTCACATTATAGCACAATGTATGAGCAGAAATTCACATTATAGCACACGGTATGAGCAGAAATTCACATTATAGCACACGGTATGAGCAGAAATTCACATTATAGCACACGGTATGAGCCGAAATTCAGGGAGAGGGAGAGTGACAGCAGGGACATAGGGACAGGGACAGTGACAGAGGTACAGTGACAGAGAGATAGTGACAGCAGGGAAAGTGAGTGACAGCAGTGACAGGGAGAGTGACAGGGACATAGAGAAGCAGGGTAAGTACCTGAGCAGCGGAGGGGGGTGTAGTTGGCAGCGGTGCAGAGTTGAAGGCCCTGGGCAGCGGAAGAAGTGGGGGGCGGTGTGCAGAACGTGGCCGGCGGCGGTGAGGAGAATGGCAAGCCGCAAGCGGTGCCGGTGCGATTGATGACGTCATGAGGAGTGACGTACAGCGACCGGCATCCTGGCTCAGTAACCCTGTCAGTATGGACCTGGCGGCAGCGGTGTTCAGGCAGGGGTTTGAGTCAGCAGGGGGATGCGATCATAACTGTGCCGCGGCGACGTCCTCTTGTTGCAGGTTGGGGTGTATGATTTTGAGTCAGCGGGGGTGCGATCGTAACTGTAGTGCTTGGTGCCGGACGGCAAATAGAGCACTGCAGTTACGATCGCACTCCCGCCGACTCAAAATCATACACCCCCGCCTGCAACAAGAGGACGCCGCCTGCCGTGGCACAGTTACGATCGTGCACGCCCCTCCCCCTCTCCCTGCAAGGGGCGTGTTCGCCGTGGCCGGGTCCATGCATACTGACACATTGACAGTGTCAGTGTCATGATAGGAAAGCAGCAGGTGCGAGGTGTGCGGCTCGTTTGGTGTCACCCCATTGAAGGGTGACACCCGGGTGCGGCACGCACCCCCCGCACCCGCCTCATGACGCCACTGGACCCCGGATCTTCCAGCAGTAACTTCAGAAGATCCGCGTACCAAGCACTTCTTGGCCAGTCTGGAGCAATGAGGATCGCCTGAACTCTTGTTCTTTTTATTACCTTGAGAATCCATGGGATGAGTGGAAGTGGAGGGAACACTTACACTGACTGGAACACTCACGGAGGTACCAGGGCATCCACCGTCACTGCTTGTGGGTCTTGTGACCTGGAACAGTACCTCCGAAGCTTCTCATTGAGGCGAGAGGTCATCATGTCTATCTGAGGTACACCCAATCGGCTTGTTGCCTCTGCGAATACCTCCGGGTGGAGGACCCATTCTCCTTGTGTCTGCTGAGGAAGTCTGCTTCCCAGTTGTCCACTCCCGGAATAAAGATTGCTGACAGCGCCCGCGCATGCTTCTCTGCCCAGAGGAGGATTATTGTCACCTCTGACATTGCAGCCCTGCTCTTCGTTCCGCCCTGCCTGTTTATGTAGGACACCGCTGTGACGTTGTCCAACTGAACCTGAACGGCTTGATCTCGCATAAGATGTGCCGCTTGTAGAAGGTCGTTATACACAGCCTTCAGATCCAGAATGTTTATTGGAAGGAGAGATTCCTGAACTGACTGCTTTACTTGGAAGTTTTCCCACTTAGCGACTGCTTCCCAACCCCTGAGACTTGCATCGGTGGTTAGATGAATCCAATTCTGAATCCCGAACCTGCGGGCCTCGAGTAGGTGAGAAGTTTGCAGCCACCAGAGGAGTGAAATTCTGGCTTTCGGCGACAAGCGTATCCGCTGGTGCATGTGAAGATGAGATCCTGACCACAAGACCAGGATATCCAGTGGGAAAGACCGTGCAAGGAATCTTTCGCACTGTCGAGCCTCTTAGGAGGAAACCATCCTCCCCAGAAGGGCGAATGCACTGATGAACCGATACCCTGGCTGGCATCAGGACATCACGGACCATTGATTGGATCACCAGCGCTTTCTTCACCTGTAGAAACACCCTCTGCACTTCAGTGTTGATAATCATCCCCAGGAAGGAACGCCTCCTTATCGGCTTCAAATGTGAAATTGGAAGCTTCAGGATTCACCCAAGATCCCGGGACAGTTGATAACAACATCTCCCTGGAGGATGTTAAGGTTGCCCAGATATGGAATTATGTCCACTCCCGGTTTGTGGAGCGGGAGTATAAAGGCTGCCATGGCCCTGATGAACACTCCCAGTGCTGCGTAGAAGCCAAGTTCAGTGTTTGGAACTGGAAGTGACATAGTTGTAGTGCAACCTTAGATAGGCCTAGAGAGGCAGCCAGATTGGAATGTGAAGTACGCACCCCTGATATCCCCGGATACCAGGAATTCCTCTACATCTCGAGCAGAGATCACCACTCCCAGACTCCATCCCGAATTGAACACCCACCAGTAGGGAATTAATGACCCCAGGTTTGAATAGTAACCCCTGTTACGTAAATGAGGTGGAACTGGAATAATGACATTAGTTTGACAAATGTTATGATAGCTTCCAGCAGTAGTACACTTTCTGCCTGAGAAGCTAGTAAGCCTGATTTGAATAATCTGTGAGGCGGGAATACTAGAAATTCTAGTCTGCACCCCTGGGCAACCCAACTGTTTCCAGGGGTCTAGGCAGGATATCGCCCAGATGTGTTACTGAATCTCTTTAGTCCCGCTCTCACCTGCCTGATCCCCAGGCAGTCAGGTCCATTGACAAACCGAAGGGTTTGAAAAAGGCAGAATTTGAATCCGTCCCTGGGAACCTGGCGGCGCAGGTTTTCTGGATTTCCCCAACGTCCTCTAAAGGAAGTAGAGGAATATGTAGAATCACGTTCGAAGGAATTGCAGTGTAGGTGTAGGATATAATTTTCTGGTCTGTGCAGCTGCGGAAGGAAAACATACCGACTTACCCGCAGTTGACATGGATAATCACATATCCCGTGCGTCCCAACAGGGTCTTACCTGTGATGGGCGGACCCGTCATACCTTACTCGGATTCTGTATCCGCAGTCCATTGGTGTAGCCACCGTCCCCTGCGTGTCGAAACTGCCAGAGCAGTGGTCCCTGCGTTATGCAGGTCAATCTCCTTCATGAGGTCTAGCCGTGAAGCCTGTAGAATCCTGTATGTGACATAGAAACAAGTACAAGTCACTTCTACACATAGAATCTAAATCATCAAGTAAGGAGCCTGACCACGTTACAATAGCCCCAGAGATGTACGCAAAAGTGGATCTCCGAGCCACACCTGCAGCAGTCTACGGTATTAGAGATTAGTCTCAACAGGTGATCAGCCTTTATGGAGGTTGTACCAGGGACAGGTAAGACAACCATATTTGACAATTTAGACACTCTATAGGGATGTGGATAATAACTCTGGGTGTACTCAGGTTTTCCCAAATAAGGAGTTAAACGCCCTACACAGTGGGAAGGCATTCATTATATACATATAATAATATTCCTCATCCCTAATAGCCTCAAACATATGTTGGACCCCTCATATATATGCATTATATGGACAAGTGTACGCTTTCTAGGGTACGGAGATAGGGTGAGAGGCACAGCAGTGAGATTTGAAACCCCACACTTCTCAAAACTGCGGCTTCAACGCAGTATGGGATATATTTGAAGCGATATATTTTAAAGTACACCTTATGGAGGCCACCCCAGGGGGATCTGTCACCGAAGCCTGAGATGTGAACAGTTTTGAGCATGGTATAGACTCCCCAGGATAAGATATACACTCTGCAATACAGGACAAAGTCCCTAAAACATGGTAAAGTGGATTACACATACACAGGAAATTGTCAACACAGGTTCCAGTCCCCCCCCCCCCCCCCCAGAATATCTTCAGAGAGTCTCAGAGCACAAGAATCTAGCCACAGCGCGCCCTTATAGGCTTTTATAAAGATAAAAACTCAGCTGACTAGCGTAACCTTAACAGGGTAGCTAGTACATAATATCACTCCCTTGTTTATAACACCTTCTGCCTCAGTGTGGTTATGTGGAGGACAGCGTTCCCTGTCAGTGTGTGTCTGCAGGGAGAAAATGGCGCTGGTTAGTGCTGGATCCGCTCTGAGGAGAAGCTCGGCCCCCTGTAATGGCGCATCTTCCCGCACTTAGAGATTATACTGGCCTGAGGTAATTTTTGCAGCAAACAGTGGGTTAGACCTTGAAAGCTATGTTTGACCAGCGTAGGGTATCGCGCAGGCCCAGAACGCCCCTCACAGCACCGTACACAGTGTGCCGCTGAGCCTTCCGGAGCACAGCCTGTCAGAGCTGTGCTCCCACCCTTGTGCCACCATTCTCGCTGGGGACCTGCTCACTGGGACTCCGGCGTCAGATTCACCACTCTTCTTTCTTCTGGCTCTGTTAGGGGGTGGCGACATGCTGCGGGAGTGAGCGGTCACCTCAGGCGGCTAACGATCATCACCCTCAGGAGCTCAGTGTCCTGTCAGCGGAGAGAGTGGCCATTAACCTCTCTGGGTTGGACACTACTCCCCCCCCTAAGTCCCACGAAGCAGGGAGGCTGTTGCCAGCAGCCTGCCTGTAAAATAACAAACTCTAGAAAACAATAAAACTAAGAAAACTCCTAGGAGCTCCCCTAGCTGTGACCGCCTCCTCTGGGCACATTTTCTAAACGGAGTCTGGCAGGAGGGGCATAAAGGGAGGAGCCAGCCCACACTGTTAAACTCTTAAAGTGCCAGTGGCTCCCAAAGGACCCATCTATACCCCATGGTACTAAACAGAACCCCAGCATCCTCTAGGATGTAAGAGAAAACAACCTTAACATACGCATAGAAAAATAAAATCTAAAATGTATCTTGTCACATGCAAGAATAGCAGCAGCATCCGTACTACTTGCACACTGGGACAAGACTCAGGGGGTCTCTCTCCAGACCCTCATTAGATAGCTAGTTACACAGGACCCAGACACCCAGGCAGGGAGAAGAAGAAGCTGGTATCCCTGCGTCACTTGCAGCTCTCTCCACCCTTCTATCTCTCCTCTGGTCGTAAAGCTTCATAGGTAGCTCATGAAAACTGATGCTCCTGTGTCTCTGCACGCACTGCATACTGTCCTACTCGCAGTCTGGCTACCTGGTTCTGCTGCTGCATAAGAGGAAAAGCTAGTGATGTTAGTGTCCACAGGCCGGGTGGCCCCCTCACAGATGCCGGGATACAGTATCCCCTGAGCCCCCCCCCCTCCCCTTAATTCGGCTATTGTCGTAGGTACCGCAGTGTGTGACATAATGTGAGCTGGTAGGTACCGCAGTGTGTGGCATAATGTAAGAATAATGTCAAATCAATATTATATTCCGGGTGTTGGGACGGTCAGGAGACTGACGCCGGGATCCCGACAGCCAAGATACCAGCAGCGAGCGCAGCATGTTCCCTCACGGGCTAGCTGTGCTTGCCACGCTTCGGGCCTGGTGGCGACTTTCGGACGCCACAGGGTTATATTCTCCTCGGGTGGTGGTGTGGACCACCACCCAAGTGGGGATTCCAGCAGGCAGTTGGTATTTCACCGCTTATCGGGATTCCGTGTCAGAATCTTGACAGCCGGGATCCCGACATCCGGTAAATTAGTAGGGGCCTCCACAAGTTATTTGCCGTTACGCCCTCACCCAGCAGCCCTTAAGCCTGCCCTGGTTTTAAGTGTAGCACTCAAGAACCTACAGTAAAAGGGGTTGTTAAACGTTTATGCAGCCAACAGTAGAGTCCTTCTCATACACACATGACAAAAAGCTACATAAGGGAAGTAGAAAAAAGACGAGATTTATGGTAAGAACTAGAGAAGTGCATCGGACATTTTTCGGGTTTTCTGTCTTGGTTTTGGATTCGGTTCCGCGGTCGTGTTTTGGATTCGGACGCGTTTTGGCAAAACCTCCCTTAGGATTTTTTGTCGGATTCTGGTGTGCGTTTTGGATTCGGGTGTTTTTTTTTTTTTTTTTTAAACCCTCAAAAACAGCTTAAATCATAGAATTTGGGGGTCATTTTGATCCTATAGTATTATTAACCTCAATAACCATAATTTCCATTAATTTCCAGTCTATTCTGAACACCTCACAATATTATTTTTAGTCCTAAAATTTGCGCCGTGGTCGCTGGATGACTAAGCTAAGCGACCCAAGTGGGCGGCACAAACACCTGGCCCATCTAGGAGTGGCACTGCAGTGTCAGACAGGATGGCACTTAAAAAAATAGTCCCCAAACAGCACATGATGCAAAGATAATAAAAATTAAAAAAAAGAGGTGCAAGATGGAATTGTCCTTGGGCCCTCCCACCCACCCTTATGTTGTATAAACAGGACATGCACACTTTAACAAACCCATCATTTCAGCGACAGGGTCTGCCACACGACTGTGGCTGAAATGATTGGTTGGTTTGGGCCCCCACCAAAAAAGAAGCAATCAATCTCTCCTTGCACAAACTGGCTCTACAGAGGCAAGATGTCCACCTCCTCCTCATCGTCCGATTCCTCACCCCTTTCACTGTGTACATCCCCCTCCTCACAGAGTATTAATTCGTCCCCACTGGAATCCACCATCACAGGTCCCTGTGTACTTTCTGGAGGCAATTGCTGGTTAATGTCTCCACGGAGGAATTGATTATAATTCATTTTGATGAAAATCATCTTCTCCACATTTTCTAGAAGTAACCTCCTACGCCAATTGCTGACAAGGTGACCGGCTGCACTAAACACTCTTTCGGAGTACACACTGGAGGGGGGGCAACTTAGGTAAAATAAAGCCAGTTTGTGCAAGGGCCTCCAAATTGCCTCTTTTTCCTGCCAGTATACGTACGGACTGTCTGACATGCCTACTTGGATGCTGTCACTCATATAATCCTCCACCATTCTTTCAATGGTGACAGAATCACATGCAGTGACAGTAGACGACATGTCAGTAATCGTTGGCAGGTCCTTCAGTCTGGACCAGATGTCAGTTTTTCGCTCCTGACTGCCCTGCATCACCGCCAGCGGGTGGTTTTGGAAATTTTATCCTTTTCCTGGCAGCTCCAGTGGCGGTAGAAAATGAAGGAGGAGCTGTTGGCGGGTCACGTTCCGCTTGACTTGACAAGTGTCTCACCAGCAGCTCTTTGAACATCTGCAGACTTGTGTCTGCCGGAAAGAGTGATACAACGTAGGCTTTAAACCTAGGATTGAGCACGGTGGCCAAAATGTAGTGCTCTGATTTCAACAGATTGACCACCCGTGAATCCTGGTTAAGCTAATGAAGGGCTCCATCCACAAGTCCCACATGCCTAGCAGAATCTCTCCATTTTAGCTCCTCCTTCAATCTCTCCAGCTGCTTCTGCAAAAGCCTGATGAGGGGAATGACCTGACTTAGGCTGGCAGCGTCTGAACTGACTTCACGTGTAGCAAGTTCAAAGGGTTGGAGAGCCTTGCACAACGTTGAAATCATTCTCCACTGCGCTTGAGTCAGGTGCATTCCCCCTCCTTTGCCTATATCGTAGGCAGATGTATAGGCTTGAATGGCCTTTTGCTGCTCCTCCATCCTCTGAAGCATATAGAGGGTTGAATTCCACCTCGTTACCACCTCTTGCTTCAGCTGATGGCAGGGCATGTTCAGGAGTGTTTGCTGGTGCTCCAGTCTTCGGCGCGCGGTACCTGAATGCCGAAAGTGGCCCGCAATTCTTCGGGCCACCGACAGCATCTCCTGCACGCCCCTGTCGTTTTTAAAAAAATTCTGCACCACCAAATTCATTGTATGTGCAAAACATGGGACGTGCTGGAATTTGCCCACATGTAATGCACGCACAATATTGGTGGCGTTGTCCGATGTCACAAATCCACAGGAGAGTCTAACTGGGGTAAGCCGATCTGCGATGATGTTCCTCAGTTTCCGTAAGAGGTTGTCAGCTGTGTGCCTCTTATGGAAAGCGGTTATACAAAGCGTAGCCTGCCTAGGAACGAGTTGGCGTTTGCGAGATGCTGCTACTGGTGCCGCTGCTGTTGTTGTTGCTGCGGGAGGCAATACATCTACCCAGTGGGCTGTCACAGTCATATAGTCCTTAGTCGGCCCTACTCTACTTGTCCACATGTCCGTGGTTAAGTGGACAGTGGGTACAACTGCATTTTTTAGGACACTGGTGACTCTTTTTCTGACGTCTGTGTACATTCTCGGTGTCGCCTGCCTAGAGAAGTGGAACCTAGATGGTATTTGGTACCAGGGACACACTACCTCAAGCAATTCTCTAAGTCCTTGTGAAGTAACGGCAGACACCGGACGCACGTCTAACACCAACATAGTTGTCAAGGCCTGAGTTATCAGCTTTGCAACAGGATGACTGCTGTGATATTTCATCTTCCTCTCAAAGGACTGTTGGACAGTCAATTGCTTACTGGAAGTAGTACAAGTGGTCTTCCAACTTCCCCTCTGGGATGACGATCGACTCCCAGCAGCAACAACAGCAGCAACAACAGCAGTAGGCGTTCCACTCAAGGACCCATCGGAGGAATCCCAGTTAGGAGAGGACTCGTCGGACTTGCCAGTGACATGGCCTGCAGGACTATTGGCGTTCCTGTCTAAGGAGGAAATTGACACTGAAGGAGTTGGTGGGGTAGTTTGCAGGAGCTTGGGTACAAGAGGAAGAAGGGATTTAGTTGTCAGTGGACTGCTTCCGCTGTCACCCAAAGTTTTTGAACTTGTCAATGACTTCTGTTGAATGCGCTCCAGGTGACGTATAAGGGAGGATGTACCTAGGTGGTTAACGTCCTTACCCCTACTTATTACAGCTTGACAAAGGCAACACACGGCTTGACACCAGTTGTCCGCATTTCTGTTGAAATAATTCCACACCGAAGTGGTGATTTTTTTGGTATTTTGACCAGGCATGTCAATGGCCTTATTCATCCCACGGACAACAGGTGTCTCCCCGGGTGCCTGACTTAAACAAACCACCTCTCCATCAGAATCCTCCTTGTCAATTTCCTCCCCAGCGCCAGCAACACCCATACCCTCATCCTGGTGTACTTCAACAGTGACATCTTCAATCTGACTATCAGGAACTGGACTGTGGGTGCTCATTCCAGCACTTGCAGAGGGCATGCAAATGGTGGAAGGAGCCACCTCTTGCCGTCCAGTGTTGGGAAGGTCAGGCATCGCAACCGACACAATTGCACTCTCCTTGGATATTTGTGATTTAGAAGAATGCACAGTTCTTTGCTGTGCTTTTGCCAGCTTAACTCTTTTCATTTTTCTAGCGGGAGGATGAGTGCTTCCATCCTCATGTGAAGCTGAACCACTAGCCATGAACATAGTCCAGGGTCTCAGCCGTTCCTTGCCACTCCGTGTCGTAAATGGCATATTGGCAAGTTTACGCTTCTCCTCAGACGCTTTTAATTTAGATTTTTGGGTCATTTTACTGAACTTTTTTTTTTTGGATTTTACATGCGCTCTACTATGACACTGGGCATAGGCCTTGGCAGACGACGGTGATGGCATTTCATCGCCTCTGCCATGACTAGTGGTAGCAGCTTCAGCACTAGGTGGAAGTGGATCTTGATCTCTCCCTATTTTACCCTCCACATTTTTGTTCTCCATTTTTTAATGTGTGGAATTATATGCCAGTAATATATCTGGAATTAGACGGCAGTAATGTCTGGAATTAGATACCACTAGATAGATACCAGATACCACTGTGACTGGAATGATGATGACTTATGCATAGTGACAGGACACTACCACAGCACCCTACAGCAGCAAGATGCAGCACAAGACAATGGACTTTTAGTCAACACAATGCAGCACTGATACTGAGCACAGATATTGAGCACTGTTCAGGATACTAGAACTGACACGGAGCAGCTAGATACAGCAATAGACTACTGTACTGTACTACTATATACTGGTCACCACAATGCACCACTGATAGTGAGCACAGATATTGAGCACTGTTCAGGATACTAGAACTGACACGGAGCAGCTAGATACAGCAATGGACTACTGTACTGTACTACTATATACTGGTCACCACAATGCAGCACTGATACTGAGCACAGATATTGAGCACTGTTCAGGATACTAGAACTGACACTGGGCAGCGAGTACAGCAATGGACTACTGTACTGTACTACTATATACTGGTCACCACAATGCAGCACTGATACTGAGCACAGATATTGAGCACTGTTCATGATACTAGAACTGACACTGGGCAGCGAGAACAGCACTGGACTACTGTACTGTACTACTATATACTGGTCACCACAATGCAGCACTGATACTGAGCACAGATATTGAGCACTGTTCAGGATACTAGAACTGACACGGAGCAGCTAGATACAGCAATGGACTACTGTACTGTACTACTATATACTGGTCACCACAATGCAGCACTGATACTGAGCACAGATATTGAGCACTGTTCAGGATAATAGAAATGACATGGAGCAGCGAGATACAGCAATGGACTACTGTACTGTACTACTATATACTGGTCACCACAATGCAGCACTGGCCACCACAATGCAGCACTGATACTGAGCACAGATATTGAGCACTGTTCAGGATACTAGAACTGACACTGGGCAGCGAGAACAGCACTGGACTACTGTACTGTACTACTATATACTGGTCACCACAATGCAGCACTGATACTGAGCACAGATATTGAGCACTGTTCAGGATACTAGAACTGACACTGGGCAGCGAGAACAGCACTGGACTACTGTACTGTACTACTATATACTGGTCACCACAATGCAGCACTGATACTGAGCACAGATATTGAGCACTGTTCAGGATACTAGAACTGACACGGAGCAGCAAGATACAGCAATGGACTACTGTACTGTACTACTATATACTGGTCACCCCAATGCCGCACTGATACTGAGCTGATATTTAGCTGATATTGGGCTATTCAGGCAGAGAACGTCCTCTCCGCTCAATCTACAATGGACGAGTGAAAATGACGGCGACGCGCGGCTCTTTATATGGAATCCAAATCTCGCGAGAATCCAACAGCGGGATGATGCGAGTAAGGTGGGAAGAACCGAGGCTGCCTCGGACCCGTGTAAACCACGTGAAGTTCGGGGGGGTTTGGATCTCGACGAACCGAACCCGCTCATCTCTAGTAAGAACTCACCATTGTTAAATCTCTTTCTGCGAGGTACACTGGGCTCCACAGGGCATGACATTGGGGGTGTAGAGTAGGATCTTGATCCAAGGCACAAACAGGCTCAAAGCTTTGACTGTTCCCAGAATGCATAGCGCCCCCTCCTCTATAACCCCGCCTCCGTGCAGAGGAACTCAGTTTTCGTTAACCAGTCCAATGCAGTAGCAGGCAAAAGAGACGACAACTGTTAGTAGCCACATACACCACATTCTCACGACAGGAGAAAGTGTCAGCGGCTAATGCCATACCAACCCAAAGAAGCTAAGTGCGTCAGGGTGGGCGCCCTGTGGAGCCCAGTTTACCACGCAGAAAGAGATTTAACAACGGTGAGTTCTTACCATAAATCTCGTTTTCTGCTGCGGGGAGCACTGGGCTCCACAGGGAATGACATTGGGGATGTCCAAAAGCAGTTCCTTATGGGAGGGGATGCACTGTAGCGGGCACAAGAACCCGGCGTCCAAAGGAAGCATCCTGGGAGGTGGAAGTATCGAAGGCATAGAACCTTATGAACGTGTTCACTGAGGATCATATAGCCGCCTTACACAATTGTTCAAGGGTCGCACCACGGTGGGCCGCCCAAGAAGGTCCACCCGACCGAGTAGAATGGGCCTTTATGGTAGCAGGAGCTGGAAGGCCAGCCTGTACATAAACATGTGCAATCCCCATTCTATTCCATCTGGCCAGAGTCTGCTTGTGAAAAGGGCAGCCACGTTTGTGAAAACCAAACAGAACGAAGAGAGAATCCTACTTCCTGATGGAGGCAGTTCTATTCACGTAGATACGGAGAGCCCGTACCACATCCAAAGACCTCTCTTTGGAAGACAAATCAGGAGAGGCAAAGGCCGGAACCACGATCTCCTGATTAAGGTGGAAAGAAGACACCACCTTCGGTAAATACCCAGGACGTGTTCTAAGAACCGCCCGATCACGATGAAAAATCAGATAGGGGGACCTACAAGACAAGGCACCCAAATCCGACACCCGTCTAGCAGAGGCAATAGCCAGCAGAAACAATACCTTAAGAGAAAGCCACTTAAGGTCTGCAGATTCAAGAGGCTCAAACGGAGATCCTTGCAACGCCTTCAGAACCACCAATAGGTCCCAAGGAGCCACAGGCAGGACATAAGAAGGTTGAATCCACAACACACCCTGGGGTATATTTACTAAGCTCCCGATTTTGACCGAGATGGTGTTTTTTCTTCAAAGTGTCATCTCGGGAATTTACTAAACTCAAATCACGGCAGTGATGAGGGCATTCGTATTTTTTTTGAAGTCAAAGAAAAAAAATACGAATGAATACACCATCGGTCAAATACGCCTGTTATTTGATAGAACTCGGTAATTTACTAAAATTTGTATTTCACAAACACTGCCGGCAATAGCCAAACACTGCCGTGAATAAATACAAATCGTAAAAAAAAGCAGTTTTCAAATAGACCTGCTTTTTTTTACCGTGTTCTAATAGGCATGCACGGATCCGTGAGATCCGTGCATGTTTATCAGTGGGAAGGGGTGGGAAAGTGTTAAATGTTAGAAAAAAAAATGTGTGGGGTCCCCGCTCCTAAGCAAAACCAGCCTCGGGCTCTTTGAGCCGGTCCTGGTTGTCAAAATATGGGGGAAAAAATGACAGGGGTTCCCCCATATTTCAACAACCAGCACCGGGCTCTGCGCCTGGTCCTGGTGCAAAAAATACGGGGGACAAAAAGCGTAGGGGTCCCCCGTATTTTTTGAACCAGCACCGGGCTCCACTAGCCAGGTACATAATGCCACAGCCGGGGGACACTTTTATTGTGGTCCCGGCGGCCCTCGCATTACATCCCCAACTAGTCACCCCTGGCCGGGGTACCCTGGAGGAGTGGGAACCCCTTAAATCAAGGGGTCCCCCCCTCCAGCCACCCAAGGGCCAGGGGTGAAGCCCGAGGCTGTCCCCTCTATCCAAGGGCGGCGGATGGGGGGCTGATAGCCATGTGTAAAAAATCAGAATATTGTTTTTAGTAGCAGTACTACAAGTCCCAGCAAGCCTCCCCCGCAAGCTGGTACTTGGAGAACCACAAGTACCAGCATGCGGTGGAAAACCGGGCCCGCTGGTACCTGTAGTACTACTACTAAAAAAATACCCAACAAAAAACAGGACACACACACCGTGACAGTAAAAGTTTATTACATACATACACACCTCCATACATACATACATACATACTTACCTATGTTCACACGAGGCTCGGTCCTTTTCTCCATGTAGAATCCTCGGGTTACCTGTGAAAAAAATTATACTCACATAATCCAGTGTATCTTCTGTTCTTTGTATAATCCACGTACTTGGCAAAAAAACAAACCGGAAACCCGACCACGCACTGAAAGGGTTCCCATGTTTACACATGGGACACCTTTCCCCGACTGCCAGGACCCCCCTGACTCCTGTCAAAGAGGGTCCCTTCAGCCAATCAGGGAGCGCCACGTCGTGGCACTCTCCTGATTGGCTGTGCGCTCCTTTAGTGTCAGTGAGGCTGCACACGGCAGAGATACAATGTTGCGCCTATGCGCTCCATTGTATCCAATGGTGGGAACTTTGCGGTCAGCGGTGAGGTTACTTTCAGTCAACCGCTGACCGCAAAGTTCCCACCATTGGATACAATGGAGCGCATAGGCGCTACATTGTATCTCTGCCGTGTGCAGCCTCACTGACACTACAGGAGCGCACAGCCAATCAGGATTGTGCCACGACGTGGCGCTCCCTGATTGGCTGAAGGGACCCTCTTTGACAGGAGTCAGGGGGGTCCTGGCAGTCGGGGAAAGGGGTCCCATGTGTAAACATGGGAACCCTTTCAGTGCGTGGTCGGGTTTCCGGTTTGTTTTTTTTGCCAAGTACGTGGATTATACAAAGAACAGAAGATACACTGGATTATGTGAGTATAATTTTTTTCACAGGTACCCCGAGGATTCTACATGGAGAAGAGGACCGAGCCTCGTGTGAACATAGGTAAGTATGTATGTATGGAGGTGTGCATGTATGTAATAAACTTTTACTGTCACGGTGTGTGTGTCCTGTTTTTTGTTGGGTATTTTTTTAGTAGTAGTACTACAGGTACCAGCGGGCCCGGTTTTCCACCGCATGCTGGTACTTGTGGTTCTCTAAGTATCAGCTTGTGGGGGAGGCTTGCTGGGACTTGTAGTACTGCTACTAAAAACAATATACTGATTTTTTACACATGGCTATCAGCCCCCCATCCGCCGCCCTTGGATGGGGGGGACAGCCTCGGGCTTCACTCCTGGCCCTTGGGTGGCTGGAGGGGGGACCCCTTGATTTAAGGGGTTCCCACTCCTCCAGGGTACCCCGGCCAGGGGTGACTAGTTAGGGATGTAATACCAGGGCCGCCGGGACCACAATAAAAGTGTCCCCGGCTGTGGCATTATGTACCTGGCTAGTGGAGCCCGGTGCTGGTTCAAAAAATACGGGGGACCCCTACGCTTTTTGTCCCCTGTATTTTTTGCACCAGGACCAGGCGCAGAGCCCGGTGCTGGTTGTTGAAATATGGGGGAAGCCCTGTCATTTTTTTCCCATATTTTGACAACCAGGACCGGCTCAAAGAGCCCGAGGCTGGTTTTGCTTAGGAGGGGGGACCCCACACATTTTTTGGGGGAATTGTAACACTTTATTTTTTTTACGAAAGGTGCACAATGAAGCCCTGCACGGATCTCACAGATCCGGCTGAGATTCAGTGTGTTAATGTCGGCAGTGTTTTACTATTCACTCCCGTAAAACACTGCCAAAAAATACGAACGACATCGACATCGGAAAACACGAAAATGCAGAATACGACAGCATAGTAAATTAGTCGTAATAAATTCAAAAAGTTGCAATTTCACACATTCGATGTCATTCGTGTTTGAACTTTAACCTCATTCTGAAAAATACGATTTTTAGTAAATATACCCCCCTGAGTGAACGTATGCACATCAGGTAAGGTCGCAATTTTTCTCTGGAACCAAACCGACAAGGCAGAAATATGAACCTTGATGGAGGCCAGACGAAGGCCCAAGTCCAGGCCCTGTTGTAGAAAGGTCAAAAGTTTGGCCGTACTAAACTTGTAAGCGTCATAATCGTTAGATGTGCACCAAGTAAAGTAAGAATTCCAGACCCTATGGTAAATTTGAGCAGAAGCCGGTTTTCGGGCCTTCAACATGGTTTGAATGAACGCCTCAGAAAACCTTTGGCCATCAAGACGGAAGCTTCAAGAGCCACGCTGTCGAAGCCAACCGGGCTAAATCCTGATATACACAGGGGCCCTGAACGAGGAGATCTGGGCACTGTGGAAGTAGATGGGGACGCTCTATCGAGAGACCCTGAAGGTCTAAGAACCAATGCCATCTGGGCCATGCGGGAGCGATCAGAAGCAGGATTCCTCCTTCTTGCTTGAACTTCCTTATTACTCTGGGCAGGAGTGACACCGGAGGGAACACGTATGGCAGCTGAAAGTTCAATGGAATTGCCAGTGTATCCACGAACGCTGCTTGAGGATCCCTTGTCCTTGCTCCAAAGACCGGAACTTGTGATTGTGTAAAGACGCCATCTGCTCCACATCTGGAAGGCCCCACCTGTCCACGAGGAGTTGAAACACTTCTGGATGGAGGCTCCACTCTCCGGCGTGTACGTCCTGATGACTGAGAAAGTCTGCTTCCCAGTTTAAGACCCCCGGAATGAATACTGCCGATATGGCTGGCAGATGGCGTTCGGCCCACTGAAGAATCCGTGATATTTCCCTCATTGCCATGCGGCTTCGAGTGCTGCCTTGATGATTGATGTATGCCACCGTTGTGGTGTTCCGACTGTACTTGAACAGGTCTGTTTTGTATTAAATGCTGGGCCAAGTTCAGTGAGTTGAACACTGCCCGCAATTCCAGGATGTTTATCGGGAGGAGAGACTCCTCCTTGGTCCACCGACCCTGAAGGGAGTGTTGCTCCAACACCGTGCCCCAACCCCTCAGACTGGCATTCATCGTCGGAAGGACCCAGTTGAAGATCCAGATGGGACAACCCCTGCTCAATCATTGGTCCTGAAGCCACCAGCTCAGTGACAGACGGACCTCCAGAGACAAGGAGATCATGTGAGACCTGATCCAGTGAGGCAGGACATCCCACTTGGCAAGAATCAGCTTCTGCAGAGGGCGGGAATGGAATTGAGCGTACTCCACCATGTCGAAAGCCGACACCATGAGACCTAGCACTTGCATTGCCAAATGTATCAACACTTGCGGATGAGATAGGAAGCAATGAATCCTGTCCTGAAGCTTCAGGACTTTCTCCTGAGACAAGAACAACCGCTGGTTGTGCGTGTCCAACAACGCCCCCAGGTGCACCATGCTCTGAGCAGGGACCAGGGAAGATTTCTTTCAGTTGATGAGCCACCTGTGGGCTTGTAGAAACCGGATAGTCAGATCCAGATGGCGTAGGAGAATTTCTAGGGAATTTGCCAGGATCAACAAGTCATCCAGATATGGTAGGATCCTGACCCCTTGACGGTGGAGTATAGCCGTCATTACCGCCATGACCTTGGTGAAGACTCGCGGAGCCGTGGTCAAATCAAAAGGTAACGCCCGAAATTGGTAATGGAGGTTGCCAACCGCAAACCTCAGGAACTGCTGATGTGACACTGCAGTCGGAATATGCAGGTAAGCATCCTGTATGTCCAGGGAGACCATATAGTCCCCAGGTTCCAAGGCCAGAACAATAGATCGAAGAGTTTCCATACGAAACTTGGACACTGTCACAAATTTGTGCAAGGACTTGAGGTTGAGAATGGGCCGGGAAGACCCATTTGGTTTCGGGACTAGGAACAGCGGTGAATAGTACCCCTTGCCTCTATGAGCCAGAGGCACCTGTACTACCACTCCTGTGTCCAGGAGGGACTGTACCACCGAATGAAGAGTTTTTGCCTTCACCTAATCCGAAGGGACGTCTGTCAGGCAAAATCGACGAGGGGGACGATTTCTGAAGGATATGGTGTAACCTTGAGTGACGACCTCCCGTACCCAGGCATCGGAAGTGGTCTTCAACCATTCCTGAGTAAACCCTAGAAGTCGGCCCCCCACCCTGGGATCCCCCAGAGGAGGCCCGCCCCATCATGCGGCAGGCTTGTCAGTTTTGGAAGCAGGCTGAAGGGCAGCCCAGGCCCATTTGGGTTTGGGTGTATTGGGTTTGGAAGTTCGGGTTCGCCTGACCTTTTGGTTTCCCTGAAGGACGAAAGGAACAAAAGGGAGTACTTTTAGCCTTCACCACTGAAGGAGCAGTACTACAGTAGGTAGACATGCCGTCTTAGCAGAAACTAAGTCAGCCACTATCTTGTTGAGGTCTTCTCCAAAAAGAATGTCTCCCTTAAAAGGGGGTACCTCCAGAATTTTCTTAGAGTACAGATCCACCGACCAAGACCGCAACCAGAGAATCCGGCGAGCCAATATGGACGCAGTAGAAGCCTTGGCCGCCAGTATACTGGCATCAGAAGCCGCCTCCTTAATGTAATGAGAAGCTGTGACAATATACGACAGACATTGTCTGGCATGATCAGAAGTGTTGAAAGGCAGCTCCACCTCCAGCTCCTGAGCCCACGCTTCAACAGCCTCTGCATCCCATGTCGCTGCAATGGTGGGCCTATGCACAGAACCAGTTAGGGTGTAAATGCCTTTAATCAACCCTCCACACGCTTATCCGTCAGTTCTGTTAGCGAAGTGATGGAGGTTACAGGCAGAGCTGAGGATACAACCAGCCGCGCCACCTGCGAATCCACTGGCGGGGGTGTCTCCCAATTTTTACTTAGCTCCGCCACGAGGGGGTAGCGAGACAGCATCTTCATGTGAGGCGTTAATTTCTTTCCTGGAATTTCTCAGGATTCCTGACGTATGTCAACTAGATGGTCAGAGTGAGGTAAAACCTGTTTAACCACTTTCTGACGTTTAAACCTGTCCGGTTTCTTAGGGGTAGCATCAGGCTCCGGTTCATCAGTAATTTGGAGAATTAACCTGATTGCCTCCAGCAAGTCAGGGACATCCACCTGTGAAACAGACTCCCCATCAGAAGCATCAGGGTCAGAATCTGTGGGGTCAGTATATACGCCATCCTCATCAGACGAGGAGTCTGGGACGTTGGTGGATTGTGAGGAAGTAATGGCCCGCTTAGAGGACCCCTTGGTATTAGGCGGGCGAGGGTTAGACTTCTGTGTAGTCAGTGATTGGTTCAATTGCTGTAACTGAGCGGACAGCTGACCTGCCCATGGCAGGTTAACCGCAGGGACCATAAGCGGTTGTACCGGCACAGGAGGTCCCATAGGGGGCGCAAGTCTAGTTACTAGCGTATTCAATAACGTGGAGAAAGTAGCCCAAGGTGGGTCATTATGAACCCCCGTTGCTACGGTCCCGCTGGGGGGTAAGGAACTCCCCGAAACTGAACCCTCAGCTGCAATGTTTTCCTCAAATGTGTCTGCAGCGTCACCACCACGCAATGTGGGATCAGCCCCAGCACCGTCGCCCCTTGTAGCCAACATATCTGAAAGCTCAATACAGGGCAACCCAGTACAATAACAGCAGCACAGTACCTGACAAGAATCCCCTGTGCAAACAAACAGTTGACTCAAGAGGTATATGGTGACTAAAAATCACAGAGAAAAAATAAGAATTTACTTACCGATAATTCTATTTCTCGTAGTCCGTAGTGGATGCTGGGAACTCCGTAAGGACCATGGGGAATAGCGGCTCCGCAGGAGACTGGGCACAAAAGTAAAAGCTTTAGGACTACCTGGTGTGCACTGGCTCCTCCCCCTATGACCCTCCTCCAAGCCTCAGTTAGGATACTGTGCCCGGACGAGCGTACACAATAAGGAAGGATTTTGAATCCCGGGTAAGACTCATACCAGCCACACCAATCACACCGTACAACCTTGGATCTGATTCTGAACCCAGTTAACAGCATGATAACAGAGGAGCCTTCTGAAAGGATGGCTCACAACAATAATAACCCGATTTTTGTAACAATAACTATGTACAAGTATTGCAGACAATCCGCACTTGGGATGGGCGCCCAGCATCCACTACGGACTACGAGAAATAGAATTATCGGTAAGTAAATTCTTATTTTCTCTGACGTCCTAGTGGATGCTGGGAACTCCGTAAGGACCATGGGGATTATACCAAAGCTCCCAAACGGGCGGGAGAGTGCGGATGACTCTGCAGCACCGAATGAGAGAACTCCAGGTCCTCCTCAGCCAGGGTATCAAATTTGTAGAATTTAGCAAACGTGTTTGCCCCTGACCAAGTAGCTGCTCGGCAAAGTTGTAAAGCCGAGACCCCTCGGGCAGCCGCCCAAGATGAGCCCACTTTCCTTGTGGAATGGGCTTTTACAGATTTTGGCTGTGGCAGGCCTGCCACAGAATGTGCAAGCTGAATTGTACTACAAATCCAACGAGCAATAGTCTGCTTAGAAGCAGGAGCACCCAGCTTGTTGGGTGCATACAGGATAAACAGCGAGTCAGATTTTCTGACTCCAGCCGTCCTGGAAACATATATTTTCAGGGTCCTGACTACGTCCAGCAACTTGGAGTCCTCCAAGTCCCCAGTAGCCGCAGGTACCACAATAGGCTGGTTCAAGTGAAACGCTGAAACCACCTTAGGGAGAAATTGAGGACGAGTCCTCAATTCTGCCCTGTCTGTATGAAAAATTAAGTAAGGGCTTTTATAGGATAAAGCCGCCAATTCTGAGACACGCCTGGCTGAAGCCAGGGCTAACAGCATTACCACTTTCCATGTGAGATATTTTTAGTCCACAGTGGTGAGTGGTTCAAACCAATGTGATTTTAGGAACCCCAAAACTACATTGAGATCCCAAGGTGCCACTGGAGGCACAAAAGGAGGCTGTATATGCAGTACCCCCTTGATAAACGTCTGAACTTCAGGAAATGAAGCCAGTTCTTTCTGGAAGAAAATCGACAGGGCCGAAATTTGAACCTTAATGGACCCTAATTTTAGGCCCATAGACAGTCCTGTTTGTAGGAAATGCAGGAAACGACCCAGTTGAAATTCCTCTGTAGGGGCCTTCCTGGCCTCACACCACGCAACATATTTACGCCAAATACGGTGATAATGTTGCACGGTTACATCCTTCCTGGCTTTGATCAGGGTAGGGATGACTTCATCCGGAATGCCTTTTTCCTTCAGGATCCGGCGTTCAACCGCCATGCCGTCAGACGCAGCCGCGGTAAGTCTTGGAACAGACAGGGTCACTGCTGGAGCAGGTCCTTTCTTAGAGGTAGAGGCCACGGGTCCTCTGTGAGCATCTCTTGAAGTTCCGGGTACCAAGTCCTTCTTGGCCAATCCGGAGCCACGAGTATAGTCCTTACTCCTCTCCTTCTTATGATTCTCAGTACCTTGGGTATGAGAGGCAGAGGAGGGAACACATACACTGACTGGTACACCCACGGTGTTACCAGAGCGTCCACAGCTATTGCCTGAGGGTCCCTTGACCTGGCGCAATATCTGTCTAGTTTTTTGTTGAGGCGGGACGCCATCATGTCCACCTTTGGTTTTTCCCAACGGTTCACAATCATGTGGAAGACTTCTGAGTGAAGTCCCCACTCCCCCGGGTGGAGGTCGTGTCTGCTGAGGAAGTCTGCTTCCCAGTTGTCCACTCCCGGAATGAACACTGCTGACAGTGCTATCACATGATTTTCCGCCCAGCGAAGAATCCTTGCAACTTCTGCCATTGCCCTCCTGCTTCTTGTGCCGCCCTGTCTGTTTACGTGGGCGACTGCCGTGATGTTGTCTGACTGGATCAACACCGGCTGACCCTGAAGCAGAGGCCTTGCTTGACTTAGGGCATTGTAAATGGCCCTTAGTTCCAGGATATTTATGTGAAATGACGTTTCCATGCTTGACCACAAGCCCTGGAAATTTCTTCCCAGTGTGACTGCTCCCCAGCCTCTCAGGCTGGCATCCGTGGTCACCAGGACCCAGTCCTGAATGCCGAATCTGCGGCCCTCTAGAAGATGAGCACTCTGCAACCACCACAGGAGAGACACCCTTGTCCTTGGAGACAGGGTTATCCGCTGATGCATCTGAAGATGCGATCCGGACCATTTGTCCAGCAGATCCCACTGAAAAGTTCTTGCGTGGAATCTGCCAAATGGAATCGCTTCGTAAGAAGCCACCATTTTTCCCAGGACCCTTGTGCATTGATGCACTGACACTTGGCCTGGTTTTAGGAGGTTCCTGACTAGCTCGGATAACTCCCTGGCTTTCTCCTCCGGGAGAAACACCTTTTTCTGGACTGTGTCCAGAATCATCCCTAGGAACAGCAGACGTGTCGTCGGAATCAGCTGCGATTTTGGAATATTTAGAATCCACCCGTGCTGTCGTAGTACTACTTGAGATAGTGCTACTCCGACCTCTAACTGTTTCCTGGACCTTGCCCTTATCAGGAGATCGTCCAAGTAAGGGATAATTAAGACGCCTTTTCTTCGAAGAAGAATCATCATTTCGGCCATTACCTTGGTAAAGACCCGGGGTGCCGTGGACAATCCAAACGGCAGCGTCTGAAACTGATAGTGACAGTTCTGTACCACAAACCTGAGGTACCCTTGGTGAGAAGGGCAAATTGGGACATGGAGGTAAGCATCCTTGATGTCCAGAGACACCATATAGTCCCCTTCTTCCAGGTTCGCTATCACTGCTCTGAGTGACTCCATCTTGAATTTGAACCTTTGTATGTAAGTGTTCAAGGATTTCAGATTTAAAATAGGTCTCACCGAGCCGTCCGGCTTCGGTACCACAAACAGCGTGGAATAATACCCCTTTCCCTGTTGTAGGAGGGGTACCTTGATTATCACCTGCTGGGAATACAGCTTGTGAATGGCTTCCAATACCGCCTCCCTGTCGGAGGGAGACGTTGGTAAAGCAGACTTCAGGAACCGGCGAGGGGGAGACGTCTCGAATTCCAATTTGTACCCCTGAGATACTACCTGCAGGATCCAGGGGTCCACTTGCGAGTGAGCCCACTGCGCGCTGAAATTCTTGAGACGACCCCCCACCGTACCTGAGTCCGCTTGTAAGGCCCCAGCGTCATGCTGAGGACTTGGCAGAAGCGGGGGAGGGCTTCTGTTCCTGGGAAGAGGCTGCCTGCTGCAGTCTTTTTCCCCTTCCTCTGCCCCGGGGCAGATATGAGTGGCCTTTTGCCCGCTTGCCCTTATGGGGACGAAAGGACTGAGCCTGAAAAGACGGTGTCTTTTTCTGCTGAGAGGTGACCTGGGGTAAAAAGGTGGATTTCCCAGCCGTTGCCGTGGCCACCAGGTCCGATAGACCGACCCCAAATAACTCCTCCCCTTTATACGGCAATACTTCCATATGCCGTTTAGAATCCGCATCACCTGACCACTGTCGCGTCCATAACCCTCTTCTGGCAGAAATGGACAGCGCACTTACTCTTGATGCCAGAGTGCAAATATCCCTCTGTGCATCTCGCATATATAGAAATGCATCCTTTAAATGCTCTATAGTCAATAATATACTGTCCCTGTCCAGGGTATCAATATTTTCAGTCAGGGAATCCGACCAAGCCACCCCAGCACTGCACATCCAGGCTGAGGCGATTGCTGGTCTCAGTATAACACCAGTATGTGTGTATATACTTTTTAGGATATTTTCCAGCTTCCTATCAGCTGGCTCCTTGAGGGCGGCCGTATCCGGAGACGGTAACGCCACTTGTTTTGATAAGCGTGTGAGCGCCTTGTCTACCCTAGGGGGTGTTTCCCAACGCGCCCTAACCTCTGGCGGGAAAGGGTATAATGCCAATAATTTTTTAGAAATTAGCAGTTTTTTTTTTTTTTTCGGGGGAAACCCACGCTTCATCACACACCTCATTTAATTCATCTGATTCAGGAAAAACTACGGGTAGTTTTTTCACACCCCACATAATACCCTTTTTTGTGGTACTTGTAGTATCAGAAATGTTCAAAACCTCCTTCATTGCCGTGATCATGTAACGTGTGGCCCTACTGGAAAACACGTTTGTTTCCTCACCGTCGACACTGGAGTCAGTGTCCGTGTCTGGGTCTGTGTCGACCATCTGAGGTAACGGGCGCTTTAGAGCCCCTGACGGTGTTTGAGACGCCTGGACAGGTATTAACTGTTTTTCCGGCTGTCTCATGTAAAGTGCTGACGCTATCACGTAATTCCTTCCATAAGACCATCCAGTCAGGTGTCGACTCCCTAGGGGGTGACATCACTATTACAGGCAATTGCTCCGCCTCCATACCATTTTCCTCCTCATACATGTCGACACAACGTACCGACACACAGCACACACACAGGGAATGCTCTGATAGAGGACAGGACCCCACTAGCCCTTTGGGGAGACAGAGGGAGAGTTTGCCAGCACACACCAGAGCGCTATATATATACAGGGATAACCTTATATAAGTGTTTTTCCCTTATATAGCTGCTGTATTTATTAATCTGCCAAATTAGTGCCCCCCCTCTCTTGTTTTACCCTGTTTCAGTAGTGCAGGACTGCAGGGGAGAGTCAGGGAGACGTCCTTCCAGCGGAGCTGTGAGGGAAAATGGCGCTTGTGTGCTGAGGAGATAGGCTCCGCCCCCTTCTCGGCGGCCTTTCTCCCGCTTTTTTAAGGAAAAACTGGCAGGGGTTAAATGCATCCATATAGCCCAGGAGCTATATGTGATGTATTTTTAGCCATCTAAGGTGTTTTTATTGCGTCTCAGGGCGCCCCCCCCAGCGCCCTGCACCCTCAGTGACCGGAGTGTGAAGTGTGCTGAGAGCAATGGCGCACAGCTGCGGTGCTGTGCGCTACCTTATTGAAGACAGGACGTCTTCTGCCGCCGATTTCCCGGACCTCTTCTGTCTTCTGGCTCTGTAAGGGGGCCGGCGGCGCGGCTCTGGGACCCATCCATGGCTGGGCCTGTGATCGTCCCTCTGGAGCTAATGTCCAGTAGCCTAAGAAGCCCAATCCACTCTGCACGCAGGTGAGTTCGCTTCTTCTCCCCTTAGTCCCTCGGTGCAGTGAGCCTGTTGCCAGCAGGACTCACTGAAAATAAAAAACCTAATTTAAACTTTTACTCTAAGCAGCTCTGGAGAGCCACCTAGTATGCACCCTTCTCGTTCGGGCACAAAAATCTAACTGAGGCTTGGAGGAGGGTCATAGGGGGAGGAGCCAGTGCACACCAGGTAGTCCTAAAGCTTTTACTTTTGTGCCCAGTCTCCTGCGGAGCCGCTATTCCCCATGGTCCTTACGGAGTTCCCAGCATCCACTAGGACGTCAGAGAAATACACACTGAGTATATCTTGTGAAACACCTATATTAACTGACAAACCTGACGCACTTAGCCCCCTTAGGTTATAGAATATACTGTAGCGATAGCAATCTGAGTGAGATACACGAAATGGAGGTCACACAGCAGCTATATGCACACACACATAGTCACATTATACAATGCAGAAATTATGACATGCAATAAAACTGCACTGGACTAGCAATACAGAGTAATACTAAGTATGGCTATACACTCAATCGATATAACAATGCACAGTAAACCCTGGATGTATATCACAGGGTACTTGTACTATATAACCCTGACTAAATGCACTCTTCATTAACTAACACTGTCAGCAGACATGTAGAATACTTAAGTGTCCTGTAAAATGCACAGCACTGACAGGCAGGCGGCTTTACAGAGGAGGATTTGCCCAAACAGTCCCAGGATCAGCTCAGCTTGTCCTAATGGTGCCCAAACGCTGACAGGGAGTGAGGGAGAGAGAGATATGCAGCTCCAGGGCGGGAACATTTACTCTAAATGGGGCTGGGGGAGGGGCTACAGGTCAAAGCCTTATCCCCCTGCTGGACTTCACCCCTGGGTACTATGGGCTTATATAGACGGTTTATGGGCGGGATGTACTAAAGGAAAAATGCGGTAAAACCCCCGAAAACGGGGGTTTTACCGCATTTTCCAATGTACTAAGACCCTACCGCCGTTTTTTCTCCGTCCAGGGTATCGCCATCTCTGGATGGCGATACCCTATAGAAGCCTATGGGCTTCTTATCGCCGACCGCCGCAAACTACCGCCTCCGCCGATGCCGACCCCCCTCCCCGCCGGCATACCTTTCTTCAGGCTGCCCTAGTACCGGAAGGTAATCTCCTCCTCCCCCTTGCAACGTAGCCGGAGGTCCTTCCGGCTGCAGGGGGGAGGAGGAGGCTCTGGGGGCAGCCGGCTGCTGCTTCCCGGCGTCTAGGCATTGTGAAGATCCCGGGGAGGTATCGCGGGGGGCCTCCGTCACCGCATTGCGATATTGATCGCATATGTTAGTACATATGCGATCAACATCGCTGCGATAAGTGGCGAGGGGTGGCGATGTATCTTAATACATCCCGCCCTATGAGAGAAAACCGACCTGTGCCCTTGCCCTGGTGGTCTAGTGGGGTTCCTGTACTTCCACAGTGTCCCCGGCCGCGCAGGATGCGATTTACAGCGGGTCCCACTGGCTGGACCCACTTACCTCCTCCCTGAGTGCGGCCACACGATCCAAGAGAACAGCGGCAGTGTGTGTGACTAACTGGGAAAAAACGGAGCCTCCGCTGTAAGTACCCGGCTACCAGGGCGCGGGAGTATAAAGCGCCGCTGGGGGAGGTGAATGAGCTGCAGCAGGAGATGTCTGACTGACATCTAACACAGTCAGTGTCTCTGCTGCAGCCCTTGAAGTCTTCATTTTTCATTAAAAGCTTCTTCTCAGGACTGCAGGAGCAGCCCCCCTGTTGTATGCCTGCTTAATGCATGGCACCAACTACAAAACTGAGCTCCTGTGCACGGAGGCGGGGTTATAGAGGAGGCGGCGCTATGCATTCTGGGAACAGTCAAAGCTTTGAGCCTGTTGTTGCCTTAGATCAAGATCCTACTCTACACCCCCAATGTCATTCCCTAAGCCCAGTGTACCCCGCAGCAGAAATAACAATGTATACAAAGTCATCAATGTTGCAGTGGATAAACGGGTCATCTGACAGCAGAAAGCCCCTTTAGCAGCAATTACTTAAAGGCGATGCCCCCTCATAATAAGCCTCCACCCAGTTATTTGATGAGCAGGCAAAACAAGTGGAGCAGTTTGACTGGCAGTAAATTGGTGAATGATAATATTTGATTAATGGCTATAAACTACAGCATATTTTATTACAATTTAATGGTAATAAATGGTTAATCTACCTCCATTTCAATGAAAATGTTCTGCTTCCTCCACTTTGAAAGTGAGATTTATCTTTGGGTGAATTGTGAGGTTTCCCCGTCTCCACTACTCCTGCTCTTCATCCTCCAATCATCTGAATAACAATGGAGACACCTGCTACCTGCCCTGCTGTTGTCATACCCCTAGTTACCACAGCAGGACATCTAGAGGCTGATTATGATGGCTCAGGTAGAGGCTGACTCCACCAGCAAAGTCTGTCTGTCCCATTCTCTAATTGTTCCCCCTTGGCCGCAGGATGCGTCTGCTCCAACAAAGACAGAGACAGAAAAAGTAAGTGGAACACTTATCCATATTCAAGTCAGATCCTGCAGCTAATTAGCAGAGAGGGCCACTGAGCTCTCACTGGGCTTGTGCAATGCGCTGGCTTTATTTTTTTTTTTATGTTTTAATTGTTTCAGGTTTACGCATAAAAGAAGCCTAATGGCAGTGAAGGGAGATGCGTTTAAATCTCTCAATCTGTGTAAAAAGGTCACTTGCAATTTATCTGTGGTTTCCCCAAGTTGCCTTCAATTAGTCTTTTACCAAGATCAGTACAAGACGCGGTGGCTGAGGGCGAGACTCGTGGGATTGTGCATCTCAAACGGGGCTCAATCAAGGCTATATTGGCCCTAACCAGCATAGCAGTTCCGGGACCCAAAGCTATGAGGACTTACCAAGCAACAAAAAGGTATGTTTTTGATGGCGTTACCCTAAACCTGCAAATGGGGGACTTTCACATCCGGAGAAGCTTCACAAGATTCCCTTCAGGTCAAATCTCAGTTGCACATGCAAGGACAGTACCATGGAGACATATATTTGGTGGGGATACTGAGGAATAGGGATGGGCATTGGTTTCCAACCATCAATGTTTTTCTTCTGATGTTAGTGTTTTCGCCATTTGATGGTGAAAACTCCATTGTAATGGTGTGGATGCGATGGCCATCCAATGAATTCAGCTGTTTAACATCGGGAACGGCCATGGGTTGCTTTTCCACATGTGCAAACAGGACATTTTTGGCATGTGCAAATCATATGAATACTTTTTCCATCAAATTTTTGGGATGCGATGGTTAGTTACCATTGCATGGAAAGTTTCGTTGGCGGAATCCCAGCCATCCGCCATCATTTGATGCCGGGTTTTCACATGTCCGTCCATATGTGAGAAAGTGTGGCCAAATCTGGAAGGCGTGGCCAAATTCCATCAGAAAAAAATTTAATGAAAAATACTATGCCTCTCCAAGCCTGTGATAGCATCATAGTGCCTCGGCTCCCGCTATTTAAAGCCGCAGGTGGGCTGGGCTAAGATGACACAATTCAATTTAAATTGCATCATGAATTCCCTGGGCCAGCTCGACGCAAAAAGTGGGAGGCACGGGGGCCACTGATCCACTCTTTTGGGAGAGCACCTTGATGATGATGTCATGGGGTATTTAACAGTAGCATGCTGCTACTAGTGTACCGGTTGGTCACGCTGATGCGCAAAGTAATAAAAACACACCTAGTAATAAACATAGAGTCTAATTCAAAGATGTACGCAAAGCCAATATTTACGCAGTCGAGCGACTATCGCCGACTGCGTATGCATTATGGGCGCACTGCGCACATGCCAGGGTATTTTTACAAAGTCGCTTGCAGCCACATTGAAACCGTTTTCAGGGCATGTCTCAGCCTACAGCTCCGATCTCATATGCAGAAAATATGGCGACAGAGTCTCAGTTCCTGCAGCTATTCTGCATGACAGGTGTGGTATAACAGATAGACAGTGTCTAATTAGACAGTCAATAGATAGACACCAGATGTCAGACAGTCAAAAGGTCAACAGGGTCAAAAGGTGGACCTGAAAAAAGTAGACAGTACAAAAGGTCGACAGGGTCAAAAGGTCGACATGAAAATGGTCGACATAAAAAAGGTAGACAACATTATTATTTTTTGCATTTTTGTGGTTTGTGTGTGGATAGTTTTGTTATCTGGGACCCCCAATTGTAGAAAGGCAATACCCTCGCGGGGCTCACTTTGCCCGCCATTCTTCAGGCTCGGTGTCTCGCTGCGCTCGCCACAAGGTTTATAACCAGGTCTATGCCGACATGGATAGAGAAGGTATGAAATAGTCCAAAAATATGTAAAATGGGAAAAAAAACCTGTGTCTACCTTTTTATGTCAACCATTTTCATGTCTACCTTTTTTCATGTTGACCTGCTAAACCTGTCGACCTAATGTCTAACATATGGGCCCTCATTCCGAGTTGTTCGCTCGGTATTTTTCATCGCATCGCAGTGAAAATCCGCTTAGTACGCATGCGCAATGTTCGCACTGCGACTGCGCCAAGTAACTTTACTATGAAGAAAGTATTTTTACTCACGGCTTTTTCTTCGCTCCGGCGATCGTAATGTGATTGACAGGAAATGGGTGTTACTGGGCGGATACACGGCGTTTCAGGGGCGTGTGGCTGAAAACGCTACCGTTTCCGGAAAAAACGCAGGAGTGGCCGGGGAAACGGTGGGAGTGCCTGGGCGAACGCTGGGTGTGTTTGTGACGTCAACCAGGAACGACAAGCACTGAAATGATCGCACAGGCAGAGTAAGTCTGGAGCTACTCTGAAACTGCTAACTCGTTTGTAATCGCAATATTGCGCGTACGTCGGTCGCACTTTTAAGAAGCTAAGATTCACTCCCAGTAGGCGGCGGCTTAGCGTGTGTAACTCTGCTACATTCGCCTTGCGAGCGAACAACTCGGAATGAGGGCCATGGTGTCTATCTATTGACTGTCTAACTAGACACTGTCTAGCTATCATCAGGATACCCTGCATGACCATAGGGTTACCAAGATGGACGGTTATCGAAGGATCTGCAACCAGTGCTGCATGTTTGATTTGCGAGGGCACCGGTGGGCGTCTCAATCCATTTCCTGGCGGCTACAGCATTAGCATATTCTCGCACATCCAATGTGTACGGGATCACAGCTGCGAATGCATTCGTTTACATCTCTGAATCTGGCTTATAGTTGCCAATATTCCAAAATATTTCAGGGGACGTTTCTAATGAGAATTTGTTTTTCTATAGAGCTGCATATTTGGTAAGATACACAGTCCCTCGGGGAGTTACATATGATACACTCCGTTCATCACAATTTCTATATTATATCCATTTCTGCTGCGAATGTAAATGTGGCCAGCACCCCTTGCGCCGTAGTACATTGCAGAACTGTTTGGCCAGGTGCGGATCACTTTGCCCTAAGGGCATTTTTTAACTGTTTGCTGCAATTTAATAAATATTTAGTTGATGATTGTTTTTTTTAAAATAGATCCCCTCAATGGGAAAATCTCTGCAAATGCGGCCTGTACAGATCTCAGTTTACTGCACAGTCGTGTGCAAGGGGTAAGTACTCTGTAAATGGCATCCCGACCGCCGCGATGCCAAACACATCCCCTTTAAATAGGCTGTGCTACTTATAAAAGAGGTTACATCATGCATCTATACATTCATTTAGATTTATGCACCTGTGTAAAATATGAAGGCGATACATAACCCTGATGGTGATTTGCAAGGCAACTAGTACCAGTCCCTGCCTCCCGGTAACATTCAGCCTGCTCTGGGAAACCCCAAATATAGACCGATGTTTTTGCTTTACAAATGTGTGCTAGAAAAACACAACGTGCGGGTTTGCCACTGAATATACTGTGTTCCATTCATGAGATGTCACAAATGGCCAAGAGCTTACTGTATTTACGAATAACCCGTCAGCGCTATCATTTAATTATTCGGAATAACGCGAGGTGCGATGCGGAGGTTCAGGGCCATTAATGAGATAACTGGAGTAATACTGCTGTGGGTTTTGTGGATCTGCCCGATAAAGGTGAAGATATTCTCGATGATGTCAGTTTAATGGCCGGAAAGGCTGTGATTGCCACAGTGCAGCCAGAGTGTTGTGCTCAGCCTTCCTTACACAAACTAGCCCTTGTAAGGATCATATGCTGGAGCAAGAATCCGAGAATGCTGATTGGAGCTTCCCCCATGGGGAAATCTGGGACACTGGCACAGGCTCGTTAGTGCTGACCTTGGCATGGGTTCTGGTAGCTGATGGATAGGGTACCCAGCCGGACAAAGCCCTGGGGACGCCCTCAACATATCCATTATTGTCCCATCAGCGCCTCCCATGACCCCTCCCCAGTTCTGAATGCCACAGCCATCAGGAAGAGTATAAATCTATGTCTGATTGTGGGAGGAAGAGGAGGGGGGACAAGGAATGAAAAATGTCCTTTTTATGACTCTTACAACAAAGCAGCCTGGCGCAGACAAGACATTCTGAGCAGGAGGAGGATGGGAAGGAGAGGAAAGAGGTTAGCATACAGGGAAGTTAGGAGGCAGAAAATACTGTGGATTAACCCATTTCAGAATCTAGTGAATGAATGGGATGCGATCTGGTGCAGCGCAACATTACGTAGTTTCATAAGACGTGAGATTTTGTTTAGTGGATGAGGGTTGATTACATAAGCAGTTTTAATTGTACTTTTAATTAGCCTGTGAAGCACATTTATAACTCTCTTTGTGTGCCAGTTGTGCTTTAAAGGCAGTTTACGCAAGCTCTTTATTTTTCAAGAATATGCACTGTATAATTATAATCTGTACACCATTACTATTAGCTTGGGGCTCAAGTGTTAGAGTACCATTATTCTGGGACCTCAAGTGTCAGTGCAACACTGAGTTAGGTACCCAAGTCAGTTTACAATATCCTGGGAACCCAAATGTCAGTGTACCATTGTCCTGGGAACCTTAGTGTCAGTGCACCATTGTCCTAGGAACCCAAGTGTCAGTGCACCATTGTCCGAGGAACCCAAGTAACAGTGCACCACTGACCTGGAACCCCAAGTGTCAGTGCACCATTGTCCTGGGAAACTTAGTGTCAGTACAACATTGTCCTGGGAACCTTAGTGTCAGAACACCATTGTCCTGGGACCCATAGTGTCATGCACCATTATCCTGGGAACCCAAGTGACAGTGCACCATTGTCACAGGAACACAAGTGTCAGTGCACCATTGTCATAGAAACACAAGTGTCAGTGCACCATTGTCCTGGGACCCATAGTGTCAGTGCACCATTGTCCTGGGACCCAAAGTGTGCATCATTGTCCTGTGACCCATAGTGTCATGCACCATTGTCTTGGGAACCCAAGTGACAGTGCACCATTGTCACAGGAACACAAGTGTCAGTGCACCATTGTCATAGAAACACAAGTGTCAGTGCACCATTGTCCTGGGAGCCATAGTGTCAGTGCACCATTGTCCTGGGACCCAAAGTGTGCATCATTGTCCTGGGACCCATAATGTCATGCACCATTGTCCTGGGAACCCAAGTGTCAGTGCACCATTGTCATAGGAACACAAGTGTCAGTGCACCATTGTCATAGGAACACAAGTGTCAGTGCACCATATTCCTGAGACCCATAGTGTCAGTGCACCATTGTCCTGGGAACCCAAGTGTCAGTGCACCATTGTCTTCAGATCCCAAGTGTCAGTGTACCATTGTCCTGGGACCCTAAGTGTCAGTGCACCATTTTCGGGGGACCCCAAGTGTCAGTGCACCATTGTCATAGCAACCCAAGTATGAGTGCACCATTGGTCTGGGATCCCAAATGTCAGTGCTCCATTGTCCTGGGACCCCAAGTGTCAATGTTCCATTGTCCTGGGACCCCAAGTGTCAGTGCACCATTGTCCTGGGACCCCAATTGCCAGTGTGTTAGGGATACAACCCACATGTGGCTCACCTATACTCTAGTATATTTTATATGAAGTGGTGACTGTATTGATTGTATATTATTAAGCTGAACATATCACCATAAATCACTGTTCTAATTTGCTGACTTAATATCATTAATAAGCGCTACCGATATACTGTCATATGAGAAGGGTACTAGAAACTTACCCAGTGAGGTTCAGGGGCGGATTCTTATGGCAGGAGCTGGTGCAAAGGCGTCAGTGAGGAGTGAGCTACTCACATATCTTAATGAAGTGTATAAAGAATGGTTTATTGAAAATTAGAAGCACAGGTATGGGTAATATGATAACTGTAAAGCAAAGTATAGACAGTCCTGTATTCAGCACAATAACAAATATAATAGCAGGCTAGGAATAATGCAGGAATCTTAGTCCAGCACGCTCCACAGCAGGTTCAAAGGATGGCACACTCTCCAGCAAGTTTCGCAGTTTTACTATATGTAAAATAATGTGAATATACGTAAAGTTGACAGAATCCTGTCAAAATGGGATGCAATCACCATGCTGACAATCATAATAACGGCAGTCACAATGTTGACATGGAACATGTCAAGATCTGCAGAATGTCAACATGTTCACAATGTCAACATCTGAATTGTCAACATTTTGCAGAATGACGACATTAGTGTTAGGTTGCAGGAGGAGAGGGTTAGGGTTAGGCTGCAAAAGGGGAGGTTAGGGTTAGGCTGTGGGAAGGGAGGGTAAGGGCTAGGCTTCAAAAGGGGAGGCTACCGTTAGGCTAAGGGAAGGGAGAATTATAGATGGACTGCAGGAGGGGAGGGTAAGGGCTAAGGTGCAAAAGGGCTAGGTTAGGGTTAGGCTGTGGGAGGGGAGAAATAGAGTTCATCTATAGGACAGGAGAGTAAGAATTAGACTGTGGGAGGGGAGGTTAGACTGCGGGAGGAGAGAGTTAGGCTGTGGGAGTGGAGGGTTATGCTGCAGAAGGGGAGACTGCGGGAGCGGAAGGTTAGAGATAGGCTGTAAGAGGGGAGAGTTAGGCTGTGGGAATGGAGGGTTAGGTAGAGGGAGGGGAGAATTAGGGTTAGGCTTTGGGAGGGGAGGGTTATGCTGCGGTAGGGTAGAGTAAGGGTTAGGCTGCGGGAGAGGAAAGTTAGGGTTAGGCTGTGGGTGGAGAGAGTTAGCCTGTGGGAGTGGAGGGTTAGGCTGCAGGAGGGGAGAATTAAGCTGTGGGAGAGTAGAGTTAGAGTTAGGCTGTGGGAGAGGAGACTTAGAGTTAGGCTGTGGGAGAGGAGAGTTGGGGTTAGGCTGCAGGGAGGGAGGTTAGGGATAGGCTGAGGGAGGGGAGAGTTAGTCTGTGGGAGTAGAGGGTTAGCCTGCAGGAGGGGGAATTAGGGTTAAGCTGTGGGAGGAGAGGGTTAGGCTGTGAGAGGGGGGAGTTAGGGTTAGGCTGTGGGAGAATAGAGATATGCCGCCTACACACGGTGCGATGCAGGCTGCTAATGGCAGATATTGACTATATTGTGGCCAGAGGGATGAACCTTTGATATAGTCAATATTGGTCCTGCCTGCACACTCTATTTTTCCTTGCGATGTCGATACCACGGGACCGCACATCGGTATCGCAAGGTGTTTCTACACGGTGTGATATGCACTGTGTTTCTACCAATATGGACTATAGAGTCCATATCGGTAAATACTTCGCACCACGTGTAGGCCCCTTAAGTGTTAGGCTGCGGGAGGAGAGATGTTGTGGGAAGGTTAGGGTTAGGCTGGCGGAGGCTGCGGGAGGGGAGAGTTAGGGTTAGGCTGTGGGAGAGAAAAGTTAGGGTTAGGCTGTGGAATGTCAGGCTCCGGAGCCTTACCTCCGGCGGGTGTTCCCGCGGGTTACCGCCCTGCTGGTTGGCACGGCTGCAGCTGCAGGGAGCTGCTGGCGGCGGGTCCTCCTGGACGGATGTGCGGCTGCCAAGGGCCGGGGGCCGAGGATCTGGAGAGCCGGGCGCTGTGGCGGGGATCGCTGCGGTAAGGTCCTCTAGTGTGTCAGAGACAGAAGCTGGCTAAAGCTGTGTGCTAACAGCTAAGTATGTCTCCTGTGCTGGTATTACCAATTAAATTCCCAATCTGTGTCCAGTCAATCCTGCGTGTTCTCCCCTTACAAAAGGGGGCTGGCTCAGAGGGAGAGTGCCAGTGCTTCAAGTTACCTCCTTGTGAAAGGTTCTCCAGCTCTGTGCTCCCAGGTTACTTCTGGTTCCCTGGTCCTGGTTGCTCTCATCCATCGGTTACCTTTACGCTGCTGCAGTTCTGCTGTCTAAGTCCATTGCCACTCGTGGAAGCGCTCCCAGGTCGTAGAGGAGCTCCAGATGCTAACGGCGGTTCCCACAGATGTCTTAATTTCTTCAAAGTCCAAGTTCTTCAGCCTCGTCTTTCAATCACAAACCACGTCTTCATTTCTTCAAAGTCCAAGTTCTTCAGCCTTGTCTTTTAATCATAAAACACAGTCTTTAGTTCTTCTTTACCGGAGTTCTTCAGCTTCACTCTTCAAGTCATTTAACCATAGACTCTGATTCTTCCAGTTTCTTCTATTTCTCCAATATTCGTGTACAGCCTGATCATTCATTAAAACTACAGTTATCTTCCTACAAAGTCCTCCATTTCTTTACGCCCTCCGGCCAACGTTAACACTTAGTTTGGCTTCCACCCCATGAGGAGGAATTACATTCAGCCACCTCGTTTACTCTCCTCACAGGTAGCTGTCCCTACAGCCAAAACTCGGTTGTCGGAACCCCAACTTACGCCGAGCGTGACATAGAAGAGGATAGTTAGGGTTAAGCTGTAGGAGGGGGAGGTTAGGGTTAAGCTGTGGGAGGGGGATGTTAGGGTTAAGCTGTGGGAGGGGGAAGTTAGGGTTAGGCTGCGAGAGCGGGCGTTTAGGTTAAGCTGCAAGCTCTCACTCACCACCAGATGACAGCCAGAACTTACCATCATGTGACCGCTCACACTGTTTTGTTAACATTCTAATCATGTTGACAATTTATCTGTGTCAACATGATGAATGTCAACATGGTCAAAGGTAACATGATAAATATGTCAACATTAAAACCATGTCAACATTCTCATGTTGACGTTATGATCGTCGACAAAATATACCAAGCCAGATCTAATCAGCAGTGACTTGTAAACTGATCAGCAATGCACCCGATAATCTTGCAGAATGAAACAGGTCCCTATGGGGCTTGTGTGATAGCTACTACTGCAGCTAATCCCATAACTCCTCAGTCTCTCTTTGTTGTGATAGTTTTAGAATATTTGTCAATCCTGAAGGTAATCAAGTTTTTTTTTATGTTCTGGTCACAGTAAACCTGATCCCGCACTCTTTTCCTGCAAGTTGGATGCTGAAACAAAGAAGCATGTTCTGCAACACCACTTGCACCAACTCAATTCTCATGATTTTAGTAAGACAGTTCTGATTCACTGGCTGCAAAAGGGGTGGAGCTTCAAACAAAAAGGGGGTGTTTCTTCCCAGATCTGGGCAGGGGTAGGATGGGGAGGAGATGAGGGACGGGATCTATTCTGTACCAAATTGACATGTGTAAATGTTGTGAGATATTATTAAGCTAAAAAAACAACTTAAGCGTAGATGCATTTAAAAGTGTCGCTTTCACTTGAGCATCAGAAATTACACTCGGTCAACCAAACAAATTCTAGAAAACTGGATGTTTTAAATTAATCATACCGTACAATAAATGGAAAAACAAAAATCTATAAACACAGCAAAGCTTGTGGGAAATAATGAAAAAATCAATAAAGATCTATACGAGACCTGGAATACTAGATAAGTCATTATTTGGGTCTTCTAAATGTCCTATGTTGTTTTAGAAGATGAACAGATGGGGGATATGGGGGGTTATTCAGGTTTGTTAGCAAATAAAAAAACAACAACACACTAATTGCTGCACTGCAGGTGGGACAGATGTGTAACATGTGCAGAGAGATTTAAGGGAGGTACACATGTAGTGGTGATGTGTGCTTAAATTCGAAGCAATTTAACTAGAATGCTTAGAAATTAAGCACACATCTCTTCGTGTGTATGCCCCATAGCGATGCAAGTGAGCATCTCCCCCCCTGCCTCGCTCAGCACACATTGTGCTGAGCGGGGGGAGAGATGTGTACTAGAATGCTCAGCATGAGAGATTCTGTACTAGAATGGAATGCTCAGCACACATTGCTATGTGTGTACCCCCCATTAGATTTGTCAGAGGTCAACCTCTATTTGAGGTTTTTGCAATGTGGTCGCAATTGAACTGTGATCCCATGGCGGAGCAGCGCCACACACGCTGGGCAGCCTTGCCCTGTGCCGGGGGGGCCTCCAGCATGTGATTTTAGTGGTCGAAGATTTTGCTAAAATAGCAAAATCTGCGACCAACTCTGAATAACTCTGCTACAGATTACTAGCAAACCAGCCCTGTTCTGTATTCTGTGCACAGCCAAATTCATGGGGATTAATTCTGATATTATTACTATAATGTCTATCAGGTTTTATCCTTTTTACATTTTAGTATCTACTTATTAATTACAATGTAAATAAATAGAAAACTATAATTCTCGGCTATTTTGTAACAGCTCACTGGGTGTATCTGGCTACTTATTATTAGGACAAGCTGAGATAATGATCATACTTGGTTTGACGGGATTAAAAACAGAGGATTAATACTACAAAAAAAAAGAAAAGAAAGAAAAAAAGAGGTGACAGAATGGACTAGTTTTCCCATTAGTCATAATAGGATCTCATATGGTAAAAGCATGCAGAGATTCATGGCATACACATACAGATATTATGAAGAATTATTTATAAACTATTTATACAGCGCACACAGGGCCTAATTCATGTTTGTACGCAATGCAGACGTTCACGCAACTCACCGATTATCGTCAGACTCTGACCGCAATCTCACTGCGCAACGCACCAGGGTATCTCTGCAATGCCGCTCACAGTGAGAATTTCATCACAGAGTGATTGACAGGTAACGAGGAGTGGCAGCAAAAATGCAGGCGGGTCACGGCCGTTTTCAGGGGGCGTATCTCCCGTCAGCTACAAACATGTACGTAGAGAAACAAGGCTCCTGTGTCGCTATTGCCATGACCAGTCTGCAGGGCCGTTTCTTGGGGCAGGCGAGCAGTGCAACCGCACTGGGCGCCCGCCGCGGCACTAACTGTGGCTCCCTGCTTCCCCCTTCTATTTCTCCCAGAGTAACCCGCTCAGGGGGGCGGAGTCTCACGGAATGACGCGGTTGCATCGTTACGTCACGACGCAACCCAGTCACTCCGCGAAACTCCCCCCCCCCCCAGCGGAGTACAGAGGGTGATCCAAGTTAGGAAGAGGGAAAGGCCAGCGCGAGGAGCAACTGGTGAGGCGGGCCGAAGAGCGGTAATCGCCTCTGTAAGTATTCTCTCTCTCTCTTAATGTGTAAAATGGGGACACCTGCCGTAATGTGTGAAATGGGGACTCTTGCCTGCCGTAGTGTGGGGATTTAATGTATCAAGGGCATTGCGGTGTGTGGCATAATATGGTGCAGGGGGCATTACTGTGTGGGGCTTAATATGGTAGAACTTTATTTTCCTGCGGCGGTCGTGATCTGTTGGAGCAGGGTCAAAAACTGGATTGTGAGGTAGTCTTTTCAGACGAGGCCATGTCCATTTAAATGAGGCCACACCCATTTAAATGAGGCCACGCCCCTTGCCGGGTGCGCGCGCAAGTTTTGTTTTTTTTCATCTAGGTGTGTGTGTGGGGGACGACGACATTTTTTTATGTCATGGGGGGGGCGCATTTTTAAATCTCGCACTGGGAGCCAAATTGGCTAGAAACAGCCCTGCCAGTCTGCCTAGCCGTAGGGCTACACTAGCAGTCAGTGTTCCTCGTTTTTGCGTATAGGCTGCATATGTGCATGCAGTTGCGAATGTGTTTGCAATGGCTCCGGTGGGCGTCTATCTACTTTTCTGGGCGGCAGTTTCACTTGCGATGATTAGAAGTTCCGTAGCCTAAACATTCACAGCTGCGTAGGCATGTGTGTACAAACACGAATTAGGCCAACCTATCATACCTCCCAGCTGTCCCACCCGCTGGTGGCAGTGTCCCGCAGGCAGGGGGCAGTTGGTGGAGCCTTTGATCACCCGCTGCTCTGCAAAGCAGTGAGTGATCTCTGAATAGATGCTGTGTGCACGGCATGTATTCAGTGCTGGGAGGTGAGTAGGGGGTGCCCAGCTGCTCGGGTAGCGCTGGGCACCTCCCCCTTCCCATCAAAATGATGGAAAAATGGGTCCAAGGAGCGAGGCCACAACCACTAGGCAGGAGCCACACCCCTCCCATCCAAGGCCACACCCCTTTTTGGGGCCGGGCGTGGGTCCAGACTCCATTAGTTGAAAATTTGTCAGGTATGAATATGTTATGCAGTGCTTACATTTAGGGGCCTATTTATTAACATTATATTTAATAATAAGATTTTACTTACCGATAAATCTATTTCTCGTAGTCCGTAGTGGATGCTGGGGACTCCGTCAGGACCATGGGGAATAGCGGCTCCGCAGGAGACAGGGCACAAAACTAAAGCTTTAGGATCAGGTGGTGTGTACTGGCTCCTCCCCCTATGACCCTCCTCCAAGCCTCAGTTAGGACACTGTGCCCGGACGAGCGTACACAATAAGGAAGGATATTGAATCCCGGGTAAGACTCATACCAGCCACACCAATCACACCGTATAACTTGTGATCTGAACCCAGTTAACAGTATGACAAACGTAGGAGCCTCTGAACAGACGGCTCACAACAATAACAACCCGATTTTTTTGTAACAACAACTATGTACAAGTATTGCAGACAATCCGCACTTGGGATGGGCGCCCAGCATCCACTACGGACTACGAGAAATAGATTTATCGGTAAGTAAAATCTTATTTTCTCTGACGTCCTAAGTGGATGCTGGGGACTCCGTCAGGACCATGGGGATTATACCAAAGCTCCCAAACGGGCGGGAGAGTGCGGATGACTCTGCAGCACCGAGTGTGAGAACTCCAGGTCCTCCTCAGCCAGGGTGTGCCCCTGACCAAGTAGCAGCTCGGCAAAGTTGTAAAGCCGAGACCCCTCGGGCAGTCGCCCAAGATGAGCCCACCTTCCTTGTGGCATGGGCATTTATATATTTTGGCTGTGGCAGTCCTGCCACAGAATGTGCAAGCTGAATTGTACTACACATTCAACTAGCAATCGTCTGCTTAGAAGCAAGAGCACCCAGTTTTTTGGGTGCATACAGGATAACAGCAAGTCAGTTTTCCTGACTCCAGCCGTCCTGGAAATCTATATTTTCAGGGCCCTGACAACATCTAGCAACTTGGAGTCCTCCAAGTCTCTAGTAGCCGCAGGTACCACAATAAGCTGGTTCAGATGAAACGCTGACACCAACTTAGGGAGAAACTGGGGACGAGTCCGCAGCTCTGCCCTGTCCGAATGGACAATCAGATATGGGCTTTTGTGAGACAAAGCCGCCAATTCTGACACTCGCCTGGCCGAGGCCAGGGCCAACATCATGGTCACTTTCCATGTGAGATATTTCAAATCCACAGATTTGAGCGGTTTAAACCAACGTGATTTGAGGAATCCCAGGACTACGTTGAGATCCCACAGTGCCACTGGAGGCACAAAAGGGGGGTTGTATATGCATTACTCCCTTGTCAAATTTTTGGACTTCAGGAACTGAAGCCAATTCTTTCTGGAAGAAAATCGACAGGGCCGAAATTTGAACCTTAATGGACCCCAATTTGAGGCCCATAGACACTCCTGTTTGCAGGAAATGCAGGAATCGACCGAGTTGAAATTTCTTCGTGGGGCCTTCCTGGCCTCACACCACGCAACATATTTTCGCCACATGTGGTGATAATGTTGTGCGGTCACCTCCTTCCTGGCTTTGACCAGGGTAGGAATGACCTCTTCCGGAATGCCTTTTTCCCTTAGGATCCGGCGTTCAACCGCCATGCCGTCAAACGCAGCCGCGGTAAGTCTTGGAACAGACATGGTACTTGCTGAAACAAGTCCCTTCTTATCGGCAGAGGCCCTGAGTCCTCTGTGAGCATCTCTTGAAGTTCCGGGTACCAAGTCCTTCTTGGCCCATCCGGAGCCACGAGTATAGTTCTTACTCCTCTACGTCTTATAATTCTCAGTACCTTTGGTATGAGAAGCAGAGGAGGGAACACATACACCGACTGGTACACCCCTGGTGTTACCAGAACGTCCACAGCTATTGCCTGAGGGTCTCTTGACCTAGCGCAATACCTGTCCAGTTTTTTGTTCAGGCGGGACGCCATCATGTCCACCTTTGGTCTTTCCCAACGGTGCACAATCATGTGGAAAAAACTTCTCGATGAAGTCCCCACTCTCCCGGGTGGAGGTCGTGCTGAGGAAGTCTGCTTCCCAGTTGTCCACTCCCGGAATGAAAACTGCTGACAGTGCTATCACATGATTTTCCGCCCAGCGAAGAATCCTTGCAGTTTCTGCCATTGTCCTCCTGCTTCTTGTGCCGCCCTGTCTGTTTACGTGGGCGACTGCCGTGATGTTGTCCCACTGGATCAATACCGGCTGACCTTGAAGCAGAGGTCTTGCTAAGCTTAGAGCATTGTAAATTGCTCTTAGCTCCAGTATATTTATGCGGAGAGAAGTCCCCAGACTTGATCACACTCCCTGGAAATTTTTTCCCTGTGTGACTGCTCCCCAGCCTTTCAAGCTGGAATCCGTGGTCACCAGGACCCAGTCCTGAATGCATAACTGTGGCCCTTTAGTAGAAGAGCACTCTGCAGCCACCACAGAAGAGACACCCTTGTCCTTGGAGACAGGGTTATCCGCTGATGCATCTGAAGATGCGATCCGGACCATTTGTCCAGCAGATCCCACTGAAAAGTTCTTGCGTGAAATCTGCCGAATGGAATCGCTTCGTAAGAAGCCACCATTTTTCCCAGGACCCTTGTGCAATGATGCACTGACACTTTTCCTGGTTTTTGGAGGTTCCTGACTAGCTCGGATAACTCCCTGGCTTTCTCCTCCGGGAGAAACACCCTTTTCTGGACTGTGTCCAGAATCATCCCTAGGGACAGCAGACGTGTCGTCGGAGACAGCTGCGATTTTGGAATATTTAGAATCCACCCGTGCTGTCGTAGAACTACTTGAGATAGTGCTACTCAGACCTCCAACTGTTCTCTGGACCTTGCCCTTATCAGGAGATCGTCCAAGTAAGGGATAATTAAGACGCCTTTTCTTTGAAGAAGAATCATCATTTCGGCCATTACCTTGGTAAAGACCCGGGGTGCCGTGGACAATCCAAACGGCAGCGTCTGAAACTGATAGTGACAGTTTTGTACCACGAACCTGAGGTACCCTTTGTGAGAAGGGCAAATTTGGACATGGAGGTAAGCATCCTTGATGTCCAGGGACACCATATAGTCCCCTTCTTCCTGGTTCGCTATCACTGCTCTGAGTGACTCCATTTAGAATAGGTCTCACCGAGCCGTCTGGCTTCAGTACCACAATATAGTGTGGAATAATACCCCTTTACTTGTTGTAGGAGGGGTACTTTGATTATCACCTGCTGGAAATACAGCTTGTGAATTGTTTCCAATACTGCCTCCCTGTCGGAGGTAGACGTTGGTAAAGCAAACTTCAGGAACTTGCGAGGGGGAGACGTCTCGAATTTCCAATCTGTACCCCTGGGATACTACTTGTAGGATCCAGGGGTCCACTTGCGAGTGAGCCCACTGCGTGCTGAAACTCTTGAGACGACCCCCCACCGCACCTGTTTGTACGGCCCCAGCGTCATGCTGAGGACTTGGCAGAAGCGGTGGAAGGCTTCTGTTCCTGGGAATGGGCTGCCTGCTGCAGTCTTCTTCCCTTACCTCTATCCCTGGGCAGATATTATGGGGACGAAAGGACTGAGGCTGAAAAGACTATGTCTTTTTCTGCTAAGATGTGACTTGGGGTAAAAAAAGGTGGATTTTCTAGCTGTTGCCATGGCCACCAGGTCCGATGGACCGACCCCAAATAACTCCTCCCCTTTATACGGCAATACTTCCATGTGCCGTTTGGAATCTGCATCACCTGACCACTGTCGTGTCCATAAACATCGTCTGGCAGATATGGACATCGCACTTACTCTTGATGCCAGAGTTTCGCATATATAGAAATGCATCTTTTAAATGCTCTATAGTCAATAAAATACTGTCCCTGTCAAGGGTATCAATATTTCCAGTCAGGGAATCCGACCAAGCCACCCCAGCGCTGCCCATCCAGGCTGAGGCGATAGCTGGTCGCAGTATAACACCAGTATGTGTGTATATACTTTTTAGGATATTTTCCAACCTCCTATCAGTTGGCTCCTTGAGGGCGTCCGTATCTGGAGACGGTAACGCCACTTGTTTTTATAAGCGTGTGAGCGCCTTATCCACCCTAAGGTGTGTTTCCCAACGCGCCATAACTTCTGGCGGGAAAGGGTATACCGCCAATAATTTTCTATCGGGGGAAACCCACGCATCATCACACACTTCATTTAATTTATCTGATTCAGGAAAAACCACATGTAGTTTTTTCACACTCCACATAATACCCTTTTTTGTGGTACTTGTAGTATCAGAAATATGTAACATCTCCTTCATTGCCCTTAACAAGTAACGTGTGGCCCTAAAGGAAAATACGTTTGTTTCTTCACCGTCGACACTGGAGTCAGTGTCCGTGTCTGTGTCTGTGTCGACCGACTGAGGTAAAAAGGACATTTTAACGCCCCTGACGGTGTTTTAGACGCCTGGACAGGTACTAATTGGTTTGCCGGCCGTCTCATGTCGTCAACCGACCTTGCAGCGTGTTGACATTATCACGTAGTTCCTTAAATAAGCCATCCATTCCGGTGTCGACTCCCTAGAGAGTGACATCACCATTACCGGCAATTGCTCCGCCTCCTCACCAACATCGTCCTCATACATGTCGACACACAAGTACCGACACACAGCACACACACAGGGAATGCTCTGATAGAGGACAGGACCCCACTAGCCCTTTGGGGAGACAGAGGGAGAGTTTGCCAGCACACACCAAAAACGCTATATTATACAGGGACAACCTTTATGTAAGTGTTTTTCCCTTATAGCATTTTAATATATATATATATATATCGCCAAATAAGTGCCCCCCCCTCTCTGTTTTAACCCTGTTTCTGTAGTGCAGTGCAGGGGAGAGCCTGGGAGCCTTCCCACCAGCATTTCTGTGAGGGAAAATGGCGCTGTGTGCTGAGGAGAATAGGCCCCGCCCCCTTTTCGGCGGGCTTCTTCTCCCGTTTTTCTGAGACCTGGCAGGGGTTAAATACATCCATATAGCCTCCAGGGGCTATATGTGATGTATTTTTAGCCAGAATAAGGTATTATACATTGCTGCCCAGGGCGCCCCCAGCAACGCCCTGCACCCTCCGTGACCGTTGGTGTGAAGTGTGTGACAACAATGGCGCACAGCTGCAGTGCTGTGCTCTACCTTCATGAAGACTGAAAAGCCTTCTGCCGCCGGTTTCTGGACCTTCAATCTTCAGCATCTGCAAGGGGGGTCGGCGGCGCGGCTCCGGGACGAACCCCAGGGTGAGACCTGTGTTCCGACTCCCTCTGGAGCTAATGGTGTCCAGTAGCCTAAGAAGCCAATCCATCCTGCACGCAGGTGAGTTGAACTTCTCTCCCCTAAGTCCCTCGATGCAGTGAGCCTGTTGCCAGCAGGACTCACTGAAAATAAGAAACCTAAAAACTTTTTCTAAGCAGCTCCTTAAGAGAGCCACCTAGATTGCACCCTGCTCGGACGGGCACAAAAACCTAACTGAGGCTTGGAGGAGGGTCATAGGGGGAGGAGCCAGTACACACCACCTGATCCTAAAGCTTTAGTTTTGTGCCCTGTCTCCTGCGGAGCCGCTGATCCCCATGGTCCTGACGGAGTCCCCAGCATCCACTTAGGACGTCAGAGAAAAAATAATATGAAAAAGGGTGTTTCCACACCCTTTTCACATTATTTAAGTATCACTCAAATGTATTAAAGGGCATTTATGAGCAGTTCTCATGAAAAACTGCTCCAAACCCTTTAATTGTCATTTTTCTAGTAAGCCACATCGCATTCCCCATACTTACAACGGTATATGCGATGTGGGCGAATTTACAAAAAAAAAAAAACCTGTAAAAAAATACAGCAGTGTGCCCTGTGATAATTTCGCCAGCTCAGGCTGGTGAATTCTCAGGGCAGGACTGTGATGGACACCCTTTGCCCAGCTTTCTCTGCCCCCTAGCAGAGAAAGCTGTGCGGGGACCAGGCTCCAGTGATCAGCTATGTGTGTCCGATGGACACACAAGCTGATCACAGTGTAAAAATACAAACAAAACATACTTACCAGTCCAGGGAGCCAGTGTGAGCGCTGCCGGGCGCTTGGTTCCCCATATGCTGCGCTGTGACCCCGGTGCAGTAAAGTGATGCTGCAAAGCGGCAGCGCACTTTTAAGCACTGCAGGTCACATCGCAGAAGAAGGAACCGGCGCCCGGCAGCCTCCTGAAGCAACGGACACCGGCTCCTGGACTGGTAAGTATAAAATCAGGGGTACAGGGGGGTAGTTTGCGACGCGGGGGTAGTACCGATGGCGGCGGTAATGACGGGCGGTGGCGCGTGCACAGCAGGTCATTGGGGTATTTTTATGAAAAATACTCTGATGACAAGCTCTGTCCCTGCATGCGATAATTGATACATCCATGCGATGTACTCAATTATCGCAGTGCGAGTCTGGCCGAGTTTATCACCTGTTATACACATCATCGGATGCAGATGGTGATAAATAGACCTCCAAGTCATTCACATCAGTCCCTGCCCCAGTGGAACTTACAATCTATATTCCCTATCACATGGACACACATAGACATACTAGGGTTAATTTTTTGTAAATAACCAATTTGGAATGTGGGTGGAAACCGGAGCACCTGGGGGAAATCCACACAAACACAGGTAGAACATACAGTGTCAGACTGGGGCATGAGGGCCCACGGGGGAAATGTAGTGGTAGGTGCACATTCTTATAAGGGGTGTAGTATGGTATGCCGGCGGCCGGGCTCCCGGCGACCAGCATACCGGTGCCGGGAGCCTGACCGCCAGCATACCGACAGCGTGGCGAGCGCAAAGGAGACCCTGATGAAAGTGCCCAAATAAAGTGGCACTGAAACGTTACTGTACCTGCCTGTCTGAGCCGTGATTTATTTGATAAGTCCAGGAGTGCCGCACTTGGGGATTCGTGTGGATACATGTACGTGAGGGCACCCGGACGGGTACTGCAATCAGAAGGAGAGCCGGACCATACGGAGATATATATATATATATATATATAATATATAGTAAATACTGCTAGTACATGTATGCTAATGTACCAGATTAATAACAGCAATGCACTGTAGAAAAGTAAGAATTTACTTACCGATAATTCTATTTCTCGTAGTCCGTAGTGGATGCTGGGAACTCCGTAAGGACCATGGGGAATAGCGGCTCCGCAGGAGACTGGGCACAAAAGTAAAGCTTTAGGACTACCTGGTGTGCACTGGCTCCTCCCCCTATGACCCTCCTCCAAGCCTCAGTTAGGATACTGTGCCCGGACGAGCGTACACAATAAGGAAGGATTTTGAATCCCGGGTAAGACTCATACCAGCCACACCAATCACACCGTACAACCTGTGATCTGAACCCAGTTAACAGCATGATAACAGAGGAGCCTCTGAAAAGATGGCTCACAACAATAATAACCCGATTTTTGTAACAATAACTATGTACAAGTATTGCAGACAATCCGCACTTGGGATGGGCGCCCAGCATCCACTACGGACTACGAGAAATAGAATTATCGGTAAGTAAATTCTTATTTTCTCTGACGTCCTAGTGGATGCTGGGAACTCCGTAAGGACCATGGGGATTATACCAAAGCTCCCAAACGGGCGGGAGAGTGCGGATGACTCTGCAGCACCGAATGAGAGAACTCCAGGTCCTCCTCAGCCAGGGTATCAAATTTGTAGAATTTAGCAAACGTGTTTGCCCCTGACCAAGTAGCTGCTCGGCAAAGTTGTAAAGCCGAGACCCCTCGGGCAGCCGCCCAAGATGAGCCCACCTTCCTTGTGGAATGGGCTTTTACAGATTTTGGCTGTGGCAGGCCTGCCACAGAATGTGCAAGCTGAATTGTACTACAAATCCAACGAGCAATAATCTGCTTAGAAGCAGGAGCACCCAGCTTGTTGGGTGCATACAGGATAAACAGCGAGTCAGATTTTCTGACTCCAGCCGTCCTGGAAACATATATTTTCAGGGCCCTGACTACGTCCAGCAACTTGGAGTCCTCCAAGTCCCTAGTAGCAGCAGGTACCACAATAGGCTGGTTCAAGTGAAACGCTGAAACCACCTTAGGGAGAAATTGAGGACGAGTCCTCAATTCTGCCCTGTCCGTATGAAAAATTAGGTAAGGGCTTTTATAGGATAAAGCCGCCAATTCTGAGACACGCCTGGCTGAAGCCAGGGCCAACAGCATTACCACTTTCCATGTGAGATATTTTAAGTCCACAGTGGTGAGTGGTTCAAACCAATGTGATTTTAGGAACCCCAAAACTACATTGAGATCCCAAGGTGCCACTGGAGGCACAAAAGGAGGCTGTATATGCAGTACCCCCTTGACAAACGTCTGAACTTCAGGAACTGAAGCCAGTTCTTTCTGGAAGAAAATCGACAGGGCCGAAATTTGAACCTTAATGGACCCTAATTTTAGGCCCATAGACAGTCCTGTTTGCAGGAAATGCAGGAAACGACCCAGTTGAAATTCCTCTATAGGGGCCTTCCTGGCCTCGCACCACGCAACATATTTACGCCAAATACGGTGATAATGCTGTACGGTTACATCCTTCCTGGCTTTGATCAGGGTAGGGATGACTTCATCCGGAATGCCTTTTTCCTTCAGGATCCGGCGTTCAACCGCCATGCCGTCAAACGCAGCCGCGGTAAGTCTTGGAACAGACAGGGTCCCTGCTGGAGCAGGTCCCTTCTTAGAGGTAGAGGCCACGGGTCCTCTGTGAGCATCTCTTGAAGTTCCGGGTACCAAGTCCTTCTTGGCCAATCCGGAGCCACGAGTATAGTCCTTACTCCTCTGCTTCTTATGATTCTCAGTACCTTGGGTATGAGAGGCAGAGGAGGGAACACATACACTGACAGGTACACCCACGGTGTTACCAGAGCGTCCACAGCTATTGCCTGAGGGTCCCTTGACCTGGCGCAATACCTGTCTAGTTTTTTGTTGAGGCGGGACGCCATCATGTCCACCTTTGGTTTTTCCCAACGGTTCACAATCATGTGGAAGACTTCTGGGTGAAGTCCCCACTCTCCCGGGTGGAGGTCGTGTCTGCTGAGGAAGTCTGCTTCCCAGTTGTCCACTCCCGGAATGAACACTGCTGACAGTGCTATCACATGATTTTCCGCCCAGCGAAGAATCCTTGCAGCTTCTGCCATTGCCCTCCTGCTTCTTGTGCCGCCCTGTCTGTTTACGTGGGCGACTGCCGTGATGTTGTCTGACTGGATCAGTACCGGCTGACCTTGAAGCAGAGGTCTTGCTAGGCTTAGAGCATTGTAGATGGCCCTTAGCTCCAGGATATTTATGTGAAGTGATGTCTCCAGGCTTGACCACAAGCCCTGGAAATTTCTTCCCTGTGTGACTGCTCCCCAGCCTCCCAGGCTGGCATCCGTGGTCACCAGGACCCAGTCCTGAATGCCGAATCTGCGGCCCTCTAGAAGATGAGCACTCTGCAACCACCACAGGAGAGACACCCTTGTCCTTGGTGACAAGACTATCCGCTGATGCATCTGAAGATGCGACCCGGACCATTTGTCTAGCAGATCCCACTGGAAGGTTCTTGCGTGGAATCTGCCGAATGGGATTGCTTCGTAAGAAGCCACCATCTTTCCCAGGACCCTTGTGCATTGATGCACTGAGACTTGGCCTGGTTTTAGGAGATTTCTGACTAGTTCGGATAACTCCCTGGCTTTCTCCTCCGGGAGAAACACCTTTTTCTGGACTGTGTCCAGGATCATCCCTAGGAATAGAAGGCGTGTCGTCGGGATCAGCTGCGATTTTGGAATATTGAGAATCCAACCGTGCTGGCGCAGCACTATCTGAGATAGTGCTACCCCGACTTCCAACTGTTCCCTGGATCTTGCCCTTATCAGGAGATCGTCCAAGTAAGGGATAACTAAAATTCCCTTCCTTCGAAGGAGTATCATCATTTCGGCCATAACCTTGGTAAAGACCCGGGGTGCCGTGGACAATCCAAACGGCAGCGTCTGAAACTGATAGTGACAGTTCTGTACCACAAACCTGAGGTACCCTTGGTGAGAAGGGTAAATTGGGACATGTAGGTAAGCATCTTTGATGTCCAGAGACACCATATAGTCCCCTTCTTCCAGGTTTGCAATCACTGCTCTGAGTGACTCCATCTTGAATTTGAACCTTTGTATGTAAGTGTTCAAGGATTTTAGATTTAAAATTGGTCTCACCGAGCCGTCCGGCTTCGGTACCACAAATAGTGTGGAATAGTACCCCTTTCCCTGTTGTAGGAGGGGTACCTTGATTATCACCTGCTGGGAATACAGCTTGTGAATGGCTTCCAATACTGCCTCCCTGTCTGAGGGAGACGTCGGTAAAGCAGACTTTAGAAAACGGCGAGGGGGAGACGTCTCGAATTCCAATTTGTACCCCTGAGATACCACCTGAAGGATCCAGGGGTCCACTTGCGAGTGGGCCCACTGCGCACTGAACTTCTTGAGACGGGCCCCCACCGTGCCTGAGTCCGCTTGTAAAGCCCCAGCGTCATGCTGAGGACTTTGCGGAGGCGGGAGAGGGCTTTTGTTCCTGGGAACTGGCTGTTTGCTGCAGCCTTTTTCCTCTCCCTCTTCCACGGGGCCAGAAATGAGGCGCCTTTTGCCCGCTTGCCCTTATGGGGCCGAAAGGACTGCGCCTGATAATACGGCGTCTTCTTAGGTTGAGAAGCTACCTGGGGTAAAAATTTGGATTTTCCAGCAGTTGCCGTGGCTACCAGGTCTGATAGACCTACCCCAAATAACTCCTCCCCCTTATAAGGCAATACTTCCATGTGCCTTTTAGAATCCGCATCACCTGACCACTGCCGCGTCCATAAACCTCTTCTTGCAGAAATGGACAGCGCGCTAACTCTTGATGCCAGTCGGCAAATATCCCTCTGTGCATCACGCATATATAGAAATGCATCCTTCAAATGCTCTATAGTCAGTAATATACTGTTCCTATCTAGGGTATCAATATTTTCAGCCAGGGAATCCGACCACGCCACTCCCGCACTGCACATCCAGGCTGAGGCGATTGCTGGTCGCAGTATAACACCCGTGTGAGTGTATATACATTTTAGGATATTCTCCAGCTTTCTATCGGCAGGTTCCTTTAGGGCGGCCGTATCAGGAGAGGGTAGTGCTACCTGTTTAGACAAGCGTGTGAGCGCTTTATCCACCCTAGGGGGTGTTTCCCAACGTGCCCTATCCTCTGGCGGGAAAGGGTATGATGCCAATAACCTTTTAGGAATTATCAGTTTTTTATCGGGGGAAACCCACGCCTCATCACACACTTCATTTAATTCCTCGGATACAGGAAAAACTACAGGCAGTTTTTTCTCACCAAACATAATACCCTTCTTAGTGGTACTTGTATTATCAGAGATATGCAAAACATTTTTCATTGCTTCAATCATGTAACGTGTGGCCCTAGTGGAAGTCACGTTTGTCTCCTCATCATCGACACTGGAGTCAGTATCCGTGTCTGTGTCTGCCATTTGAGGTAACGGGCGTTTTAAAGCCCCTGATGGCGTTTGAGACCCCTGGACAGGCACAAGCTGAGTAGCCGGCTGTCTCATGTCGTCAACTGTCTTTCGTAAAGACCTGACACTGTCACGCAATTCCTTCCATAAGCTCATCCACTCAGGTGTCGACTCCCTAGGGGGTGACAACTCTATAATAGGCAATTGCTCCGCCTCCATCTCATTTTCCTCCTCAAACATGTCGACACAATCGTACCGACACACCGCACACACACAGGGAATGCTCTGATAGAGGACAGGACCCCACTAGCCCTTTGGGGAGACAGAGGGAGAGTATGCCAGCACACACCAGAGCGCTATATATAGACAGGAATACCACTATAAAATGTGCTTTTCCCTTTATAGCTGCTGTTATTATTAAAACTGCGCCAAATTAGTGCCCACCTCTCTTTTTTACCCTTTTCTGTAGTGCAGGACTGCAGGGGAGAGTCAGGGAGACGTCCTTCCAGCGGAGCTGTGATGGAAAATGGCGCCCGTGTGCTGAGGAGATAGGCTCCGCCCCCTTCTCGGCGGCCTTTTCTCCCGCTTTTTGGTGAGTTCTGGCAGGGGTTAAAATACATCCATATAGCTCTGGGGGTTATATGTGGTGTATTTTTGCCAGCCAAGGTGTTTACATTGCTGCTCAGGGCGCCCCCCCCCCAGCGCCCTGCACCCTCAGTGACCGAAGTGTGAAGTGTGCCTGAGTAACAATGGCGCACAGCTGCAGTGCTGTGCGCTACCTTGTTGAAGACTGATGTCTTCTGCCGCCGATTTTTCCGGACCTCTTCTTGCTCCTGGCTCTGTAAGGGGGCCGGCGGCGCGGCTCTGGGACCGAGCTCCGAGGCTGGGCCTGTGTTCGGTCCCTCTGGAGCTAATGGTGTCCAGTAGCCTAAGAAGCCCAAGCTGGCTGCAAGCAGGCAGGTTCGCTTCTTCTCCCCTTAGTCCCTCGATGCAGTGAGCCTGTTGCCAGCAGGTCTCACTGAAAATAAAAAACCTAAAACTAAACTTTCACTAAGAAGCTCAGGAGAGCCCCTAGTGTGCACCCTTCTCGGCCGGGCACAAAAATCTAACTGAGGCTTGGAGGAGGGTCATAGGGGGAGGAGCTAGTGCACACCAGGTAGTCCTAAAGCTTTACTTTTGTGCCCAGTCTCCTGCGGAGCCGCTATTCCCCATGGTCCTTACGGAGTTCCCAGCATCCACTAGGACGTCAGAGAAACATACTGTAGTCCTATGCAGCATAATGTAACATATGCACAATGTACTGTATAATTCAAGTGTACAGTCTAAAGGATTCGGGTGGGGAGTGGGGGTCGCAGACAATGGTGACCACCGAGGGTTGCCCCTGTGGGCCAGTGCAACCCTGGGGAAATACAAACTCTGCACAGATACTGTCCATGTTGGAATCTAACCCATGACCATACATTAAACTAGATGCTTACATCTAAATTACAGCCCCCGACCAACCCCAAATAAATAACCTGTAATTGCATAAAGGACGGAGTAATTGGTCCTCTAAGCGTTAGGACTAGCTGTTTCATGTACGTGTTTTGTTTTTGTTCTCATTACTCTATCATAGGTTCAGGGTATACGATACACACCGGCCCAAAGATACAAGGGAGCCACGCATCCTGCACCCAGTACTGAGCAATGTGACACTGTGGCTGCTGTGCCCCCTCCCTATACACGTTTCACAGCACCATTGTTCCGGTGATATATTCAGAAAGATGGTTATGTACAGGAGCAAGCAAAGACTCTCTCACTATACAAAGTCTTTGCTCTTCTCTGCGCATGCACCATTTTTCTGGATATATCACCGAAAGGTCCTCTAGGAACAGATGGGGGGCTCTGCATACAAGCCCCACAACTTTTAAAAAGCCCTGGCTGTAGGATGCGACACAAGGCTGTTTCCTATCCTGGGGCAGCAGTAACTAAACAACTGCATGATGATATAAATGACTGACTGAAAAGCAAAGAACGATAGTTAAGTAGACACAGAAATGTATTTAGAAAAAGTTGCAGGTGGGTACATACAAGACAATCATTAAATGTAATGTGAGGGGATAAAGATGTTTTACTCAGTCTTCTGGAACTTATTAACTATAACGCTCACTAAGGGCTAAAGATGATGTGTGCAGTAGTCCGGCCATTTCTAGGGTGGCCACAGTTACCTGCAGATGACTAAAGTAAACAAAATATAGAGGCATTGGCCCTCATTCCGAGTTGTTCGCTCGCAAGCTGCTTTTAGCAGCTTTGCACATGCTAAGCCGCCGCCTACTGGGAGTGAATCTTAGCTTCTCAAAATTGCGAACGAAAGATTCGCAATATTGCGAAAAGACTTCTCTGTGCAGTTTCTGAGTAGCTCGAGACTTACTCTGCCAGTGCGATCAGTTCAGTGCTTGTCGTTCCTGGTTTGACGTCACAAACACACCCAGCGTTCGCCCAGACACTCCTCCGTTTCTCCAGCCACTCCCGCGTTTTTCCCAGAAACGGTAGCGTTTTTTCACACACACCCATAAAACGGCCTGTTTCCGCCCAGAAACACCCACTTCCTGTCAATAACATTACGATCACCAGAACGAAGAAAAAACCTTGTAATGCCGTGAGTAAAATACCAAACTGCATAGCAAATTTACTTGGCGCAGTTGCGGTGCGGACATTGCGCATGCGCATTAGCGACTAATCGCTCCATTGCGAGAAAAAAATAACGAGCGAACAACTTGGAATGACCGCCATTGTCTTTGCACCAATTGTACCATGCTTACTGAATATACTGTATGAATATACATTTCTATCTGTATTAAACGCCTGATAGTGTATTATTCAGTTTTGAGAAGGTGATATTCTAGCTTAGTGACAGGACGCAGTTGATGTTCCTTAAATAAAGGGATGAACGTCCCTAAAGCCCTGGTCATAATACAAAGACATAACACAAGTAACGTGTATTAGCAGCTGAAGCCACTCATTGCCCAAGTCAAGGATATAACTGTCAATCATTCTATGTTCTGTAGTTCCATTCAGAAAGCAGAGAGATGACTGACAGCTTCACTGCATCAGATATCAATGGCATGTGAAGATGCAGAGTCCTAAGACTGACAGCTGGAGATTTGCATAGGGCTGGCTGCTTTTCCCAACTCTTCTCAATGAAATTTGAGCTGTTGGGAAACTACAAATCCCAGTTACTGTACCAGCAAGTTTTAGCCACCACATGGCTCTCCCCCAGTTGTAGAATAAGCACAAGTCCCAGGATGCTGCAAGTAGCCACTGGCTGGCAGTACATGCTGGGACAGGATCTGGTCTTTAGGTCGACAGCACTTAGGTCGACCACTATTGGTCGACATGCATTACGTCGACATGGTCACTAGGTCGACACATGAGAAGGTTGCCATGAGTTTTTCCCTTTTTTTTTTCTTTTAATTTTTTTTAATTTTTTCATATTTTACGATCCACATGGACTACGACTGGGAATAGACACCTGTGCCGAGCGCAGCAGTAGCGGAGCGCGGCACCTTGCCTGAAGCATGGCGTGCGAGGCGGTGCACTAATTGGGGTTCCCGGTCACTTTTACGAAGAAAACGACACCAATTGTTTTTATAAAAAATGAATGTCGACCTTTTTCCATGTCGACCCAATGACTGTCGACGTATTTCAGGTGTCGACCTAGTCACTGTCGACCAATAGTGGTCGACCCTATGATCCACACCCGCTGGGACTTGCGGTTCCAGAACAGCTGAAGACAAACAGGGTGCCTACCACTAACACACACACAAACACACACACACACACACACACACACACACACACACACACACACACACACACACACACACACTGTTTGGAAGCATGCAAAGAAGAATGCTGGCTGGATAAACCACACATTATCTAAAAAGTCAGGTTGCGCACTTTTAGAGGCATCTTCGTTTCTTGGTTTATGAGCACAATTTCCCCTTAAATAGTTTACAACAGCATTTTTCTGGGGGCGGCTGACCGCCAGATTTAAGTGTGTTTTATTCCAAGACCTAACACTTAGCACTAACGCTGCGGCCCAGCCAGCTCTCTCTTGCAGCCATTTAACCTCCATTTACTAAGAAATAAAGCAAAATTGATGCTGATTTGGGCCTGCTCGGGGGATACTTCAGATCCATAAAAGGCCTCTTTGCCTGCAATTTGCAGCACTGGGCTGTCACATCGCAGAGGCGCAGGTCTGATAATGATAAAGCTTTATGGCCAGGCGGTTTGCATCTAACAGCAAAGTAATGTAACATTTTCATTTGGCTGCAATTAATGTTAATGTCTGCTATGAAAATTGTCATTAAATACCATTTTAAAATCCATTCAATTTGCATATGCAAGCCCCATTTGCTATCAGGTGAAATATACACAACACTGCGTCTTATCTTTTAATCTTAAGGCATTTTACTGCCTTGTGGGCTTTAAAACTGATTTCTCTGGTAGTTAACTGTGTGTCTGCTGGAAAACCAAGCAGCGCAATGTTTTCATTATTACAGCAATCATGGCTGTCAGCAGGTGTGTACAGGGTGTACATCAGTACGGGGCCTGGTCTATCCAAGGGGCCTTCCATTTGGTGATGATCCTAGTCCAGGCCAACTGGGGTGGTGAAAGCACAGCCATGCATTCAAGATGTCGTTGCCATGCCCCCTGTAGCATGCAAAGACTGCCTCAGTATTTCAAGTGGCGCATGTAAAAGCCCCCACACACCTGGTTAAGCCTCTCAGTACCGAACAACAGGGCCGGCGACAGGGGTGGGGTCAAAGGGGACACCTGTACCGGGCCCCAAGGATACGCAGCCTAGTGCCCGGCAGGGATGTGATCTGTCTTGTCCAAATAGGGCAGCGAGCGCAGACTTAGAGTGTGCGCCCGCTCTTCTGGGTCCAGCTCTGTTGCAGGCAGTTATGGGACTTTACAGCAGCTCTGTTGGCGAGGATTCCCATGCCTTGCGCCAGCCTCTGTTAGTGGGGTCTGCTTTGCGGTGTTCAGGTCTGGATACTGGGGAGTGTAGGGCAGGTGAGTCCCTCCTCAGAGTAAGACTGGCTTGGTGAGGGAATACAGTTCTTTGGGATGGGATATTACTGTACCGGGCCCCTAGATTTCTGTTGCCGGCCCTGCCGAGTAACAGTGGATATCTTGGCAGCACTGACAGCAGCAGTAAGGATAGGATTCAAATATTTTTAAACCAATCATTCTTGTGAGTGTTGCTTAATAATGTATTATATACTACGTATAAAAATATGTCCATCTGCTACTTAAGCCAGTAATACATCTGTCATGACACAAAGCCCAGCGGAGAACGATATCACCCCTATAGCATACCTCCCAACTGTCCCGTTTTTTTGGGACTGTCCCGCTATCCCACCCGCGGGCCGCAGTGTCCGGTGGTGAAGGGGGGAAGCAGTGGGAGGCTGCTGTCATCGCTGCCCTGCTAGGCAGAGCAGCGGTGAGTAGACACAGCACAGGCACAGCGTCTATTCACTGAAAGGAGAGGGGGCATGCCAGCAGCTCACAGAGCGCCGGTCATGCCCCCTTTAGTGATGACAAACAGGGGCGCGGCCGCAGTCACCCCGCATGCACTGCTGCCTATCCGCACCCAGCTTCCCGCTCCCCAACTGCAGCAGACGCCGTGGGCTGTGTGGGCGTCCACTGCAGCCTGCTCCAGTGACAGACACTAGAGGTCATTATTGACCTCTAGTGTCTGTGCGGCACTGCTATGGGAGAGATGTCATGACGTCTCTCCCATAGAGAGGAGCCGCGGGAGGCCAGACGGAGCAGCAGCAGCGGTCGGGAAGCAGGAGAGGGGCAGTGGTAAGTATTGTTTTTTTAAATTTTTGTGTGTGTTGTAAGCGGCTACTAAGGGGGGCAAAGCAACATAGGGCACAATTACTAGGGCAAATCTACTGCGGGGCACAACTACTTGGGGCAAATCTTGGGGTACAGCTACTGGGGGCATAATTGTGGCCACGCCCATCCCCTATAAAGCCACGCCCCTCTTTTTTTGCAGCGCGCCTCCGAGGGGGAGGGGGGGGGCGCCGGTGGAAACTTTCACACTCTGCCACCTCCCGAAAAAATATTGTGAGCTATGTGTTTGGGTGGTCTTCTGTATGCCGAATGTCGGGATCCCGGCGCACAGTATACCGGCGCCGGAATCCCGACACCCGGCATACCGACAACTATTCTCCCTCGTGGGGGTCCACGACCCCCCTGGAGGGATAACAAAATAGCTACGCGCGCCACCGTGCCCGTAGCGTGGCAAGCGCAGCGAGCCCGCAAGGGGCTCATTTGCGCTCGCCACACTGTCGGTAAACTGGCGGTCGGGCTCCCGGCGCTGGTATGCTGGTCGCCGGGAGCCCCACTGCCGGCATACCATACTGAACCCATGTGTTTATGCAATCCCCATCCCATATGCATATCCCCCGCCATTTTTTTCTCAATTAACGTAGAGTATGCCGGCCTATAACTTTGACTAAATATGATGTTTTATCTTTCTGCCACTGTCTTGTGCTTTACAGCCATGTCTTTCTATAATCAGGTAGCATGCAATATTTTTTTTCCGTTGACAAAGGTCTTCTGTACTCTCTTCATTGGATGCTACTGTACCTGGACAGCATGTCAATAAATAAATAAATAAAGCTACAGCTTTATCTGACGATATAAAAACATGTCTGCAAACAGAAGTAGAAAAAATAGGATTTTAATACCTACCGGTAAATCCTTTTCTCTTAGTCCGTAGAGGATGCTGGGGTTCCAAATGGACCATGGGGTATAGACAGGATCCGCAGGAGACATGGGCACACTATAAGACTTTGAATGGGTGTGAACTGGCTCCTCCCTCTATGCCCCCTGAAAGGGTTAAAGCTCGTCTCTGCTTCACATGTCATAGAATTGTTTGTGTTACAGAACTGTTTGTTCCAGCACATTTTTTGCTACTGTCTTTGTCTGTTATCTTTTTATACCGTGTGAATAACTTTTCTATTTGAGTACAAATTTGCCCATATATGTATATCCTTCCGCTGCGGCAGTTTCTAGCCAATCATGTTATGTTGACCCCCTTTTGTGTTCTGTCCAATTAGTTATTGACTTGGGACATACACGCCCTAAATCCTTTCTTTTATATACTTTTGTTAAACAAACAATAAACAGTGTGAATCTTTACTGCTTGTGTTTTGCATGTTACTTGTAGCAAAAGGTTTACACTCACGGACGTCTAAGAGACTATCACATCGAGGGTTAAAGGATAGAGGAAGAATCCTTACAAGTGGGGGCTCTTGCCGGAATTCAGTTGATCGTCCCCGGACGGTAAGATAGAGAATTTATTGTCTGTCTTTGCCATACGGGATTGCGGTCATACACTGAAGCTGAATCCGTGTCAGTGTTCTGGGAACACGTGACCAAACATCTTTAATGTCTGGGACTTAAAGATACGTCTGAGAAGTGACATGGGGTCCAAGCGCAATTCTCCAAAGACGTTAGTATCTGGGATACTTAAAATAGACCTGGGAGTCTATACATAACGTAGATTTTACCTCGATTTGATTGTCTACTTATTATGTTATGGCCATAACAGATATTAGAGTATAAGTTTCATGTATTCAGCTTGACGGGTGGTAAGTGCACGTCTGTTGAATACCCTTATAACTTTCTTGCTTCCTATCACAATACGCTGCATTTCCAAGTCCCTGTACGAGTGGTGAGTAAACGTACAGATTATTACTATCAATTGTTTTGTTAAAATACTATGCAGATGATATTGTGATATTGTCAATAACTAATTAACTGGTTAGCTGATGCATGCATAGAAAGTTGTTGGAAATTGTGTTTTTACTATGGGCTCTGGTCAGAGTAAGAAAACTGTATACCCCCCTCCCCTACCCGAGGAGACATGTAAAGAATACGTGGCCCGTAGTTCTACCTCTGATTATTATTTGATTGATCCCTGGGTGGATAATTTAGCAGGGTGGACAGAGAAAGCAGGATAGGACCCATTCCCACGGGAAGGCAGTAATTACCCTTTCTATATGGATATGGTTAAAGGTCTTTGTTTAGGGGACAGGGAAGCCTGGCCGTGGTATGATCACGATCCACAATGGGATATGACATATATGCGGGCCGGGGGTGAGCAGTGGCTGACCATAGCGCCCTATTGGTATGATAAATCCATCAATAAGAAACAAAAGAGGATTAAAAATATCAGTTCCCAACAGCACAGAAGGGAGGAAGTGAGAACCTGTAAATCTTTGAAAACCCTCTCGCCTCCCCCTTACATTCCAGTATATCCTGCTCTTAAAGACACAGATCTCTTAGCAGCAGTAACCCTTTCACAGCAGATGGGATCGCCTCCAACTCCACTGCTAGAAAATGCGTCCACTAGCTCTATCCCTAACGCACCAGTAACCCAGAGTTTAGATAATAGTGTAATAACCTCCCAGCCCACATCCCTTAAACAATCAGCCACCCGCCGCACAGCCGATTCCACTATCGCTGCTGAGGGCTCCTTCTCCCCCCATGTCACTCGAAGAGGAACTGAATTCTCTGACGGCGGTGAAGCTTCTTCCACCACCGTTGCCCTCCACTTACCCTTTATGACAGTGGGAGACCAAATGTTAATAAAACCCATTGAAATAGAAGATTTAGACAGGATAGTAAAACACTGTCCCAAGCCTACCGTTACCCCCGCTGGCTGTATATCTTATTTGCGCAAAGCTTGCAAAGGACGCAGCTATACACAAGAAGACATGAGGCTGATTATAGATGGTGTAACCGACCACTATAATGGATGGGATTGGACAAAGGTCCCTACCATCCACACACCCGCTGCACAAAATAGTGCCGCTGCTTACCCCCTCAACACACTGACAGGTATCGAGGATATGTGGAAGGAAATTGATACACATATGAAGGAAGTCTTTAAAACCCGTGCTTCTTTGCCTGTCGCTGTAGCTTGTAAACAGAAGCCTTCAGAGTCTGTTACTGAGTTTTGGAAAAGGTTTAAGGACTGCTGGACAGATGACGCTGGCTTACCTTTGCTTAACTCAGAAAGCTTACTCATTTCCACCTTCATTAACAACCTTCTACCTTCTGTCATAGTTTCTGTTAAGCAAAGCGTCTCTTCCTGGACTTCTGATAGTACGAAAGATTTTGAAAAACATTTATATGAGAAAGAGGCTGCAGGGTGTTTTGATGTAAAGAAACCTGCACCCACTCATAACTATCAGAACTCCAGACGCTTTGACAGACAGAACCAACCCCGCAGTCAGGGAAGATTCCAAAGACCCCAACATAAATCACCTACAGGAGACATGGCCGGCAAACGGCACACCTCCTGTTACAACTGTGGCCAGGATGGTCACTGGGCAAGAGATTGCCCCCAGCCCCCTCAGACACCTCGACAGCCTGCTCTGAATCCTGCCCCCCAACAACACCCCCGCCCACGCCATGACAACCCTCTCTCTGATCATGTACGTTTCAGAGTTGACTGGCAAGACCCCGCGCACTGACGGGGCCCGGAGGAGGGTATCCCAGCCTTTATTCAACTCACCCGTCATTGGAAAGATTCACCTCTGCTGCCACTTATTATAAATGGAAGTAAAATTCCCTTTTTAGTGGACAGCGGTGCAACAACCAGTGTTTTGTGTTCTGACCTACAGTATATGATGGTGATTTGGAAAAGACTGCTCCTTCAATGGGAATCAATGGGATACCCACCGATGCCTACCTAACCAAGGCCCTCTCTGTCTCCACAACAAAGGGGTTGCGCATGGGCAAACATAGGTTCACAGTCATACCTGAGTGCCCCATTAACCTACTAGGTAGGGACCTGCTTAGCAAACTTTCCATCTCTATCCTGCCCTCACCTACTGGTACTGGGTTGGATATTGAATCCCCTCATTTTCCAATTTGGGAAATGACTACCAACATGCCTGACCTCGCCCAAGTAAACCCCGCTCTTTGGTCAGAAGGTCCATATGACACTGGCCTAATCTCATGCACACCATATAAGGCCAATCTCAAACCCGACTCACAACCTGTTTATCAAAAGCAGTATCCCCTCTCACCAGAAAAGATAGAAGGTCTCCGCCCCATGATACAGCAATTCTTACAACAGGGTATTCTCAGACATATTGTATCACCATACTGTACTCCTGTGAACCCTGTTGCCAAGGCTGATGGCAGCATAAGATTTGTACAGGATCTCAGAGCGATCAATCAGCTAATTGTCCCAATTGCACCAATTGTCCCAGACGTAAACTCACTCATTTCTGCAATCCCTGCAGATGCTGCGTTCTTCTCTGTAATTGATTTGAAGAATGCCTTTTTCAGCATACCTGTAGATTCACAGACACAATTACTTTTTGCCTTTTCTTTTGAGGGTAAACAACTTACCTGGTGCAGATTACCCATGGGCTATATTGACTCACCCGTTGTCTATAGCATTGTACTCCAGGCCACATTGAGGCCCTGGCAACCTCACCATGGTTCAGTCCTGCTACAGTATGCAGATGATCTGCTGCTCTGTAGTCAAACTGAGGAGGCCTGCCGAGAGGATAGTGTTTCATTACTAAACTGGCTTTGTGAATGTGGACACAAGGTGTCCAAAACAAAAATGCAATGGTGTAAAAAGCATGTTGATTACTTAGGTTTTGTGCTCACTCAGGGAGAGAGGAAAATCAGTCCACAACGCATACAGTCTGTATTGGGCCTGGTCACCCCAACTACCCAGAAGGAACTACTGTCCTTCCTGGGTATGGTAAATTACTGCAGACAGTGGATATCTGATTGCTCCTATTATGATAACATTTTGAGACAAGCCACACTGAAGGACAAACCTAAAACTGTACAATGGTCACAAGAAATGTTAACTGCATATGAAAGTTTAAAATGTATGTTGATGAAAAGTCCGGCACTTGGCCTCCCCAATTATGTACTACCTTTCCATCTATATGCAAGGGACAATTGTAAAACCATGGCGGGGGTGCTCACACAGTTTCATGGAGGGAAGTTGCGCCCCGTGGCATTTTTTTCCAAAGTCATGCCAGTGTCTGTGCAAGGTATGCCTGCCTGCCTCAGGGCTTTGGCAGCCTGTGCAATGGTTGCAGAAATGGCCACTACCCTCACTTTAGGCCACACCACAGTACTCCACACCACACATGATGTCCTGGCAATACTTAAAGGCTTACACACACAGCACATGTCTGCTCAACGCCTTAGTGGATATGAAGTACTCCTTTTGAGTAACCCTACCCTTACCATCAAGTACACTGCTAGTTCTTCTGGCCCAGCACCCATTCTCAATGCCCTTTTAGGCTTGAAAGGTCCCGAGGATGAACCACCCGACCTACATGACTGTGCTGCTTCCATTGAAGCTGAAACTTCTCCCAGACTTGACATGTCTCCCGTTCCCATACCAGGCGCAGACATAGTTTTTGTTGACGGCTCCTGTAGTAGGCCCAATGACAATACATACCAAGCTGGCTATGCCATTGTCACCCTCCCTGACACTGTGTTGGAAGCCCTACCAATACCTTATCAGTCCGCGCAAGCTGCAGAACTCATTGCACTCACTAGAGCATGTCAGCTCTACCAGAACAAGCCTGTTACCATCTACACTGACTCCAGATACGCCCACGGCGTTGTTCATGACCATGGGGTCATTTGGCAACGCCGTGGCTTTCTCGGGGCAGATGGTAAGGGTATCTCGCATGCGCAGCTCATCTCTGATCTGTTACATGCCATTACCCTCCCTTCTGACATTGCCATTATCCACTGCAAGGCACATACTGGCGGCAAGGATAATATCTCCCTTGGCAACGCCCTTGCAGACACTACTGCTAAACAAGCGGCCCTACAGCCTACTGCCCATTCTCACATGGCAGTCATGGCCCCTCCCTCCCTTGACAACGTCCATCTGCTCACTCAACTTCAAGCTGCTGCGACTAATACTGATCTCTCCGATTGGACTTACCCAATTCTGCAGAAAAATCCTAAATCAGGATTAATCTGCAAAGAGGGGAAACCCTGTATACCCCAGTCCAGTGCCCCTTTGCTCATTGCCCATTACCATGGTGTTGGTCACCATAGTAAAGCCACAACACTCCTCCTACTAACCAAGGATTTTTATGTTACTGAGGCCAAAACACTTGTGGACCAATATGTTAGCAGATGCATCACCTGCCTCAGGAACAACCCTAACAACCCTAATAAAGCGAAACACCAGCATCTTGAATACCCCACTACCCCTTTTACACACTTACAAATTGATTTTACCCATATCCCTGGTACAGGTAAACAAGAATATGCCCTGGTCATTGTAGATATGTTCTCTCGCTGGCCAGAAGTATTCCTAACTAAGTCAGAGGATGCCAAGACAGTAGCAAGAATCCTAACACAGAAAATCATCCCTAGATGGGGGTGCCCCCTGCAAATAAATAGTGATAAAGGCTCAGCCTTTACAGCCAAAATCACACAGGCCTTAGTAAAAGCTCTACCACCTGCATAGCTTAGGGGTCGTAGAAAGAATGAATAGGACCCTCAAAGACAAACTAAGGAAGGCCACAGGAGGTACCTTCCACAAATGGAAGCAGGTCCTTCCCATTATCCTAGCAGAAATCAGAATGACCCCACAGAAAACTCTAGGATACTCACCCTTTGAAATACTAATGGGTAGACCCTTCCCCACACCCTGGGCTAAGAAACCGTTGATAATACAGGAAGGAGATCTAGAACTTATAAGGGAAGAGTATGTCAGGGCCCTCATAACCAAACTTGATGAGATTGAACATGATGTCGCTTGTAAAAACCCTCTGAATCCACAGGAACCAACACACCCTTTCAAGGTTGGAGACAGAGTCGTGGTAAAGGTGCTCCCCAGGAACAAGAGCCCAGGAGACTTCACCTATGGTCCCGAGACAGAAGTCGTAGCAGTGACCAGAACAGCAGTCCTGACTGACGAGGGGCCCACTTGGATTCATGCATCCCGAGTAAAGAAAGTTCCCAGACCAGACCTTGAAGAAGAAGCAAGTGATTCCCACGAGGTACTAACGGGGGCAGACAGCCCTGACCTCCAACAAGGAGAAGATGGAGGTCTAGAAGGAAACAATTAAATGAGAATCATATTATATAGATTAATGATTCTAAGAGGGGAATGAAAGGGTTAAAGCTCGTCTCTGCTTCACATGTCATAGAATTGTTTGTGTTACAGAACTGTTTGTTCCAGCACATTTTTTGCTACTGTCTTTGTCTGTTATCTTTTTATACCGTGTGAATAACTTTTCTATTTGAGTACAAATTTGCCCATATATGTATATCCTTCCGCTGCGGCAGTTTCTAGCCAATCATGTTATGTTGACCCCCTTTTGTGTTCTGTCCAATTAGTTATTGACTTGGGACATACACGCCCTAAATCCTTTCTTTTATATACTTTTGTTAAACAAACAATAAACAGTGTGAATCTTTACTGCTTGTGTTTTGCATGTTACTTGTAGCAAAAGGTTTACACTCACGGACGTCTAAGAGACTATCACATCGAGGGTTAAAGGATAGAGGAAGAATCCTTACACCCCCCCTCCAGACTTCAGTTAGAAAACTGTGCCCAGAGAGACGGATATTCCGAGGAAAGAATTTATTGTTTAAACACGGTGAGTGTCATACCAGCTCACACCACGAACATGCCGCAGAACGTGGCATTCAACAGAACACCAGCTGACGGCATGGAAAAACCATACAGCAAAATGCTGACCGAAAACGTAACACAACTTGTGTGTATCATGAACGATAATCACATACCGCATGTCATGGCACGAATAATCGCAGCAACAGACTTGACTGCAAAGAAACACCACATGAGTGTAACGACAACCAATAGCTGCAGATACAGTACGCACTGGAACAGGTGCCCAGCATCCTCTACGCACTAAGAGAAAAGGATTTACCGGTAGGTATTAAAAATAAGAATTTACTCACCGGTAATTCTATTTCTCGTAGTCCGTAGTGGATGCTGGGAACTCCGTAAGGACCATGGGGAATAGACGGGCTCCGCAGGAGACTGGGCACTCTAAAAGAAAGATTAGGTACTATCTGGTGTGCACTGGCTCCTCCCTCTATGCCCCTCCTCCAGACCTCAGTTAGGGAAACTGTGCCCGGAAGAGCTGACACAACAAGGAAAGGATTTGGAATCCAGGGTAAGACTCATACCAGCCACACCAATCACACCGTACAACTTGTGATAACCATACCCAGTTAACAGTATGAACAACAACTGAGCCTCCTTCAACGGATGGCTCATAACAATAACCCTTCAGTTAAGCAATAACTATATACATGTATTGCAGAGAGTCCGCACTTGGGACGGGCGCCCAGCATCCACTACGGACCACGAGAAATAGAATTACCGGTGAGTAAATTCTTATTTTCTCTGACGTCCTAGTGGATGCTGGGAACTCCGTAAGGACCATGGGGATTATACCAAAGCCTCCAAACGGGCGGGAGAGTGCGGATGACTCTGCAGCACCGAATGGGCAAACACAAGGTCCTCCTCAGCCAGGGTATCACTTGTAGAATTTTGCAAACGTGTTTGAACCCGACCAAGTAGCAGCTCGGCAAAGCTGTAATGCCGAGACCCCTCGGTGAGCCGCCCAAGAAGAACCCACCTTCCTCGTGGAGTGGGCTTTTACTGATTTTGGATGCAGCAATCCTGCCGCAGAATGAGCCTGCTGAATCGTGTTACAGATCCAGCGTGCAATAGTTTGCTTTGAAGCAGGAGCACCCAGCTTGTTGGGTGCATGCAGGATAAACAGCGAGTCAGTTTTCCGGACTCCAGCCGTCCTGGCTACATAGATTTTCAAAGCCCTGACTACATCAAGTAACTTGGAGTCCTCCAAGTCCCGAGTAGCCGCAGGCACCACAATAGGTTGGTTCAAATGAAACGCTGATACCACCTTTGGGAGAAATTGGGGACGAGTCCTCAATTCTGCCCTGTCCATATGGAAGATCAGATATGGGCTTTTACATGACAAAGCCGCCAATTCTGACACCCGCCTAGCCGAAGCTAAGGCCAACAGCATGACCACCTTCCACGTGAGATACTTTAGCTCCACGGTCCTAAGTGGCTCAAACCAGTGGGATTTCAGGAAATCCAACACAACGTTAAGATCCCAAAGTGCCACTGGAGGCACAAAAGGGGGCTGAATATGCAGCACTCCCTTAACAAACGTCTGAACCTCAGGCAGTGAAGCCAGTTCTTTTTGAAAGAAAATAGATAGGGCCGAAATCTGGACCTTTATGGACCCCAATTTTAGGCCCATAGTCACCCCTGACTGTAGGAAGTGCAGAAATCGACCCAGCTGGAATTCCTCTGTTGGGGCCTTCCTGGCCTCACACCAAGCAACATATTTCCGCCCAGGGGCGGAACTACTGGCGGGGCAGGCAGTGCATTGCACTGGGGCCCCGCCGCACTCAAGGGCCCACAGCCGCCGGCCGGCATTACATGAATGAGTCACAATGACTCATTGTATGTCATGCCGCAGCCGCACACCAGCGCTCCCGTGACCCGCCCGTCATAAGGAACGATTCTGGCGGCTGGCCACCCGCACACGAAGGAGGGAGGTGGGTCCGTCCCTCCCTCCCTCCCTCATATACAAACAGGTCACAGTCTCTCAGTGAAGGAGAGAGCCGCAGCAGCGCTTTGTTACTGGTGGAGGCGCTGCTGCTGCTGCTGCTGCTCCTCTGCTTCACTATAGGCTGTCTCTGAGAACAGCCTATAGGGAAGCAGAGGGGCAGCAGCAGCAGCGCCTCCACCAGTAACAAAGCGCTGCTGCGGCTCCCTCCTTCACCTCCCTCCTCCTTCTTCTCTACTGCCCGGGAAGCTGCACCGAGGAGCCTGAGCCAACAGAGAGGGTAAGTATAATTCTTCTTTCTTTCTTTCTTTCTTTCTTTCTTTCTTTCTTTCTTTCTTTCTTTCTTTCTTTCTTTCTTTCTTTCTTTCTTTCTTTCTTTCTTTCTTTCTTTCTGTCTCTTTCTTTTTTTATTTGTTGGGACTGCCTGCCGCAATGTGTAAAAAGGGGGGACTGCCTGCCGATATGTATAAAAATGGGGAATCTGCCTGCCGCAATGTAAAAATGGGGAATCTGCCTGCCGCAATGTAAAAATGGGGAATCTGCCTGCCGCAATGTAAAAATGGGGAATCTGCCTGCCGCAATGTGTAAAAAGGGGGAATCTGCCTGCCGCAATGTAAAAATGGGGAATCTGCCTGCCGCAATGTGTAAAAATGGGGAATCTGCCTGCCGCTATGTATAAAAATGGGGAATCTGCCTGCCGCTATGTATAAAAATGGGGAATCTGCCTGCCGCTATGTGTAAAAAGGTAGAATCTGCCTGCCGTAATGTGTAAAAAGGGCACGCTATCTGCCGTAATGTGTAAAATGGGGACGCTGTCTGCCGTAATGTGTAAAATGGGGACGCTGTCTGCCGTAATGTGTAAAATGGGGACGCTGTCTGCCGTAATGTGTAAAAAGTGCACGCTGTCTGCCGCTATGTGTAACGAGGGCACGCTGTCTGCCGCTATGTGTAACGAGGGCACGCTGTCTGCCATTGTGTAAAAAGTGTATGCTGTCTGCCGCTATGTGTAACGAGGGCACGCTGTCTGCCGTTATGTGTAAAAAGTGCACGCTGTCTGCCGTTATGTGTAAAAAGGGGAATCTGTTCGCTGTAAGGAGTAAAAGGGTCTCTACCTGGTGTAGTGGTGCTACTGTACGGCGTAATTTGAAGAATGGAGACTACTGTGCACCGTTTTATGAATTGGTATTATTTTGTGGACACACCCCTTCCCCACGAAGCCACGCCACTATGTATTTTTGCGCGCGCCTACGGCGCGCACTGCCCATGGGGTGGACTTGGATGGGATGGGGGGGGGGGGGCCCAAAGCATTTTGTTGCACCTGGGCCCACCGCTTGCTTGTTCCGCCACTGTTTCCGCCATATGCGGTGATAATGCTTTGCTGTCACATCCTTCCTAGCTTTTATCAGCGTAGGAATCACTTCATCTGGAATGCCCTTTTCCGTTAGGATCCGGCGTTCAACCGCCATGCCGTCAAACGCAGCCGCGGTAAGTCTTGGAACAGACAGGGCCCCTGCTGCAACAGGTCCTGTCTGAGAGGCAGAGGCCATGGGTCCTCTGAGATCATTTCTTGTAGTTCCGGGTACCAAGTTCTTCTTGGCCAATCTGGAACGATGAGTATTGTTCTTACTCCTCTCTTTCTTACTATCCTCAGTACCTTGGGTATGAGAGGAAGAGGAGGAAACACATAAACCGACTGGTACACCCACGGTGTCACTAGTGCGTCCACAGCTATCGCCTGAGGGTCCCTTGACCTGGCGCAATATCTTTTTAGCTTTTTGTTGAGGCGGGACGCCATCATGTCCACCTGTGGTAGTTCCCAACGATTTGCAATCTGTGTGAAGACTTCTTGATGAAGTCCCCACTCTCCCGGGTGGAGGTCGTGTCTGCTGAGGAAGTCTGCTTCCCAGTTGTCCACTCCCGGAATGAACACTGCTGACAGTGCTAGCACGTGATTCTCCGCCCATCGAAGAATCCTTGTGGCTTCTGCCATTGCCATCCTGCTTCTTGTGCCGCCCTGGCGGTTTACATGGGCGACCGCCGTGATGTTGTCTGACTGAATCAGCACTGGTTGGTTTCGAAGCAGGGGCTCTGCTTGACTCAGGGCGTTGTAAATGGCCCTTAGTTCCAGTATATTTATGAGTAGTGAAGTCTCCAGACTTGACCACTGCCCTTGGAAGTTTCTTCCCTGAGTGACTGCCCCCCATCCTCGGAGGCTTGCATCCGTGGTCACCAGGACCAAGTCCTGTATGCCGAACCTGCGTCCCTCGAGAAGATGAGCACTCTGCAGCCACCACAGCAGAGACACCCTGGCCCTCGGGGACAGGGTGATCAGCCGATGCATCTGAAGATGCGATCCGGACCACTTGTCCAACAGATCCCACTGAAAGATCCTTGCATGGAACCTGCCGAAGGGAATTGCTTCGTATGAAGCCACCATCTTTCCCAGGACTCGCGTGCAGTGATGCACCGACACCTGTTTTGGTTTCAGGAGGTCCCTGACCAGAGTCACGAGCTCCTGAGCCTTCTCCTCCGGGAGAAAAACCTTCTTCTGGCCTGTATCCAGAATCATGCCCAGGAAGGGCAGACGCGTCGTAGGAATCAGCTGCGACTTTGGGATATTCAGAATCCAGCCGTGCTGTTGCAACACTTCCTGAGAGAGTGCTACGCTGACCAACAACTGCTCTCTGGACCTCGCCTTTATAAGGAGATCGTCCAAGTACGGGATAATTATAACTCCCTTTCTTCCGAAGGAGTATCATCATTTCGGCCATTACCTTGGTAATTATCCTCGGTGCCGTGGACAGGCCAAACGGCAACGTCTGGAATTGGTAATGACAGTCCTGTACCACAAACCTGAGGTACTCCTGGTGAGGTGGGTAAATGGGGACATGCGAGTAAGCATCCTTGATGTCCAGCGACACCATAAAATCCCCCTCTTCCAGGCTTGCAATAACCGCTCTGAGCGATTCCATTTTGAACTTGAATTTCTTTATATAAGTGTTCAAGGATTTTAAATTCAGAATGTGTCTCACCGAACGGTCCGGTTTCGGTACCACAAACATTGTGGAATAGTAACCCCTTCCCTGTTGAAGGAGGGGGACCCTGATTATCACCTGCTGGAGGTACAGCTTGTGAATTGCCGCAAGTACTACCTCCCTTTCCCTGGGAGAAGCTGGCAAGGCTGATTTGAGGTAACGGCGGGGGGGAGTCGCCTCGAACTCCAGCTTGTATCCCTGAGATACAATTTTTACAGCCCAGAGATCCACCTGTGAGCGAACCCACTGGTTGCTGAAGTTTCGGAGACGCGCTCCCACCGCACCTGGCTCCGCCTGTGGAGCCCCAACGTCATGCGGTGGACTTAGTGGAAGCAGGGGAGGATTTTTGTTCCTGGGAACTGGCTGCCTGGTGCAGCTTCTTTCGTCTACCCCTGCCTCTGGCCAGAAAGGATGCGCCTCTGACCCGCTTGCCTTTCTGGGGCCGAAAGGACTGCATTTGATAATACGGTGCTTTCTTAGGCTGTGAGGAAACCTGAGGTAAAAAAGTCGACTTTCCAGCTGTTGCTGTGGATACTAGGTCCGAGAGACCGTCCCCAAACAATTCCTCACCCTTATAAGGCAAAACCTCCATGTGTTTTTTAAAATCACCATCACCTGTCCACTGCCGAGTCCATAATACTCTCCTGGCAGAAATGGACATTGCATTAATTCTAGATGCCAGCAGGCAAATGTCCCTCTGGGCATCCCGCATATATAAGACGACGTCTTTTATATGTTCTAGGGTTAGCAAAATAATATCCCTGTCGAGGGAATCAATGTTGTCTGACAGAGTATCAGTCCATGCTGCTGCAGCACTACACATCCAGGCTGAAGCAATAGCAGGTATCAGTAGAGTACCAGAGTGTGTATACACAGACTTCAGGATAGCTTCCTGCTTTCTATCCGCAGGCTCCTTTAGGGCGGCCGTATCCTGAGACGGCAGGGCCACCCTTTTAGATAAGCATGTGAGCGCCTTGTCCACCCTAGGGGATGTTTCCCAACGTAACCTGTCCGTTGGCGGGAAAGGGTACGCCATCAGTAACCTCTTAGAAATCACTAGTTTCTTATCAGGGGAACTCCACGCTTCTTCACACAATTCATTTAATTCATCAGATGGGGGAAAAGTCACTGGCTGCTTTTTCTCCCCAAACATATAAACCCTCTTGGTAGTAACCGGGTTAATGTCAGAAATGTGCAATACATCTTTCATTGCAGTAATCATGCATCGGATGGCCTTTTTAGACTGTACATTTGTATCATCATCGTCTACACTGGAGTCAGACTCCGTGTCGACATCTGTGTCCACCATCTGAGCCAGAGGGCGTTTATGAGCCCCTGACGGCTTCTGAGTCGCCTGGGCAGGCGCGGGCTGAGACCCCGGCTGTCCCAAGGCTGCTGCGTCATCGAACCTTTTATGTAAGGAGTTGACACTGTCGGTTAAGACCTTCCACATATCCATCCAATCAGGTGTCGGCCCCGACGGGGGCGACACCACACTTATCTGCCCTTGCTCCGCCTCCACGTAACCCTCCTCATCAAACATGTCGACACAGCCGTACCGACACACCACACACACACAGGGAATGCTCAGACTGAGGACAGGACCCCACAAAGTCCTTTGGGGAGACAGAGAGAGAGTATGCCAGCACACACCACAGCGCTATATAACACAGGGATTTATACTTATAATAAGTGATTTACCCAATAGCTGCTAATTTATCTTATTTGCGCCTAAATTTATGTGCCCCCCCTCTCTTTTTTACCCTTCTTGTACCTGGATACTGCAGGGGAGAGCCTGGGGAGCTGCTTCCAGCGGAGCTGTGAAGGGGAAATGGCGCTGGTGTGCTGAGGAAGAAGGCCCCGCCCCCTCAGCGGCGGGCTTCTGTCCCGCGTTTTGTGTAACTTAATGGCGGGGGTTTTTACACATATACAGTGCCAGACTGTATATGTGTCTTTTTAGTGCCAAAAGGTATTATAATTGCTGCCCAGGGAGCCCCCCCCCCCAGCGCCCTGCACCCTACAGTGACCGGAGTGTGTAAGTGTGCTGGGAGCAATGGCACACAGCTGCGGTGCTGTGCGCTACCTTAATGAAGACAGGAGTCTTCAGCCGCCGATTTCGTCGTTCATCTTCTGTCTTCTGGCTCTGCAAGGGGGACGGCGGCGCGGCTCCGGGAACGGACGATCGAGGTCAGGCCCTGTGTTCGAACCCTCTGGAGCTAATGGTGTCCAGTAGCCTAAGAAGCACAAGCTAGCTGCAAGCAGGTAGGTTTGCTTCTCTCCCCTCAGTCCCACGTAGCAGTGAGTCTGTTGCCAGCAGAAGCTCACTGAAAATAAAAAACCTAACAAATACTTTCTTTTCTAGCAAGCTCAGGAGAGCCCACTAGGAGCACCCAGCTCTGGCCGGGCACAGATTCTAACTGAGGTCTGGAGGAGGGGCATAGAGGGAGGAACCAGTGCACACCAGATAGTACCTAATCTTTCTTTTAGAGTGCCCAGTCTCCTGCGGAGCCCGTCTATTCCCCATGGTCCTTACGGAGTTCCCAGCATCCACTAGGACGTCAGAGAAATCCTATTTTCTCCTACGTCCTAGAGGATGCTGGGGTTCCAAAAGGACCATGGGGTTTATACCAAAGCTCCAGACCGGGCGGGAGAGTGCGGACAACACTGCAGCACCGATTGAGCAAACCTGAGGTCCTCATCAGCCAGGGTATCAAGCTTGTAGAACTTAGGAAAAGTGTTTGAACCCGACCAAGTAGCTGCTCGGCAAAATTGAACCGCCGAGACTCCACGGGCATCCGCCCAAGAAGAGCCCACCTTCCTGGTAGAATGGGCCTTCACCGACTTCGGTAACGGCAATCCAGCTGTAGAATGAGCCTGTCGAATCGTATCACAGATCCAGCGTGCAATAGTCTGCTTAGAAGCAGGAGCCCCAATTTTGTTGGGAGCTGACAGGATAAACAGAGACAGGATATTCAAAGCTCTGACTACCACAAGAGACTTCGAATCAGCCAAGGCTTAAGTAGCCCCAGGCACCACAATAGGTTGGTTCCTGTGAAAACGCAGAAACCACTTTAGGCAGAAATTGTTGCCAATTTCTCAATTCGGCTCTATCCACAAGGAAGATCAAAGAGGGCTCTTGTGAGGCAAAGCCGCCAATTCCGACACCCGCCTTGCGTACGCCAATGCCAATAGCATGACCACTTTTCAAGAGAGAAACTTTTTACCTTACGTAAAGGTTCCAACCAGTGTGACATAAGAAACTGCAACACCACATTAAGGTCCCATGGTGCCACTGGGGGCACAAATGGAGGTTGGAAGTGCAGCACTCCTTTCACGAAAGTCCGAACTTCTGGAAAGGTGGCCCATACTTTTTTTTTTTTTAAAGAAAATTGATAAGGCCGAAACCTGCACTTTAATGGAGCCTAACCTTAGGCCTGCATCCACACCTGCATGCAAAAAATGGAGAAAACGACCCAGCCAAAATTCTTCCGTAGGAGCCTTCTTGGGTTCACACCAAGACACATACTTCATCCAAATACGGTGGTAAATCATCGCCGTTACTCCTTTACTAGCCTGAAGCAATGTGGAAATGACTTCACCGGCAATACCCTCTCGGGCCAGGATATGGCGTTCAACCGCCAAGCCGTTAAACGCAGCCCCGGTAAATCTTGGTACACGCCCTGTCCTTGCTGTAACAGGACCATTCTTAGAGGAAGAGGCCAGGGATCTTCTATGAGTAAGTCTTGAAGATCTGGATACCAAGCCCTCCTCGGCTAGACCGGAACAATGAGGATCGCCTGAATCTTTGTTTTTCTTATGGCTATCACCTTCGGAAAGAGTGAAAGTGGAGGGAACACATAGACCGACTGAAAACACCCAAGATGTCACGAGGGGGTCCACTGCTATAGCTTGAGTGTCCCTTGACCAGGAACAACATCCCCGAAGTTTCCTGTTGAGGTGAAAACGCCCTCACGTCTAATCGAGGTATTCCCCCAAAGACTTGTCATTTCTGTGAACTTCTTGATGAAGACCCCACTCTCCTGGATGAAGATCGTGCTGAGGAAGTCTATTTCTCCGTTGTCTTCACCCGGAACGACGACCTCTAATAGAGCTTTTACCTGCCTTTCCGCTCATAGGAAACTTTTGTGGCTTCCACCATTTTCGCTCTGCTCCTCATTCCGCCCTAGTGACTTACTTACGCCACTGCTGTTCAGTTGTCCGACAGAATTAAGACGGGCAGAACACAAAGAAGATGTTCTGTTGTAAATAGCTCTTACTCCAAGAATGCTTATTGCAGGCAAGCTTTTCGGCTTGAGCTTTCCCCTTGGAAATTCTTCCCTTGGAAAAACTGCTCTCCGGCCTCGGAGATTTGTATCCATGGACACCAGGATCTAATCCTGGATCCCGAACCATCGTCCCTGTAGGAGGTGAGAACTGTGAAGCCACCACAGGAGAGATATCCTGGTCCTGTAAAATAGGAATATTTACCGGTGCATGTGCAGGTAAGACCCGGACCATATGTCCAACTGGTCCCGCAAAACAACTCTGGCATTTGACCTGCTCACCGAATGGCCCTGTAGGCCGCAACCATCTTCCGCATCAACGAAAGGTATCGACGGGTTTACACTGTTGCAAACCCGATCCGACTCTGGATCATCAGATCTCTTTCCACAGGAAAAAACAAATTCTTAACCGATCAGTATCTAAACTTATTCCCAACTCCGATCTCAGCGTCATTGGGATCAACAGCGATTCTTTGTGACGAAGAACTGTCAGAGAGAAACAACGAATTGTACCATTTGTTTCTTGACCTCGCCGCAGTCAGGAGAGCGTCCCAGTACAGAGAAAATAAGATTTTATACCTACCGGTAAATCTTTTTCTCGTAGTTCGTAGAGGATGCTGGGGACTCCGTAAGGACCATGGGGATAGACGGGCTCCGCAGGAGACATGGGCACTTTAAGAAAGACTTTAGATCTGGTGTGCACTGGCTCCTCCCTCTATGCCCCTCCTCCAGACCTCAGTTAGAGAAACTGTGCCTAGAGGAGAAGGACAGTACGAGGAAAGGATTTTTGTTAATCCAAGGGCAAGATTCATACCAGCCACACCAATCACACCGTATAACTTTTGATATACTATCCAGTTAACAGTATGAAAACGACATAGCATTAGTCCAAGACCGATGAGACTATAACATAACCCTTATTTAAGCAATAACTATATACAAGTCTTGCAGAAGTAGTCCGCACTTGGGACGGGCGCCCAGCATCCTCTACGGACTACGAGAAAAAGATTTACCGGTAGGTTTAAAATCTTATTTTCTCTTATGTCCTAGAGGATGCTGGGGACTCCGTAAGGACCATGGGGATTATACCAAAGCTCCCCAACGGGCGGGAGAGTGCGGATTACTCTGCAGCACCGATTGAGCAAACAGGAGGTCCTCCTCAGCCAGGGTATCAAACTTATAGAACTTTGCAAAGGAGTTTGAACCCGACCAAGTAGTAGCTCGGCACGGCTGTAGCGCCGAGACCCCTCCGGCAGCCGCCCAAGAAGAGCCCACCTTCCTAGTGGAATGGGCCTTGACCGATTTAGGTTACGGCAATCCTGCCGTAGAATGCGCCTGCTGAATCGTGTTACAGATCCAGCGAGCAATAGTCTACTTTAAAGCAGGGGCACCAATCTTGTTGGTTGCATACATGACAAACAGTGCTTCTGTTTTTCTGACTGTAGCCGATCTGGCCACGTAAATTTTCAAAGCCCTGACCACATCAAGGGACTGGGGATCCTCCAAGTCACGCGCAGCCACAGGCACCACAATAGTTCATATGAAAGGATGAAACCACTTTTGGCAGGAATTGAGGATGGGTCCGCAATTCCGCTCTATCCATATGGAAAACCAGATAGGGGCTTTTATGTGATAAAGCCGCTAATTCCGACACTCGCCTAGCCGAAGCCAAGGCTAATAACATGACCACCTTCCAAGTGAGATTTTTCAACTCCACCGTTTTAAGTGGTTCAAACCAGTGTGACTTAATGAAACTTAACACCACGTTAAGGTCCCAAGGCGTCACCGGAGGTCAGTGGCGGATTTAGGGGGGGGGGCACCAAGGCACGTGCCCCCCCTGTCATTTTTAATAGATGTTTTGTATTGTCCATGCTGCTGTGCGCACCCGCCCCCGACATGTCCCCCGCCGCTGTGCGCATCCGCCTCCGGCACCCGACATGTCCCCCTCAGTGGCGCACGCCCCCCTGATGAGTTGAATCTCCTGTTCTTGAGATGGAGACACAGCTGTCTCCATCTCAGGTAAAAGCCGCGATCGCGACCGCGGAGCCGCTGCACTGCAGCGGCAGCAGAGAGCTACCATAGCTCTCTACTATAAACAGTCCGGAGGGGTGAAGGGGGAGCTGCTGGCTGCTCAAGTTCCCTCCGTCCTTACAGTGCTGCTAGCGCCTGGTGGAAGGGTAATTACATACTGTAACTGTATGTATGTTTGTATTTGTAGTAATTTATGTATGTGTGTATGTATGTGATTGTGTATGTATGTTTGGGTGTGTGTTTGTGTATATGTGTTTGTGTGTTACTCTGTGTGTATTATATGGTGCAATACTGCATGTCCCTGGTGCAGTAGTTCCCTGGGTGGAGACTGGCATGCACCCCTCCATGCAGTGGAAACCAGGTGGCACTTAGTAGCCTTTGTGAGTAAATCAATGTATTACAAAAGGCATAGTGTACCGATGTTTCAATGGGCGTTTTTTTCAAGGTGCTTTACTGTAGGCTTGAAGGAAAAAAAAACGCTTTATGTGGCGTTGAAACGTCGGTACACTATGCCTTTTGTACTGTAATACATTGATTTACTCACAGAGACCGCTGAGTACCGCCTGGTTCTACTGCATGGGGGGGATGGTGGGGGGGGGGGGGCATGCCACCTATTACATATATGGAGGGCACCTTGGTATTAAGCAACATCTTCAGTGAGTGCCTATTTTTTGTCATTAGATATATATATATATATATATACATACACACACACACACACACACACACACACACACACACACACACACGTACGTGCACACATACATACATACATACATACATACACACATACATACACACACCCACACATGGAAACCCCCCTCACTAAATCCTGCGTTTGCCCCTGCCCCTGCTCTCCTCTCCTGTCACCTGCTGCTGCTGTTCTGCTCACACGGAGGAGCCGAGCAGGAGGAGGAACTTTACAGATGCAGCCCGCCGCCGCTGGGGATCTCTGCTACCGATCTCCGGCGTGGTGCTGTGCTCCCCACTGACACCACGCCGTGTACGCTGTGCAGTGAAAGTGTACTACTCACACTCTCACTCTTAGCCGCCGGCGCTGATCCTCCCCTGCCTAATAACCAAAGGGAACCTGGTGCCCGCAACGTAATGTGAAGACATCACGCCATCCGCAGCAGCTGTCTTCTCCTGTACCCTTAGGACCTGTACCCGCCATGCGCTGTCGGCTCCTTCCAGTCCTCAGGTACCAGCCAGTGGGGCAAACCTGCTGTAAGGTATTTGCTCCAAAACAATGCCCACTGCCTTGACTATAATATAATACTACAAGTGCGTGGACTGTAATATAATGCTACAAGTGCCTGTAATATAATGCTACAATGCACTTGTAGAATTATATTATATCCCATGCATTGTAGCATTATATTACAGGCACTAGTAGCATTATATTACAGTCCATGCACTTGTAGTATTATAGCAAATGTGATGCCGGGAGGGAGGCATGGGCGTGCGATATTGTCAGGGAATGCTTCATTATTTAGATTATTTTGAATAGGAAAGTATGGTTTTTTGAGAATAGTATGTACAGTCACATCATGTGTATATAATATATTTTTCTTTCCTGAAACAAATGTTTTGTCCCTGTATCTCTACCTCAGCCCCCTCACCCTCCCTGTATCTCCCCCTCAGCCCCCTCACCCTCCCTGTAGCTCACCCTCAGTGTCCCTGTCCTCATCCTGTAAATCCCCCTCAGCGCCCTTACTCTCCCCCTCACCCTCCCTGTATCTCCCCCTCAGCGCCTTTATCCTCACCCTCCCTGTAACTCCCCCTCAGAGCACTCACCCTCTCTGTAACTATCCTCAGCGCCCTTACCCTCCCCATATTTCCCCCTCAATGCCCTTACCCTCACCCTCCTTGTAACTCTCCCTCAGCACCCTCACCCTCCTTGTATCTCACCCTCAGTACCCTTACCCTCACTCTTCCTGTGACTATCACTAAGCACCCTCCCCCTCCCTGTATCTCCCCCTCAGGGGGGGGAGTGGGGGTAAACTGGGGAGAGAGAATGGTGCTGCTGTGAGCGGTCTTTTGCTGGGGGGGGAGGGAGTGGGGGAGACCTTCCTGCTGTCAATCTTCATGCGATCGCCCCTGCGATCGCTTTCTTCTGTGTTCTTGTCGTTGCCCAGCAACGGCCGTCGCTGAACAATAATGCGCCTGCGCATTGCGTCCGCTACGTATGTGCAGTTCCGACCCGTTCGCACGGCTGCGAAAACCAGCAGCGTGCGAACGTTTCGGAATGATCCCCATAAGGTATAAGAACTAACTGTGGACCTGTACCCCCTCCAGCAGTGCATTTCGATCATAGACACACTCGATACTCACATTGAGCACTTGACCACACCCCCTCACACAATTGGTCACACGCACTGAAACTTCGCCACGCCCATTCCACTTCTAACTCCACCCCTCCTTGATAGCACAACCACTTATGGTGCCCCCCCTGTCATTCTTTTCTGGATCCGCCCCTGCCGGAGGTACAAAAGGAGGCTAAATATGCAGTACTCCCTTCACAAAAGTTTGTACTTCAGGGAGAGAGGCCAATTCCTTTTGAAAGAAAATGGATAAGGCCGAAATCTGAACCTTAATAGATCCTAATTTTAGGCCGAAATTCACTCCAGTTTGCAGGAAGTGAAGGAAACGGCCCAGATGGAATTCTTCCGTAGGAGCATTCCTGGCCTCACACCAAGAAACATATTTTCGCCATATACGGTGATAATGTTTAGATGTTATGTCCTTCCTAGCCTTTATTAGCGTAGGAATGACCTCGTTCGGAATACCCTTATCCGCTAGGATCCGGCGTTCAACCGCCATGCCGTCCAACGCAGCCGCGGTAAGTCTTGGAATAGACATGGCCCCTGTTGCAACCGATCCTGTCTTAGAGGAAGAGGCCACAGATCTTCTGTGAGCATTTCCTGCAGATCCGGATACCAGGTCCTTCATGGCCAATCTGGAACAATGAGGATTGTTCTCATTCCTCTCCCTCCTACCATTCTCAACACCTTGGGTATGAGAGGAAGAGGGGGAAATACATAGACCGACTGGAACACCCACGGTGTCACTAGGGCATCTACAGCTACTGCCTGAGGGTCTCTTGACCTGGTGCAATACCTCTGTAGCTTCTCGTTGAGGCGGGACGCCATCATGTCTATCTATGGCAGTTCCCACTGACTTGCAATCTGTGCGAAGGCTTCCTAAAGAAGTCCTCTCTTGGATGCAGGTCGTGTTTGCTGAGGAAGTCTGCTTCTCAGTTGTCCACTCCCAGAATGAACTGCTGAAAATGCGCTTACATGATTTTCCGCCCAGCGGAGAATCCTGGTGGCTTCTGCCATTTCCACTCTGCTCTTTGTACCGCCTTGGCGGTTTACATGAGCCACTGCGGTGATGTTGTCTGACTGGATCAGAACCGGTAGGTCGCGAAGCAATGTTTCCGCTTGCCGAAGGGCGTTGTATATGGCCCTCAGCCAGAATCCAGTTCTGGATGGCGAACCTGCGACCCTGCAGAAGGTGAGCACTCTGCAGCCACTATAGGAGAGACACCCTGGCCCTAGGGGACAGGGTGATTAACTGATGCATCTGTAGATGTGATCCGGACCACTTGTTCCGTAGATCCCATTGGAAAGTCCTCGCATGGAACCTGCCGAAGGGAATGGCCCCGTAAGATGCCACCATCTTTCCCAGGACCCGAGTGCAGTGATGCACTAACACCTGTTTTGGCTTTAATAGGTTTTTTTTAACCAGAGTCATTAGTTCCTGGGCCTTCTCTATCGGAAGATAAACCCATTTCTGGTCTGTATTCAGAATCATACCCAAGAAGGGCAGACGAGTCATAGGAACCAACTGTGACTTCGGGATATTGAGAATCCAGCCGAGTTGCGGTGACACCTTCAGCGCAAGTGACACGCTGTTCAACAACTGCTCTTTTGATCTCACCCTTATTAGGAGATCGTCCAAGTATGGGATAATTGTGACTCCTTGCTTGCGTAGGAGCACCATCATTTCCGCAAATTACCCTGAAATTGGTAATGACAATACTGTACCGTAATTCTCAGGTACGCCTGATGGGGTGGATAAATGGGAACATGAAGGTATGCAGCCTTTATGTCTAGATACACCATAAAATCCCCCCCTTCCAGGCTGGCGATGATCGCTCTGAGCGATTCCACCTTGAATTTGAACCTTTTCAAGTATAGGTTCAGAGATTTTAATTTTAAAATAGGTCTGACCGAACCGTCCGGTTTCGGGACTACAGCCAAGGTTGAGTAATATCCCCTTCCTTGTTGAAGGAGGGGAACCTTGAGCACCACCTGTTGGAGATACAATATGTGAATTGTATTTAATATTATCTCCCTTTCTGGGGGAGAAGCCGGTAGGGCCGATAAGGAAAACCGGCGAGGAGGCACCTCTTCGAATTCCAGCTTGTAACCCTGAGAAACAATTTCTATTGCCCAGGGATCCACCTGTGAGTGAACTCAGATGTGGCTGAGGAGTCGAAGACGTGCTCCCACTGGGGCGGACTCCCTTAGCGGAGCCCCAGTGTCATGCGGTGGATTTAGTAGAGGCCGGGGAGGACTTCTGTTCCTGGGAACTAGCTGTGCCCTGCGCCCTTACCTCTGGTAAGAAAGGACGCTCCTCGTACTTTCTTGTTTTTCTGCGACCGAAAGGACTGCATTTGATAATGTCGTGCTTTCTTAGGCTGTGAGGGAATTTAAGGCAAAAGATCAGATTTACCAGCTATAGCTGTGGAGACCAGGTCCGAGAGCCCTTCTCCACACAATTCCTCACCCTTGTAAGGTAAAACCTCCATATGCCTCTTTTAGTCGGCATCACCTGTCCATTGCATGTTCCACAGGACACGTCTAGCAGAAATCGACATAGTGTTGACTCTAGAACCCAGTAGACCAATGTCTCTTTGAGCATGTCTTATATATAAGACAGCATCTTTTATATATCCTAGGGTCAATAACATGGTATCCTTATCTAGGGTTTCAATCTCCGCTGATAAGGTATCTGTCCACGCTGCTACAGCGCTATAAACCCCTGCCGACACAATCGCCGGTCTGAGTAGTGTACCAGAATGTGTGTAAATGGACTTCAAAGCACTTTTCTGCATGCTATCTGCAGGATCCCTGAGGGTAGCTGTATCTTGGTATGTCAGCGTTACCTTTTGAGTAAACGTGTCAACGCCTTCTCCACCCTAGGGGAGGATTCCCATCGTATCCTGGCCCTAGCAGGGAAAGGATACGCCATGAGAATTCTTTTGGGAAACTGCAGTTTCTTGTCTGGAGATTCCCGCTCTTTTTCACACAATTCATTTGGTTCATGAGAGGGGGGAAATGTTATCTCAGCTTTCTTCCCCTTAAACATGTGTACCCTCGTGTCAGGGACAGATGGGTCAGTGATATGCAAAACATCTTTTATTACAATAATCATATATTGAATACTTTTCTGCCAGTTTTGGCTCTAACTTTGCATCATCGTAGTCGACACTGGAGTCAGACTCCGTGTCGGTATCAGTGTCTATTATTTTGGATAGTGGGCGTTTTGAGACTCTGAAGGTCCCTGCGACATAGGGACAGACATGGGTAGATTCCTTGTCTGTTCTCTAATCTTTTGTGCAATAAATTTACCTCAGCACTTAATTCCACATATCCAGTCAGGTGTCGGCGTTGTCAACGGAGACACCACACACACACATTTGCTCCATCTCCTCCTTAGAAGAGCCTTTTAACTCAGACATGTCGACACACACTCAGGGAATCCTCTTATCTGAAGACAGTTCCCCCACAAGGCCCTTTGGAGAGACAGAGAGAGAGTATGCCAGCACACACCCAGCGCTAATACCCCAGGAAAAACACACAATGTGTTTACCCAGTAGCGCTGTAATACTATTATTTGCTGCCAAATATGTGCGCCCCCTCTTCTCTGAAACCCCCTTTCACTGTGGATAAGCAAGGGAGAGTCTGGGGAGCTTCCTCTCAGCAGTGCTGTGGAGAAAATGGCGCTGGTGAGTGCTGAGGGAGAAGCCCCGCCCCCTCGGCGGTGGGCTTCTGTCCCGCTTAAATATAATAAAAACTGGCGGGGGCTCTTTATATATACAGTGCCTAGCTGTACATATATCTCTTTTGCCAGAAATGAGGTTTATATTGCTGCCCAGGGCGCCCCCCCTGCGCCCTTACACATACTTGCCTACATGATATTTCTCCTCTCCGGGAGAAGCCTGGAGAGGAGATGCTGCAGGAGTCTTCGGGGGGCGGGGGCGGACTGTGACATCACCAAGCCCCGCCCCTCACTGGAAAATGCCACGATTTGCGGGTCTGCGGGAAGGGGGCGGGGCTAAAATGATGCGATTTGCATCATTTGAACCCCTTCCCCACCCAACGGACCCGCGAATACAGGAGATTATCTCTCCATCCTGCCCGCATCACTAGGGTGCGAGCAGGATGCGGGAGACCTGCCCACTCTTCCGGGGGTGCGGGGGGCTACCCCAAAAAACAGGAGCCTCCCGCAGCTTCCGGGAGAGTAGGTAAGTATGCCCTTACAGTGACTGCCGTGTGTGAGGTGTGTGGGAGCAATGGCGCACAGCTGCACTGCTGTGCGTTACCTCAGTGAAGATCATGAAGTCTTCTGCCGCCTCTGAAGTCTTCTTTTCTTCTCATATTCACCCGGCTTCTATCTTCCGGCTCTGTGAGGAGGACGGCGGCGCGGCTCCGGGACGAACTCCAGGGTGAGACCTGTGTTCTGACTCCCTCTGGAGCTAATGGTGTCCAGTAGCCTAAGAAGCAGGGCCTTGAAACTCACAGAAGTAGGTCTGCTTCTCTCCCCTCAGTCCCTCGATGCAGGGAGTCTGTTGCCAGCAGGCTCCCTGAAAATAAAAAACCTAACAAATATACTTTCTGTCAGGAAGCTCAGGAGAGCTCCCTGAAGTGCACCCATCTCCTCTGGGCACAGTATCAAACTGAGGTCTGGAGGAGGGGCATAGAGGAAGGAGCCAGTGCACACCAGATCTAAAGTCTTTCTTAAAGTGCCCATGTCTCCTGCGGAGCCCGTCTATCCCCATGGTCCTTACGGAGTCCCCAGCATCCTCTAGGACATAAGAGAAATAATGGCTCTTACTATAGAAGGAAACTATCATACCACCATCACTCAGGTGAAATGGCAATGACAATCCTGAATAGCAAAAATAGGTAAGTTTAACACCGCACTTAAAACCTCTTTCTTCTTTTACAGGTCGGAAATCCCTGCCCTGAGAGATTCCAACTTGTAGTTCAACTTCTTAAGAAGAAATCTTTTTGGGATTGTTCTGACCGAGCTGTCCGGTCTCAGAAGCACGAAAAAACCTAAATAACAGCTTATTCCCTTTTTTTTTTTTTTTTTACAGGGACAGCAGGACAATGTCCTGATCCTGAACCAAGCTTTGTATGGCGTTGCCTACTACCTCCCCGTTTATAGGAGAATCGGTAAGATCTATTTTAAAAATCAGCGAGGGGAATCATCTGGAAACTTGAGCATGTCCCCCTATGGACTGTATTCTTAACTCACTGTGTCAAGTCCATTCCAGGACTGACTGAGGAGTATTAGACGAGTTCCCACCGGTGTGGGCTCCAGCAAGATAGACCCAGCGATCTGCGGCGGAAGTGGTAGAAACAGAGGACGGTATCTTGCTCTGCGAACTTGAAAAGGCCGCAGACCTCTTACCTTTTCACCTTCCTCTACCTGCAAAGAAGGGGAAAACAAAACGGTATCTAACCGGTCAAAATGACTGCATCCCACAAAAAATGCGTCACCAACCGTTGTGAGGGAACATAGCTCAGGACGGTAGACATACCAGTGGTATCTGCCGAGATCCATTTAACCAAGCCATCCCCAAACCAGATTATCCCTTCATAGGGAAGATGCTCCAGTATTTCTCGGAGTCAGTGCATACCTCTTGTAGTCGCACGGCAGCATGCTGCAATGTTCTAGATAAGACCCAAGGAATATCCCATTTCTCCCCAGGGTAATTATATCGGATAACAAGGTAACCGACCATCTTTGAATACAAGTACACCCCCATGCGCATGTAATGCAAATATCATCAAAGCATATAATTAAAATTATAACTTAGCTTCCTGTATACGATCCTTGGTGACAGGGCCCCGTGCAGACCAGGGGTAGACATTCTCTTTATTCTATCCACTGCGGGAGAAGAATAAACACTCGGACTCCTCGTGAGGATTCAAGACCATCTTGTCATGGCTGACCTAGAGCTTCATCAACAGAGCGACCAGCACATGAGAAGGAATAACATTACTTCAGCATTCATAATAAATTGTAATATAACTGTACACATTTAAATACACATATATACACATATACCTATATATACATCTCGTATATATATATATATATATATATATATATATAAAATCTGTCAGGAACATCAGGGTCCCTAGTGACATTTATGTGTTCTGAATGTGTATGAACATGTACTGAATGCCAATGTTGTGGATCTAATCAGGAAACATTATGGCAGACATAGAACATAGTATTCATGTCGACAACAGGGAGTAGTGACTGGGCAAAATAACATTTTTGTGACCCCGAAGGATCTGAGGGAAACATATACCTAATTTCACTAGGACGCCCCCACAAAATACTATCACGTCTGTGCTCGAGCTACAGCTCACTGCAAGGTACCGTACATATATACACCTACAGGTATAGGTTTTTTATATATATTTTTACACCCAGTCATCATAGTTGGTGCCGACAGGGTCACCCACATACTTCTGTGTTCCCCAAACAGTGCTTACTTTGGCAAAGCTTACCACTACTGACATGCTGACACTTAATCTCATGAATCAAGTACCATCTGGAGTCGGCACTGCCGACAAAGGGATACCCATATTTGTTTGCTGTAGATCACTCACACATGTCGACACACGTGTACTAAACACCGACCAGCATTGCTAACATGGGCAGATTTCTGACAGGGAAACCACAGAAAACTCTAACCAACTCTGTGTACACACGCACGTTATATACATATATCTATAGTGTCTCATGGTGAACCAATAATTGCACTACATAACTGTGCCCCCCCCCCCCCCCCCCCCCTCATTTTACACTGTTGGGTGTTTTGGCGGGCCCAGCATCTCTGTGAGGAGAAAATGGCGCTGTACAGAGTTGTGAGGGCTAAGCCACGCCCCCTTCTCAGCGCGCTTCAGCCCCGCTATCTTTTTACAGTTTTATACTGGCGGGGGTCCGTATACAGTGCCTATGCACTCTATACATTTTTGCCAGGGTTAAACTGTGAGGTATATTGCTGACCAGGGAGCCCCCCCTGCGCCCTGCACCCTTGTAGTGCCGCTGGTATGTGGGAGCAATGGCGCGCAGCACGTCCGCTGCGCGTTACCTCCGAGACACTGAAGTCTTCCGCCGTCACTGAAATCTTCTGTTCTTCTAATACTCACCCGGCTTCTTTCTTCTGGCTTTGTGAGGGGGGTGACGGCGCGGCTCCGGGAACGAGCAGCTAGGCGAACCAAGTGATCAGACCCTCTGGAGCTAATGGTGTCCAGTAGCCTAAGAAGCAGAGCCCTTGAACTCAGAAGAAGTAGGTCTGCTTCTCTCCCCTCATTCCCACGATGCAGGGAGCCTGTAGCCAGCAGGTCTCCCTGAAAATAAGAAATCTAACATAAAGTCTTTTCAGAGAAACTCAGGAGAGCTCCCCTAGTGTGTGCCCAGTCTCCTCTGGGCACAGAGTCTAACTGAAGTCTGGAGGAGGGGCATAGAGGGAGGAGCCAGTTCACACCCATTCAAAGTCTTATAGTGTGCTTATGTCTCCTGCAGATCCCGTCTATACCCCATGGTCCTTTTGGAACCCCAGCATCCTCTAGGACGTAGGAGAAATATAGCTAACAATAGCACAGGCAAACCACAGAATAAGGCCCAGATTTATCAAGCTTTGGAGAGCGATAAATTGCACAGTGATAAATGGGTAAATGTATTACCCTGCAATATGGGGAAGAAGCAGTATCGGCACACGTTATGTGCGCAGATACCGCTTCTCCCCCATGTAAGACACTGGCGGCGCGGGCACAGTGAAAGTGGTGCTATGCGCCCCCGTCCATATCGGCGCTGCTATCTAATAGATAGCAGGCCAATATGCACGGGCAATGTATGAACGTTCTGACACCTGCAGCTGTCAATTTTGACAGCTGCAGGTGGCGATGCCCATTCACCACAGCAGGGACAGAGCTGTTATTGGCGGTGCCGGGTGCCGGCTCAGGAGTGCGCAAGGGATCTCACGAGAGTAGTGAATCCCGCGCATGCACACTGGAGCCAGCCGGGCAGGAGACACAGCGCTTCCGCACTAAGCTGATGCGCTGTGCACTCAGGGGAGCATCGCCGGAGGGGGAAGGTTTCACTCCCCCACTTCGGCAAACAAGATGTTAGTACATTGTGTCGATGTCCCTTCCTGCTTCGCCTAGGGAATGAGGCGAAGCAGGAAGTGTTATAGCGGAACGATGCTTGCCGCTATAATACATTTACCCAAAAGTACCAACCAACTAGCTCCTAATGGTTATGTTACAGGCTGTGGGGGGTAATTCCAAGTTGATCGCAGCAGGAATTCTGTTAGCAATTGGACAAAACCATGTGCACTGCAGGGGAGGCAGATATAACATGTGCAGAGAGAGTTAGATTTGGGTGGGGTGTGTTCAATCTGCAATCTAATTTGCAGTGTAAAAATAAAGCAGCCAGTATTTACCCTGCACAGAAATAAAATAACCCACCCAAATCTAACTCTCGCTGCAAATGTTATATCTGCCACACCTGCAGTGCACATGGGCCCTCATTCCGAGTTGTTCGCTCGGTATTTTTCATCGCATCGCAGTGAAAATCCGCTTAGTACGCATGCGCAATGTTCGCACTGCGACTGCGCCAAGTAACTTTACTATGAAGAAAGTAATTTTACTCACGGCTTTTTCTTCGCTCCGGCGATCGTAATGTGATTGACAGGAAATGGGTGTTACTGGGCGGAAACACGGCGTTTCAGGGGCGTGTGGCTGAAAACGCTACCGTTTCCGGAAAAAACGCAGGAGTGGCCGGGGAAACGGTGGGAGTGCCTGGGCGAACGCTGGGTGTGTTTGTGACGTCAACCAGGAACGACAAGCACTGAACTGATCGCACAGGCAGAGTAAGTCTGAAGCTACTCAGAAACTGCTAAGTAGTTAGTAATCGCAATATTGCGCATACATCGGTCGCAATTTTAAGAAGCTAAGATTCACTCCCAGTAGGCGGCGGCTTAGCGTGTGTAACTCTGCTAAATTCGCCTTGCGACCGATCAACTCGGAATGAGGGCCCTGGTTTTGCCCAACTGCTAAAAATTTTCCTGCTGCGATCAACTTGGAATTACCCCCTGTGTTTGAAAAAAAAAGTTAGGAGCTAATTGGTTGGTACTTTATCACCGTGCAATTTATCACTCTCCAAGGTTTGATAAATCTGGGCCCAAGTAAGAAAGAAAAAGCAAAGTAATTAATAAAATGATGCATAACTGGCCTGTAATGGGGAGCTGTCACATAGGCATCATTTTGTGAGGGCGTGTCATTGGCTCTCCAGGCTATGCAAAGTTAGATGCAAGTGTAGATACGCCTGTTCCTACGTGTACAAAGTATAGGCTGCACTGATGCTGAGGACTACAAATAATTTAAAAATAATTATAACCAAATATTTTATATATATATATATATATATATATATATATATACACACACACATACATATATAAATTTTAGAGATGTGCGGCGGGCACTTTTTGTGTTTTGTGTTTTGGTTCTAATTCCCTGCTCGTGTTTTGGTTTGCTTTTGCCAAAACCACCCTTTCATGTTTTGGTTTTGGATCTGGATGATTTTTAAAAAAAACATAAAAACAGCTAAAATCACAGAATTTGGGGGGTCATTTTGATCCTACGGTATTAGTAACCTCAATAACATTCATTTCCACTCATTTCCAGTCTATTCTGAACACCTCACACCTCACAATATTGTTTTTAGGCCAAAAGGTTGCACCGAGGTGGCTGTATGACTAAACTAAGCGGCACAAACACCTGGCCCATCTAGGAGTGGCACTGCAGTGGCAGACAGGATGGCAGTTTTAAAAAATAGGCCCCAAACACCACATGATGCAAAGAAAAAGAGGTGCACCGAGGTTGCTGTATGACTAAGCTAAGCAACACAACCACCTGGCCCATCTAGTAGTGGCATGCAGTGGCTGAATGTCGAAAGTGGCCCGCAATTTTTCAGTCCACTGACAGCATCTCCAGCACGCCCCTGGCAATTTTTTAAAAAATTCTGCAATTGGTGGACTTATACGGCAGTACCCCTGGACTAATACAGCGGTACGCCTGGACTGCAGTGTCAGACAGGATGGCACTTTAAAAAACCATGCCCCAAACAGCACATGATGCAAAGATGAAAAAGAGGTGCACCAATGTTGCTGTATGACTAAGCTAAGCGACACAAGTGTGCGGCACAAACACCTGGCCCATCTAGGAGTGGCACTGCAGTGTCAGACAGGAGGGCAGATATAAAAAAAAAGGCCCCAAACAGCACATCATGCAAATATGAAAAATAGGTGCAATGAGGTTGCTGTATGACTAAGCTAAGCGACACAAACACCTGGCCCATCTAGGAGTGGCACTGCAGTGTCAGACAGGAGGGCAGATATAAAAAAAAAGGCCCCAAAGAGCACATCATGCAAAGATGTAAAAGAGGTGCAATGAGGTAGCTGTATGACTAAGCTAAGTGACACAAACAATTGGCCCACCTAGGAGTGGCATTGCAGTGTCAGACAGGAGGGCACTTAAAAAAAATAGTACCCAAACAGCACATCATGCCAAGAAATAAAAGAGGGCAATGACGTAGCTATATGACTAAGCTAAGCAACACAAGTGTGCGGCACAAACACCTGGCCCATCTAGGGTTGGCACTGCAGTCCCACTGCACTAATGGCGGATACCGGACAAACGTCTAACACCAGCATAGTTGTTATGGCCTCAGTAATCCGCTTTGCAACAGGGTATATATATATATATATATATATATATATATATATACACACGGCAGTATCACTGGACTGGATTTATACGCCAGTACCACTGTAATTATACGGCAGGATCACCGGAGTTATACGGCAGGATCACTGTAATTATACACCAGTGCCACTGTAATTATACGGCAGGATTACTGGAATTATACGGCAGGATTACTGGAATTATACGGTAGGATTACTGGATTTATACGGCAGGGTCACTGTAATTATACGGCAGGATCACTGTAATTATACGCCAGTACCACTGTAATTATACGGCAGGATCACTGTAATTATACGCCAGTACCACTGTAATTATACGGCAGGATTACTGGAATTATACGGCAGGATTACTGTAATTATACGGCAGGGTCACTGTAATTATACGGCAGGGTCACTGTAATTATACGGCAGGATCACTGTAATTATACGCCAGTACCACTGTAATTATACGGCAGGATTACTGGAATTATACGGCAGGATTACTGTAATTATACGGCAGGGTCACTGTAATTATATGGCAGGATCACTGTAATTATACGGCAGGATCACTGTAATTATACGCCAGTACCACTGTAATTATACGGCAGGATTACTGGAATTATACGGCAGGATCACTGGAAATATACGGCAGGATCACTGGAATTATACGGCAGGATCACTGAATTTATACGGCAGTACCGCTGAACATATACGGCAGGATAACTGGACATATACGGCAGCACAGGGACACAACCACTGGACTGATGCAGGACCACACAGCACCACTGCAATGGACTGGATTTATACAGCAGCACTGGACATAAGGCAGCAGAGGACACCACTGTGACTGATCACTGGACTGACTGATGCACAGGACACTACCACTGGTCTGATGCAGGACAACACAGCAACACTGTAAGGGACTTATTATACAGCAGCACTGAACATATGGCAGCAGAGGATACCACCACTGTAACTGGACTGATGCAGCACAATACACCACCACTGAACTGATGCAGCACAACACAGCACCCTATACAGCAGCACTGGACATATGGTAGCAGAGGACACCACCACTGTGACTGGACTGATGCAGCACAATACAGCACCACTGAACTGATGCAGCACAACACAGCACCACTGGACTGATGCAGCATAACACAGCACCCTATACAGCAGCACTGGACATATGGCTGCAGAGGACACAACCACTGTGACTGGACAGATGCAGCACAAAATACGGACACTGAGAGAACGGAGACAAGTCCTCTCTGTACACTCTCCAATGCCGGAGTGAAAATGGTGCGATGCGCGGCTCCTTATATGGAATCCAAACCCCACGATAATCCGACAGCGGGATGATGACGTTTTGCCTCGTTCTGGTTTCCGAGTCAGGCGGGAAAACCCGAGCCTGACTCGGATCCAGGCTCAGGTAGTGAAGTCCGGTAGGATTCGGTTCTCCGAGAACCGAACCCACTCATCTCTAATATTATATATATATACATATTCTACATATTCGGCCACTTATATCCAAGCGATCCAAAATGACAACCATACCGTCTATTTTTTACTAAGTTACAAAGTAATGGAAAGTTCCTCACATTTTTTTACTCCCACCTCTTATTTTGCTAAAACCTTTTCTGTGGTTTTCGAGCCATTTTGTCCTCACCTCTTGCTGCTCGCACCTGGCTCAGTGTTGTTTCAACTACAGTAAATCGTTAACAAGGTCAATTTATAGTTGTAAACATCCTCTTCAATCTCTCCCCCCAAAAAACAGCCCACCTTCATGGGCTCTTAGCTAAAGTGCAGCGCCATGACTTAAAAGGTATTAATGTTAGGTGTCTGCGCTGGTTTGACCCACAGCCCTTTCTCCAACAAGCAGATTAACCTGTAATGGCGAGTGCCTGGTTTGGTGATCCGCAGGGGACACTGAAGTGAAGCACTTTGCTGGGCAGGAACCTGATGGGAATTTATTTGGGCTGTGAGTAGCTTTTAAAAGACCACATAGGTATGAGGCAGATTTGGAACTGCGGGTGGTGATAGGTACGGGTGTATATTATCTTGGCAGTATCCCATAATGTGAAATACACTGGGAAAGTTAAATAGAACTCATACAGAAAAGTTTAAAGTTGCTGAGCTATAACTATAGAATCTTCTACTTTAGTTTTTCCTTTAGAAAGTGGTGATAATAGTGACAAATTACTTTTTTTTCTACAGACGACACTATTAGCCCACTGGTGACAACACTGTTGTGACCCAAAGTATAATAATTATTATTATTGTTTATTTACAGGGCGCCACTGAGGATAAGGAAGATAGGATTTAAGGGGGATCATTTGCATAGTAAACCATAGGGCAACTGTAACACAAATTGGCACCCGCAGGCAGGGGTGTATCTAGGGGTCCAAGTGCCCCTGGCAAAGTAAGGGACTGCCTCCCCATATTCTCCCTTCACTATGTTACCCCCCCCCCCCCCTACCAAATGCACCGCCCTAGTAATTACGACCCTGTGATTACTATGTGAATTTACCCCCTGTCCGCAAGCTGGAGTCACAAATGGCACTGCCAGGGGTGCTCTCCCCCCACTCTGTCCGCAGAGTATGCACCTAGATAAGGGACTGCACATAAATTTGCATGACAAGATGGCAGAGTTTACAAAAGCAAGCATCTGCTGGAGCAGGAGAAAACGAGTTTTATGGTAAGAACTCTGCTGCGGGGTACACTGGGCTCCACAAGTCTGGACAATGGGGATGTCCTAAAGCAGTTCCTTATGGGAAGGGACGCACAGTAGTGGGCACAAGAACCCGGCGTCCAAAGGAAGCATCCTGGGAAGCGACAGTATCGAAGGCATAGAACCTTATGAACGTGTTCCCGGAGGACCACGTAGCCGCCTTGCACAATTGATCAAGGGTCGCACCACGTTGGGCCGCCCAAGAAGGTCCAGCAGACCGAGTAGAATGGGCCGTAATACGAACAGGAGCTGACAGACCAGCCTTCACATAAGCATGCGCAATCACCATTCTAATCCACCTGGCCAGGGTCTGCTTGTGAGCAGGCCAGCCACATTTGTGAAATCCAAACAAAACAAAGAGAGAATCAGACTTTCGAATAGAAGCAGTTCTCTTCACATAGATACGGAGAGCCCGTACCACATCCAAAGACCGCTCTTTGAGAGACAAATCAGGAGAGACAAAAGCTGGAACCACAATCTCCTGATTAAGGTGGAACGAAGAAACCACCTTAGGTAAATATCCGGGACGAGTCCTAAGAACCGCCCGGTCACGGTGAAAAATCAGATATGGGGAACTACAAGACAAGGCACCCAAATCCGACACTCTTCTAGCAGAGGCAATAGCCAGCAAGACCACCACCTTAAGGGAAAGCCACTTAAGGTCAGCTGAACCAAGAGGTTCAAATGGAGGCTCCTGCAATGCCTCCAAAACCACCGATAAGTCCCTAAGGAGCCACAGGCGGGACATAGGGAGGTTGGATACGCAATACACCCTGAGTGAAAGTATGAACATCAGGTAAAGTCGCAATTTTTCTCTGAAAAACCACACCGACAAGGCAGAAATATGAACCTTGAGGGAGGCCAGACGCAAGCCTAAATCTAGGCCCTGCTGTAGAAAAGCCAAAAGTTTGGCTGTACTAAACTTGGAAGCGTCATAATGGTTAGATGCGCACCAAACAAAGTAGGAATGCCAGACCCAATGGTAAATCCGAGCAGAGGCCGGTTTCTGGGCCCGCAACATAGTTTTAATGACCTCTTCAGAAAAACCCTTAGCTCTTAAGACGGAAGCTTCAAGAGCCACGCCGTCAAAGACAGCCGGGCTAGGTCCTGGTAGACACAGGGGCCCTGAACGAGGAGGTCTGGGCGTTGTGGAAGTAGAAGTGGACGCTCTGACGATAGGCCTTGCAGGTCTGAGAACCAGTGCCGTCTGGGCCACGCCGGAGCTATGAGAAGCAGATTTCCTTTTTCTTGCTTGAACTTCCGAATTACCCTGAGCAGGAGTGACACCGGAGGGAACACGTACGGCAGCCGAAACCTCCACGGCACTGCCAGCGCATCCACGAATGCTGCTTGAGGATCTCTTACTAGATCTCGGCGTTAAGCAGACACAAATCAAATATGATCCTGAGTTCCCAACTAAATATTACTTATTATTGGAGCCAGGGGTGTAGATAGCAATCACATGGGGCAAAATTAGAAATCGCAGGACCCATGACAACATTTAGAGCAGTGGTTCTCAAACTCGGTCCTCAGGACCCCACACAGTGCATGTTTTGCAGGTAACCCAGCAAGTGCACAGGTGTATTCATTATTCACTGACACATTTTAAAAGGTCCACAGGTGGAGCAAATGATTTCACTTGTGATTCTGTGAGGAGACCTGCAAAACATGCACCGTGTGGGGTCCTGAGGACCGAGTTTGAGAACCTGTGATTTAGAGCAATGGGCTCGACAATCTAAATCTACTTAGTGGTCCACATTTTACAAAAAAAATAAAAAATTTTTATATATATATATTAGAGATGAGCGGGTTCGGTTCGTTGAGATCCGAACCCCCCCGAACTTCACCCATTTTACACGGTTCCGAGGCATCCTCGGATCATCCCGCCTTGCTCAGTTAACCAGAACGCGCCCGAATGTCATCATCCCGCTGTCGGATTCTCGCGAGATTCGTATTCTATATAAGGAGCCGCGCGTCGCCGCCATTTTCACTCGTGCATTGGAGATTGAACGGAGAGGACGTGGCAGCGTTCTCTCCCCTGAAAAGCTCCGTAATCTGTGCTCAGTGTGCTGAAAATATCTGTGCTCAGTGTGCTGCAAATAATCTGTGCTCAGTGTGCTGAAAATATCTACGTTCTCTGCCTGAAAACGCTCCATATCTGTGCTCAGTGTGCTGCAAATCTCTGTGCTCAGTGTGATGCATTGTGGGGACTGGGGACCACCAGTATAATAATATATACTATTCTATAGCTTCTATACTGCTTGTCAGGACACATGTGTCACAGTTACACCGCTCTGTACTGATATATATATATATATATACAGTAAATGTAATATATATACTATTCTATAGCTTCTATACTGCTTGTCAGGACACGTGTCACAGTTACACCGCTCTGTATTGATATATATATACAGTAATATATATATACTATTCTATAGCTTCTATACTGCTTGTCAGGACACGTGTCACAGTTACACCGCTCTGTACTGATAGATATATATATATACAGTAATCAGTGGCAAACGCAGGATTATGAAAGGGGGGTTTCCAAATAATTGGTAACAGACCAATGAAAAAAAGTCGAACCAGAATAAGCTTGCAACATAGGGGGGTATCCAATTATATCCGATTAGCTTTCGGCTTGTAAAAAAGGGACTCATATAGCGATTAATGGCCGATGGTCATTGTAGCGGTATCCAATTAGGGTCCATTTTCATCATCCGATAACGGGCCCGCGATCGCACAAAAACACATGGGATCAGGGATAAATCCCCAATCCCATGTGTTATTGCAGCTCTGGCAGCTGCTTATCGCGGACTATGCAAAAGCATAATCCATGATAAATGCCAGTATTGGGGGTAAAAAGATAGACCCCGGCGATACAATTTATCGTTTTCAGTATGTAATATACTGTAAGTGCAGGTGCCTTCCTTAATAAGGAAACTCCAGGGTGGCGTCTCCAGAATATACAATTGAATAGCAGGCGGTACTCATTGCAGGAATAATCAGACAAGAGACGAAGGGTTCACCTACATATCAATGTTATTCAATTCAACATTAGGTGGTCTGGCTCCCTCCATGACGCCAATGTTGGCGACCCCGTGTGATGACATTCTTCTGCGCCGCCAGGATCTGCAATCAGATAGCGCCATGGATACTTCGGATAGATAAGTCCTTTACAATTTGATGAAAATATTGAATTGAATAACATTGAAACTTCAGTGAATGCCTCATTTCTTGCCTGATTTTTCCTGCAATGAGTCTAGGATGTGACTGGGGCCCTGAGTTTACACACAACAACAAACTTAGAAAGACACCCCCCCTTCCTCCATAAACAGAAAGAGCAGCCACTATCATCCCTCCCAAAGCACCCCCCCCCCTTTATAGACAATCAGAGTAGGCACCGTGATCAGCCCCCCCCCCCCCCCCACACCCCTTTATAGACAGTGCAGGCACCATTCATGTTCAAACACCCCCATCACCCCCCCCCCCCCCCCCCCCCCATGGACAGACAGCGCAATCATTCCTCAGCCCATCCAACCCGAATCCTAGCCCCCTCCCACCTGTCGGGTCCCCGCACTCACATGCAGATCAAAGACCGGCACCCACATCACTTGGTCCTCGCTGCTGAGTGCCCTGGCGGGGAGTGAAGACACACAAGGGACAAGACGGGCAGCGGAGCGGCACGCTGCTACCATGCGCCTCTCACCTCTCCAGCCGCAGATTAGCCTCAGAGGAGCTGCTCCCCCTGCTCGTCAGCAGCCAGCCTCTCAGTGTATATGTCATGGAGGCAGCTGCTGCAGCAGGCGTAGAGAGTCACAGTGCGTGCGGTGCGGCTGATCTCCGATGTAGGTATTGTGTTTAAAAAAAAGAAATTTCGGACAGCACTTGATTGGCAGCCAGGGGGGGGGTTTCTAGGTACTCGGAACCCCCCCCTGCGTGCGCGTATGGTAATATATATACTATTCTATAGCTTTTATACTGCTTGTCAGGACACATGTGTCACAGTTACACCGCTCTGTACTGATATATATATATACAGTAATATATATACTATTCTATAGCTTCTATACTGCTTGTCAGGACACATGTGTCACAGTTACACCGCTCTGTACTGATATATATATATATACAGTAATAATAAGAATTTACTTACCGATAATTCTATTTCTCGTAGTCCGTAGTGGATGCTGGGGACTCCGTCAGGACCATGGGGAATAGCGGCTCCGCAGGAGACAGGGCACAAAAATAAAGCTTTAGGATTAGGTGGTGTGTACTGGCTCCTCCCCCTATGACCCTCCTCCAAGCCTCAGTTAGGATACTGTGCCCGGACGAGCGTACACAATAAGGAAGGATATTGAATCCCGGGTAAGACTCATACCAGCCACACCAATCACACCGTATAACTTGTGATCTGAACCCAGTTAACAGTATGACAAACGTAGGAGCCTCTGAAAATACGGCTCACAACAATAACAACCCGAATTTGTTTGTAACAATAACTATGTACAAGTATTGCAGACAATCCGCACTTGGGATGGGCGCCCAGCATCCACTACGGACTACGAGAAATAGAATTATCGGTAAGTAAATTCTTATTTTCTCTAACGTCCTAAGTGGATGCTGGGGACTCCGTCAGGACCATGGGGATTATACCAAAGCTCCCAAACGGGCGGGAGAGTGCGGATGACTCTGCAGCACCGAATGAGAGAACTCAAGGTCCTCCTCAGCCAGGGTATCAAATTTGTAGAATTTTGCAAACGTGTTTGCCCCTGACCAAGTAGCAGCTCGGCAGAGTTGTAATGCCGAGACCCCCCGGGCAGCCGCCCAGGATGAGCCCACTTTCCTTGTGGAATGGGCCTTGACAGATTTAGGTTGTGGCAAGCCTGCCACAGAATGTGCAAGTTGAATTGTGCTACAAATCCAACGAGCAATCGTCTGCTTAGAAGCAGGAGCACCCATCTTGTTGGGTGCATACAATATGAACAGTGAGTCAGACTTTCTGACTCCCGCCGTTCTTGAAATATATATTTTCAATGCCCGGACCACGTCCAACAACTTGGAATCCTCCAAATCGTTAGTAGCCGCAGGCACCACAATAGGCTGGTTCAGGTGAAACGCTGACACCACCTTAGGCAGAAAATGAGGACGCGTCCGCAGTTCTGCCCTGTCCGTATGGAAAATCAGATATGGGCTCTTATATGATAAAGCCGCCAATTCTGATACTCTCCTGGCTGAAGCCAGGGCCAGTAGCATGGTTACTTTCCATGTAAGATACTTCAACTCCACCGATTTGAGCGGCTCAAACCAATGGGATTTGAGAAAATCCAAGACTACATTAAGATCCCACGGTGCCACTGGGGGCACAACCAGGGGCTGTATATGTAGTACTCCTTTTACAAAAGTCTGGACTTCAGGAACTGAAGCCAATTCTTTCTGGAAGAAAATCGACAGGGCCGAAATTTGAACCTTAATGGACCCCAATTTGAGGCCCATAGACAATCCTGTTTGCAGGAAATGTAGGAATCGACCCAGTTGAAATTCCTCCGTGGGGGCCTTCCTGGCCTCACACCACGCAACATATTTTCTCCAAATGCGGTGATAATGTTGTGCAGTCACCTCCTTCCTGGCTTTTACCAGTGTAGGAATGACCTCTTCCGGAATGCCCTTTTCCCTTAGAATTCGGCGTTCAACCGCCATGCCGTCAAACGCAGCCGCGGTAAGTCTTGGAATAGACACGGCCCCTGCTGAAGCAGGTCCCGTCTTAGAGGTAGAGGCCACGGATCCTCCGTGAGCATCTCTTGAAGTTCCGGGTACCAAGTTCTTCTTGGCCAATCCGGAGCCACTAGTATCGTTCTTACTCCCTTTTGCCGTATAATTCTCAGTACTTTTGGTATGAGAGGCAGAGGAGGGAACACATACACTGACTGGAACACCCACGGTGTTACCAGAGCGTCCACAGCTATTGCCTGAGGGTCTCTTGACCTGGCGCAATACCTGTCCAGTTTTTTGTTGAGGCGGGACGCCATCATATCCACCATTGGTTTTTCCCAACGGTTCACAATCATGTGGAAGACTTCTGGATGAAGTCCCCACTCTCCCGGGTGTAGATCGTGTCTGCTGAGGAAGTCTGCTTCCCAGTTGTCCACTCCCGGAATGAATACTGCTGACAGTGCTATCACATGATCTTCCGCCCAGCGAAGAATCCTTGCAGCTTCTGCCATTGCTGTCCTGCTTCTTGTGCCGCCCTGTCTGTTTACGTGGGCGACTGCCGTGATGTTGTCCGACTGGATCAACACCGGCTGACCCTGAAGCAGGGGTTTTGCCAGACTTAGAGCATTGTAAATCGCTCTTAGCTCCAGTATATTTATGTGAAGAGACATCTCCAGGCTTGACCATACTCCCTGGAAGTTTCTTCCCTGTGTGACCGCTCCCCAGCCTCTCAGACTGGCATCCGTGGTCACCAGGACCCAGTCCTGTATGCCGAATCTGCGGCCCTCTAACAGATGAGCACTCTGCAACCACCACAGAAGAGACACCCTTGTCCGTGGCGATAAGGTTATCCGCTGATGCATCTGCAGATGTGATCCGGACCATTTGTCCAGCAGATCCCACTGAAAAGTTCGTGCGTGGAATCTGCCGAATGGAATCGCTTCGTAAGAAGCCACCATCTTTCCCAGGACTCTTGTGCATTGATGCACAGACACTTTCCCTGGTTTTAGGAGGTTCCTGACAAGTTCGGATAACTCCCTGGCTTTCTCCTCCGGAAGAAACACCTTTTTCTGAACCGTGTCCAGAATCATTCCCAGGAACAGCAGACGTGTCGTCGGGGTCAACTGAGATTTTGGAAAATTCAGAATCCACCCGTGTTGTTGCAGCACTAGTTGGGTTAGTGCTACTCCGTCCTCCAGCTGTTCTCTGGACCTTGCCCTTATCAGGAGATCGTCCAAGTAAGGGATAATTAATACGCCTCTTCTTCGCAGAAGAATCATCATTTCGGCCATTACCTTGGTAAAGACCCGAGGTGCCGTGGACAATCCAAACGGCAGCGTCTGAAACTGATAATGACAGTTTTGCACCACGAACCTGAGGTACCCTTGATGTGAAGGGCAAATTGGGACATGCAGGTAAGCATCCTTTATGTCCAGGGACACCATAAAGTCCCCTTCTTCCAGATTCGCTATCACTGCTCTGAGTGACTCCATCTTGAACTTGAATTTTTGTATGTACAGGTTCAAAGATTTCAGATTTAGAATAGGTCTTACCGAGCCGTCCGGCTTCGGTACCACAAATAGCGTGGAGTAATACCCCTTTCCCTGTTGTAGGAGGGGTACCTTGACTATCACCTGCTGAGAAAACAGCTTGTGAATGGCTTCCAATACCGTCGCCCTGTCTGAGGGAGATGTTGGCAAAGCAGACTTTAGGAACCGGCGAGGGGGAGACTTCTCGAATTCCAACCTGTAACCCTGAGATACTACCTGCAGAATCCAAGGGTCCACCTGTGAGCAAGCCCACTGTGCGCTGAAATTCTTGAGTCGACCCCCCACCGCTCCTGAGTCCGTTTGTAAGGCCCCAGCGTCATGCTGAGGGCTTTGCAGAACCCTGGGAGGGCTTCTGTTCCTGGGCAGGGGCTGCTTGCTGCCCTCTCTTACCCCTTCCTCTGCCCCGAGGCAGATATGACTGTCCTTTTGTCCGCTTGTTCTTATAGGACCGAAAGGACTGCGGCTGAAAAGACGGTGTCTTTTTCTGTTGGGAGGGGGTCTGAGGTAAAAAGGTGGATTTTCCGGCAGTTGCCGTGGCCACCAGATCCGATAGACCGATGCCAAATAATTCCTCCCCTTTATACGGCAATACTTCCATATGTCGTTTGGAATCCGCATCACCTGACCACTGTCGCGTCCATAAACTCCTTCTGGCAGATATGGACATCGCATTTACTCTCGATGCCAGAGTGCAAATATCTCTCTGAGCATCTCGCATATAAAGGAAAGCATCCTTTAATTGCTCTATAGTCAATAAAATACTGTCCCTATCCAGGGTATCAATATTTTCAGTCAGGGAATCCAACCAGACGACCCCAGCACTGCACATCCAGGCTGAGGCGATGGCTGGTCGCAGTATAACACCAGTATGTGTGTATATACTTTTTAGGGTAGTTTCCAGTCTCCTATCAGCTGGATCCCTGAGGGCGGCCGTATCAGGAGACGGTAACGCCACTTGTTTTGATAAGCGTGTGAGCGCCTTATCCACCCTAGGGGGTGTTTCCCAGCGCGCCCTAACCTCTGGCGGGAAAGGGTATAATGCTAATAACTTTTTTGAAATTAGCACTTTTCTATCTGGGTTAACCCACGCTTCATCACATACATCATTTAATTCCTCTGATTCAGGAAAAACTACAGGTAGTTTTTTCACCCCCCACATAATACCCCTTTTTGTGGTACTTGCAGTATCAGAGATATGCAAAGCCTCCTTCATTGCCGTGATCATATAACGTGTGGCCCTACTTGAAAATACGTTTGTTTCATCACCGTCGACACTAGATTCAGTGTCTGTGTCTGGGTCTGTGTCGACCGACTGAGGTAAAGGGCGCTTTACAGCCCCTGACGGTGTCTGAGACGCCTGGGCAGGTACTAACTGGTTTGCCGGCCGTCTCATGTCGTCAACTGATTTTTGTAATGTGCTGACATTATCACGTAATTCCATAAACAAAGCCATCCATTCCGGTGTCGACTCCCTGGGGGGTGACATCACCATTATCGGCAATTGCTCTGCCTCCACACCAACATCGTCCTCATACATGTCGACACACACGTACCGACACACAGCAGACACACAGGGAATGCTCTTATCGAAGACAGGACCCCACTAGCCCTTTGGGGAGACAGAGGGAGAGTTTGCCAGCACACACCCAAGCGCTATAATATATATGGGAACAACCTTATATAAGTGTTGTTCCTTATAGCAGCTTAAATATATCAAAATATCGCCAAAAAATGCCCCCCCTCTCTGTTTTACCCTGTTTCTGTAGTGCAGTGCAGGGGAGAGTCCTGGGAGCCTTCCTCACAGCGGAGCTGAGCAGGAAAATGGCGCTGTGTGCTGAGGAGAATAAGTCCCGCCCCCTATTTCGGCGGGCTTTTCTCCCGGAGTTTTAGATATCTGGCATGGGTTAAATACATACATATAGCCTCTATGGCTATATGTGATGTATTCTTTTGCCATAAAGGTATTAAATATTGCTGCCCAGGGCGCCCCCAGCAGCGCCCTGCACCCTCCGTGACCGCTTGGTGTGAAGTGTGTGACAACAATGGCGCACAGCTGCAGTGCTGTGCGCTACCTTCATGAAGACTGAAGAGCCTTCTGCCGCCTGTTTCCGGACCTTCAATCTTCAGCATCTGTAAGGGGGGTCGGCGGCGCGGCTCCGGGACGAACCCCAGGGTGAGACCTGTGTTCCGACTCCCTCTGGAGCGAATGGTGTCCAGTAGCCTAAGAATCCAATCCATCCTGCACGCAGGTGAGTTGAAATTCTCTCACCTAAGTCCCTCGATGCAGTGAGCCTGTTGCCAGCAGGACTCACTGAAAATAAAAAACCTTAAAAAACTTTTTCTAAGCAGCTCTTTAGGAGAGCCACCTAGATTGCACCCTGCTCGGACGGGCACAAAAACCTAACTGAGGCTTGGAGGAGGGTCATAGGGGGAGGAGCCAGTACACACCACCTAATCCTAAAGCTTTATTTTTGTGCCCTGTCTCCTGCGGAGCCGCTATTCCCCATGGTCCTGACGGAGTCCCCAGCATCCACTTAGGACGTTAGAGAAATATATACTATTCTATAGCTTCTATACTGCTTGTCAGGACACATGTGTCACAGTTACACCGCTCTGTACTGATATATATATATACATACAGTAATATATACTATTCTATAGCTTCTACACTGCTTGTCAGGACACATGTGTCACAGTTACACTGCTCTGTACTGATATATATATACAGTAATATATATACTATTCTATAGCTTCTATACTGCTTGTCAGGACACGTGTCACAGTTACACCGCTCTGTACTGATATATATACAGTAATAATATATATACTATTCTATAGCTTCTACACTGCTTGTCAGGACACATGTGTCACAGTTACACCGCTCTGTACTGATATATATATACAGTAATATATATACTATTCTATAGCTTCTATACTGCTTGTCAGGACACGTGTCACAGTTACACCGCTCTGTACTGATATATACAATAATATATATACTTTTCTATAGCTTCTAGTATTACAGTGCAGCATTTTGGTGACCAACAGTATACATATATAGTACAGTACAGTAGGCCATTGCTATTGATATATTACTGGCATATAATTCCACACATTAAAAAATGGAGAACAAAAATGTGGAGGGTAAAATAGGGAAAGATCAAGATCCACTTCCACCTCGTACTGAAGCTGCTGCCACTACTCATGGCCGAGACGATGAAATGCCATCAACGTCGTCTGCCAAGGCCGATGCCCAATGTCATAGTAGAGAGCATGTAAAATCCAAAAAACAAAAGTTCTGTAAAATGACCCAAAAATCAAAATCAAAAGCGTCTGATGAGAAGCGTAAACTTGCCAATATGCCATTTACGACACGGAGTGGCAAGGAACGGCTGAGGCCCTGGCCTATGTTCATGGCTAGTGGTTCAGCTTCACATGAGGATGGAAGCACTCATCCTCTCGCTAGAAAAATGAAAAGACTTAAGCTGGCAAAAGCACAGCAAAGAACTGTACATTCTTCTAAATCACAAATCCCCAAGGAGAGTCCAATTGTGTCGGTTGCGATGCCTGACCTTCCCAACACTGGACGGGAAGAGGTGGCGCCTTCTACCATTAGCACGTCCCCTGCAAGTGCTGGAAGGAGCACCCGCAGTCCAGTTCCTGATAGTCAAATTGAAGATGTCACTATTGAAGTACACCAGGATGAGGATATGAGTGTTGCTGGCGCTGAGGAGGAAATTGACAAGGAGGATTCTGATGGTGAGGTGGTTTGTTTAAGTCAGGCACCCGGGGAGACACCTGTTGTCCGTGGGACGAATATGGCCATTGACATGCCTGGTCAAATAACAAAAAAAATCACCTCTTTGGTGTGGAATTATTTTAACAGAAATGCGGACAACAGGTTTCAAGCTGTGTGTTGCCTTTGTCAAGCTGTAATATGTAGGGGAATGGACGTTAACCACCTAGGAACACCCTCCCTTATACGTCACCTGCAGCGCATTCATCAGAAGTCAGTGACAAGTTCAAAAACTTTGTGTGACAGCGGAAGCAGTCCACTGACAACTAAATCCCTTCCTCTTGTAACCAAGCTCCTGCAAACCACACCACCAACTCCCTCAGTGTCAATTTCCTCATTAGACATGAAAAACAATAGTCCTGCAGGCCATGTCACTGGCAAGTCTCACAAGTCCTCTCCTGACTGGGATTCCTCCGATGCATCCTTGAGTGTAACGCATACAGCTGCTGGCGCTGCTGTTGGGAGTCGATCGTCATCCCAGAGGGGAAGTCGGAAGACCACTTGTACTACTTCCAGTAAGCAATTGACTGTCCAACAGTCCTTTGCGAGGAAGATGAAAATATCACAGCAGTCATCCTGCTGCAAAGCAGATAACTCGGGTCTTGGCAGCTGCGGTGGTGTTAAACGTGTGTCTGGTATCATAGTATCTAACATAGTAACATAGTATCTAAGGTTGAAAAAAGACAATTGTCCATTGGGTTCAACCTATTCGTGGTCTCCTATGCACGATTATTTTGTATAAAATTTTGACGGAAGTTGCTGACTGCCGTTCATATTAACCCCTCTTTTTTATAATAACCATAGTGCGTGACTATGCCCCGTAACCCTGGATATCCTTATCCATTAGGAATTTATCTAACCCATTCTTAAAGGTGTTGACTGAGTTGGCCATTACAACTCCCTCAGGAAGGGAATTCCAAACATGTATCGTCCTTACCGTAAAAAAGCAATTACGCCGTATTGTGTGGAATCTCCTCTCCTCTAACCTGAGCGAGTGTCCACGAGTTCTCTGTGTTGATCTAACCAAAAACAGGTCCTGCACAAGATCTGTATATTGTCCCCTTATATATTTGTAAATGTTGATCATGTCCCCTCTTAATCTCCTCTTTTCCAGTGTAAACATGCCTAGTCTTGCAAGCCTTCCTCATATTCCAGCGTTTCCATTCCATTAATTAGTTTGGTCGCCCGCCTTTGAACCTTTTCTAGCTCCAGGATATCCTTTTTGTAGTAAGGTGCCCAGAATTGTACACATTATTCAAGGTGTGGCCTCACAAGTGATTTATATAACGGGAGTATAATACTCTCGTCCCTAGCATCAATTCCCCATTTTATGCATGCTAATATCTTATTGGCCTTCTTTGCTGCAGTCCTACTTTGGGTACTACTGCTTAGTTTGCTATCTATGAGGACACCTAAGTCCTTTTCCAGTACATAATCCCCTAATTTTACCCCATTTAGTAGGTAGGTGTTATTTTTGTTCTTGTTACCACAGTGCATTACCTTACACTTGTCTGTATTGAAGCGCATTCTCCATTTCGCTGTCCAAGCTTCTAATTTAACTAAGTCATTCTGAAGCGACTCAGCATCCCCCTCCGCATTTATAACTTTACACAATTTGGTATCATCTGCAAAAATTGACACCTGTCACAACTGAGGGCCTGAGCTGACGGGAGGCAGCCTCAGTTGTAGGGGCTGAGATGTACCGGAACCTGGGAGGTTGTATCAGACCCCTGGACATGTAAGTAACATGAATAATAACTGCCCGAAGGCGTGACCACGACAACTTGGATAAAAGTCAATGATGTTTATTATGACAACTCCGCAACACAGCAGCAGTAAAAGAAAACGTAAAAGTCAGCAAAGAATAAATACAGTTCCTGGGTACTACAGGATGGCAGGAGCCACAGGGCACTGGTAGTGTGAGATAGTTCTTAAAATCTTCTAGATGGAAAGTCCTTACCAGGCCCGACTGTAGCAATGGAGATAACCCAGGATTGTGCCAGCTGGTGTTCCAGGAAAAGCTGGGTTGCTGAAGATAAAACGGCTGCTGTGGATACTGGCTGGAACCAGACTGTTGTTAGCACGGAGTGGATACTGGCTGGAACCAGTTAAATAATAAATGAACTTGGGAGCGATGAAATATGAACTGAAATGTAGAACTTGAGAGCGGAGAAATAATAATACCGGTGGAGAGTGGTAAAGTGTAGAAAGGACACCGGCCCTTTAAGAGAAGCTGTACTCTGCTGGAAGCAGGTAATGTTGTAGCTGGAAACAGATGAATCCACAATGGATTGGAGAGTCAGGCTACACCGCAGGTGGAATGCTGGTGCGGGTCTCTATGGTGGAAGTCTTGAGACAGGAGCTGGAACCTGGAAGACAATCACAGGAGAGAGACAAACAGGAACTAGGTTTGACAACCAAAGCACTGACGCCTTCCTTGCTCAGGCACAGTGTATTTATACCTGCAGCAAGGAAGGGATTGGCTAGGCAATTATGCAGATTATCAATACTGAGAACAGATTGGTGGAAATGATCAGCTGACAGAATCCAAGATGGCTGCGCCCATGCAGACACTTGGAGGGAAGTTTGGTTTGTAATCCATGTGGTAATGAAAACAGTAATGGCGGCGCCGGCCACCGGAGACAGGAGGCGCCAGGCTGACAGATGCACATCCAACCACGCGGACACAGCGGAGGCCGCGGCTGACGTAATCGCCACTCAGACACTCTGCATGCAGAAGTTCAGGGACGGCGGCGGAGGCCGCGGGAGACGCCATGCCAGGTGTAATATGGCGTTTACTGTGACAGCGTCCCAGAGTGACAGGAGAGGATACAGGAATGTACACATCAGGATAACAGATGGGATCCGGTCTTGGAGCGCTGAGCCAGCCTTAGGAGGCATCTGATGGGTAAGAAATGGCGTCCAGATACCCGGATCGTGACAGCACCCCCCCCTTTAGGAGTGGCCCCAGGACACTTCTTTGGCTTTTGAGGAAACTTGGAATGGAATCTCCGGACCAAGGCAGGAGCATGGACATCAGAAGCATTGGTCCATGAACGTTCCTCAGGACCATAACCCTTCCAGTCAATAAGATATTGTAGTTGACCGTAACGGTGACGTGAGTCCAGGATCTTGGCCACTTCATACTCAACGCCTCGTTGAGTTTGGACTTTCGGAGTTGGAGGAAGTGAGGAATGAAACCGATTCAAGATCAGCGGTTTCAACAGGGAAACATGGAATGTCCTGGGTATTTTTAAGAAGGGAGGCAACTGGAGTCTGTAAGCAACAGGATTGATGACTTGTTCAATCTTGAAAGGACCGATATAGCGAGGTGCAAACTTCATACTGGGAACTCTTAACCTCAAATTCTTCGTGGATAACCATACCCGATCACCCACCTTGAGAGCAGGAACTGCTCGACGCTTCTTATCCGCAAACTTCTTGTACCTGAACGATGCCTTGAGCAGAGCTGATCGTACGCTCTTCCAGATATTGGCAAACTGATGCAAGGTGATATCCACTGCGGGAACAGAAGTTGCTGGAAGCGGTTGGAACTCAGGGACTTTAGGGTGGAATCCAAAGTTAGTGAAGAATGGTGTTGAAGCAGATGAAGAATGATACTGGTTGTTATGACAGAACTCGGCCCAGGGAAGTAATTGAACCCAGTCATCTTGAGAGGAGGACACATAGATGCGGAGGAAGGCCTCCAAGTCCTGATTCACCCTCTCGGTTTGACCATTGGTCTGAGGATGGTAAGCCGTGGAAAACTTTAGCTTGACTTGGAGGACTTGACATAAACTTCGCCAGAATTTGGCTGTGAATTGAACTCCTCGATCTGAGATAATTTCTTCAGGAAGACCGTGGAGTCGGAAGATCTCTTGTATGAATACTTGAGCCAACTTGGAAGCTGACGGAAGACCGGTGAGAGGAATGAAGTGTGCCATCTTGGTGAACCGGTCAACTACCACCCAGATGGTATTGAACTTGTTGCACATGGGTAAATCTGTAATAAAATCCATTGACAAATGGGTCCAAGGTCGACGGGGAACAGATAGTGGAACCAGTTGCCCCGCAGGCGACTGGCGGGATACCTTATGCTGAGCACACTTTGGGCAAGATGCAATAAACTCCAAGACGTCCTTTTTCAGAGTTGGCCACCAATAGGACCTAGAGATAAACTCCAGGGTTTTTTGGATACCTGTATGTCCGGCAAAACGGGAAGCATGGGCCCAATGCATGAGCTTCTTCCTTAGCATCGGTTTCACAAAACTTTTCCCTGATGGGGGCGTAGAGTCCATCCCTACCGTGGAGAATGCCAACGGATTTATAATAGGATGCTTGTCTGAAGACTCTGACTCATTTTCTTGCTCCCATGAGCGGGAAAGGGCATCGGCCTTGCGATTCTGAGAGCCCGGACAGAACTGGAGTTTAAAGTCGAACCTGGAAAAGAAAAGTGCCCATCTGGCCTGACGAGGGTTGAGACATTGTGCGCCTTTCAGATATAAAAGGTTCTTGTGGTCTGTAAGTATGGTGATTGAATGAGAAGCTCCCTCCAACAGATACCTCCACTCTTCTAGAGCGAGCTTGATGGCTAGCAACTCCTGGTCGCCAATGGCATAGTTGCGCTCAGCTGGGGAGAACTTCCGGGAGAAGAAACTGCAAGGGTGTAAATGGCCATCTTTAGCCCTCTGAGATAACACCGCTCCTACTCCAACGGAGGAGGCATCCACCTCTAAGATGAAAGGAGAGTCGATGTCAGGCTGTTTCAGAACAGGCGCAGAGATGAACCTTTGTTTTAAAAGATGAAATGCTTGCATGGCTTCTTCAGACCACTTGGACGGGTTAGCACCCTTCTTAGTGAAAGCAGTAATAGGCGCCACAATGGTGGAAAAGTCTCGTATAAACTTTCGGTAATAGTTGGCGAACCCTAAGAACCTCTGGACCCCTTTGAGGGTTAAGGGTACCGGCCAATTTTGGATTGCTTGTAGTTTCTCAGGATCCATCTCTAGTCCGGAACCGGACACAATGTACCCTAGAAACGGAATGGACTTGACTTCAAAGACGCATTTTTCTAATTTGCAATAGAGATGATTGACACGGAGACGGGACAGAACCTCTTTAACCCAAAAACGATGTTCCTCTAAATCGTTGGCAAAAATGAGGATATCGTCTAGATAGACCACGACATGACGGTATAGAATGTCTCTGAAGATCTCATTGACAAAATGCTGGAAGACAGCTGGAGCATTGCTCAATCCGAAGGGCATGACGAGGTACTCATAATGTCCGTCACGGGTGTTAAAGGCGGTCTTCCACTCGTCACTCTCACGGATCCGGATGAGATTGTATGCACCTCTCAAGTCCAGCTTTGTAAAGATGGTAGCTCCGCTAACTCTGTCAAAGAGCTCAGTAATCAGGGGTAAAGGATAACGGTTCTTGATGGTAATGTCGTTCAAACCTCTGTAGTCGATGCACGGCCGCAGACCACCATCTTTCTTTTTTACAAAAAAGAAGCCTGCGCCGGCTGGAGAAGAAGAAGGTCGAATGAACCCCTTTGCTAGGTTCTCTTTAATATATTCCTCCATAGAATGCGTCTCAGGCAGAGACAACGGATAAGTTCGGCCTCGAGGTGGAACCTTCCCTGGAACGAGATCAATCGGGCAGTCCCATTCTCTATGAGGAGGAAGGATATCAGCAGAAGCTTTACTGAACACATCCGTGAAATCTTGATATGGAGGAGGTGGAACATCAGACGACCTGGGGGAGGAAGAACAGACAGGCAATACTTTAAACAAACATGTCTCAGCACAGGAGGAACCCCATGCCAGGATTTGCGTAGTCGTCCAATCAATTGTAGGATTGTGAAGACGGAGCCATGGAAGGCCCAGGACCACAGGATGTGTGGCTCTTGGAATCACTAAAAAAGAAATAAGTTCGGAATGAAGAACTCCCACTCTCAGACGAACTGGTAGAGTCCTTAAAGAAATAACTGCATCAAAAATTTTGCTGCCATCCACGGCAGTTAAAGAAATGGACGAAGGAAGTCTCTCGGTGGGTAGGGACCACCGTTTAACATAGGCTTCGGTAATAAAGTTCCCAGCTGCTCCGGAATCAAGGAGGGCAATGACGTTCCGATAACGTTGAGCAACTTGAAGCGAGACTGGGAGATTACAATCTTGAGGAGATGGAGAGGAGATCATTACTCCTAGCCGGCCCTCTCCTTGGCGAGCTAGGATTTGGAGTTTCCCGGACGTTTGGGACAGGCATTAATGGTGTGAGACGGAGCTGCACAATAGAGACAGAGAGACTCGGAGAGACGTCTTCGGCGTTCAGCAGGAGTTAAACGGGAACGGCCAAGTTGCATGGGCTCATCTTTAGATGGTGACAGTTGACGAGGAGGAGGAGCAGAAGATTTTGGAGCAGATGATCTTCCACGCTCAGTTGCTCTCTCTCTGAAACGTAAATCAACTTTCGTGCAGAGTGAGATTAGCTCATCTAACTTAGAAGGTAAGTCTCTGGTAGCTAACTCATCTTTAATACGCTCAGATAAGCCATGCCAGAATGCAGCATACAGGGCCTCGTCGTTCCATGCCAGTTCGGATGCCAGGATCTGGAACTGTATCAGATATTGTCCTACAGTACGTGACCCCTGGCGTAAACGGAGAATCTCGGATGAAGCTGAGGTTACCCGGCCTGGCTCGTCGAAGATGCGCCTGAATGTTGACACGAAGGCAGTGTAGGAAGATAGCAGGGTGTCGGACCTCTCCCATAACGGTGATGCCCAATCAAGGGCTGAGCCACTGAGAAGAGAAATAATGTAGGCAATTTTTGTACGGTCACTGGGAAAATTGCCAGGTTGTAGCTCAAACTGAATCTCACACTGGTTGAGAAATCCCCTGCAGAATCTTGGAGATCCGTCAAATTTTGCTGGCGTTGGAAGATGAAGACGTGGAGCAGAAATGGGTAAGGTGGGTGGGGTTATAGCTGGAGTCACTGTGGTTGACGCACCAGACGCGCCTGATCCACGGAGAGTTGTCTGAATCCCATCCAGCCGAGTAGAGAGATCCTGGAGACAGCGGATGATGTGGCCCTGTGCAGCCTCCTGATGTTCTAGTCGGGCTGCCAGTTCTTGCATCGGCCTGGCAGCTTGATCCTGGTCTCCGGCTGGATTCATTAGGTCAGTGCTTACTGTCACAACTGAGGGCCTGAGCTGACGGGAGGCAGCCTCAGTTGTAGGGGCTGAGATGTATCGGAACCTGGGAGGTTGTATCAGACCCCTGGACATGTAAGTAACATGAATAATAACTGCCCGAAGGCGTGACCACGACAACTTGGATAAAAGTCAATGATGTTTATTATGACAACTCCGCAACACAGCAGCAGTAAAAGAAAACGTAAAAGTCAGCAAAGAATAAATACAGTTCCTGGGTACTACAGGATGGCAGGAGCCACAGGGCACTGGTAGTGTGAGATAGTTCTTAAAATCTTCTAGATGGAAAGTCCTTACCAGGCCCGACTGTAGCAATGGAGATAACCCAGAATTGTGCCAGCTGGTGTTCCAGGAAAAGCTGGGTTGCTGAAGATAAAACGGCTGCTGTGGATACTGGCTGGAACCAGACTGTTGTTAGCACGGAGTGGATACTGGCTGGAACCAGTTAAATAATAAATGAACTTGGGAGCGATGAAATATGAACTGAAATGTAGAACTTGAGAGCGGATAAATAATAATACCGGTGGAGAGTGGTAAAGTGTAGAAAGGACACCGGCCCTTTAAGAGAAGCTGTACTCTGCTGGAAGCAGGTAATGTTGTAGCTGGAAACAGATGAATCCACAATGGATTGGAGAGTCAGGCTACACCGCAGGTGGAATGCTGGTGCGGGTCTCTATGGTGGAAGTCTTGAGACAGGAGCTGGAACCTGGAAGACAATCACAGGAGAGAGACAAACAGGAACTAGGTTTGACAACCAAAGCACTGACGCCTTCCTTGCTCAGGCACAGTGTATTTATACCTGCAGCAAGGAAGGGATTGGCTAGGCAATTATGCAGATTATCAATACTGAGAACAGATTGGTGGAAATGATCAGCTGACAGAATCCAAGATGGCTGCGCCCATGCAGACACTTGGAGGGAAGTTTGGTTTGTAATCCATGTGGTAATGAAAACAGTAATGGCGGCGCCGGCCACCGGAGACAGGAGGCGCCAGGCTGACAGATGCACATCCAACCACGCGGACACAGCGGAGGCCGCGGCTGACGTAATCGCCACTCAGACACTCTGCATGCAGAAGTTCAGGGACGGCGGCGGAGGCCGCGGGAGACGCCATGCCAGGTGTAATATGGCGTTTACTGTGACAGCGTCCCAGAGTGACAGGAGAGGATACAGGAATGTACACATCAGGATAACAGATGGGATCCGGTCTTGGAGCGCTGAGCCAGCCTTAGGAGGCATCTGATGGGTAAGAAATGGCGTCCAGATACCCGGATCGTGACAACACCATGCTCTCTAGACCTTCTGTTAGGTCGTTAATGAAAATATTGAACAATAGCGGTCCTAATACTGAGCCTTGCGGCACACCACTTAGCACTTCAGTCCAAGTTGAAAAAGATCCATTAACCACAACGCGCTGCTCCCTATTATCTAACCAGTTTTTGACCCAAGTGCATATTGTGCTTATTAGCCCTGATTCTTGTAGCTTGTAGATAAGTCTCATGTGTGGTACAGTATCAAACGCTTTGGCAAAATCTAAAAAGATTACATCCACCTCTTTACCCTGATCTAGGTTTGCGCTTACTGTTTCATAAAAGCCAAGTAAGTTGGTTTGACAGGATCTGTCCTTCATAAACCCATGTTGATTCCTTTTAATGACCTTATTGACTTCAAGGAACTTCTGAATACTATCTCTTAGAATACCTTCCAATACTTTCCCCACTATAGATGTAAGACTAACTGGTCTATAATTACCTGGTTCAGCTTTACTTCCCTTTTTGAATATAGGCACTACTTCCGCTATACGCCAGTCTTTGGGAACCATACCTGATATTACTGAATCCTTAAAGATCAAAAATAGCGGTTTTGCAAGTTCAGAATGAAGCTCCATTAGAACCCTTGGGTGAATACCATTGGGACCTGGTGACTTATTAATCTTGAAATGTTTTAATCGGTCTACTTCCTCGCTTAAATAAGTACCTATCAGTGGGATATTCTCATTAATGAGATTATATGTTAGTCCCTGAATTGGGTCCTCTCTAGTAAATACTGTTGAAAAAAAACTCATTTAGTGTGTCCGCTATGTCATTTTCATTTTTGCTTAAGACTCCCAACTTGTCTTTTAAAATGCCTATACTCTCCTTCTTTAATCTCTTGCTATTAATGTATTTAAATAATTTTTTGGGATTCGCTTTGCTTTCCTTTGCTACTAGTTTTTCAGTTTCTACTTTAGCCGCTCTTATTTCCTTTTTGCATATTTTGTTACATTCCTTATAGTGCTGAAATGACTCTGCTTCCCCGTCAGATTTGTATTTTTTAAATGCTCGCCTTTTCTTGCCCATAACTTCCTTAATCTTTTTGTTATGCCACATCGGTTTATGATTTTTATTCCTTTTCTCCGTAGTATTTTTTCCTAAAAACAAACCTTCCCATTCAAACCTTCCCATACCTGATACCAAATTCCCATTGTTTGTTAATACCAGGTCTAAGATTGCATTGTACCTAGTTGGTTCCTCAATTAGTTGAACTAAGTAGTTATCATTAAGTGTGTTTAAAAACACATTGCCCCTAGCAGTATCACATGAATCGTTTTTCCAGTTTATCTCTGGATAGTTAAAATCTCCCATCACTACTATGTCTCCTACTCCTGCTGCTCTTTCAATTTGCTTTAGTAACAATTCTTCATTAGATGCGTTGATACCAGGCGGCCTATAGCATACACCCAATACTAACTTTTTTATTCCTTTTTCCCCGCATGTAATTTCTACCCATAATGTCTCGACAGTGTCTACAGTCCCCTCCTGAATATCTTCCTGTATATCAGGTTTTAAAAATGGCTTTACGTAAAGACACACCCCTCCACCCTTTTTTATTTAGTCTGTCTCTCCTAAACAGTGTATAGCCCTCTAGATTGACTGTCCAATCATGAGATTTGTCCCACCAAGTTTCAGTAATGCCTATAATATCATACAGTTTGCTTTCTGCAAGTATTTATAGTTCACCCTTTTTACCAGTAATGCTTCTGGCGTTTACATACATACAACTAAGATAAGTATTTTCCCTTGCGTTAGGGTCATCTTTCACCTCATGTAGCAATGATGACCTGTAATCGTCATTTGTTAGTGCTTTGGTAAAATCTTTTTTAGTACCCATGTTAGTAACCTTACCGCCTGCTCTTACCCTCCCCCCAACTTCTCCCCAATTTCGTTTACTACCGCCATCCCCACTATTCTCACTGCATGACCCGTAGTTTCTAGCTAAACCCTCCCCCTAGTTTAAAATCTCCTCCAACCTTCTAACCATCCTTCCCCCCAGCACCGCTGCCCCCTCCTCAGTTAGGTACAATCCATCACGACAAAAGAGATGGCGCCTGACTGAGAAGTCCGCCCAGTGTTCCAGGAACACAAACCCCTCTTTCCTGCAACAATCCCTAAGACACACATTTACCTCCCTAATCTCCCTCTGCCTCCCTGGACTAGCGCGTGGCACGGGTAATAATTCCGAGAATATTACCTTAGATGTCCTTGCCTTCAGTTTCTTTCCTAAGTCCCTATAGTCTTTCTTAAGGACATCCCACCTTCCGCTAACTTTGTCATTGGTGCCAACGTGCACCAAGACCGCCAAGTCTTTCCCAGCCCCTCCCAACAATCTATCTACCCGGTCCGCGATGTGTCATACCTGAGCACCGTTAATTCACAGGGAATTAGAGAATTGATTGAGGTACTGTGTCCCCGGTACCAAATACCATCTAGGTTCCATTTCTCTAGGCAGGCGATACCGAGAATGTACACAGACGTCAGAAAAAGAGTCACCAGTGTCCTAAAAAATGCAGTTGTACCCACTGTCCACTTAACCACGGACATGTGGACAAGTGGAGCAGGGCAGACTCAGGACTATATGACTGTGACAGCCCACTGGGTAGATGTATTGCCTCCTGCAGCAAGAACAGCAGCGGCAGCACCAGTAGCAGCATCTCGCAAACGCCAACTCGTTCCTAGGCAGGCTACGCTTTGTATCACCACTTTAAATAAGAGGCACACAGCTGACAACCTCTTACGGAAACTGAGGAACATCATCGCAGAATGGCTTACCCCAATTGGACTCTCCTGGGGATTTGTGACATCGGACAACGCCACCAATATTGTGCGTGCATTACATGTGGGCAAATTCCAGCACGTCCCATGTTTTACACATACATTGAATTTGGTGGTGCAGAATTTTTTTAAAAACGACAGGGGGCGTGCAAGAGATGCTGTCGGTGGCCCGAAGAATTGCAGGCCACTTTCGGCATTCAGCCACCGCGTGCCGAAGACTGGAGCACCAGCAAACACTCTTGAACCTGCCCCACCATCATCTGAAGCAAGAGGTGGTTACGAGGTGGAATTCAACCCTCTATATGCTTCAGAGGATGGAGGAGCAGCAAAAGGCCATTCAAGCCTATACATCTGCCTACGATATAGGCAAAGGAGGGGGAATGCACCTGACTCAAGCGCAGTGGAGAATGATTTCAACGTTGTGCAAGGTTCTGCAACCCTTTGAACTTGCCACAGGTGAAGTCAGTTCAGACACTGCCAGCCTGAGTCAGGTCATTCCCCTCATCAGGCTTTTGCAGAAGAAGCTGGAGAGATTGAAGGAGGAGCTAAAACGGAGCGATTCCGCTAGGCATGTGGGACTTGTGGATGGAGCCCTTAATTCGCTTAAACAGGATTCACAGGTGGTCAATCTGTTGAAATCAGAGCACTACATTTTGGCCACCGTGCTCGAACCTAGGTTTAAAGCCTATGTTGTATCTCTCTTTCCGGCAGACACAAGTCTGCAGAGGTGCAAAGACCTGCTGGTGAGACACTTGTCAAGTCAAGCGGAACGTGACCCGTCAACAGCTCCTCCTTCACATTCTCCCGCAACTGGGGCTGCGAGGAAAAGGCTAAGAATTCCGAGCCCACCCGCTGGCGGTGATGCAGGGCAGTCTGGAGCGAGTGCTGACATCTGGTCCGGACTGAAGGATCTGCCAATGATTACTGACATGTCGTCTACTGTCATTGCATATGATTCTATCACCATTGAAAGAATGGTGGAGGATTATATGAGTGACCTCATCCAAGTAGGCACGTCAGACAGTCCGTACGTATACTGGCAGGAAAAAGAGGCAATTTGGAGGCCCTTGCACAAACTTGCACAAACTGGCTTTATTTTATCTAAGTTGCCCCCCCTCCAGTGTGTACTCCGAAAGAGTGTTTAGTGCAGCCGATCACCTTGTCAGCAATCGGCGTACGAGGTTACTTCCAGAAAATGTGGAGAAGATGATGTTCATCAAAATGAATTATAATCAATTCCTCCGTGGAGACACTCACCAGCAATTGCCTCCACAAAGTACACAGGGAGCTGAGATGGTGGATTCCAGTGGGGACGAATTGATAATCTGTGAGGAGGGGGATGTACACAGTGATATATCGGACGATGATGATGAGGTGGACATCTTGCCTCTGTAGAGCCAGTTTGTGCAAGGAGAGATTGATTGCTTCTTTTTTGGTGGGGGCCCAAACCAACCAGTCATTTCAGTCACAGTCGTGTGGGAGACCCTGTCGCTGAAATGATGGGTTTGTTAAAGTGTGCATGTCCTGTTTATACAACATAAGGGTGGGTGGGAGGGCCCAAGGACAATTCCCTCTTGCACCTCTTTTTTCTTTAATTTATCTTTGCATCATGTGATGTTTGGGGACAATTTTTTTAAGCGCCATCCTGTCTGACACTGCAGTGCCACTCCTAGGCCCTCAGTTGTTCGCTCGTTAGTGGTTTTCGCAACGGAGCGATTTGTCGCAAACTGCGCATGCGCAATGTTCGCAGTGCGTCTGCGCCAAGTAAATTTGCCAAAACGTTAGGTATTTTACTCACGGCTTAACGAAGAAATTTCTTCGTTCTGGTGATCGGAGTGTGATTGACAGGAAGTGGGTGTTTCTGGGCGGAAAATGGCCGTTTTATGGGTGTGTGCGGAAAAACGCTGCCGTTTCTGGGAAAACGCGGGAGTGGCTGGAGAAACGGGGGAGTGTCTGGGCGAACGCTGGGTGTGTTTGTGACGTCAAACCAGGAACGAAACTGACTGAACTGATCGCAGTGGCAGAGTAAGTCCCGAGCTACTCAGAAACTGCAAAGAAATTTCTATTCGCAATTATGCAAATCTTTCGTTCGCAATTCTGCAAAGCTAAGATTCACTCCCAGTAGGCGGCGGCTTAGCGTGTGCAAAGCTGCTAAAAGCAGCTAGCGAGCGAACAATTCGGAATGAGGGCCCTAGATTGGCCAGGTGTTTGTGCCGGCCACTTGGGTCGCTTAGCTTAGTCATGCAGCGACCTCGGTGCAAATTTTAGTACTAAAAATAATATTGTGAGGTGTTCAGAATAGACTGGAAATTAGTGGAAATTATGGTTATTGAGGTTAATAATACTATGGGATCAAAATGACCCCAAAATTCTATGATTTAAGCTGTTTTTGAAAAAAAACACCCGAATCCAAAACACACCCGAATCCGTCAAAAAATGTTCAGGGAGGTTTTGCCAAAACGCGTCCGAATCCAAAACGCGGAACCGAATCCAAAACCAATATATATACACACATACACAGTATAAATTCATTTTTCCTCAATTAATCGTGAGCGGTACCAAATGATGTTGAGGTGCTAAAAAGAGATATTCACAGTTTTGCAAAAATATTGCATTAACATTATGAGCAATGTACAAAGGTGCCCTGAAAAAAATGCCACGATAAGGTAAGAACTATTAACAAAAAATATTTTTGTTGGTCAGTAGCGCTCAATGCTAAAGCCAAATCTAAATACACCTCAATTACAATGACGAATACAGTATATATAACTAGCTATAAATAGATGCTTTGTAGAACTAGGATTATGTTCTACCTTGAGGAGATCCCAAAGGTCATGCCAGGGGGTAAGTGCAGATCTTGAGGCTTGACGTGTCCTTCATGCACAGGGCGCCAAATGTTGTGGGTGTTTCGGAATGTTTGATGTTCACCTGCAGTGACCAGCCCGGATTTCACAGCTTCCCTGTTGAGGGCAACAAAGTCCCTCTCTAGTTTTCTCTGGTGAGCTTTGGCCTCCACAGACCGCCAGTGACCTATGGCTGTATATGGAGAAGAGCAAATAATCACACAAAAATCACAATAAGTATATGCTAAGTACCGTCATTATTTGAGCTTTTCGAAGCCAGTATAATAAATGATATTCGGCAGGGACTGATACATTGAAAAAATTACAAATGATTTGTCTAGATTTCAAGTTTTAAATATGTAACTGGATCAGCTTTTTATTAGGTAGAGTGTATTCATATCTAAGAATATTGCGCTATATGGGGTATATTCAATTGAGGTCGGATCCATTCCGACACGCATTTGTCGGAATGGATCTGACAAGCAGAGCCGTAACTACGTGTGTGCCAAGTGGGCTTGGCACACAGCGCAGTTGCCCTGAGGGCGCACGGCCAGCGGCATGTAATGAGTCAAATTGACTCATTACATGCCGCCTCTGAAGTCTGCCCCGTGCGCCGCCGCCGCACTGGGGAGGAGAGTTACAGCGCCGGGCAGCGGAGAAGGAGGAGGAGGGAGGGGGACTGGAGCTGCAGCAGCGCTATTTCATTGGTAGCAAGCGCCGCTGCAGCTGTCCCCTCTCCTTCCGTATTGGCTGCCCGGCACTGCTGTGGATGCTGGGATGCTGTTCCTCCATCCCAGCATCCACAGGCAGCCAATACGGAAGGAGGGGACAGCTGCAGCGGCGCTTACTACCAATGAAATAGCGCTGCTGCGGCTCCAGTCCCCCTCCCTCCTCCTTCTTCTCACCTGCCTGCACCGAGGGAGCTGCACGAGGAGCCTGACTGCCAGCGGGGAGATGGTAAGTATCTCTCTCTCTCTCTCAGGGGTACACCGTCTGCCATAATGTGTAAAAAGGGGGCCTGGCTGCCGCAATGTGTAAAAAGGGGGCCTGGCTGCCGCAATGTGTAAAAAGGGGTACTGGCTGCCGCAATGTGTAAAAAGGGGGACTGTCTGCTGTAATGTGTAAAAAGGGGGACTGTCTGCTGTAATGTGTAAAAAGGGGGACTGGCTGTCGTAATGTGTAAAAAGGGGGACTGTCTGCTGTAATGTGTAAAAAGGGGTACTGGCTGCCGCAATGTGTAAAAAGGGGGACTGTCTGCTGTAATGTGTAAAAAGGGGTACTGGCTGACGCAATGTGTAAAAAGGGGGACTGTCTGCTGTAATGTGTAAAAAGGGGGACTGTCTGCTGTAATGTGTAAAAAGGGGTACTGGCTGCCGCAATGTGTAAAAAGGGGGACTGTCTGCTGTAATGTGTAAAAAGGGGGACTGTCTGCTGTAATGTGTAAAAAGGGGGACTGTCTGCTGTAATGTATAAAAGGGGCTCTACTGTGCAGCGTAATTTGAATAATGGAGACTACTGTGTACCGTAGTATGAATTGCTATTATTTTGTGGCCACGTCCCTATATATTTTGCGCGCGCCTACGGCGCGCACTGCCCCTGTCTTATATGGGGGACGCCAATGTCGTTTCTTGCACACAGCGCTAAAATGCCTAGTTACGGCACTGCCGACAAGGGCTATTCAATGCCCATCTCAATTCGATTTTAAAAAAGTAGAATTGAGATGAGGGACCGGAGAGGGGGGAGACCAGCAGGGAGAAGGGGGACAGCCGCGGGCAGACGGGGGACAGCAGCGCTGCATGAGGATGTGGCACAGCCGCCAGACCTCACGGCAGAGTCCACCCAGCTCCAGCAAGGGGGAACTCACTTACTGGAGCCGGGTGGACGCTGCCGTGAGCGGCGGCTGTGCCACATCCTCCTGCAGTGCTGTGCTGTAGCACTGCTGTCCCCCACCTGCTTGCGGCTCTCCCCCCTCTCCTCCTCTCAGGTCCCTCATCTCAGTTCGACTTTTTTTTTAAGTCGAACTGAGATGGTCAGAAACGGGGCTAAAACCTGTCGAATTTGGCCCCGTTTCCCTCAAAAGCACATGAATCGGCAGCTATACCGCCAATTCACGTACTATTTGACAAGTCGAATTCCCCGACTTGTCGAATAAAAAATCTGGGGACTGAATAGGTCGGAACCCCTTCCGACCTGAAAAAGTTGAAAACTGCTGTCTTTTCGACAAGGCGGCAGTTTCAACCTTAGTTGAATATACCCCTATATCTTTTCAGTTCGCATGGACAATTTATGGGAGAACTGAAAGGGGACTCCGGGGGCGATTCAGAGATGGATGCAGCCGCGTGTCTGTACACAATGGCCGCGTCCATTTGGATGTGTGCGATCCTTCTCCTTGCAGCCGTATCCCTCCAGGATGCGGCTGCAAGGTGATTGACAGCGGTTGGCGTTCGAAGGGGGGGCATTGCTGGGCCATGGCAGGCACAATGGCGGCGTGTCTCGAGCATTTTCGGGGCGGCTGTGTGACATCACATGCAGCCGATTCGATTAAAAACAAATGGGGGCGGATCGCCTGCAGGCATGGGTCGACCTTAAATCGATGCGTTTACAATTAAATTGCGGACGCATAGTGAGGTGGCGCCACATGCTGGGTGGCCTTGCCCTGTGCTGGGTGGCGCCCAGATTGTGAGGAGATGGACGCAGATCTTGCTGAGGATGCATCTCTGAATATGTTCCCTTATCCAGCAGACAACTGAAGAGAGGGAACAACTTTCTTTCGGAAGGCTTCTGAATAGCAGAGTTAACATAAGGGTGGGTACTACTAACACAAACTGTACATGAACTTCTCGTACCTTCAGCCACACCTCCATCCTTCAGGTAACTGCTTTGCCCGTAGGTATAATCTGGTCCAGGCAATGAGTAGCATTTCCGCATGCTTTTCCCAAGTTCAGCCTGAAGAGATAAATCAAAATAGAAATTTTATTAATTACAAATTACAATACAAACATTTATTTTGGTACGCAATTAGGCAAGGCTTATTGTTACATTATTTTTCTATTAGCATTCAGAAAACAAACAGTAACGTGCCATATGTCCTAATTCCCAAGCGTTTTACAGATTTGCCAATGGAAATTTTTGCCTCTAGATACATCTCAATTTCTTTTATTTTTTTTAAATATGCAAAAATATCTTTCAAAAATTATTAATCAATTAGACATACAGATAGAGGGTTGCTGGGTGAAAAAAGGGAGATGTCAATACAGGTTGAGTATCCCATATCCAAATATTCCGAAATACGGAATATTCCAAAATACGGACTTTTTTGAGCGAGAGTGAGATAGTGAAACCTTTGTTTTCTGATGGCTCAATGTACACAAACTTTGTTTAATACACAAAGTTATTAAAAATATTGTATTAAATGACCTTCAGGCTGTGTGTATAAGGTGTATATGAAACATAAATGAATTGTGTGAACGTACACACTTTGTTTAATGCACAAAGTTATAAAAAATATTGGCTAAAATTACCTTCAGACTGGATGTATCAGGTGTATTTGTAACATAAATGCATTCTGTGCTTAGATTTAGGTCCCATCACCATAATATCTCATTATGGTATGCAATTATTCCAAAATACGGAAAAATCTGATATCCAAAATTCATCTGGTCCCAAGCATTTTGGATAAGGGATACTCAACCTGTATATGAATTGGTATTATTCTAGAACATGAAAATCAACACTCACATATTACATGAGGAATATACAGCATATGTTCCAGTCTATGAAGCAAAGGCAACTCTCCCTCACTACAAATACCTATAAGTGCTATACAATACACGTCACCACAGTCTGAAGAGAGTGTTCATCACGAAACGCGTTACAGTATTTAATTCCTACCTTCCCGATTATTCAGGCCGGGTATGTGCAGAATTGGGTAATATATAAGTTTGATTTTAGTAGTATTAGTAGAAAAGTATTAGTATTAGTAGAAAAGTATTTTCATAAAGTTCAGAAAATGTTTCTGTCTACTAAATAAGAACACAAGAAATTGGGAATTGAAACTTCCTCGGCAATTGTTTCCAAATTTGTTTAAGTGTTAATGTGCTCTGTGGCTAACACTATGATATCTTAACCATATTGGATTCGGCACATTACGGCAATATGGCATGGTGTGGGGCGTGTCTACTAGGCGCTTAGGAACTTCATCCAAATTAATAACTAAATAGTAATTTAAAAAAAAAACCTTTTTGTAGCAAAACATCTTTTTAATCTTGTTTGTAAATCATTTTATTAACAGAGGTGATCTACTTAATTGCTAGACATTAGTGCTAAAAGTAAGTAATGATATTCTATTTATTCAGGAAAGTCAGCAAGGGAGAACCAAGGAGGGCATCAGCGGTATAATGTTACCTACGGATACGGGCTTATCATGATATATAATAGTAACACGCACTGAGGTTTGTTTAACAGTTATCTGCAAGTAATGGAAATTACCCAGGGTCCTCTGAGACAGAATCCTTTAATTAAATTTGCCTTTCCTGATAGATTTCCCCTGGGTTCTGAAGAATTTCCCTTTTACATTTCCTATGGGTGTATTATGGTAAGTTGGAAATAAAAGTATACCTTACTTGAGAAAGTTATCACACTGCTACAGAAGTCATATGCTGAATATGGAAATGTTCCAGAAGTCATTAAATAAAATTATATTATCTGCCCTTGTAATGGTCTGTAAGGCTCATTCACTAACTGCAAAATATGCACCACCCATTGTAGGCTTATATACTAAGTGCAAAATACCCACCTCCCACTGGAAGGTAATTCATTCATTCCAAAATACATACAACTCATTGAAGAGTAATTAACTCTCTGTAAAATATGCAACAACCATTGGAGAGTCAGTTACTTCCTGCAAAATACCCACCTCCCATTGGAGATTCATTTACTAACTGCAAAATACCCACCTCCCATTGGAGATTCATTTACTACCTGCAAAATACCCACCTCCCATTGGAGAGTCATTTACTAACTGCAAAATACCCACCTCCCATTGGAGAGTCATTTACTAACTGCAAAATACCCACCTCCCATTGGAGAGTCATTTACTAACTGCAAAATACCCACATCCCATTGGAGCGTCATTTACTACCTGCAAAATATGCCCCACTCACTGAGGGCGAATTTACTAACTACAGACTACACACAACCCATGAAAGTCATCATAATTGACCTGCTTAAACGCTTTACACTTGCATAAAAAGTTACTTGGAAGCATGACTGCTTACAAATATCTCAGTCTGGTATTATCTCACCCTGCCCCCTGGGTGTTCACTGGGTAAAGTGGCGCCTGATGATGTCACTTGCATTACGGAGGGGATGGGGAAAGGAGAATGATAATGCAGGTTACAATAACTGGAAAAATAGTGGGCGGAGCATTGCATGACGACGGATGGATACTAGTGTTACGTGCGTTAGCATAAGGTAGTAAATGTGGCAGCCACAGATGTCCGTCTCCCACCAACACTCGAGTTCTCACTATGACCAGTGTGTTTCATGGACAGTCCAGTGGACTAAGAGGGTGATTCAGACCTGATCGCTACTGTGCGATCAGCAATAGACTGCGCATACGTATGCACCACAATGCGCACACACGTCGGCCAACAACAGGCATTGCCGGTCAACGACAGGATGGTGTGATGTGAAAATTTCATTTGCACAGGCGTTTGCTAGGTGATTGAAAGGAAGAGGCCGTTTGTTGGTGGTAACTTACCATTTTCTGGGAGTGTCAGGAAAAACGCAGGCGTGCCCAAGGGTTTTCAGGGAGGGTGTCTGACGTCAGCTCCAGCCCCAATCAGCCTGTTCTCATCACACTGTAGGAGTAAGTCCTGGGCTGCACAGAGACTGCACACACTGGATTTTAACAGCCCCCACGTACGGGATCAGTACTAAATCCCATTGGACAGGATCCCGGCGGTCGAAATACCGACGCCAGAATCCTGACCACACAATCCCGACAAGGGTGGCAAGCGGAACGCAGCCCCTTGCAGGCTCGCTTCGCTCGCCACGCTGAGAGCACGGTGCCTCGCTACGCTCGGCACACTATTATATTCTCCCTCTATGGGTGTCGTGGGCACCCACGGAGGGAGAACATGTCGGGATTGTGCCGGTCGGGATTCCGGCGTCGGTATTTCGACCGCCGGGATTCCGTCCGGCGGGATCTTGACCGCCTCCCCCGCGTACACATGCAATCGCACACTTGCGCAGCGAATTGACACTCCCCCCCTATCTGAACGCAGGACAGCAAGGTTTGCAGCCCAGCGATCAGTTCTGAATTAGGCCCTATGTTAAAGTCGCCCATATAACACTTGTTGAGAATTAATAAATTGTTGAAGACTAAAGAGCAGTTGCAAAGCAGCAGAACGTTTAATCCCACCAAGGGCCTTATTCAGAGAGTGACGCGGCCACTGCGTTTGCATGCAGCAGCCTCATCCCTGTGGTCTGCGCACGCGTACTACGTGACCCTTCACCATGCATGGTGATTGACTGGCGACAAGCGCGCGCGGGGGGGGGGGGGGGGGGGGGGGTCGAGAAAAGCAGGTGTGTCATGGCCGGCTTCAGGGACGGCCTATGATGTCGCCAGCCTTACCTGCGGCAGGGGTGTACCTCTGTTCCAATGTATCGGCACCCAACATGTGTGTATATGGTCGCAGATTTTGTTGCGAGAGCAAAATCTTTAACCAACTCTGAATAGTCCCCATGTTGGCTGGGAGAAATATCAATAGCTATATCACAGTTTCTGCAAAATAATTCTGTTGGGTCAATGCAGTTAACCACAAAGGGGGATAGTTGCCGCCGCAGTGGCATGTAAATGTCAGAACCGGCACTACAAACCACCACCCTCATGGCCCGATCTCACCCCGGATTCGCAGATGTTTGTACATAGCCCTGTGGGGCTGTGGACAAAAATCTATAAGTCCAGTAGTACCGTAAGTGTGTCATACAGCCGTGATGAACTCGTGGGTAATTGGATTGACCCCTGTATGCTACACTTAGGACTTCTCCCATCCAGTGTCCTCTTTTTAAAAAAAAATATATTTTGGTTTGCATATTATGGGCTTCCAGAACAAGAATAAAACCTTTGATATATTTACTTATTCCTATATCCTCTGCCACTTTTGCATGCGTGCCTGGATTACTGCTAATGATCATCAAGTGAGATCTTGCACCTAACCTACGTGCAAAATATATTCCTTCAGATTAATGCATTTTCTTTTACATTCACCCTAGCACAGTTGCACTTGCATGAACACTTCCTCGCTGTACTCCGCTTATACAATAGTACCCAAGTCTTTGCTCGGAAGCGTAGATGGACGAGATTGGAACGCATACAACTGCATCCCCCGTATTTGGATGGGCCCATTTCTGAAGCATATGCGGTGCAAATTCATGCAGAACACCCTCCGTAAACGGGCGTTGGTTCAACTATGGCTTTACCAGTGACCTATACAGTAAATTTCCGATATAACCTCCTGGTATAAAGTGCTATATAACCTCAATTTTCCTGCTACCAGTGAAGTGTCCTACTAACACAACAGTCACCGTACACTGGGGGTAATTCCAAGTTGATCACAGCAGGAAATTTTTTAGCAGTTGGGCAAAACCATGTGCACTGCAGGGGGGGGGGGATATAACATTTGCAGAGAGAGATAGATTTAGGTGGGTTATATTGTTTCTGTGCAGGGTAAATACTGGCTGCTTTATTTTTACACTGCAAATTAGATTGCAGATTGAACACACCCCACCCAAATCTCTCTCTCTGCACATGTTATATCTGCCTCCCCTGCAGTGCACATGGTTTTGCCCAATTGCTAACAGAATTCCTGCTGCGATCAACATGGAATTACCCCCACTGTTTATAAATTATAATAATATAATCAAGGGAAGTGCTTTCTAAAATAACAATAATAATAATAGTGATAGATAGATAGATAGATAGATAGATAGATAGATAGATAGATAGATAGATAGATAGATAGATAGATAGATAGATAGATAGATTAGATAGATAGATTAGATAGTTTAGATAGATATCTTAGATAGATAGATTAGATAGATAGATAGATAGATAGATAGATAGATAGATAGATAGATAGATAGATAGATAGATAGATAGATTAGATAGATTAGATTAGATTGATAGATAGATTAGATATTTTATATTAGATAGTTTAGATTAGATTAGATAGATTGATAGATTAGATAGATTAGATAGCTAGAGATAGATAGATAGATAGATAGATAGATAGATAGATAGATAGATAGATAGATATTTAATAATGTAAACAGACCAAACAAACCACCCAAAAATTGGCACATGGAGTTGATAGTATACAAATGACAAGAAGACATCGAGAATGAAAAGGTCTTAAAGACAGAAAAAGAACAATGACTTCAGAAACACTTACTAGCTAAGCAGCCTGGCCAATGCATGCTTTTGTTTAGTACTTAACTTTTTCTCACCATTTCAGGTCTCGTTTCTGCAGCTGACAAACTTTGCAAAAAAGTGTACGACTTGGGAAAATGCCGATACACAATAAGATCAAGTGACGCCGATATAATAGACCTGCAAACTTGTTCCATGTTTTAAACATCTGGGAGGTGACCGCATGAAATACCCTGGGAATTAGGGAAAATCCCTCATCGATTAAAGGGACATATAAGGAATAGTCTCTGTACTGGCATTTACAGGCTTAAAGAAGAAGGAAAAAAAAATCTCCAAAGCAAACGAACACGGTAACAAGGGAAGACAATAATCAGGTTCTTCTTTTTATTTAGTCTTCAAATGAACTGCCTTTGTCTGAGGATGTGTGCTGTCTGTAGGATTAACAGGGATCAGTCGGTTGCGGTGTTTGCTGATCATCTCCTTGGCGAAGTCTTCAGGGGTTTGGCATTGTCCCACAGCCATACGGGATGCAGGGAGTAGTGCCCTTGCCTACGTCAGCCCTCTTTCATGTTGATGGTTTGCAGGCTTCAGTGGCCAAATTGATGGAGATTTGCGGGCTGTGGATCCAAGGATGAATTAATAATAGATTGAATAAATCTAATGAGTGAACCTCCAAAGACTTCGATGTCAACCTTTGATGTTGTACACCATTGAGTGAGACTCGCTCTAAATGAGTGCGACTTCACAAATCTGCATCCGGCAATCCCCAGACCCGACTCTATTCATGGTCCGATGAGTCCTTCTGGCCTAATTTATAATTCATAAAATGTATTCATATCTTTCGCAAAACTCTACCTATGAGACCAGCTGTGTTTACAACATTCTATAGGTGCCAAATAATAAATGACAGCCTATATTCTGCACCGCCATGAACCGAAGCCTTTCTGCCTTGCTGCGGTTACATTGCATATGCTGGCGCTATTTAAAAACATAAGATTACTATATGGATGGTCATCTGGGTTTAGTTCCAGTGCGCATATGAGTTGTATGCGTTATTTCTAAACATTAGAAACACCATTAAATGTATTCACTCACTGGCGAAAGGTAACTATTTCACTGTGTCGGCTTTACGTAAGTGCCGAATCAAAAGACAATAAACATATCTCTGTTTTCCAATGAGAATACTATAAATGCATTAATTCTTTATTTTTTTATTTATTACGTTTCTTATATAGCAAAGCATATCCCGTTGCACTTTACAATTGAAACACCAGTAATAGAACAAAACTGGGTAATAATCATAGTTGCCTTCCCTCCCGCATTCTGCAGGAGACTCCCTGAAATAACAGGAATCTCCCCGACTCCCTTAATAGTCCATAAATCTCCCTGAATTCACCTGATCATCATTATGCAGCTGTTACATTCTTGGGGGAAAAAACCAAATCAGAGATAAATACATTGAAATGGGCTCATCAGTGCCATTTCTCTGCATTGGTTATAAGGCACAATGATCCTCATGGCTACATGCATTTTATATAAGATTTCTCGGGACCACTTACGGCAGTGGTCTCCAACCTTAATTGGGGTGTGAGCTACTTTCGGAAAATAAAACCTCTGAAGGAGCTACCTCCTCTCCCCAATGTGCGTGCGTTCCTGTGAAAGTGGGTGTGTCCTCACAACTACAAGTAATGCCCCCCGCGTAGTGCCAGATACACAAATAATGCCCATCAGCAGTGCCAGATACACAAATAATGCCCCTCCGCAGTGCCAGATACACAAATAATGCCCCCACCAGTGTCAGATACAATTCCCCCCGCAGTGCCATTTAAAATGACCCCCGCAGCGCCAGATAAAATGCCCCCCCCGTAGTGTCCGATACAGTGCCCCACACAGTGCTAACTCTTGCTGGCTTCTTCTACTGCCACCGGTGCTGCTCCTCCTGTATGAGGGACGGAAGGGGAGGAGAGTGCAGCACGTGCCTCTCCTGTGAAGTCCGGAGAGCGGCTGCGGTGAGGGTGACAGAGTCTCCAGCGGCTGGACATTGAGAGAGGAGCATAGCATCATTGCACTATCTTCTTGGTTTGATGCCAGCTTATTTTAATATAATATCTAGTGTTGTTTCTCAGCACACAGTGTACTGGTCTATTTTTAGGTCTGATTATACCTGACCTCTAACTCATAATAAAGTCATCACGAAATCGGTTTTTAAAATGCCGATAGGTCTGCTACAATTATAGGTCTAACTAAATTATGACCTTTAAGTGTAACTAAAGTTACCGTCTAGAGATATCGGTCTAGACGTCGACTGATCTAATAACCCTGAGGCAGTCCTACGGGACGAAACGCGTTGGCTTCTTCATCTGATCAATCAAATTGATGTGTATTGAATTTCACTATATCAAATGAGATTGAATATCTGTATGCCATCCATTTGACGGAAAAACTTCTGTAAACACTGTGTATCTTTTGATCACGTGATTAAATTTTAATTATGTTTAAGATAATCAATGGTGAGATTTTTAATATTTAAATTCTGTCAGCGCCCTCAGATCTGTAATATATATATATATATATATATATATGGAACGGCGACTCCCTGGTATAATCAAATCTTTCCCACTTCACTAGGAAATCGGTGGGTTGCGGGAGATTCAGCTACTCTTCCATGGGTGTGTGCAGAGGACTGGCTGAAAAATTGAGAGTCTCTTGCAGTAGGCAGGTATGATGTATGTGGAGTTTGTATGTTCTCTCTGTTTTGTATGGACTTTTACCCCCACATTCTAAAGGCATACTGTAAGTTTCTTGGCTTCGTCCGCTCTGAAAAATAATGAAAAACTACTATATGCCCTCATCAGCAGCTGACCCCAGCCCCACCTACAAGCCCAGGCCCGGGTAATCTGTACCCCTTCTTTTCAGCGCCCCTCTCAGGAAGTAGGAAAACTTAAGTATGGAATCGGGAATATAAGAAATCCTACTTCGCCATCTTAGCAATGCAGCACGCTCCGTCATTCCAGTAGTTTGGATTCTAAAAAAAACAACATCAAAAAAACACTTGCTAGGAATGGCTCCATAGGATTGATTATTTTATCTCAATGGAGGACATTCTCAGCTCCTCAGTAGCTAAGTCTTCTGAATTCCCAACTACATGGCTCCCTTGGCTGGAACATAAGTCCTCAGATGATTTTAAAAGCTATTGGGGGTAATTCAGAGTTGATCGCAGCAGCAAATTTGTTAGCAGTTGGGCAAAACCATGTGCACTGCAGGTGGGGCAGATGTAACATGTGCAGAGAGAGTTAGATTTGTGTGGGTGGTTATTTTGTTTCTGTGCAGTGTAAATACTGGCTGCTTTATTTGTACACTGCAATTTAGATTTCAGTTTGAACACACCCCACCCAAATCTAACTCTCCCTGCACATGTTACATCTGCAGCCCCCCCCCCCCCGCCCGTGCAGTGCACATGGCTTTGCCCAACTGCTAACAAACTTGATGCTGCGATCAACTCTGAATTAGGCCCTTTATGTCTTCCTGCTTTCCTGCCATGTAACTAGTGATCAGGGAGCGGATTGGTATGAAAAACCAACCCCAGGAAATGTATGGGGTTGCGGTCTGATGAGGGGGTGGAGTCTATTTTTTGGGGGGGGCTATTATACCCCCCTCATAGGGCTTGACATGCCCCCATTACTGACATCGAGTGGGTGTCCCGCCCTCAAAAGGGATACCGGCAGAGCTGCGCCTCCTCCCCGGCCAGCCGCGCCCCCTTTTCAATACCTGCTTGGCACCTCGGCGCCCTGCCCTCCACAAATCCTACGGGGAACATTATAGTCTATTTAAATGTAAATTATAGATTGCATTGCTCACAATAGCACAAAGAGGAACGTAATAGGTGTTATTCTGTTATTCATATAACTAGCATAACACCAGTAATACAATAAGCAACATGTCTGCACTCAGTCATGTCATAAGAAATACAGTGTGGCATTTCACGTGCATTGTGTGCAGTGCAGAGTGTGTTTATTAAATATCTGTGCTCAGGGCTACAGGTATTTCGGGGCCCCTCCGGCACTTCAGTCTTTCACCCACCACAGCTGATGTGTGAGACGCAGAGCTTATGCCATCATCTACACTCTCAGTACAGTATTCACACGGACACTGATACCCACTTGAAATAAAGGGGGTCATTCCGACCTGATCGCATGCTAGCTATTTTTTGCAAGGCTGCGATCAGGTCAGAACTCGGCAAATCTGCGTATGCATATGCACCGCAATGCACAGGCGCGTTGTACGGGTACAAAGCGGATCGTTGCTGGGCGATGAATTTAACGAAGAATCCATTCGCGCAGCCGATTGCAAGAAGATTGACAGGAAGAAGGTGTTTATGGGTGTCAACTGACCGTTTTCAGGGAGTGGTTGGAAAAATGCAGACGTGTCCAAGCGTTTGCAGGGCGGGTGTCGGACGTCAATTCCGGGACCGGACAGGCTGAAGTGATCGCAGCAGCTGAGTAAGTTCAGACCTACTCAGAAACTGCAGAAAACATTTTTGTACCGCTCAGCTGCACAGGCGTACGTACATTTGCAAAGCTAAAATACACTCTCCCATAGGCGGCGACTATCTGATCGCAGCGCTGCAAAAAATAGCTAGCAAGCGATCAGGTCGGAATGACCCCCAAAGTCTGCTGGCCTCTTTCCTCACAGTGCAATTGTTCTTCCTTTTCTTTTCTCTTTTTAAATAGTGCTAGTGTGCTATTGGTCCTCACTATCTCAAAACCAACCTCATCCGAATACGAGTGTGCCTTGCTATGGCGCAGAGTGTATGGCGCAGAGTGCAAAGTGCCTTTTACCATTGGAGCCCCACGGTGCAGGTAACAGTGCCTCAGCAAACATCAGCTAATGGCTTTACAAATGTTGTGGAACCACGCATGTGTGGCGCCATTGCCAGGAAGGATTCTGGAGGAACCCTCTACCGGGTAATTATGCAAAAGTGTATCCCATAGTCTACAACAGGGTAATGACCACTTCAGATGGCGTCAGCAAGCTCAGGAATGCTTTGCATTGTGGAGCTGGGTAAATCTGGCAGCATCGCATCACCCATAGAAACTTATAGGGGTTGCGTCTGCAGTCGACAAAGGAGGGATCACCTATTACCATTCCCATCTACAGTAAACTCAATCTATCAAGCAGTGAAAAGCGCTACTCTCAGAGATGTTGTTATCCAGTGGTTCCCAAACTTTTTAAAATCACGGAGCCCTGCAGTATTAGATTTTTTTTTATTGATAAATGAAATTAATTGTGTTTATATGTCATCCTTAGGTTCAATTGTGTGGTGAGGGACAGGATTCACTTCTGTTTGTCCACATATTTGATGATTGGCAGCCACCAGCACTGGTTTTGCCTATTACATTGACCATAAATCATTTGACTTGGTCCTGGACCACCAATCCAAGGCACCCCTGCAAGTGCCCCGCAGCACCCCAGGGTGCCACGGCACACAGTTTGAGAGCCACTGGTGTAACCTATACCTAGGTGCACAGCAAAAACACAACAAAAGAAGTGGTTACATAGGAAAACAAAGGAAGCAGACACGTAGGTGGTGAGAACTTATCTTGCATAAAAGGTCAGCAGCAACGTTTCAAAAAATTCAGCTCCTTTACGTATGTATGTATGTATGTATGTATGTATGTATGTATGGCCAATGGTGGTCTGTCTCATCTCTGTCACATACACTGCAGCGACATAGCGGAGACATACCAAAAGGGTAATGTTACACCGGCAATGAGAGTTAGTATAGGGGGGTTTCCCAGGAACATGCATATTCTAGTGTGTGCTTTATACACACACACACACACACACACACACACACACACACACACACACACATATACAATATACCATATGTTTGTTGTACCTTCCTGAGGACGGGGTGCAAACCCCGAAACGTTGAAGGAGTAAATTAATTTCAAAGATAATCCTGCAGTGCCGTTTTGTGTTCTGTTGCAGCAATAAACGCTTGGACTATACACACACACACACATATATATATATTATATACACACACATATACATAAATGCGAAAGCCCTCTCTCACTCACTGGCTCCTTACTAATTCTCTTACTTCCCGATATGTTAGGAAGATGAAATTTAACATAGGTATTCTTCAGGTGGAAAATAGAAAAATGACATAATTAGAATTTTAATAAACCTCTCCTAAGGGGATGAAAAGGGGGTGACATAATGACGTCATTACAATGCGTGGCTTGCATTGCGTGAACGAGAACACCCAAACGAACAATCGGATCAAAATTTGGATTACACCTCCAGTGTGTAGAATTTTAAAAACTACAGAAATGGTCCGGTCCATTTATTACCGTATCTGCTATGGGTGCTCCTCGGGTAACGCCAAGAACCATCGATTAATATTTACTTACATTAAGATGTCTCAAATTTTGTACACATTTATATTTACAACCATGAAAAAAAAAACTTGCGTGCGAAGAACGGGTAGAACAGCTAGTATATATGTGTGTGTGTGTGTGTGTGTGTATATATATATATATATATATATATATTACACACATACATATAAAATTAGAAATGTCAAATGCTAGTGTCTGACTATAATCTACTTCTGACCGACATGATTCATTTAAAGTATGTTGTTAGATACACAGAATAGGCCGCATGGACCGTGTTGGTCCCGGCAGCCTCAGCCTCCCTGCATATTGTAGTCTGTCTCACAGAGATATCTGGCTGGAATACAGAGCAGCTTGACAGCTGTCTCCATCAGTATATGGCTTCATTAAACCTCGTTAAGATGTCATCTCAGCGCCTTGTTTCCTTGCCTCTCAGCTCTAATTAAAACGAGCTACCTTTTCCAGCCCATCCTCATTTTCTCCAGGCACCTTCTGGAAATGTTATCCCTTTTTATCACCCCGGATTGGAATAAATGGCGGCCTACTTATATTTTTGTTTATGGAGCCTGTTGGAAAAATATAGCAGAGATTCCTTATAAACAGTCATTTTATGCAAATAATATTGACAGATTATTGCCGGGCTGGGACAGTGGGGTTTATTTAATCAGTCAGCGCTCATTCCGCATAAAACATTTTCAACTACAAAATTCTGAACGTAACCACCAGGGGCGCTGGACCATAAAATACTGGTCTTTAATACACCTGTATTATCAAGAACCGCATGGTTTCTCTGGTGCACCTTTACCATTTTCAGTTAATTAGTTCTCTAGTCAGAAGGGTCATTTGCATGGAATTATTCTGTTCCAACTCTCTATTTTCTGGTACAAAGGTTTATTTACTAGTATAAGTGGAGATAAGGCTGATATTCCGGGAGCTGGCTACTGCCACCATAGAATACCTCCTACTATTTACTAATAAGGTATTTCTGTAGCAGTCGTGTTACCCAGCTCTCTGCAGTTGCTGGCTGGCAGTGGTAAGAGTGGAGGGGCCCGGGTCAGCAGCAGTATCTCTCCCCAACTCAGCAAATGATGGGTCCGGAGGATCCAGGGAGGCCTCTGTCTCTGAGCAGCAGCAGTCTCTTCTCTCTCTCTACATGTATTATTGGGGGCGATCACACGGATCAACTCCGCCTGGATTTGCCCACTGGCTGAGGGGAGGGGGGGTGAAATCAGTCCCCGATCCCAGCTTTGCGGCACTGTGCATAGTACTTTTTACAATAAAAAAACTGGGGAGGGCCTTCCCGAATTGCAGACCCCACCCCCTCCCCCAGTACCCGGCCTGTCGCTACTGCCTACGGCCCTGGCAGTTGCTCCCAAATTCAGTCCTCGAGGCACCCTTACAGGCAAGGGGCTAGATGCATCATCGCTTGGAAAGTGATAAAATGGAGAGTGAAAAAGTACCAGCCAATCAGGTCCTAACTACCATGTCACAGGCTGTATTTGAAAAATGTCAGTTAGGAGCTGATTGGCTGGTACTTTTTCATACTCCATTTTATCACTTTCCAAGCAATGATGCATCTGGCCCAAGGTTTTAAAGGAACAAGGTGACTTAATTAGTACTTCAGTCAGTTTGATTATACAAGCATGGACTTAAGGGACAGGGAAAAGCCCTTATTCTGTCAAAAACACTCCAATAGTCACCATTTGCTCTAACTTTACTACTAGATTTGAAAATATGTTGAAATAAGATACAAAGGTGAGCAAATTAGTTAGGACAAAGTGAATTTTTGTGGTTAGACAGTGGATGCTACATAGAAGGCAAACATCAATGACTAGATGTTATATGACAGACTGTTGGAGTCAGGAAATGTAGCATTTCAAAACAACTTAATACTTAACACCGAAACCAGGTACCCGAAATGGAAGAGAAAATATGAAGAAAATGTTAAGGAAAGTCATATTGATATAAATATTTTTTTACTTTTTTTTGTTTTGTTTTTTAATTAATAAAGCCAGTAAAGGTAACCTATTTCTTAATTTATTTACATTGATAAACCCAGTAAAGATAACCTATTTCTTATTTTATTTACATTGATAAACCCAGTAAAGGTAACCTATTTCTTAATTTATTTACATTGTAATAAGAAAAAAAAAAAGGAATATTAGACCCAGCAATAAAGTTAATACCAGAATTGGAAAAACATCACAGACAGTTTTGTTTGATTTTAAATGGCTGTGAAGTAAAGAAAGTCCCAAAAATCTACCTTCCTCCCAGACATTTCATTTTCATAACATTGCTCAGCAAAATTATATTTCCTTCTTGGCTTGGGTATGAAAAATTAGTTTCACTGTGCACCTGTTATACAATGTGTAAGAAATACATCATAAATTCAAAGCAATTTCTGCTATCAGCCTTTGTAAAATTTTACTTATCTACCACCATCCTGTGGTTTGTGGCCTGTAGTGATACTCAGGGTCTTTTTTTTTTCCTGGCCCATGGTGATCCTCAGGTTCTGGTTTTCCTGGCCCATGGTGATCCTCAGGTTCTGGTTTTCCTGGCCTATGGTAATCCTCAGGTTCTGGTTTTCCTGGCCTATGGTGATCCTCAGGTTCTGGTTTTCCTGGCCTATGGAGATAGTCAAGTTCTGGGTTTTCTGCCATATGGTGATCCTCAGGTTCTGTATTTCCTGCCTTTTGGGGATCCTCAGGTTCTGTATTCCCTGACTCACGGTGATCCTCAGGTTCTGTATTCCCTGCCACACGGTAATCCTCCGGTTCTGTATTTTACTGCCTTATGGTCAGTCACAGGTTCTTCATTTTCTGACTTATTGTGATTCTCAGGTTCTGTGTTTCCTGCACAATAATGGGCTTTGATAATGTATTTTCTCGTACGAGGTATAGGCCTGACATGGCCCAGACATTCCTTTTCCAGCGACAGCTTGAATTCAAGACCTAATTTGCATTTACATGATCTTGCTGTGCAGCTTATGAGATGGGGAGATTTATTTTCCACTTAGCCTGAAGTTTGATTACTCCTAGAATTCAATGAGATACAAAACATGTATGGATGGCACAGGCGGGGTGAGGAGAGGGGCAGTAACTCAGAGCTAGAGATACCGGGAAGGCTGGAGTTTACCGATTTACTGCCACGTGGGCTGGGGATGCACCGTATCTCTGTGTCTGGCTTATTTGTTTTGTAAAGAAATAAAGTCGTGTAATCCATGTGCTGGGAAAGATTGATTTCTTCCAATGTAAGAATGGAATTGGTTTAGTCAGTTCGGGTTTAGAATTCAAATACAAAACTTTTACAAATTATATCTTTCTGAATGGGATAGAATTAGAGATGTGCGGCGGGCACTCTACGTGTTTTGGTTTTGGATCTGGATCCCCGCTCGTGTTTTGGATCTGGATAGGTTTTACCAATACCACCCTTTCGGGTTTTGGTTTTGGATCTGGATGATTTAAAAAACAACAACATAAAAACAGCTAAAAACACAGAATTTGGGGGTAACTGTGATCCTACGGTATTATTAACCTCAAGAACATTAATTTCTACTCTGAACACCTCACAATATTGTTTTTAGGCCAAAAGGTTGCACAGAGGTCGCTGGATGACTAAGCTAAGCGACACAAGTGGGCGGCACAAACACCTGGCACATCTAGGAGTGGCACTGCTGTGGCAGACAGGATGGCAGTTTTAAAAAAACTAGGCCCCAAAGAGCACATAATGCAAAGAAAGAAAAAAAAAAGAGGTGCAAGATGGAATTTTTCTTGGGCCCTCCCACCCACCCTTATGTTGTATAAGCAGGACATGCACACTTGGCTAAGGCCAACAAAGTGACAGCCTTGCACGTGAGAAACTTGACCTCAACCTCCTGCAGAGGCTCAAACCAGTCCGACTGGAGGAACTGCAATACCATGTTAAGATCCCAAGGGGCCGTAGGCGGTACAAAGGGAGGTTGGATGTGCAGAACTCCCTCCAAAAAAGTCTGAACCTCAGGGAGGGCAGCCAACTGTTTCTGGAAGAAAATGGATAGGGCCAAAATTTGGACCTTTATGGATCCCAACCGCAGGCCCATATCCACACCTGTTTGCAGGAAAGGAGAAAACGTCCCAGTTGAAACTCCACCGCAGGAAACCTCTTGGACTCGCACCAAGGTACATCATTTTTCCAAATACGATAGTAATGTTTTGACGTTACTCCTTTCCTAGCCTGTATCAGGGTAGGAATAACCTTGGGGGTAATTCCAAGTTGATCGCAGCAGGAATTCTGTTAGCAACTGGGGAAAACCATGTGCACTGCAGGGGAGGCAGATATAACATGTGCAGAGAGAGTTAGATTTGGGTATGGTGTGTTCAATCTGCAATCTAATTTGCAGTGTAAAAATAAAGCAGCCAGTATTTACCCTGCACAGAAATAAAATAACCCACCCAAATCTAACTCTCTCTGCAAATGTTATATCTGCCACACCTGCAGTGCACATGGTTTTGCCCAACTGCTAAAAAATTTCCTGCTGCGATCAACTTGGAATTACCCCCCTTGTTTGGAATGCGCTTCCGAGCTAGTATCTGGTGTTCAACCTCCATGCCGTCAAACGTAGCCGTGGTAAGTCTCGATAGGCGAACGGTCCCTGCTGCAGCAGGTCCTCCCAAAGAAGAAGAGGCCTCGGCTCTTCTAGGAGTAGATCCTGAAGATCCGCGTACCAAGCCCTTCTTGGCCAGTCCGGAGCAATGAGGATTGCCTGAACTCCTGTTCTCCTTATGAGTTTGATAACTCTTGGAATGAGTGGAAGTGGAGGAAACACGTACACCGACTGGAACACCCACAGAGTCGCTAGGGCGTCCACAGCCACAGCTTGCGGGTCCCTCGACCTGGAACAATACCGCCGAAGCTTCTTGTTGAGACGAGAGGCCATCATGTCGATTTGGGGTATGCCCCAAAGATCTGTTACCTCTTTAAACACCTCTGGATGAAGACCCCACTCCCCTGGATGGAGATAGTGTCTGCTGAGGAAGTCCGCTTCCCAGTTGTCTACTCCCAGAATGAAGATTGCTGACAGCGCCAACGCGTGCTTTTCTGCCCAGAGGATGATTCTTGTTACCTCTGACATTGCAGCTCTGCTCTTCGTTCTGCCTTGTCGGTTTATGTAAGCCACTGTCGTTACGTTGTCCGACTGTACTTGAACGGCCCAATTTCTCAGAAGATGGGCCGCTTTGAGAAGACCGTTGTATACGGCTTAGTTCCAGAATGTTTATCGGCAGGCCGGCTTCCAGACTTGACCACCTTCCTTGGAAGGTTTCCCCCAGCCCTGGAGATTTGCATCCGTGGTTAGAAGGATCCAGTCCTGAATCCCGAACCTGCGGCCGTCCAGAAGGTGAGGTAATTGCAGCCACCAGAGGAGTGAAATCCTGGCCTTTGGCGGCAGACGTATTCTCTGGTGCATGTGTAGTTGGGATCCTGACCACTTGTCCAGGAGATCCAGTTGTAAGGACTTAGCGTGAAACCTCCCATACTGCAGAGCCTCGTAAGAGGCCACCATCTTCCCCAGAAGGCGAATGCACTGATGAACCGACACCCGGGGTGGCTTCAGGACATCCCGGACCATTGTTTATCACCAACGCTTTTTCCTCTGGAAGAAACACCCTCTGCACCTCTGTGTCGAGGATCATTCCCAGAAAGGACAACCTCCTGGTTGGTTCCAAATGTGATTTTGGGATATTCAGGATCCAACCATGTTTCTTGAGAAGCTGGGTCGTGAGAGCTATTGACTGAAACAGTTTCTCCTTGGATGATGCCTTTATCAGCAGATTGTCCAGATACGGAATTATGTACACCCCCTGCCTGGGGAGGAGAACCATCATTTCCGCCATCACCTTGGTGAAAACCCTTGGTGCTGTGGAGAGGCCGAATGGTAGAGCCTGGAACTGAAAATGACAGTCCAACAGAGTGAATCGGAGATAAGCTTGATGCGACAGCCAAATTGGAATGTTGAGGTACGCATCCTTGATATGCAGGGATACCAGGAACTCTTCCAGACCTGATATCACTGCCCTTAGATACTCCATTTTGAACTTGAACTCCCTCAGAAAGGGGTTTAGTGATTTTAAGTTCAGAATGGGCCTCACCTAACCATCCGGTTTCGGTACCACAAAAAGGTTCGAATAGTAACTTGGGTTCTGCATTTAAGGAGAGACTGGTACAATGACCTGTGCCTCCACCAACTTCTGGATGGCTTCCTGTAGGGTAGCCCTGTCTGCTGGCAAAGCTGGCAAGCCCAATGTGAAGAACCGATGAGGAGGGAGATCTTGAAATTCCTGCCGATACCCCTGTGACACAATATTTAGTACTTGGGTCCAGGCCGGACGACACCCAGACGTGACTGAAATGTCTGAGTCTCGCCACCACCGGCCCTACCTCCAGGCTGCGCTGTCCACCGTCATGCAGAGGACTTCGACGCACCTGAAGCACGCTTCTGTTCTTGGGACCCTGCAGCAGCAGGTTTCTTGGACTTTGGTCGGCCCCCTCTAAAGAAGGTGTTGGCCAGATTGGTCTTTCTTGGTTTAGAAGCCCGAAAGGACTGAGATGCAGGTGAAGAAAAAGGTTTCTTCGTAGCAGGAACTGCTGAGGTTAGAAAAGGGGACTTACCTGCTGTAGCCGTGGAGATCCACGCATCCAATGCTTTCCCAAAGAGAGCCTGACCTGTGTAGGGTAGGGTCTCCACACCTCTCCTGGATTCCGCATCGGCATACCACTGGCGCAGCCACAGTCCTCAATGAGCTGAGACGGACACGGAAGAAATTCCTGTAGCCATTGAACCCAGGTCTTTCATGGATTCCACCATAAAACCTGCAGAATCCTGAATGTTACGGAGAAACAATTCAATGTCACTCTTATCTAACGTATCCAAATCCTCAAGTAATGTGCCTGACCACTTTACTAAAGCTTTGGAAATCCATGCACAGTCAATAGTAGGACGGAGTATCGCCCCTGAAGCCGTGTATATGGATTTTAGCGTAGTATCAATTTTGCGATCAGCTGGCGCCTTTAAGGCGGTTGATCCTGGAACAGGTAAAACCACCTTTTTTGAGAGTCTGGATACAGACGCGTCCACTAAGGGTGGGTTTTCCCATTTCTTTCTATACTCCTCAGGAAAGGGGAAAGCAACCAGAACCCTCCTAGGGTTTTTCAAATATAGCATTTAATTCCTTGGACGCAGGAAAGGTTAGCGAGGCTTTCTTATTGTCTGTGAAGTAAGCCTCCTCAACCTGCTCAGGTGTTGTGTCAGTAATATTCAACACATCTCTAATAGCCTCTATCATCAACTGCACCCCTTTTTTCAAGAGACACGGCCCCCCTGAGCATGTCCCCATCACCGTCTGCCGTGTCAGAGTCGGTATCCGTTGTCTTGCATGATCTGGGCAAGAGCACGTTTGTGGGAACCAACAGAGGGGGAACCTGAGGTAACAGAACCAGACCAAACTGCCATAGAATTCTGTAAAACCTGAGATTCTGAGAAACCCTAGCAGAAATCTGAGAAATCATAGTTTTGATAGAGGATAACCACTCCGGCTCCCTTGCCGGTATCTGTACTACAACAGTGCAATCCTGATTACAAGGAATGAGATCATCCTGAGAGGACATGTCCTCAGCTGCATATGACACAGAGTCCCTGGACATAGCTGATTGAAGACCCCAAACATTACACACACACACGGTAGGGTAGACAGAGTTAGCCCCCCTGAGAATGGGAAGAGACACAGAGATCAGAGCCAACCCACACACAGCGCTGTTATATATAAAGGACACCCCTTTTCAGCGCCTACTGTGTACTGTAATAGTTGCACAGATCTAATTCACCGCCCCCCCCCCCCCCCCCCCTTCTACAACCCCCTGGTACCGCACAGGATAGCTGGAGTTGCTTGGAGGGACAGCCCTGTTAGCGTCTGTGTACAGGAACTGCAGTCAGGAAAATGGCGCTGAACGCTGCTGGGTCCGCTCTGAGGAGAAGCTCCGCCCCTTGAAGATGGCGCGTCTAACCCGCACAAATTCTTTATACTGGCATGAGGACTCCGTCGCACGGCGGGGGATTCCGTCCCCTGTTGAGTGTCTGTGTAAGGAGGATTGTGACGCTAGCATGGGGATTCAGTCTCCGGTTAGCGTCTGTGACCAGTGTAGGGTATTAAGACGCTGGCTCAGGACGCCCCTCAAAGCGCCAACACTGTGTGCCGCTGAGCCTTCCCGGAGCGCAGACACTCAGAGCTGTGCTCCTACCCTTGTGCCGCCATATCTCGCCTCTTCTGATCTTCTGGCTCTGTAAGGGGGTGGCGGCATGCTGCTGGGGTGAGCGATCCCCTGTGGCGGAAAGGTTCGATCCCCTCAGGAGCTCAGTGTCCTGTCAGCAGAGATAGTGTCTCAGACCCTGTAGGGCGGACACTACTCCCCCCCTTAGTCCCTCGAAGCAGGGAGGCTGTTGCCAGCAGCCTCCCTGTAAAATAATAAACTCTAAAATTGACTTTTACTAAAGTAGCTCTGTAGAGCTCCCCTAGCTGTGACCAGCTCTTCTGGGCACATTTTCTAAACTGGGTCTGGTAGGAGGGGCATAGAGGGAGGAGTCAGCCCACACTCCCAAACTCTTAAAGTGTCAATGGCTCCTAGTGGACCCACCTATACCCCATGGTACTAATGTGGACCCCAGCATCCTCTAGGACAGAGGTTCTCAAACTTGGTCCTCGGGGGCACACACAGTGCATGTTTTGCAGGTAACCCAGCAGGTGCACAGGTGTATTAATTACTCACTGACACATTTTAAAAGGTCCACAGGTGGAGCTAATTATTTCACTTGCGATTCTGTGAGGAGACCTGCAAAACATGCAGTGTGTGCCCCCGAGGACCGAGTTTGAGAACCTCTGCTCTAGGATGTAAGAGAAAATAAATTACTTTATGAGGGGATTTAAAAAAACCTTGCCATGTTGTTTGGGACTCGGCAAACACAAAATACAGATTAGCCCCCACTCCATCTCCAATTGTGCCTCTCCTACATAACCCTGCTTTTCCTCCAGGTATGCACAACACATCATTCCTCCCGTGGAAGAACAGGTGCATACTGTTTCTTAATGATATCTCCACAAATGCAAATTTTCCCAATTTTCTCAAATTCAGGAGGATATATCTATTCCCACTAAACATTTTTTTCAGTTCCTCCAAATTAGACATTTTCACTCTACTATACACCCGATTATTACCAAACGGCCCCTCACTGCTTTTGAGGCATTGTGCCTTAGACTTTCTTCCACTAGAGGCCTGATATCTCTTATATACACATTACTTACTGACGACCCTTCCCCCCACCCTACCTCCTACGAGACGGCTTGAAAAACTGACCTTCACTCCACCCTAGCTGAAGACGAGTGGAGAGAGATTTGGGCCAACGCTGCCTCTAGCTCTATATGCGTTAAGATTAAAGAGAACACATACTAATGACTTTACAGATGGCACTATGTCCCCTCTAGACTTTGCTAAATTTACCCTGGTTCTTTCGATAGGTGTTGGAGGGGTTGCAATACAGAAGGCTCCTTCATACATACATGGTGGTCCTGCCCTAAAATAGTTACTCTATGGAAGGATGTCACTGCCTACATAACGGGAGGTGTAGTGGGAAGTTGCTCTTCAGTTTGCGGGGCTGCGGAGAACTAGGGCAAAATACGGGAGCGGGAGGGTAGGCAAGTCCGCTGGAGTTGGAACCTGGCAGCTGTCTGATCACTGACAGCCTGCCAGAAGTATCCAGCAAGCCCAGCGCTCAGGCATTTTCGGCAGACCTGTTATCGGGCCCCCTGACACCTGCCAGGCCCGTGGTAAATCCGCCACTGCACACTATCCAAAACGTATTATCATACATGCAGACAAACAGTGGTAGCTGCTCAAATCATTCCTGGAGATAATTATATATCAGGTGCTAGAAAAGGGGAGGGGTCACAAACAAACAGCAGACAGAGAGGGGGGGGGGGGGGGGAGCTTTTTTTCCCCCTCCTGAAATTTCCCCCAGCACACTAAAAATTAACTATTATTATTATTATTATTATTATTATTATTATTATTACCAGTTATTTATATAGCGCACACATATTCCGCAGCGCTGTACAGAGAATATTTTGCCCATTCACATCAGTCCCTGCCCCAGTGGAGCTTACAATCTATATTCCCTACCACATGTACACAGACACATTCATACTAGTGTTAATTTTGTTGGGAGCCAATTAACCTACCAGTATATTTTTGGATTGTGGGAGGAAACCGGAGTACCCGGAGGAAACCCACGCAAGTACAGGGAGAATATACAAACTCCGCACAGTTAAGGCCATGGTGGGAATCGAACCCATGACCTCAGTGCTGTGAGGCAGTAATGCTAACCATTACACCATCCGTACTAACCATACCTGAACCTATCTGGTAATAGAATTTCAGAGAAATTGGTCACATGCAAAGACATGTTTAGCTGCTGAGCCGCGTCAAGGCTTCTCCATTATCACCAGTCCTAAAACTACATAATAGCAGTGCCCACATAGTGATTTGTCTACAGTAAGGCCTCATGATAAAGGCTCATACTAAAATGCATCCAGACAGAGGGCTAGCTTACCTGGGAACCACCCCCAGGATCTCCCATTAGCACTACAAGGAACAGCATGCTTTCCAAATGCTGCTCCCAATCAATGCCTTCTCACATATGCAGACAAACAGTGGCAGCTGCTTAAATCATTCCTGGAGCTAATTATTATCATACATAATTTGGGGTTTAATTAAAGTGTGTTAATGTGTGTTGAAAGATATGTACATTGATATAAGGCTAGGTGGTATAATCTATACCAGTGCATACTAACCCAGAAGCATACCGTATGAACAGAGATCTATATTGCAGACAGGCAACAACTTATGCCCCTATAGACAACTGGTGTGAACAATATGGTTCAGCAATTAATATATGCTCACTATACTATCTGTGGACCTAGCATACAGGGAATAGTCTGCAACTGGGTATCACCGAGTCAACAAAAGAGTGCGTGCAATCGCATTCAGGTGCACTGGAATACTGATGTATTGAAACACATAATGAGTAGTGCATTCGAATATGGATGGCTTGAAACCCATAATGGGTAGTGACCACCTAAAAATATAGAAAGCATCTTACCAACAGTAAGTGACACATACACTGAAACGAAATAAGGTCATGTTTAAAGCTAGATGGTTGTACATGGGCGACAATTTGCAAATGATTGCAGGCTGTTAGAACTAGTGATACGTGCCGCAGATTGACGGTCAGTCCTGAATATAACCTCGTACACGGTAGGAAGTAAGGTTAACTCCAAATACATCACTACATACTGATGAAAGTGTGTAGTGATGTATAGGAATATTAAATGGGAATTTAATACCTACCGGTAATTTATTTTCTCCTAGTCCGTAGTGGATACTGGGCGCCCGATCGGTGCTTCGTTCCTGCTTACCTGTGTAAGTGTTTAGTTGGACCGACGTTGCGGTCCCATTCTGTTGTTGGGATAGCTGCGCTATCCGGGTTAGGTTGGTGTTGCTATTCCCTGTTCTGGTTAGCGCCCTCCTTTCGTTTATGGTTGTGTGTTGGCTTGTTGCATCACCGCTGCTGTATTGTTTCTTCTCTCATATCATGTCCGTCTCCTTGGGCACAGTTTTCCTAAACTGAGTCTGGTAGGAGGGGCATAGAGGGGAGGAGCCAGCACACACTAAAAGTTTTAAAGTGCCAGGCTCTAGTGGACCCGATCTACACCCCATGGTACTAAAGTACAAGACCCCAGTATCCACTATGGACTAGGAGAAAAGGAATTACCGGTAGGTATTAAATTCCTATTTTCTCATACGTCCTGGTGGATACTGGGGTCTTGTACTCAGAGGTGTAGCAAGGTGTCATGGTGCCTGGAGCAAGTTATGTTTCAGCGCCCCCTCCCCTGTACTGAATTGGGGGCGTGGCTACCTGGGCCGGTTCTAGACCTTGTGGCACCCAGGCCGAAAGTTTCCTTTGCGCCCCCCCCCCCCCCACACACACACACCCCTAGGTCAAACATAGTGCATGTTGAAGGCGCGCGACAAAAAAAAGGAGCGTGGCTTCATAGGGAAGGGGCATGGCCACAGTTATGCCCCCTGTAGCTATGGACCCAGTAGTTGTGCCCCCTGTAGCTGTGCCAGCTGTAGATTTGCTCCCTGTAGTTGTTCCCTCAGTAGATTTGCCCCCTGTAGCTGTGCCCCTGTAGATTTGCGCCCAGTAGTTGTGCACCTATAGCTGTGCCCCCTGTAGATATGCCCCCTGTATATTTGACCCCTGTAGTTGTGCCCTCAGTAGATTTGCCCCAAGTAGTTGTGCCCCTGTAGCTGTGCCCCCAGTAGTTGTGCCCTCTGTGGCTGTGCCCCCTATAGATTTGCCCCCAGTAGTTATGCCCCCTGTAGTTGTGCCCCTGTAGCTGTGCCCTCAGTAGATTTGCCCCCAGTAGTTGTGCCCCTGTAGCTGTGCCCTCAGAAGATTTGCCCGCAGTAGTTGTGCCCCTGTAGATTTGCCCCCAGTAGTTTTACCCCTGTAGCTGTGCCCTCAGTAGTTGTGCCCCCTGTAGCCGTGCCCCCTGTAGCTGTGCCCCTGTAGATTTGCCCTCAGTAGTTGTGCCCCCAGTAGCTGTGCCCCCTATAGATTTGCCCCCAGTAGTTTTGCCCCCTGTAGCTGTGTCCCCAGTAGTTGTACCCCCTGTAGCTGTACCCTCGGTAGATGTGCCCCCAGTAGTTGTGCCCCTGTAGCTTTGCCCCCTGTAGTTGTGCCCTCAGTAGTTTTGCCCCCAGTAGTAGTGCCCCTTGTAGATTTGCTCCCAGTAGTTGTGCCCCCTGGTTTGTGCTCTGGTAGCGCCGCTTACACACAAAAGAAAAACAAAAAAACAATACTCACCTGCCCCGTCTCCGTAGTCCTGTGGAGTCTGGCCGAGTCTCCACCCATCTGGCGTCTGACATCAGGACATCAGACGCCCGTGCATCACGGAGCATGGAGGGGTGGAGGAGAGGAGGGATGGAGCTGACGCTGCTAAGGCTCGCAGCTGTCAGTGACTGACAGCTGCGATTTCCGTGTGGCCAGGTCCCGGAGAATCGTGCTGCAGCACCCTGTACTGTTTTGGCCTCCCGGAGCTCGAGCTCCACTGGAACCGCCATCCCTACGCCCCTGCTTGTACTTTAGTACCATGGGGAAGTCCCAAAGCTCCCAAACGGGTGGGAGAGTGCTGAGACCCCTGTAAGACTACCTGACCAAACTGAAGGTCGTCCTTGGCCAAGGTATCGAAACTACAGAATTTAACAAACGTGTTCAAACCAGACCACGTAGCAGCTCGGCACAACTGTAAGGCCGATACACCCCAGGCAGCCGCCCAGGAAGACCCCTCCAACCTCGTTGAGTGGGCCTGAATAGACGTCGGCAAGGGCAGAGCCGCCGAAGTATAGGCCTGTTGAATGGTCAACCGCAGCTAACGAGCAATAGATTGCTTAGAAGCTGGCCATCCAATCTTGGTGGCATCATAAAGAACAAACAGCAAGTCAGATTTTCGATGACGGGCCGTCCTTTTGACATACATCTTCAGAGTCCTGACCACATCCAAGGACTCAGGACCAACGGAAGCGTCGGATAACACTGGAACCACAATAGGTTGATTCACGTGAAAAGCGGACACCACTTAAGGCAAAAACTGTAGGGGAAGCCTAAGTTCCGCCCTGTCTGCATGAAAAATCATATAAGGGCTCTTACAGGATAAGGTCCCTAATTCAGAGACACGTCTGGCAGACGCCAATGCTGATAACATCACCGTCTTCCAGGTTAAAAACTTTAACTCCACCCTATGTAAGGGTTCAAACCAGTCCTATTGGAGAAAGGACAACACCACACTGAGGCCCCATGGAGCCATGGGAGGAATAAAAGGTGGTTGCATATGAAGAACACCCTTAAGGAAAGTCTGTACTTCTGGTAACATGGCAAGCTGTTTCTGGAAGAAAATAGAGAGCGCCGAAATCTGGACTTTGATTGAGCCTAAACGTAGGCCCATATCCACTCCCGCTTGCAGGAAAAGTAGAAAGCGACCAATTCTAAATTCCATGGGAGACACCCTTCTACTTTTACACCAGGAAACATACTTTTTCCAGATATGATGATAATGTCTTGACGTAACCATCTTCCTGGCCTGGACCATGGTGAAAATAACCCGGGAGGGAAGACCCTTTCTTGCTAGAATTTCCCTCAACTTCCAAGCCATCAAACATAGCCGCTGTAAGTCTGGATAGACGAACAGACCTTGCTGCAGAAGATCATCGTGGACCGGCAGAGGCCAGGGATCCTCCAGAGACATGGTCAGGAGGCATCAGTACCAGGCCTGTCGAGGGAGATGGCCCTTGCGTTGGCCTCCACCCAGAGAAGGATTTTTGAGACCTCTTGCAGTGCCACTCTGCTTCCTGTTCCCCCTTGTCGGTTTATGTACGCCACCGCCGTGGCATTGTCCGACTGAACCTGTATCGCCTGATCCTTCAGGAGATGAGAAGCCTACAGAAGAGCATTGTAAAGTGCCCTGAACTCCAGAATGTTTATCGGCAGAGCCAACTCCTGTCTCGACCATATCCCCTAGAACTGGGCCCCTTGGGTCAAAGCCCCCCAACCTCGGAGGCTGGCATCAGTCATCAGTAGAATCCATGAGTGGATATTGAAACTCCTGCCCCCTACCAGGTGAGGAACTTGTATCCACCATAATAGAGAGATCCGGGCTCTCGGCGATAATGTCACTTCCTGATGCATGTGAAGATGAGACCCCGACCATTTGTCCAGCAGATCCAGCTGAAAGGTCGGTCATGAAATCTGCCGTATTGCATTGCCTTGTAAGCAGCTATCATCTTGCTCAGTAATCGGATGCAAAGATGAATGGATACCTTGTGAGGACTGAGCACCGAGCGAACCATAGCCTGGATAGTCAAGGCCTTTTCCATCAGGAGAAACACTTTTTGAGATACTGTATCCAGTATAATTCCCAGGAACTGAAGACGCTGGGTTGGTTCCAGGTGAGATTTCTGAAAATTCAGGATCCACCCATGATTCGTAGGTAGGCGAGTCGTCAGATCGATGCTGTGCAGCAGACGCTCCCTGGACACAGCCTTTATGAGGAGATCATCCAAGTATGGGACTATGTTCATTCCCATCAAGCGCAGTTACAGAATCATCTCTGCCATAACCTTGGTGAAGACCCTCAGAGCTGTGGATAATCCGAAGGGAAAAGCCTGAAACTGGAATATGGCGAGCCTGATGTGGTGGCCACATGTGAATGTGTAGGTAAGCATCCTTGACATCCAGAGACACCAGGAACTCCCCCTCCTCCAGAGCGGACACCAGCGCCCGCAGGGTTTCCATCTTGAATTTGAACACCCGCAGATACGGGTTTAGAGACTTCAGGTTCAAGATGGGGCGCACCGAACTGTCTGGTTTGGGAACAACAAAAAGACTGGAGTAAAAACCCCTGTTGCGTAACGGAGGAGGTACAGGAACTACCACCCCTGTCTGCAAAAGTTTTTGAATAGCCTCTTACAAAGTAACTTTTGCTGCGGGTAAAGCAGGTAAGCCCGACTTGAAATACCTCGAAGGAGGGAGTGCTTGAAATTCCAGCCGGTATCCTTGGGAAATGAGGTCCCTCACCCAAGGATCCCGGCTCTGCACCCTAACCCCCATTTTCCTGCCTATACCTAGCCCCCCCCCACACACACACCGCGGCAGGACACCAGCGCGTCCTTCTGGTTCAGGATACCGACCGTTGGTATTGTGACACAGGTATCCCGTGCAGCGTCGGTATCTAGATGCCAGGATTACGGCGTCTTTCGGGATCCCGGCATCGGTATATCGCCTGCCGGGATCCAGTCCATCTGGAAGCTAACTGCTTCCCCATCATAATACCCTGCACATTTCAGTAATAGCCCCATGTCATTAATAGCCAACTCCAACCAACTGCACTTACCAGCCCTGCAGAGCTACACTACATGCTGTGGGAGGCAGACATCCCCTGCCTCCTGCATGGTTACAAGTGCTGCAGAATTGAAGGTGGGCTGGACCACACAGGGGGTACAGAGGCAGAGGGATAGGAGGGGAACCAGTCAGACATCCGACAGAGGAGACTATCAGCTCTCTGCCCTGACTTGCTGGGCACCCTGGCTTTCAAATCTGGGTACACACTAGGCCAACGGATCACCATCTGTCCGCACCGCCAACTTATCCGACGATCGGTAAGTGCATACACACTTACCGATCTTCGGCCTGATGTCCTGTACCTGACGTCACAACTGGGCAAGCATTTACATGTGTCCGCTCAGTTGAGATGTCAGTCACCGGCAGCCTCTGCAGTAAGTGTGCAGGCGGTCTCCAGACCACCCATACACACAGCACGATGCGTCAATATATCTACAGCTGCTGTATATCAGCCATCAGCTGTGCTGCAGGACCGACGCAATGTGTCTGTGAGTGACATTGTTCACAGACATATCGGGGGTACACACAGGCCGATACGCCCATGATACTTAGTCTGTTTAACTGAACAGCCGATATATCGGTCAGTGTGTAACCAGCATAACAGGTCAGCGGCAGAACATTAAATACAGTAGCTGATCCCTGGGAAGGATCAAGCAAAGTCACAATACCAGTACTAGTCCCTACAGGACAGCTACCAGCTCCTTCCCCCAAGCCAGCAGAGATGTGTGCCCAAACTACAGTTTTTTCATGCACTCATAAATCCAGCTTTCTGCACACCCAGCACAGTACGCATTTAGTTAATAAGATGAAGTGCCAGTCCAGATAACGTTTCCCTGGGTGGTAGTGAATAGCAAAGGGGGCCCCAGTGAGGAGGAATCAGGATATCTCTGCAGCAGCAGCGGTGCACAAGCTGTGGCGGAGAGACCCGGCCGCTGTCACTCACAGACCGAAACTACAACTGCGTCAGGAGGGACAGTTCCGGAAAACAAAGTGGCGATGGCGTCTGACAGGTTGGTGTGCCCTGACCTCCTATATGTTATATATGTCACACTTACCACGCTGCTGGGCTCTGACAGAAGCGCGGCTGCTCCTGGAAACTTTATTGCAGTAGCGGCAGGCTGACAGCACTGACCGCCTGGAGCTGCAGCATCAGTAGGTGGGTGTGGCTGTGACTATGCTATGGGGGGGATTTGATCGCCCTCATCACCCCCGGCTGTATCCGCCACTGGGGGATGTGTGCAGTGGATGGGGTAAGGGGATGTGAGGAGAGAGCGCGAGCGGGAGAAGTGAACGTGTGTGTGTGTGTGTGTGTGTGTGTGTGTGTGTGTGTGTGTGTGTGTGTGTGTGTACTGTGTGGGGGAGAAGGGGTCAGAGATTCCGCAGAAGTGGAATGTGTGTGTGTAGTGGGGGGTTGAAGCTGTGAGGAGAGCGAGCGAGCAGGAGAGGGGAAACTGTGTGGGGGAGAAAGGGTTGGAGGTTCCGCAGAAGTGGAATGGGGGTGGGGGAGTTTGGAGCTGGGAAGACACAGGGGACCAGCTTGTAATAGAGGCAGTAATACAGGATTGCTCATGCCTACCCCAGTGGCAAATACCGAATTTTTATAAGAGGGGGGTTCCATATGATTTTATATATATATTGATCTCTTTTTCCTATTGCAGTGACGGGGTGCTGTAATTTAGAATCACCCTTTTATTACTTTTTTCCTCTTATTCACGCAGCGCCGCAGCCCGGCCGTTCAGCATCTTCGGTTGCTACAGCAACCGGACGCGACTCTGATGACATCATCGAAAGGAAGCCGGAAGCCAGGCGGGAAGCAGCGCGGCCGGGCGGGGCGTGATTCACGGAGTGGGACCTCTCCCTATTTAAGGTATCTTAGTTAGTTAGCACACTTTTGTTCACCTTGACAAAGGGGTATATTGCCCCCGAAACGTCGGTCTATTTGTGAAATACACTTTTTCAACTTTAAAGTCTGCGAGTGCCGCCCCTTTCTTCTCGTCTATATATATATATATATATATATATATATATATATATATAATTGTAAGCTTGCAAGCAGGGCCTTCCTACCTCTATGTCTGTCTGTCTTTGCCAAGTTTTGTTCTATAACTGTTGTTCTAATTGTAAAGCGCAACGGAATATGCTGCGCTATATAAGAAACTGCTAATAAATAAATTATATATATATATATATATATATATATATATACACACACACACACACACACACTCACACATATATATATATATATATATATATATATACATACACACACAGGTTGAGTATCCCATATCCAAAATGCTTGGGACCAGAGGTATTTTGGATATTGGATTATTCCGTATTTTGGAATAATTGCATACCATAATGGGATATCGTGGTGATGGGACCTAAATCTAAGCACAGAATGCATTTATGTTTCATATACACCTTATACATACAGCCTGAAGGTAATTTTAGCCAATATTTTTAATAACTTTGTGCATTAAACAAAGTGTGTGTACATTCACACAATTCTTTTATGTTTCATATACACCTTGGGGGTAATTCCAAGTTGATCGCAGCAGGATATTTTGTAGCAGTTGGGCAAAACCATGTGCACTGCAGGGGAGGCAGATATAACATGTGCAGAGAGAGTTAGATTTGGGTGGGTTATTTTGTTTCTGTGCAGGGTAAATACTGGCTGCTTTATTTTTACACTGCAAATTAGATTGCAGATTGAACTCACCACACCCAAATCTATCTCTCTCAGCACATGTTATATCTGTCCCCCCCTGCAGTGCACATGGTTTTGCCCAACTGCTACAAAATTTCCTGCTGCGATCAACTTGGAATTACCCCCCTTATACACACAGCCTGAAGTAGAGATGAGCGGGTTCGGTTTCTCTGAATCCGAACCCGCACGAACTTCATGTTTTTTTTCACGGGTCCGAGCGACTCGGATCTTCCCGCCTTGCTCGGTTAACCCGAGCGCGCCCGAACGTCATCATGACGCTGTCGGATTCTCGCGAGACTCGGATTCTATATAAGGAGCCGCGCGTCGCCGCCATTTTCACACGTGCATTGAGATTGATAGGGAGAGGACGTGGCTGGCGTCCTCTCCATTTAGATTAGGAGAGAGAGAGAGAGATTGACCTGAGGCTGATACTGTAGAAGAGAGTGCAGAGTTTAGTGACTGACCACAGTGACCACCAGCAGTGCAGTTGTTTTATTTAATATATCCGTTCTCTGCCTGAAAAAAAACGGTACACACAGTGACTCAGTCACATACCATATCTGTGTGCACTGCTCAGCCCAGTGTGCTGCATGCCTGCATCATCTATGTATATATATCTGACTGTGCTCAGCTCACACAGCTTATAATTGTGGGGGAGACTGGGGAGCACTGCAGTGCCAGTTATAGGTTATAGCAGGAGCCAGGAGTACAAGACAGTCACATACCATATCTGTGTGCACTGCTCAGCCCAGTGTGCTGCATCATCTATGTATATATTATATATCTGACTGTGCTCAGCTCACACAGCTTATAATTGTGGGGGAGACTGGGGAGCACTGCAGTGCCAGTTATAGGTTATAGCAGGAGCCAGGAGTACATATTATATTAAAATTAAACAGTGCACACTTTTGCTGCAGGAGTGCCACTGCCAGTGTGACTGACCAGTGACCTGACCACACTGACCACCAGTATAGTTAGTAGTATACTATATTGTGATTGCCTGAAAAAGTTAAACACTCGTCGTGTGACTTCACTTGTGTGGTGTTTTTTTTTTAATTCTATAAAAAACTCATTCTGCTGACAGACAGTGTCCAGCAGGTCCGTCATTATATAATATATATACCTGTCCGGCTGCAGTAGTGATATATATATATTTTTTATATCATTATTTATCATCCAGTCGCAGCAGACACAGTACGGTAGTTCACGGCTGTAGCTACCTCTGTGTCGGCACTCGGCAGTCCATCCATAATTGTATACCACCTACCCGTGGTTTTTTTTTCTTTCTTCTTTATACATACATACTACTACATCTCTTTATCAACCAGTCTATATTAGCAGCAGACACAGTACAGTACGGTAGTTCACGGCTGTGGCTACCTCTGTGTCGGCACTCGGCAGTCCATCCATAATTGTATACCACCTAACCGTGGTTTTTTTTTCTTTCTTCTTTATACATACATACTACGACATCTCTTTATCAACCAGTCTATATTAGCAGCAGACACAGTACAGTACGGTAGTTCACGGCTGTGGCTACCTCTGTGTCGGCACTCGGCAGTCCGTCCATAATTGTATACCACCTAACCGTGGTTTTTTTTTCTTTCTTCTTCATACATACATACTACGACATCTCTTTATCAACCAGTCTATATTAGCAGCAGACACAGTACAGTACGGTAGTTCACGGCTGTGGCTACCTCTGTGTCGGCACTCGGCAGTCCGTCCATAATTGTATACCACCTAACCGTGGTTTTTTTTTCTTTCTTCTTTATACATACATACTACGACATCTCTTTATCAACCAGTCTATATTAGCAGCAGACACAGTACAGTACGGTAGTTCACGGCTGTGGCTACCTCTGTGTCGGCACTCGGCAGTCCGTCCATAATTGTATACCACCTACCCGTGGTTTTTTTTTCTTTCTTCTTCATACATACATACTACGACATCTCTTTATCAACCAGTCTATATTAGCAGCAGACACAGTACAGTACGGTAGTTCACGGCTGTGGCTACCTCTGTGTCGGCACTCGGCAGTCCGTCCATAATTGTATACCACCTAACCGTGGTTTTTTTTTTTTCTTCTTTATACATACATACTACGACATCTCTTTATCAACCAGTCTATATTAGCAGCAGACACAGTACAGTACGGTAGTTCACGGCTGTGGCTACCTCTGTGTCGGCACTCGGCAGTCCGTCCATAATTGTATACCACCTAACCGTGGTTTTTTTTTCTTTCTTCTTCATACATACATACTACGACATCTCTTTATCAACCAGTCTATATTAGCAGCAGACACAGTACAGTACGGTAGTTCACGGCTGTGGCTACCTCTGTGTCGGCACTCGGCAGTCCGTCCATAATTGTATACCACCTAACCGTGGTTTTTTTTTCTTTCTTCTTTATACATACATACTACGACATCTCTTTATCAACCAGTCTATATTAGCAGCAGACACAGTACAGTACGGTAGTTCACGGCTGTGGCTACCTCTGTGTCGGCACTCGGCAGTCCGTCCATAATTGTATACCACCTAACCGTGGTTTTTTTTTCTTTCTTCTTCATACATACATACTACGACATCTCTTTATCAACCAGTCTATATTAGCAGCAGACACAGTACAGTACGGTAGTTCACGGCTGTGGCTACCTCTGTGTCGGCACTCGGCAGTCCGTCCATAATTGTATACCACCTAACCGTGGTTTTTTTTTCTTTCTTCTTTATACATACATACTACGACATCTCTTTATCAACCAGTCTATATTAGCAGCAGACACAGTACAGTACGGTAGTTCACGGCTGTGGCTACCTCTGTGTCGGCACTCGGCAGTCCGTCCATAATTGTATACCACCTAACCGTGGTTTTTTTTTCTTTCTTCTTCATACATACATACTACGACATCTCTTTATCAACCAGTCTATATTAGCAGCAGACACAGTACAGTACGGTAGTTCACGGCTGTGGCTACCTCTGTGTCGGCACTCGGCAGTCCGTCCATAATTGTATACCACCTACCCGTGGTTTTTTTTTCTTTCTTCTTTATACATACATACTACTACATCTCTTTATCAACCAGTCTATATTAGCAGCAGACACAGTACGGTAGTTCACGGCTGTAGCTACCTCTGTGTCGGCACTCGGCAGTCCGTCCATAATTGTATACTAGTATCCATCCATCTCCATTGTTTACCTGAGGTGCCTTTTAGTTGTGCCTATTAAAATATGGAGAACAAAAATGTTGAGGTTCCAAAATTAGGGAAAGATCAAGATCCACTTCCACCTCGTGCTGAAGCTGCTGCCACTAGTCATGGCCGAGACGATGAAATGCCAGCAACGTCGTCTGCCAAGGCCGATGCCCAATGTCATAGTACAGAGCATGTCAAATCCAAAACACCAAATATCAGTAAAAAAAGGACTCCAAAACCTAAAATAAAATTGTCGGAGAAGCGTAAACTTGCCAATATGCCATTTACCACACGGAGTGGCAAGGAACGGCTGAGGCCCTGGCCTATGTTCATGGCTAGTGGTTCAGCTTCACATGAGGATGGAGGCACTCAGCCTCTCGCTAGAAAAATGAAAAGACTCAAGCTGGCAAAAGCAGTAGCACCGCAAAGAACTGTGCGTTCTTCGAAATCCCAAATCCACAAGGAGAGTCCAATTGTGTCGGTTGCGATGCCTGACCTTCCCAACACTGGACGTGAAGAGCATGCGCCTTCCACCATTTGCACGCCCCCTGCAAGTGCTGGAAGGAGCACCCGCAGTCCAGTTCCTGATAGTCAGATTGAAGATGTCAGTGTTGAAGTACACCAGGATGAGGAGGATATGGGTGTTGCTGGCGCTGGGGAGGAAATTGACCAGGAGGATTCTGATGGTGAGGTGGTTTGTTTAAGTCAGGCACCCGGGGAGACACCTGTTGTCCGTGGGAGGAATATGGCCGTTGACATGCCTGGTGAAAATACCAAAAAAATCAGCTCTTCGGTGTGGAACTATTTCAACAGAAATGCGGACAACAGGTGTCAAGCCGTGTGTTCCCTTTGTCAAGCTGTAATAAGTAGGGGTAAGGACGTTAACCACCTCGGAACATCCTCCCTTATACGTCACCTGCAGCGCATTCATAATAAGTCAGTGACAAGTTCAAAAACTTTGGGTGACAGCGGAAGCAGTCCACTGACCAGTAAATCCCTTCCTCTTGTAACCAAGCTCACGCAAACCACCCCACCAACTCCCTCAGTGTCAATTTCCTCCTTCCCCAGGAATGCCAATAGTCCTGCAGGCCATGTCACTGGCAATTCTGACGAGTCCTCTCCTGCCTGGGATTCCTCCGATGCATCCTTGCGTGTAACGCCTACTGCTGCTGGCGCTGCTGTTGTTGCTGCTGGGAGTCGATGGTCATCCCAGAGGGGAAGTCGTAAGCCCACTTGTACTACTTCCAGTAAGCAATTGACTGTTCAACAGTCCTTTGCGAGGAAGATGAAATATCACAGCAGTCATCCTGCTGCAAAGCGGATAACTGAGGCCTTGACAACTATGTTGGTGTTAGACGTGCGTCCGGTATCCGCCGTTAGTTCACAGGGAACTAGACAATTTATTGAGGCAGTGTGCCCCCGTTACCAAATACCATCTAGGTTCCACTTCTCTAGGCAGGCGATACCGAAAATGTACACAGACCTCAGAAAAAGACTCACCAGTGTCCTAAAAAATGCAGTTGTACCCAATGTCCACTTAACCACGGACATGTGGACAAGTGGAGCAGGGCAGGGTCAGGACTATATGACTGTGACAGCCCACTGGGTAGATGTATGGACTCCCGCCGCAAGAACAGCAGCGGCGGCACCAGTAGCAGCATCTCGCAAACGCCAACTCTTTCCTAGGCAGGCTACGCTTTGTATCACCGGTTTCCAGAATACGCACACAGCTGAAAACCTCTTACGGCAACTGAGGAAGATCATCGCGGAATGGCTTACCCCAATTGGACTCTCCTGTGGATTTGTGGCATCGGACAACGCCAGCAATATTGTGTGTGCATTAAATATGGGCAAATTCCAGCACGTCCCATGTTTTGCACATACCTTGAATTTGGTGGTGCAGAATTATTTAAAAAACGACAGGGGCGTGCAAGAGATGCTGTCGGTGGCCAGAAAAATTGCGGGACACTTTCGGCGTACAGGCACCACGTACAGAAGACTGGAGCACCACCAAAAACTACTGAACCTGTCCTGCCATCATCTGAAGCAAGAAGTGGTAACGAGGTGGAATTCAACCCTCTATATGCTTCAGAGGTTGGAGGAGCAGCAAAAGGCCATTCAAGCCTATACAATTGAGCACGATATAGGAGGTGGAATGCACCTGTCTCAAGCGCAGTGGAGAATGATTTCAACGTTGTGCAAGGTTCTGATGCCCTTTGAACTTGCCACACGTGAAGTCAGTTCAGACACTGCCAGCCTGAGTCAGGTCATTCCCCTCATCAGGCTTTTGCAGAAGAAGCTGGAGACATTGAAGGAGGAGCTAACATGGAGCGATTCCGCTAGGCATGTGGGACTTGTGGATGGAGCCCTTAATTCGCTTAACAAGGATTCACGGGTGGTCAATCTGTTGAAATCAGAGCACTACATTTTGGCCACCGTGCTCGATCCTAGATTTAAAGCCTACCTTGGATCTCTCTTTCCGGCAGACACAAGTCTGCTGGGGTTGAAAGACCTGCTGGTGAGAAAATTGTCAAGTCAAGCGGAACGCGACCTGTCAACATCTCCTTCTTCACATTCTCCCGCAACTGGGGGTGCGAGGAAAAGGCTCAGAATTCCGAGCCCACCCGCTGGCGGTGATGCAGGGCAGTCTGGAGCGACTGCTGATGCTGACATCTGGTCCGGACTGAAGGACCTGACAACGATTACGGACATGTCGTCTACTGTCACTGCATATGATTCTCTCACCATTGAAAGAATGGTGGAGGATTATATGAGTGACCGCATCCAAGTAGGCACGTCACACAGTCCATACTTATACTGGCAGGAAAAAGAGGCAATTTGGAGGCCATTGCACAAACTGGCTTTATTCTACCTAAGTTGCCCTCCCACAAGTGTGTACTCCGAAAGAGTGTTTAGTGCCGCCGCTCACCTTGTCAGCAATCGGCGTACGAGGTTACATCCAGAAAATGTGGAGAAGATGATGTTCATTAAAATGAATTATAATCAATTCCTCCGCGGAGACATTGACCAGCAGCAATTGCCTCCACAAAGTACACAGGGAGCTGAGATGGTGGATTCCAGTGGGGACGAATTGATAATCTGTGAGGAGGGGGATGTACACGGTGATATATCGGAGGGTGATGATGAGGTGGACATCTTGCCTCTGTAGAGCCCGTTTGTGCAAGGAGAGATTAATTGCTTCTTTTTTGGGGGGGGTCCAAACCAACCCGTCATATCAGTCACAGTCGTGTGGCAGACCCTGTCACTGAAATGATGGGTTGGTTAAAGTGTGCATGTCCTGTTTTGTTTATACAACATAAGGGTGGGTGGGAGGGCCCAAGGACAATTCCATCTTGCACCTCTTTTTTCTTTTATTTTTCTTTGCGTCATGTGCTGTTTGGGGAGGGTTTTTTGGAAGGGACATCCTGCGTGACACTGCAGTGCCACTCCTAAATGGGCCCGGTGTTTGTGTCGGCCACTAGGGTCGCTAATCTTACTCACACAGTCAGCTACCTCATTGCGCCTCTTTTTTTCTTTGCGTCATGTGCTGATTGGGGAGGGTTTTTTGGAAGGGACATCCTGCGTGACACTGCAGTGCCACTCCTAAATGGGCCCGGTGTTTGTGTCGGCCACTAGGGTCGCTAATCTTACTCACACAGTCAGCTACCTCATTGCGCCTCTTTTTTTCTTTGCGTCATGTGCTGATTGGGGAGGGTTTTTTGGAAGGGACATCCTGCGTGACACTGCAGTGCCACTCCTAAATGGGCCCGGTGTTTGTGTCGGCCACTAGGGTCGCTAATCTTACTCACACAGTCAGCTACCTCATTGCGCCTCTTTTTTTCTTTGCGTCATGTGCTGATTGGGGAGGGTTTTTTGGAAGGGACATCCTGCGTGACACTGCAGTGCCACTCCTAAATGGGCCCGGTGTTTGTGTCGGCCACTAGGGTCGCTAATCTTACTCACACAGTCAGCTACCTCATTGCGCCTCTTTTTTTCTTTGCGTCATGTGCTGATTGGGGAGGGTTTTTTGGAAGGGACATCCTGCGTGACACTGCAGTGCCACTCCTAAATGGGCCCGGTGTTTGTGTCGGCCACTAGGGTCGCTAATCTTACTCACACAGTCAGCTACCTCATTGCGCCTCTTTTTTTCTTTGCGTCATGTGCTGATTGGGGAGGGTTTTTTGGAAGGGACATCCTGCGTGACACTGCAGTGCCACTCCTAAATGGGCCCGGTGTTTGTGTCGGCCACTAGGGTCGCTAATCTTACTCACACAGTCAGCTACCTCATTGCGCCTCTTTATTTCTTTGCGTCATGTGCTGATTGGGGAGGGTTTTTTGGAAGGGACATCCTGCGTGACACTGCAGTGCCACTCCTAAATGGGCCCGGTGTTTGTGTCGGCCACTAGGGTCGCTAATCTTACTCACACAGTCAGCTACCTCATTGCGCCTCTTTTTTTCTTTGCGTCATGTGCTGATTGGGGAGGGTTTTTTGGAAGGGACATCCTGCGTGACACTGCAGTGCCACTCCTAAATGGGCCCGGTGTTTGTGTCGGCCACTAGGGTCGCTAATCTTACTCACACAGTCAGCTACCTCATTGCGCCTCTTTTTTTCTTTGCGTCATGTGCTGATTGGGGAGGGTTTTTTGGAAGGGACATCCTGCGTGACACTGCAGTGCCACTCCTAAATGGGCCCGGTGTTTGTGTCGGCCACTAGGGTCGCTAATCTTACTCACACAGTCAGCTACCTCATTGCGCCTCTTTTTTTCTTTGCGTCATGTGCTGATTGGGGAGGGTTTTTTGGAAGGGACATCCTGCGTGACACTGCAGTGCCACTCCTAAATGGGCCCGGTGTTTGTGTCGGCCACTAGGGTCGCTAATCTTACTCACACAGTCAGCTACCTCATTGCGCCTCTTTTTTTCTTTGCATCATGTGCTGATTGGGGAGGGTTTTTTGGAAGGGACATCCTGCGTGACACTGCAGTGCCACTCCTAAATGGGCCCGGTGTTTGTGTCGGCCACTAGGGTCGCTTATCTTACTCACACAGTCAGCTACCTCATTGCGCCTCTTTTTTTCTTTGCGTCATGTGCTGATTGGGGAGGGTTTTTTGGAAGGGACATCCTGCGTGACACTGCAGTGCCACTCCTAGATGGGCCAGGTGTTTGTGTCGGCCACTAGTGTCGCTTAGCTTAGTTATCCAGCGACCTTGGTGCAAATTTTAGGACTAAAAATAATATTGTGAGGTGTGAGGTATTCAGAATAGACTGAAAATGAGTGGAAATTATGGTTTTTGAGGTTAATAATAATATGGGATCAAAATGACCCCCAAATTCTATGATTTAAGCTGTTTTTTAGGGTTTTTTGAAAAAAACACCCGAATCCAAAACACACCCGAATCCGACAAAAAAAATTCGGTGAGGTTTTGCCAAAACGCGGTCGAACCCAAAACACGGCCGCGGAACCGAACCCAAAACCAAAACACAAAACCCGAAAAATTTCAGGCGCTCATCTCTAGCCTGAAGGTCATTTAATACAATATTTGTAATTATTTTGTGTATTAAACAAGGTTTGAGTACATTGAGCCATCAGAAAACAAAGGTTTCACTATCTCAGTCTCACTCAAAAAATTCCGTATTTCGGAATATTCCGTATTTTGGAATATTTGTATATGGGATACTCAACCAGTAGCGGATCTTGCCACGGGCAAGCAGGACCTTTGCCCGGGGCGCCGCCATCCGGAGGGCGCCGCACCGTGGCAAGATCCGCCACTGCTGCCCGCTGTGTCCCCCGTCCGCCTCCGCTGCCCGCTGCCGTCCCCGTCCGCCTCCTGTGAAGGGAACTAGACGCTATGCGTCTAGTTTCCCTTCTTGGAGAGTAACTTTGCTGAGCGGTGCGCGATGACGTCATCGCGCACCGCACAGCAAAGGTCCTCTCCACGAAGGGAACTAGACGCATAGCGTCTAGTTTCCCTTCGTGGAGAGGACCTTTTGCTGTGCGGTGCGCGATGACGTCATCGCGCACCGCTCAGCATTCAAGCGGCGCTAGCAATGTACAGGGGGCGTAATTGACCACGCTCCCTGTATTAGGCCACGCCCCTTTTCCTGCCCAGAGCGCCCTTGAACCGGCCCTGTACTCAACCTGTATATATTTTACAGTGCATGCCTGCAAACACACATATAGTACTGTGTTCTGATCCCCCAAAATAAACAAATTCTTTAAAAAAAAAAAAAACCTTGCCAGGATAACGGGAAAAAGTCTCGGTTAAAGGGATAGCTATCACATTACTGCCGGCTCTTGGATTGTAGATTCATTTTTCAATTAATTAATGGGAGGGGGCATAAAGCCTGCCAGGGAGGGGTAAGAGGATTACTCTTAGCCTCCGATGATACCCACCCCATAGGGTTAGACGCCACCTGAAGATGGCACTAGATAAGCTTTTGGTGCTTGACACACTGAGCCAGATTGACTCTCTCACTGAGAAAAATGGCTGCAGTGTTAGTTTGCACAGGAGATAACGGTTATACCCTTCATCAGAGGTAGATTTAGACCTCAGAGGCCCTAAGCAAGACACAAATTTGGGGCCCCCACCCGCAAACAAACCCCCGACCCCCTCCGCAGTCAGGGTCTGCTATATCCCTGGCCTTGTGGGGATGAGGCGTGACCACACAATAGTGCCTACAATTCAAATTACGCCACACAGTAGTTCTTTTTACTTACATTACACCGCATAGTAGTCTCCCTTATTCACGGTATGCCACACAGTAGTTCCCCTTACTCACATTATACTACATAGTAGTATCCCTTATTCACGGTACGCCACACAGTAATTCCCCTTACTCACATTACACAGCATAGTAGTGTCCCTTATTCACGGTACTCCACACAGTAGTTCCCCTTACTCACATTACACAGCATAGTAGTGCCCCTTACTCACAGTTAGCCACATACTAGATCCCCTTACTCACATTATACCGCATAGTAGTGTCCCTTATTCACGGTACTCCACACAGTAGTTCCCCTTACTCACATTACACAGCATAGTAGTGTCCCTTATTCACGGTACATCACACAGTAGTTCCCTTTACTTAACCTTACACCGCATCGTATTGTCCCTTATTCACGGTATGCCACACAGTAGTTCCCCTTACTCACATTACACAGCATAGTAGTGTCCCTTATTCACGGTACATCACACAGTAGTTCCCTTTACTTAACCTTACACCGCATCGTATTGTCCCTTATTCACGGTATGCCACACAGTAGTTCCCCTTACTCACATTATACTACATAGTAGTATCCCTTATTCACGGTACGCCACACAGTAATTCCCCTTACTCACATTACACCGCATAGTAGTGTCCCTTATTCACGGTACTCCACACAGTAGTTCCCCTTACTCACATTACACAGCATAGTAGTGCCCCTTACTCACAGTTAGCCACATACTAGATCCCCTTACTCACATTATACCGCATAGTAGTGTCCCTTATTCACGGTACTCCACACAGTAGTTCCCCTTACTCACATTACACAGCATAGTAGTGCCCCTTACTCATAGTTAGCCACATACTAGATCCCCTTACTCACATTATACCGCATAGTAGTGTCCCTTATTCACGGTACGCCACACAGTAGTTCCCCTTACTCACATTACACAGCATAGTAGTGTCCCTTATTCACGGTACATCACACAGTAGTTCCCTTTACTTAACCTTACACCGCATCATATTGTCCCTTATTCACGGTATGCCACACAGTAGTTCGCCTTACTCACATTACACAGCATAGTAGTGTCCCTTATTCACGGTACATCACACAGTAGTTCCCTTTACTAAACCTTACATCGTATTGTCCCTTATTCACGGTATGCCACACAGTAGTTCCCCTTACTCACATTATACTACATAGTAGTATCCCTTATTCACGGTACGCCACACAGTAATTCCCCTTACTCACATTACACAGCATAGTAGTGTCCCTTATTCACGGCACTCCACACAGTAGTTCCCCTTACTCACATTACACAGCATAGTAGTGCCCCTTACTCACAGTTAGCCACATACTAGATCCCCTTACTCACATTATACCGCATAGTAGTGTCCCTTATTCACGGTACTCCACACAGTAGTTCCCCTTACTCACATTACACAGCATAGTAGTGCCCCTTACTCACAGTTAGCCACATACTAGATCCCCTTACTCACATTATACCGCATAGTAGTGTCCCTTATTCACGGTACTCCACACAGTAGTTCCCCTTACTCACATTACACAGCATAGTAGTGCCCCTTACTCATAGTTAGCCACATACTAGATCCCCTTACTCACATTATACCGCATAGTAGTGTCCCTTATTCACGGTACGCCACACAGTAGTTCCCCTTACTCACATTACACAGCATAGTAGTGTCCCTTATTCACGGTACATCACACAGTAGTTCCCTTTACTTAACCTTACACCGCATCGTATTGTCCCTTATTCACGGTATGCCACACAGTAGTTCGCCTTACTCACATTACACAGCATAGTAGTGTCCCTTATTCACGGTACATCACACAGTAGTTCCCTTTACTAAACCTTACATCGTATTGTCCCTTATTCACGGTATGCCACACAGTAGTTCCCCTTACTCACATTATACTACATAGTAGTATCCCTTATTCACGGTACGCCACACAGTAATTCCCCTTACTCACATTACACAGCATAGTAGTGTCCCTTATTCACGGCACTCCACACAGTAGTTCCCCTTACTCACATTACACAGCATAGTAGTGCCCCTTACTCACAGTTAGCCACATACTAGATCCCCTTACTCACATTATACCGCATAGTAGTGTCCCTTATTCACGGTACGCCACACAGTAGTTCCCCTTACTCACATTATACCGCATAGTGTCCCTTATTCACGGTCCCCAGTACCTGCTGAAGTAATGTAATCCAGCTCTGTGCTGACAAGGAGGCTCCTGGCTGCCTCACAGAGTGGCATCAGCTTTACTGTGCACCCGCGGTGACAGTGGCTCCCCTACACTTGGGTCATTTGGTGCACGCTGAGGAAAGCTCTGTCTTGCAAGATGGGGGCTGCAGTGACCGCCTTATCTCCTGTTATTTTCCTCTGCGGGCCACATGGAGGGGGGGGGGGGGGGGGGGACACCCACTCAGACAGCATGTGGCTCCGCAGGCAACCGGCCCATCGGGTGTCTTCCCTACGAAGCCTAAGACCAATCCACCCCTGCATTGTAACGACTTCTGCATTAAGTTCCTCTTAAATAGCACTGATACTTAACTCATTTAAAAGGCCCCTTAGATCGTGTTCCAATCACATTTAGGAAAATTATTGATGGAGTACAAATAACAGTAAATGTTGCATTAACTATCTTCCAACACCTAAAAATAAAACCTATAACCAGTATGGTATAAAGGGAAGACAAATGTGACACGCTAGCCAGTTTCTTTTGTAATATCATCCCCCTTCGTCAAACGGCTGAACCAAACCACACAGGTGACAAAAGTGCCATTTGTTCTCCTATGTGAGACACCTGTCCACAATCATCTGTACCATAGTCACAGACCCGTGCCAGCACCTCCTAATAATCTGCAGTCAATTATAGTTTTGCTTTGCACGGAGACGGATGCAGATTCGATAAAAACGAAAAGCCCTCGGGACTGATGACACACCTCGGTATCTCCCAGAAGAAATCAATTCTAATCCCTTCTAAGAAGCTTTAAATAATTTGGAGCTGCCATATTGACTTATTAAAATACAGCTTAAAAAGAGCTCTCTTGGCAATCCTTATACAAGGCAGCAGGATAGAAAGTTTTCAAAAAATTTGATAAGGAAAAATAATGTAGAAGTGGTAAAGCAGAAGCTCTCTGTAACGTGCAGACACTAAATAGAGTATTAATAAGGAAAAGCAGAACTACACGCAAAGTCTGATAATATTATGCTATATAGTTTGTATCTATGATGATGAAGTTGTCTGAGGCTGAGCACACATCAAGACGACCAGGATCGTGGCCGACAAGACGATCGATGCAACGATACAGTCGCCGGAACACACACAACGATATAGCACTAGACCCATTTGTCACATCTGATGTGCAGAACAGCAGACGCGATGACCCCGATATAGGTGGGTGGGAGTGCGTAGTCACGTGTTGCTCCAATCCGCGGGATTGGATGATCAGTGGCAAACGCAGGATTTCTAGAGGGGAGTTTCCAAATGTAATCCACAGTCTAGCACTCTGCAGAACATGGAATACAGTATTAATATGTAACACTATAGATGGTCTATAGTATAGACTGAATCAAACATTTAAATAATAGAAATAAGATAAGTGGTCATGAAAAGGTTAAACATACTATAATAAATATGCAAACACAATGGAGCTAGTACTGCACTTTCTAAGCACACATTCTCCCACCTCATGATAAGGCTCCTGTCTCTCCTTCCTGGTAGCTGCTCTCTGGTCCTGTGCACTGATTGAGTGCTCAGATCCACACACAACAAATATGTAGCAGCTCTGCTCTGTCTATTAACTTGCATGATGTGGCAGCAGCTCTAGTAATCGTATTATATACCTTTGTTATTGTCCAAATTTGAGCCACTTGCCAAGAGAAGGAGGTTTCCGGGCAACCGGAACCCCCCCCCCTCCCCTTGCCTATGATGATATATGGTCTGATGTGTACCCATGGGGGGCTAATTCAGACCTGACCAGTGCTGTGCATTTTCGCACAGCAGCGATCAGATCTGAACTGCGCATGCCGATGGCTGTCTTAGCCCTGTGATCGCCTAGGCCTGATTGACAGGCAGAGGCGGTCGCTGGGCTGGAGGGGGCGGGCCGGCGGCGTTTGGCCGCCATTTAGGGGGCGCGGTCCGAACAATGCAGGCGTGCCCGGACCGTTGGGGGGGGGGAGGGGGGCGGGCCACGGCAGCTGCGTGACGTCACATGCAGCTGCTACAACCCGGGAAGAGGCGAATAGTCCCCTGCCAGTGCGCAGGAGCTGTGCTGGCTGGGAGCTACTCCTGAAGTACAAAAGCCTCGCCGCTGTGCGGTGCTTTTGTACTTGTACGACGGGGCAGGGCCTGACATGCGGGGCGGACTAGCCCTGTGCTGGGCGTCCGCCCGCATGTCTGAAGATCTACGATCAGGTCTAAATTAGGCCCATAGGTCTTACACACTGGTCGATTTCGCTGAAAGATATGAACGATATCGTTCATAAATGAACGATAAATCGTTCATAGCTTTCAGTGTGGATGCTTCAATGATGAACGATCCGGGTCCCTGCGCTCGTTCATCATTGTTCTCTCATTGTTTTAACATGCAGGTCGATATAGATGACCTACATGTTCGGTAATGGGGCCGGGTGACGTGGGGGATGAAAGAAACTTTCACTCCCCTCATCACCCGGACCTGCCACGGGTTGCCTGTCTGCCGTATCGGCTGTCGGGCACATCGGCCGGAGGTCGCAGAGGGTGTAGGGCCCATAAGACTCCTAAAAGGTAATGGTCAATTCTCAATGCGTCAGTACTATAAAGTAACAATTGTCTATTTATTTACAATGTGATCAATATAAAAATAACACATTGCTGCAATTCTGCTTGGCCCAGGTCCTCATCCAATTTCATCTGTAAAACAGCTTATACAACAGAAAAGAAATAATAAAGTACACACTTAGGTGCTGATTCAGAGACGGCCGCATCACACTGCAGTTTGCTTGCATCAGCAAACTGTGCATGTGCAGTGGCTGCATCGTGCATGAACAACTTTACACTGGAGGATGCAGCCGCAATGTGATTGGCAGCGGTGAGCGTTCGGGGGGGACAGGGGGGGAGCGACATGGTGTTTCGGGGGCGTGGTGGGCCAAACAGGAGTGGGCCAGGAGAGTTTTCAGGGCATCTGCGTGACGTCACACGCAGCCGCTCCAATTAATAAAATGGCGGCGGACCGCCTGAGCGCTGCCAGGGGTCAACCTTAATTCGATGTGTCCGCAATCTAGTTGCGGACGCATCGGGAGGCGGCCCGTCACACACGCTGGGCGGCCCCCAGCATGTGATGAGATGGACGCAGATCTGGCTGCGTATGCTGCGATCTGCGTCCACTGCTGAATAAGGGCCCTCATTCCGAGTCGTTCGCTCAGTAAATTTCTTCGCATCGCAGCGTTTTTCTGCTTAGTACGCATGCGCAATGTTCGCACTGCGACTGCGCCAAGTAATTTTGCTATGAAGATAGGATTTTTACTCACGGCTTTTTCTTCGCTCCGGCGATCGTAGTGTGATTGACAGGAAATGGGTGTTACTGGGCGGAAACACTGCGTTTTATGGGCGTGTGGATAAAAACGCTACCGTTTCCGGAAAAAACGCAGGAGTGGCTGGAGAAACGGGGGAGTGTCTGGGCGAACGCTGGGTGTGTTTGTGACGTCAAACCAGGAACGACAAGCACTGAACTGATCGCAGATGCCGAGTAAGTCTGAAGCTACTCTGAAACTGCTAAGAAGTTTGTAATCGCAATATTGCGAATACATCGTTCGCAATTTTAAGAAGCGAAGATTCACTCCCAGTAGGCGGCGGCTTAGCGTGTGCAACTCTGCTAAAATCGCCTTGCGAGCGAACAACTCGGAATGAGGGCCAAGGTCCTTAGTCCAACGTATGCAGTCATTACTTCATGAAAAATATACATATTCATCACTATGACTAATACGGTACATCTCTAGACCAATGACAGACTGCTTTATGATATAGGTGGTCATTCCGAGTTGATCGCAGCCAGCAACTTTTTGCTGCTACTGCGATCAACTAGTACACGCCTATGGGGGAGTGTATTTTAGCTTAGCAGGGCTGCGATCGCTTGTGCAGTCCTGCTAAGCTAAAAAAATTCACACAAAACAAGACAAGCCCTATACCTACTTACCCTGTGCGATGCATCCAGCGATGATGGACCCGGCTTTGACGTCACACCTCCGCCCTCCTGGGCACGCCTGCTTTTCACTCACCACTCCCCGAAAATGGCTCCAAACGGTCCGGATCCGCCCTGCACCGCCCACTTCCTGTCAATCTTCTTTGCGGTCCGTCCTGCGACCGCTTCCTTCTAAAGCCGCAACGTAACCCGGCGACTCCTGTCACCAGGCAACATCGCGTATGCGCACTGCACCCGCCGCGCATGCGCATTCCGCACCCGTTCGCACCGTGACCAATCAGACATTTGCTTCATTAGAGCTGTTTTCGTTTGCTGTTCAAAGCAAAAATGTAATTGGATGCTAAAGATCAGAGCACAATATGTATTTTCGCCAACGTATCCGTTAGGCCACACTGTGTACCAATTTTGTATGACAAGAATCTTTTGATGGATAAAACATAACAAAAAAAAAAAAGGGAAGAAAAATCAATGAAGCTTTCATCCTGAGACACAGTCGTCACAATAACCTCTGTGCCATTAACCTTCTGTCTCTTTTTACGCCCACTTCCCATTCAGCCCTCTAATGACTGACTAGACAAGCTGATTGTCAGTCACTGTCAGTTGCCGGGGCGGGCCCTGTGGTTTTACAAGCTTGTTTTGTCCTGCCCTTTGACACCTCTATGCAGGGGTGACATTAACTGGGTTGGGTGTGCAGTTTGGAAACAATTCATAATATTTAGGCCGCTTACACATGTCACATCTGTGCTGCCGTCCTCCCTCGAGAGGAAGCCAACATCTGACGGTATCATTAACGCAGTGTACACATTAATGCTAATTGTGGGTAGTGTGTATTGTATGACACATTTATTACACACATAGATGATTTGATAGATTTGAAAATTACGGTAATCTGGTTCTTTAATAAGTATACCTATATTTCCACCTCTCTAACTGTGTACTGTATGTCCAGGTGTAACCACTATTCTTGTCGTGTATGTGCAGGCACAGTCTCTATGTCTAGGTATAACCTCTCTTCCAGGTGTAACTTGTCTTCCTGTATACGTCCGGGTATAACAATTCTTCCTGGGTACATTCAGGTGTACCCTGTATTCCTGGGTTCATCCAGGTGTAACCTTTGTTCCTGGGTACATGCAGTGCATCCTGTGTTCCTGGATATGTGCAGGTGTAACCTCGTTTCCTGTGTGCTGTATGTCCAGGTGTAACCTCAGTTCCTGTATATGTCCAGGTGTAACCATAGTTCCTGTGTATGTCCATGTGTGACCTATGTTCCTGCTTATGTCCAGGTGTGACCAAAGTTCCTGTTTATGTCCAGGTGTAAGCTCAGTTCCTGCATATGTCCAGGTGTAACCACAGTTTCTCTGTATGTACCTGTTTGTGTATGTACCTGATGTAACCTATGTCCCAGTGTATATCCTGGTGTGACCTATGTTCCTGCTTATGTCCAGGTGTAACCAAAGTTCCTGTGTATGTCCAGATTTAACCAAAGTTCCTGTGTATGTCCAGGTGTAACTTCAGTTCCTGTGTATATCCAGGTGTAACCTCAGTTTCTCTGTATGTCCAGGAGTAGCCTCAGTTCCTGTGTATATCCAGGTGTGACCTATGTTCCTGCTTATGCCCAGGTGTAACCAAAGTTCCTGTGTATGTCCAGGTGTAAGCTCAGTTCCTGTGTATGTCCAGGTGTAAAAAAAGTATACATATATTTCCACCTCTCTGTCTACTGTATGTCCAGGTGTAACCACTATTCTTGTGTATGTGCAGGCACAGTCTCTATGTCTAGGTATAACCTCTCTTCCAGGTGTAAGTTGTCTTCCTGTATACATCCGGGTATAACAATTCTTCCTGGGTACATACAGGTGTACCCTGTATTCCTGGGTTCATCCAGGTGTACCCTTTGTTCCTGGGTACATCCAGTGCATCCTGTGTTCCTGGATATGTCCAGTTGTAACCTCGTTTCCTGTGTACTGTATGTCCAGGTGTAAACTCTGTTCCTGTGTATATCCAGGTGTAACCTCAATTCCTGTTTATGTCCAGGTGTAACCATAGTTCCTGTGTATGTCCAGGTGTAACCTATGTTCCTGCATATGTCCAGGTGTGACCTATGTTCATGCATATATCCAAGTGTAACCTCAGTTCCTATGTATGTCCAGATGTAACCTCAGTTCCTGTGTATGTCCAGGTGTAACCTCAGTTCCTGTCTATGTACAGGTGTAACCTCGGTTCCTGTATATGTCCAGGTGTACTGTAACCTCAGTTTCTCTGTATGTCCAGGTGTAACCTCAGTTCCTGTGTATGTCTGGGTGTAATCATAGTTCGTATGTATGTCCAGGTGTAACCTATGTTCCTGTCTATGTCCAGGTGTAACCTCTGTTCCTGACTATGTCCAAGTGTAACCTCAGTTCCTGCGAATGTCCAAGTGTAACCTCAGTTTCTCTGTATGTCCAAGTGTAGCCTCAGTTCCTGTGTATATCCTGGAGTAACCTATGTTCCTGCATATATCCAGGTGTGACCTATGTTCCTGCTTATGTCCAGGTGTAACCAAAGTTCCTGCGTATGTCCAGATGTAACCTCAGTTCCTGCGTATGTCCAGGTGTATCCTCTGTTCCTGCGTATGTCCAGGTGTAACCTCTGTTCCTGCGTATGTCCAGGTGTAACCTCTGTTCCTGCGTATGGCCAGGTGTAACCTCTGTTCCTGTGTATGTCCAGGTGTAACCTCTATTCCTGTGTATGTCCAGGTGTAACCTCAGTTCCTGTGTATATCCAGGTGCAACCTCAGTTCCTGTGTATGTCCAGGTGTAACCTCAGTTCTTTGTGTATATCCTGGTGTAACCTCTATTCCTGTGTATGTCCAGGTGTAACTTATGTTCCTGCGTATGTCCAGGTGTAATCTCAGTTTCTCTGTATGTCCAGGTGTAGCCTCAGTTCCAGTGTATATCCTGGAGTAACCTATGTTCCTGCATATATCCAGGTGTAACCTATGTTCCTGCATATGTCCAGGTGTGACCTAGGTTCCTGCTTATGTCCAGGTGTAACCAAAGTTTCTGCGTATGTCCAGATGTAACCTCGGTTCCTGCGTGTGTCCAGGTGTAACCTCAGTTCCTGTGTATGTCCAGGTGTAACCTCTATTCCTGTGTATGTCCAGGTGTAACCTCTGTTTATGCGTATGTCCAGGTGTAACCTCAACTCCTGTATATACCCAGGTGCAACCTCAGTTCCTGTATATGTCCAGGTGTAACCAAAGTTTCTGCGTATGTCCAGATGTAACCTCGGTTCCTGCGTGTGTCCAGGTGTAACCTCAGTTCCTGTGTATGTCCAGGTGTAACCTCTATTCCTGTGTATGTCCAGGTGCAACCTCTGTTCCTGTGTATGTCCAGGTGTAACCTCAACTCCTGTATATACCCAGGTGCAACCTCAGTTCCTGTATATGTCCAGGTGTAACCTCAGTTTCTCTGTATGTCCAGGTGTAACCTCTATTCCTGTGTATGTCCAGGTGTAACCTCTGTTCCTGTGTATGTCCAGGTGTAACCTCTATTCCTGTGTATGTCCAGGTGTAACCTCTGTTCCTGTGTATGTCCAGGTGTAACCTCAGTTCCTGTGTATGTCCAGGTGTAACCTCAGTTCTTGTGTATATCCTGGTGTAACTTATGTTCCTGCGTATGTCCAGGTGTAATCTCAGTTTCTCTGTATGTCTAGGTGTAGCCTCAGTTCCAGTGTATATCCTGGAGTAACCTATGTTCCTGCATATATCCAGGTGTGACCTAGGTTCCTGCGTATGTCCAGGTGTGACTTATGTTCCTGCTTATGGCCAGGTGTAACCAAAGTTCCTGGGTATGTCCAGATGTAACCTCAGTTCCTGTGTATGTCCAGGTGTAACCTCAGTTCCTGTGTATGTCCAGGTGTAACCTCAGTTCCTGTGTATGTCCAGGTGTAACCTCAGTTCCTGTGTATAACCAGGTGTAACCTCAGTTCCTGTGTATGTCCAGGTGTAACCTCAGTTTCTCTGTATGTCCAGGTGTAGCCTCAGTTCCTGTGTATATCCAGGTGTGACCTCTGTTCCTGCTTATGTCCAGGTGTGACCAAAGTTCCTGTGTATGTCCAGGTGAAACCTCTGTTCCTGTATATGTCCAGGTGTAACCTCAGTTCCTGTGTATATCCAGGTGTAACCTGAGTTCCTGTGTATATCCAGGTGTAACCCCAGTTTCTCTGTATGTCCAGGTGTAGCCTCAGTTCCTGTGTATATCCAGGTGTGACCAAAGTTCCTGTGTATGTCCAGGTGAAACCTCTGTTCCTGTGTATGTCCAGGTGTAACCTCAGTTCCTGTGTATATCCAGGTGTGACCAAAGTTCCTGTGTATGTCCAGGTGTAACCTCAGTTCCTGTGTATGTCCAGGTGTAACCACAGTTTCTGTGTATGTACCTCAGTTCATGTGCATGTCCAGGTGTAACCTCAGTTCCTGTGTATAACCAGGTGTAACCTCAGTTCCTGTGTATGTCCAGGTGTAACCTCAGTTCCTGTGAATATCCAGGTGTAACCTCAGTTTCTCTGTATGTCCAGGTGTAGCCTCAGTTCCTGTGTATATCCACGTGTGACCTCTGTTCCTGCTTATGTGCAGATGTGACCAAAGTTCCTGTGTATGTCCAGGTGTAACCTCAGTTCCTGTGTATGTCCAGGTGTAACCACAGTTTCTCTGTATGTACCTGTATGTGTATGTACCTGGTGTAACCTATGTTCCTGTGTATATCCTGGTGTAACCTATGACCCTGCGTATGTCCAGGTGTGACCTATGTTCCTGCTTATGTCCAGGGGTAACCAAAGTTCCTGGCTATGTCCAGATTTTAACCAAAGATCCTGTGTATGTCCAGGTGTAACCTCAGTTTCTGTGTATGTCCAAATGTAACCTCTGTTCCTGTGTATGTCCAGGTGTAACCTCAGTTCCTGTGTATATCTAGGCGTAAGCTCAGTTCCTGTGTATATCCAGGTGTAACCTCAGTTTCTCTGTATGTCTAGGTGTAGCCTCAGTTCCTGTGTATATCCAGGTGTGACCTATGTTCCTGCTTATGTCCAGGTGTAACCAAAGTTCCTGTGTATGTCCAGATGTAACCTTAGTTCCTGTGTATGTCTAGGTGTAACCTCAGTTCCTGTGTATATCCAGGTCTAACCACAGTTTCTCTGAATGTACCTCAGTTCATGTTTATATCCAGGTGTAACCTCTGAACCTGTGGCATATAGTCAAACACTGATGCAAAATACATTAAATACATTATTACAAATACAATAATGTAGCTAAGTGGCCAATAATTGGGAAATTAATCTTCAATAATTAGCAGCACAGAAAATTTCAGGTGTAGCTAACGGCACTTTACCTGTCCAATCGGTTTGCACATGAGATTAAAGGGGGGTACACATGGAGAGATCTGACTAGATTGCTTAGATTTTAAGCACGGATCTCTCCGTGTGTACCCCCCAGCGATAGCGTGCATCGCTATCGCCGGTGCTAGATTGAGCCTGCAAAACTAACAATTTAACAATTAACAATTTTGGGCAATTAATTATTTATCAGAAATGTGTGTTTTTTTAAATTACCATATATTACCATGGTACTTTTAATTAAAGTATTGTTGAATTTTCAAATTAACTTAGAACTGGAGTAAAACACAATCAAATCTAAAAATTATCACATACAAATAACTTGTCTAAGATCAACTGTAACAATAGGCTTCCCCATGCTCGTACCGCCAAAACACCTGTTGTAATAGCGCCATCTCAGAAAGGTGGTAACTTATTAATATCATTAAGTAAAAATGCTTCAATCTTTTGATGAAACCTCATCACAAAGCAACAGGACTATCACTCTAGAAGTGTAACAATAGCATACCTCCCAACTTTTGGAGATGGTAACACGGGACTACCTATTGCGGCGAAGCCATGCCTGCGAGAAAGGGAGAGTGGCTTATAGAAAAGGGGGCATATCTTTGCGGTAGTGCCGCTGTCATGAGCCACGCCCCGGTTTTTCGTCACTATGGGGGTATGGCCTGCGCTCTGTGAGCTGCAGGCATGCCCCCAGACCCTCTGTCTCCCATGAATAGACGCTGTGCGCACCGACAGTAGCACATCCCCGCCGCAAAATGCCCGATAACAGCCCCGTTTTCATCCGAAAACGGGGCTATTTCACCCGAAAACACACAGGTTTCACTGAACCTGTGTGTTTACGGATGAAAAAGCAGGTTTTACCTGCCTAGCTAATTAAATAGCCGCCCGACCACAGCACCCGAAGAAACATCGGGGGGTTTTACTCCCGATGTCTCTTCGGGCCAAATTGAATATCCCCCATAGAGTACGCGGTCTGGGCCCCTTGATAGATACAGAAAATACTGGTAGTGCATGTATAATGTTTCATAATAAGAATAGCAATGCTCTATAGAAAATACATCATAGTTCTCTGCAGTATAATAACATAATTTATGTGTAATGTATATTTCAAGCGCAGTCTGGAACCTGATCACTAGAGGGTGGGGTGGGCCTGTAGTGAGCAGGGCCCACTGGGGGGGGGATACCCCTATACAACTGCGGCACACCTTGTTTCAGACTATATTATATATATATATATATATATATATATATATATATATATTTTTTTTTTTTTTTTTTTTTTTTTTTTTTAAAGGCCTTATGTAAATAGGGGACCACAGAGCCTACAACGGCTGATAACACGAGCAGGAAACAAAACATAAAATAGGTGCAAGATGAGTATTTTTGCAGTTTGGAAAAATATTGTGGCGTGAAAACAAAGAAAACACCTCCGTAAATCTCGGTATATATAAGGCTTCCCACCCCCACTTCCTACACACTACAAATAAAATGCCAGGCAGGTTGCGTTGGCTCAGCTGCCGTGATATTTCCCTTCATTACAGAGCCGACGTCGACTTTAAACCTCTCTAATTTTCTACATCGCAGCTATTTATTTAAATGCTATCTCGCATTATGAAGTGATAATCCACATGCACAGGAGATAATTTATGAGGCATTTAAATTAAGAGGAGCAGCTAATTGGGAGCATGTGTCTCAGTAAGCCCAGCAAATGCTGGAAAACTACAAATGAGGAAACTAATGGCAGCTTTTCATGTAATTCTGCGTTTCCTCCAGTGAGTACAGTAAAAGGAGAAGCCAATATCCTAGATCTCGCAGAGCAGCATTTAAAAATGATGTGACACAAAAGGACGGTTTATGAATCCTGATGATAATAAAGGGCGGTTTGGTGCCGCTGTGTGGCCCCGACACTGGAAAGTGCCGTTTTTCCAGCTGTAAACTTTACTGGGTTCGGAAATGTATTTCTGAAACACGGAAATCTCCGGTGACTCCGGGAGCTGAAATGCGTTTACTTCTCTGCCTTCTCATGGTAATGTTATAGTGCACACTTCCATATTTATCTGTCTGTCTGCAGAGAGCTATAAGCCTGACAGTGCCGACATCATGGACCAGAGGTCATTTGCAAAGATGCTGATACCTGCAGATGAGCAACATTTTGCTCCTTCGGATTGGATTATTTATGATATATTAATAATTTTATATTGCGTACGCACATCTTATGCACTTTATAGAGAACATCAGTCCCTGCGTCAGTGTAGCTTACAGTCTATATTAGGCTGCACACAGATCTAGACACTAGGGATAAGTTTGTCAGATCCCAATTAATCCACTGCTATGATTTAGTAGTGTGTGGGGAAACCCACGCAAACATGATGAAAACATACAAACTCCACGCAGATATTGCTCTGATGAGGAAACGGTTACCATACCGCTTGTCGGGATCCCGGACGTCACAATGCCGACACCAGAATCACGACTTGCAGTGAAATACAGCCACTGGGAATCCTTGCGCAACAGGCTTTTCTCCCTCTATGGGTGTCCACGACACCCACGGAGGGAGAATAAATCTTGTTGCGAGAGCAGCGAGCCACCGTGCCCACAGCGTGGCAAGTGCAGCGAGGCCGCAAGGGGCTTGCTAGCGCTCGCCCCGCTGCCGGCATTTTGGTGGCCGGGATCCCGCTGTCGGTATACTAACGGCCAGGATCTCGGCCGTTGGTTTTACATACTGATTCTCTCTGACGTAGGGGTGACCACCAATGGTTTCTGCACATTGCGGGGGCTGCACGCACCATCAGGGTTCAGACAGCGATGTTTACCATTAGTAGCCTCTCATCGATGATGAAAACACAGACCATCTACGATTGCTAACCACCAATGATCAATGGCCACCCTACTCTGGTAGGAATTAAACCTGTGGCAAAGAGCTTTATTGGATACATAAATATAAATATCAGTAAATGTAGAAATGTGACAATTTGCCATCTGCTCTCACAATCCCACAAACACTCACAGAGATCTTTGCATGAGGTCTCTTCCCATGCAGAGTAGGTGTGCACCACCTATGTATGTTCCAGGCACAGCACCACCTATGTACACTACAGTATGTTCCAGGCGCAGCACCACCTATGTATGTTCCAGGCACAGCACCACCTATGTACACTACAGTATGTTCCAGGCGCAGCACCACCTATGTATGTTCCAGGCACAGCACCACCTATGTACACTACAGTATGTTCCAGGTGCAGCACCACCTACGTATGTTCCAGGCACAGCACCACCTATGTACAGTATGTTCCAGGTGCAGCACCACCTAAGTATGTTCCAGGCGCAGCACCACCTACGTATGTTCCAGGCGCAGCACCACCTATGTATGTTCCAGGTGCAGCACCACCTATGTACAGTATGTTCCAGGCGCAGCACCACCTATGTATGTTCCAGGCGCAGCACCACCTATGTATGTTCCAGGCGCAGCACCACCTATGTATGTTCCAGGCGCAGCACCACCTACGTATGTTCCAGGTGCAGCACCACCTACGTATGTTCCAGGCGCAGCACCCCCTACGTATGTTCCAGGTGCAGCACCACCTATGTATGTTCCAGGCACAGCACCACCTATGTACAGTATGTTCCAGGTGCAGCACCACCTACGTATGTTCCAGGCGCAGCGCCACCTACGTATGTTCCAGGCGCAGCACCACCTATGTATGTTCCAGGTGCAGCACCACCTATGTACAGTATGTTCCAGGCGCAGCACCACCTATGTATGTTCCAGGCGCAGCACCACCTATGTATGTTCCAGGCGCAGCACCACCTATGTATGTTCCAGGCGCAGCACCACCTACGTATGTTCCAGGCGCAGCACCACCTACGTATGTTCCAGGCGCAGCACCACCTACGTATGTTCCAGGCGCAGCACCCCCTACGTATGTTCCAGGCGCAGCACCACCTACGTATGCTCCAGGTGCAGCACCACCTATGTATGTTCCAGGTGCAGCACCACCTATGTATGTTCCAGGTGCAGCACCACCTATGTATGTTCCAGGCGCAGCACCACCTATGTATGTTCCAGGCACAGCACCACCTATGTACACTACAGTATGTTCCAGGTGCAGCACCACCTACGTATGTTCCAGGCACAGCACCACCTATGTACAGTATGTTCCAGGTGCAGCACCACCTACGTATGTTCCAGGCGCAGCACCACCTACGTATGTTCCAGGCGCAGCACCACCTATGTATGTTCCAGGTGCAGCACCACCTATGTACAGTATGTTCCAGGCGCAGCACCACCTATGTATGTTCCAGGCGCAGCACCACCTATGTATGTTCCAGGCGCAGCACCACCTATGTATGTTCCAGGCGCAGCACCACCTACGTATGTTCCAGGTGCAGCACCACCTACGTATGTTCCAGGCGCAGCACCCCCTACGTATGTTCCAGGTGCAGCACCACCTATGTATGTTCCAGGCACAGCACCACCTATGTACAGTATGTTCCAGGTGCAGCACCACCTACGTATGTTCCAGGCGCAGCGCCACCTACGTATGTTCCAGGCGCAGCACCACCTATGTATGTTCCAGGTGCAGCACCACCTATGTACAGTATGTTCCAGGCGCAGCACCACCTATGTATGTTCCAGGCGCAGCACCACCTATGTATGTTCCAGGCGCAGCACCACCTATGTATGTTCCAGGCGCAGCACCACCTACGTATGTTCCAGGCGCAGCACCACCTACGTATGTTCCAGGCGCAGCACCACCTACGTATGTTCCAGGCGCAGCACCCCCTACGTATGTTCCAGGCGCAGCACCACCTACGTATGCTCCAGGTGCAGCACCACCTATGTATGTTCCAGGTGCAGCACCACCTATGTATGCTCCAGGTGCAGCACCACCTATGTATGTTCCAGGTGCAGCACCACCTATGTATGTTCCAGGTGCAGCACCACCTATGTATGTTCCAGGCGCAGCACCACCTATGTATGTTCCAGGTGCAGCACCACCTACGTATGTTCCAGGCGCAGCACCACCTACGTATGTTCCAGGTGCAGCACCACCTACGTATGTTCCAGACGCAGCACCACCTACGTATGTTCCAGGCTCAGCACCACCTACGTATGTTCCAGGCTCAGCACCACCTACGTATGTTCCAGGCGCAGCACCACCTACGTATGTTCCAGGCGCAGCACCACCTACGTATGTTCCAGGCTCAGCACCACCTACGTATGTTCCAGGCGCAGCACCACCTACGTATGTTCCAGGCGCAGCACCACCTACGTATGTTCCAGGCGCAGCACCACCTACGTATGTTCCAGGCGCAGCACCACCTACGTATGTTCCAGGCGCAGCACCACCTACGTATGTTCCAGGCGCAGCACAACCTACGTATGTTCCAGGCGCAGCACCACCTATGTATGTTCCAGGTGCAGCACCACCTATGTATGTTCCAGGCGCAGCACCACCTATGTATGTTCCAGGTGTAGTTAGTAAATTCATGTTACAATCCAATGTAAAGGCAGGAGAAACACGGCAACAAGATCAATGTCTACCATTTACTTACTTTATCTTTGTAAAACAGGATTCTGTTACTAGCTGAGGTCCTCTAGCGATAGGAGAACTAACTGGATAATCGAGCTGGCAGGCGACACTGCACATCTGACCAATGTTATTACATCTGATATCTTACGACGGCGGTGACAGGAGTCAGAAGAATGACAACGCCAGCAGCCCGAGATCAGGGACAGTCGGTAATCCTATATGGCTCTGTACATTACATTTGGCATCAGATAAGAGTGCACATTATACTTGACATCTGAGATGGCTCTTTATAGGAGATCGTGGGCACTAGTTATGGGTCCACAGATTACACTGTGACAGACAAGGCTCTGCACATCACACCTCCCAACACTCCTGATTTTAATGGTTCTGTCCTTAATTCTCAGACTCTGGAAGGAGTGTAATTTATTACAAAACAATGGAATTCTAGAACCTGCAGTACGCGTCGCAGGATGCACTAGGTCATACGAAGAGGCTGACATGGCACATACCAATTGTTGTTTTGCGTCAGGTAGCCTCCTGTTGGAATAAAAACCTTGACCCATCCCATCATCTAACTGCCATATAAAAGAAAAAAAAACTGTTGACCATTCAATCCTCCTGCCTACAAATTCCCGGAGCATCCCCAATGCCAATGGCCCTCATTCTGAGTTGATCGCAGCAGCAAGAAAGTTAGCAATTGGGCAAAACCATGTGCACTGCAGGGGAAGCAGATATATCATGTGCAGAGAGAGTTAGATTTGGGTGGGTTATTTTGTTTCTGTGCAGGGTAAATACTGGCTGCTTTATTTTTACACTGCAAATTAGATTGCAGATTGAACACACCCCACCCAAATCTAACTCTCTCTACACATGTTATATCTACCCCTCCTGCAGTGCACATGGTTTTGCCCAATTGCTAACTTTCTTGCTGCTGCGATCAACTCAGAATGAGGGCCAATATACTTTAGTTTATAACCTTCTAATGATGGCATTCCAGAGACTGGATCACTCGACTTCTTCTTGATGTCTGCATTTTTTGATTTATAGGGATATATTTACTAAGGTCCCAATTTGATTTGAGATTAAATTTTTGGCCGAAAACGTAACTCGGAAATTTACTAAACACAAATCACGGCAATGTTAGACAATTCGTATTGAGATACACTGCTGTCCACACAAATACGAATCAAAGTAAAACAAAAATTTGCGTGGGGTCCCCCCCTCCTAAGCATAACCAGCCCCGAGCTCTTTGAGCCAGTCCTGGTTGTTAAAACAATGGGGGGAAAATTGCACAGAGGTTCCCCGTTTTTTAACAACCAGGACCGGCTCAAAGATTCCGGGGCTGGTTATGCTTACGAGGGGGGAACCCCACACAATATTTTTTTTTTACTTTTAACTATTCAAATACTGAACACAATGAAGCCCTGCACTGATCTCACTGATCCGGCTGGGCTTCATTATGTGATGTCCGTCGGTGTTTTACTAATCTCTCCCGTAAAACACTGCCCGACAGTGGGGGTCATTCCGAGTTGATCGCTCACTAGCAGTTTTTAGCAGCCGTGCAAACGCATATTCGCCGCCCACGGGGGAGTGTATTTTCGCTTTGCAGGAGTGTGAACACCTGTGCAGCAGAGCGCCTGCAAATATATTTTGTGCAAAACAATACCAGCCCTGTAGTTACTTATCCTGTGCGATGATTGCTGCGACGAGTGACACGGTAATGACGTCAGATACCCGCCCAGCAAACGCCCGGCCACGCCTGCGTTTTTCCAAACACTCCCAGAAAACGGTCAGTTGACACCCATAAACACCCTCTTTCTGTCAATCTCTTTGCGTTCAGCTGTGCGATTGGAATCGACGCTAGAACCAGTGCAAAACCACAATGGACTTCAACCCGTACAACGCGCGTGCATACGCATGCGAAGATTAGACTTTTTTTCACTGATCGCTACGCAACGAACAACGGCAGCTAGCGATCAACTCGGAATGACCCCCAATACGAAGGACATCAACATCGGTGAGTTCAATTTGAAAAAACAACGTAGTTTAGTAAATTCCTGGGGTTTTTTTCCAAAAAAGTTGCAATCTCAAACGGCCAATGTCAGCTGAGATTGATCTCGGCTGACATCGGCAAAAACACGAATGTTAGTAAATATACCTCATAGTCTTAGGTGACTCAATACAATTCTGAGCTATAGTCACAACATTGCAGATTATTCCTCACACCTGATAAAGCTGTGAGGTTGTCTATTGTATTCTAAGTGATGCACAGATACACATCACGATACAAATGCATATCAGACTTGATTCGGATTTGTACGCAAACCCAATGGTGATCCTATGCTGCCTCTTCGGATGCAGCATTCGGATTAGTAGATGCTGACACGAGGTGTCTATTTCCTATACACGCCTGCAGCACTTGAATATTTGTTGTTATGTTTGGAATTGAATTGCCCCCATATTGTCAGACGTACATGTTATTTTGTCTCACTTTCATTTAAAAAAATGTTGGAAATATGATAAATGATTCTAGTGTTGCTCACTGCAAGGTGCCATATTTCTGTGAAAGAACATCCTTAATCATTGACAAAATACATAAAAAAAATCACCCTTCATTTAGAAAGAGCTCATTACATGGCACCATTATGGAAGTTTGCAATCAACAAAAAGTGACACAGCAAAATCAAGTTAATAGAAAAAAATAAAACCAACCATTTATCTTTATCATATGTACAAACAGATCCATGCAACAAACAATTTAATTTCACTCCACTTTAAGATACGGAAGAGGAGAATATTATTTTGGTTGGAAATTTTCTATATTGTATAAACCACAGACTGACTTTGCTGATTTTTCTCTTTTTATTTTTTATTTATTTGCATTTATAGGCATATGTCATTTAGTAGATTGCAAATCTTTTTTAGCAATAGATAAATGCACACGAATATTCTGCATGATTTCCTTTGTTCTCCTAGTCACTTCTTGCCTTGTATAAGTTAATGCAGGCAGATCTGTCACAACTATACAGGATTATGTATCGTGGGCCTTGTAAATCAAGGGACACAATACGGAATAGGAAAACATGGAGATATCACATTGCTAGAGCGTCTGTTAAACATGGAGCAAGCAGAATCAATGAATGTAAAGTGTACTAGACTGAACATTACAGCATGTAACTTATGTTCGTTATACTACAGGTCAATAGCGGGTATAAGTGATTAAACATTCTCTGGAATGCGATGCCTAGTACGTTCGCATTATATAAGCGTAGTATTATTATTATTATTATTATTATTATTATTATCTATACTAATATAAAAACGTTATGTCTGTGGGGATTTTTTCCAAGTTGCCGCAAAAACAACTAAACTGATCTTACTGAAAACGGTATTATTTTGCAGTGGAAACACCTAGAAATAACCCCTGCACTTTGTGTAATCTCGATCCATCAAGTTAAAGATGAGCAATAACAAAAACAACATTTATTGGCATTAGGGAGGTCAATCCTGGACTATTTTCAATCCTGGGATTTGGGATTAAAAAAACGCTCAAACCCGGAATTCAACAAGTCACTAATTATTCAGCCAGTCACTAGCGACAGGAGTAGTTCCAGAGCACTGGAAGAGAGTGAATTTAGGGGGTTATTCAGGTTTGATAGCCAACCAAGAAAGTTAGCAATTGTGCAAAACCATGTTGCAGTGCAGATGGAGCAGATGTAACATATGAAGAGAGAGTTAGATTTGGGTGGGGTGTGTTCAAAATGAAATCTAAATTGCAGTGTAGAAATTAAGCAGCCAGTATTTACCCTGCACAGAAACAATATAACCCACCCAAATATAAATCTCTCAGCACGTTACATCTGCCCCACCTGCAGTGCAACATGGTCTTGCCCAATTGCAAATTGTTTTCATTTGCTAACAAACCTGGATAACCCCCTTAGTCCCAGTGCACAAAAGTGGAAGCAAGGAAAAGGCAAGCAACTACCGATCAGTGAGCCTTACATCAGTAGTGATGGAAATACTCTAATAGGCCCTACACATTGGGCGAGGTGCCCGATGGCCGAAACGGCCGACTCCGCGCGTGTCATTGGAGTGGAGTTTCTTCACTCCTCCCGTCACCCAGCCCCATAGCCCTGCATGCTAATATGGACGAGATTGTCCAATTTGGCTTGCATGCATAAACGAGTTGGCACCAACGATGAACGACAGCGCATCGTTCATCATTGGTGCATACACACTGAAAGATATGAACGATATCTTGTTCATTAATGAACGAGATTGTTCATATCTTTCAGTGTAATCGGCCAGTGTGTAGGGCCCATTAGAGTAAAGAGTTTTAGATGATCTAAAATATAGCAATTTACAGGATCCCTAAAAGCATGCATTTACTGGGGAGTGAGCATGTCAAACAAATCTTATTGACTTTTTTGACTGGGCGACTAAAGGAATAGATAAAAGGGGGGCCGTAGATATAGCTTATCCAGACTTTAGTAAAGCTTTTGACACTGTCCCACTTCGCAGACTATTAAATAAACTTGAAAGCTTGGGATTGGATACTTAGGGCAGTATCCTATTAGGTGTGGCGATTTCACGTACGGTAATAACAAGCTTTTTAGCCCAATAATACTATCAAGCTATCCAAATATAGCCCGTTTTTACCGAGTTGTAAATCACCCGTTATCGGACAATAGCACACGGGGGCCGAACCCATGTGTTACCATCCAATAACGGGTCTCCTGGGGATGGTAACAAGGGATTCTGCTTTGCATATCTGAGGCACGCATAGCAAAATCCCCCGATAAGTGCCAGGCTACGGGGCTATTTTGATAGCCTCGAGGGAATCCATTAGCTGCGGTAACTCACCACAGCTAATAGGATATCGTCCTAAAACGGCTGAATGGATAATATCTTGGGTGCAGGATAGAAAACAGAGAGTTGTAGTAAATGGAGTGCATTCACAGAAGGAAAATGTTACCAATGGAGTACCCCAGGGATCTGTACTTGTACCAGTGCTTTTAAATATCTTTGTTGGTGACATTGCAAATGGTATTGAATGGAAAGTCGGTGTGCCAGTAATACTGATGAGAAACTTGAATCCACCTAAATTGTGCATCGGGACAAGCCTGAAAATGAAATCTCTTCATAGAAAAGTTACAAAAGGCCATTCTATTGACAGGATGCAGTTAAGGTGAAATTTTTTTTCTTGAATTTCTCTAATTCCCAATAGTTAAAAGAGACATCAATTCCCAGTAAATGTCTGATTGCTGATATTTACATAAAAAAATAACCACAATAAAAATAATAACAATAATAATAATAATAATAATAATAATAAATTCTGTGTAGGAATGTCCGGGAATACAATTCTCATTATTCCCACAAGTGTGCAGTGTTACAGGAGTAGTCTGGTTACTTACATCTCCTTTGCCTGATAATGATTGGCACCGTCTATATTAGAATAGTTGTTTTATACTGTGTTTGTTCCAGCGTAATCCCCAGGGTTTCAGCAGGTGCATATGTAATTGTGCAGTGTTTTACCTTTCCGTTCAGTAACAAGGCAGGATTCCCATAGTAGCTGACATAATGGATATTACAGGCGCTGCTCTGCCCTTGGTGAGCGGAGGAGGCTGCATCATGTGCTCTCTAATAGACATTCCCTGCTCAGGCAGAGGTGCCGCAATATCTACAATGAGGAATCTCTAGAGAACAGTTTGGGTCAAGTTGGTTCAAGAGCTTGAGTAGAGTTTATTTCAGGGCTGTGCTGGCAGAACCGGACGGGAAGCGCACATACAAGGGAATTAATGTCGGCCAGCTGCTATTATACATAGCTGCCCTTACTATACATACACTTTTTTCCAACTAATAGAATAGATCACTGGTTCTCTAGCACAGGAGCTGCCGGCACAAGAGCCCTACATGAAATCTTGAGCGCTGTGGTCTACACCCACAGTAGAAAATCTAGCAGAATACATGGGCCCAGATTTATCAAGCCTTGGAGAGTGATACATAGCACAAAGATAAAGTAATAATAATAATAATTAATAATAATAATTTTATTTATATAGCACTCTTTCTCCAAACAGGACTCAAGCCGCTTTACAGACATCAGAACAATGAACATAATACAGAGGATTAATACAGCAATTCACACAGACATAAAAATGAAAACCTAGAATGCATAGAGTAAGCATAATGCAGGATTGGTGTAGGCATTTTGGGTAATAACTTCCATGGGCTGTGTATTCCACCCTCACAGGGTACCAGGTGCGGCAGCCATCTTGGGTGCACTGCGTAGGATTACCCTGGGTGGAATAGTCCACCCCTAGAAGAGATGACGCAAAATGGGGGTGACTGCAGCATCCTAACGTTCAGAGTAGGGTACCCACAAAACTATCAGGTCCATGTATTTTTATCCCATTACATATCACGGCTATAAAGTACCAGCCAACCAGCTCATACCTGTCATTTGTCAAACACGGCCTGTAAAATGGCAGTTAGGAGCTGATTGGTTGATACTTTATAGCCGTGATATGTATCACTCTCCAAGGCTTGATAAATGGGGGCCATGATGTGTAAAAATAAATCCCTCTCTCTGTCTTGTTTTTATTTTATTTTTTTATCAATTAATTTACAACCAGGGAGAACGAAAGTTACACTGGAACACTGTCGTTCAACTTTCTTCCAGACTACCCAGCCAGACACCATGCTCAGATATACTCACTGTGGACAGCGAGTGTAGACTTCACCACACATCATACAGACAAACACATTTGCAGAGGAAGAGACACCTGTCTTCATGGTACTATCTTATCCCTTTCACTAACAATTTCACACAGGGCACCAGCCATGTCACATTTGCGAGTTTTTATCTGTAGCATTTGTTTTGTCGCTGTGATAAGCAAGCAGTCACATGAGACTTTGGGATCTATTCATGAAGCAGTGAAAAGAGTGGAGCAAAAGACCAGTGGAGAAGTTGCCTATGGCAACCAATCCGCTTTGAAGGAAGCCTTTATCAAGTACATTTTATTAAATGTAAGGGAGATGGTGATTGGTTGCCATGGACAACTTCTTCACTGGTCTGTTTCTCCCCCTTTTTCACTGCTTCGTGAATAGACCCCAAAGTTATCACTGGGACAGTCTCATACCGGTTGTTGACCTCAATGGTAAATTGTCCCATTAAAACAGGGGTGGGGAACCTTTTTACTACCAAGGGCCATTTGGATACTTATAAAATCCTTCGGGAGCCATACAAAAATTCTCAGCTTAAAAAAATGACCCTGCCCCTCAGAGAAACTGTGCGCGCGCGCCAGCGCCAAAAACATGGGAGTTGCCAATTAAAATGGGACGTGATACACATATGCCCCAACAGTGCAGTGCCAGATCCACAAATGCCCCCACAGTGCCAGGTATACAAATGCCCCCACAGTGCCAAATCTACAAATGCCCCCACAGTGCCAAATCCACAAATGCCCCCCACAGTGACAGGTATATAAATGCCCACACAGTGTCAGGTATACAAATGCCCCCCATAGTGTCAGGTACACAAATGCCCCCCACAGTTTCAGGTATACAAATGCCCCCCACAGTGCCAGGTATACAAATGCCCCCACAGTGCTTACTGCTGCTCCATCCGGCGGCGTGTCAGGGGGTCAGGACAGGGAGGAGAGCGCGGCTATGTCGGGCAGCAGTGGCGTGTAGGACTTCAAACCAGCCGCCGGTTCATGAGACAATCAGAGCTCGCGGACCGGCAGTGTCGGCTCCTGATTGGCTGCCAGTCCGCAAGCTCTGATTGGTTCATGAACCGGCGGCTGGTTTGAAGTCCTACATGCCGCCGCAGCCCGACATAGCCGCGCTCTCCTCCCTGTCCAGACAGCTGAGACACACCGCCGCCGGACTGAGCAGTGGCGTGTCTCACACAAGTGGGTGGGCCGGAGCAAACGGCTTTGCGGGCCTTATACGGCCCGCGGGCCGGAGGTTCCCCACTCCTGTATTAAAACATCCGTTATCTCTGCTAAGTGCTGACAGCTCTGATCTGTTCTGTCATAGCTTACACAGAAAAATTAATTACTAGTATAATAATAGTGATGTTATACAAGTTCATAGGCATGTTTTATAATTTATAGAAAAATAACAAACACCCTTATACAGTAGTGAACCCACAGTGGGCGCAGAAGCTGCAGGGCCTGAGCAGGGACCCAGTAATACGCTCACCATCCTATGCGCAGAATACAGGCTGGTCCTGAGCGACGCATATGATGTAGGCTCATAATGTTAAGAGGACTATGGTGTCTGGTGATGTACAGTTCCGCTTAGCCCTTCATTTTTACATCTACTTAATGCTTTGGGGGGCATTCAATTAAGTGACGTTTTTTCGACTGGTGGAAAATACGGCACTAATTCAAAACAGGGTATTCAATTGCTAACATTTTCACATGTTTTTTAATCCATTTTCGCCCATGACGTTTCACTTTTTTCTTTTTGTCGAATAAGCATGGTTGAAAATTGTGCCAAAAATAAGGGTAAATTGAATACCCCCCTAAGTACTTTATGTATCTCATTGTATACTTGTATAGGACATAAATAAAAACAACATCATGTAACCAAGATCACGCCTAGGAGGAACAGCTGCACTAATGTGAAGCCTTTTTAGACGCTGCTACAAAAAGAAAGTTCCCCAGTGATATCACTGGTTCCTAGTTAATGGATTGGGTGTAATTTCCCAATACTGGTTCCATTCATAAAATGGCTGCCTTGTAGCACTGTCCAATATTAGGCCACCTCCTAAAATGGCTGCCTCATTACTGTCAATAGCAGCTTGTTGCACTGTCCAATATTAGCCCAGTTCCTTTAACTGCTGCCTCAACTGTGCATAAGCAACTGGTGCTCTTCGAGTAACAATATGTGGAACTTTAAACACTATGGGAAAATCTAAATCCCACTAGTAGAAACATGAAGGCCACTGGTGCTGATATTTATCAGATCTACAACACTTGTAATAAAATCCGACACATCATCTAGATTAAGTCAAACCATATAATACAGAATGCCTGACAATATGTAGCTCTGATTTCACAGGCTGCTGCATTTTGTACGCCCCCCTCTCCTTTTCCTCCTTCCAGGCTCTCTCCTACAAGCTCTTTCCCTTGGCTTTACAAGGTATGAAATATTAGAGAGAGGCTACATGAAGTGTTCCCTAAGGCCCTGCTCCTGATGGCACGTGGAGAGACATATAAAAAGCAAACACTATCAGTAACCTGTCGCCGCGGCCGGCTATGAGCCTGCAGTTTCCTTCCCTGCTGGGGCAGTTACTCACAACAGATTTCTCCCTGCACTAAGCACTGTGTATCTTGCACTAGCATTATAATGATTTATAAACCCCATTTCTGCTGTGAAACTAATATATCATTGTGAGGAGAGCGGGAAAAAAGGAGACAAAAGCAGCTGGAGCAATATATTGAGGAGCAAGACACACAACACCAACAAAACAGCAAATACACAAATGATAAACTGGTCACTGACAGGCCAGCACGGTCCCTTGCTGTAATTAACTTGGCAGAGTTAAATAAATATTTTATTTTAAACCTCACCCCTTGCCCTTCTACTGGTAAACGTAAAAATTAATTGTAAAAGTGGGTCGTACCACACAGCAAGTACTGGGGAATTTTACATACCAGAACGAGGCAGAAAAGCTCTAGGCTCTGATAATATTGATAACATATTCAATTTCGCCCTTTGGCTCCATATCATGAACTGTTGTAGGGGCCTCATTCAAGGTTGTTTGAAATGTTGATTTTGGGTCTAATGCAGGGGGTAATTCAGAGTTGATTGCAGCAGCAAATTTGTTAGCAGTTGGGCAAAACCATGTGCACTGCATGGGGGGCAGATATAACATGTGCAGATAGAGTTAGATTTGGGTGGGGTGTGTTCAAACTGAAATCTAAATTGCAGTGTAGAAATAAAGCAGCCAGTATTTACCCTGCACAGAAACAAAATAACCCACCCAAATCTAATTCTCTCTGCACATGTTATATCTGCCTCCCCTGCAGTGCTCATTCCGAGTTGTTCGCTCGTTATTTTTTTCTCACAACGGAGCGATTAGTCGCTAATGCACATGCGCAATGTCCGCACTGCCACTGCGCCAAGTAAATTTGCTATGCAGTTAGGGAATTTACTCATGGCATTACGAGGTTTTTTCTTCGTTCTGGTGATCGTAATGTGATTGACAGGAAGTGGGTGTTTCTGGGCGGAAACTGGCCGTTTTATGGGTGTGTGCGAAAAAACGCTACAGTTTCTGGGAAAAACGCAGGAGTGGCTGGAGAAACGGGGGAGTGTCTAGGTGAACGCTGGGTGTGTTTGTGACGTCAAACCAGGAACGACAAGCACTGAACTGATCGAAGATGGCGAGTAAGTGTGGAGCTACTCAGAAACTGCTAAGACGGGTCTATTCGCAATTTTGCTAATCTTTCGTTCGCAATTTTGATAAGCTAAGATTCACTCCCAGTAGGCGGCGGCTTAGCGTGTGCAAAGCTGCTAAAAGCAGCTTGCGAGCGAACAACTCGGAATGACCACCATGGTTTTGCCCATCTGCTAACAAATGTGCTGCTACGATTAGGTCTGAATTGGGCCCTCCTTTTGTTAGCAAGCTGACCGCCACCTCCCCCCCTTCAACAAGCTGAAATTGCGATGCGATTGCAATTGCAATAAATTAAGGTTGCCTCCTGTGACGTCACACAGCCGCCGCGATCACGCCCCCATCAAACCCACGTTTCCCCATCGACGCCTCCCTTTCTCTGTCGCTGCCCCCGCAATGTTCCGTCTCTGCCCTGGAAATGGAGCGTTGCCACCCAAATCACCCTGCCCCGTGACCGCCTCTGCCTGATCGACAGGCAGAGACGATTGTATTTTCTGCAGCCCACTCAGAAGAAAATGCGGGTGCATGCGCATGACGGGTCCTGCGCATGCGCCCGCATCTTTTTCGTATTTTGGAGAGATTTTTACCAGCAAATAATAAGAATTTACTTACCGATAATTCTATTTCTCGGAGTCCGTAGTGGATGCTGGGGTTCCTGAAAGGACCATGGGGAATAGCGGCTCCGCAGGAGACAGGGCACAAAAGTTAAGCTTTAGGATCAGGTGGTGTGCACTGGCTCCTCCCCCTATGACCCTCCTCCAAGCCTCAGTTAGGATACTGTGCCCGGACGAGCGTACATAATAAGGAAGGATTTTGAATCCCGGGTAAGACTCATACCAGCCACACCAATCACACCATATAACCTGTGATCTGAACCCAGTTAACAGTATGAGAACATAGGAGCCTCTGAAAGATGGCTCACTACAACAATAACCCGATTTAGTTAACAATAACTATGTACAAGTATTGCAGATAATCCGCACTTGGGATGGGCGCCCAGCATCCACTACGGACTCCGAGAAATAGAATTATCGGTAAGTAAATTCTTATTTTCTCTATCGTCCTAGTGGATGCTGGGGTTCCTGAAAGGACCATGGGGATTATACCAAAGCTCCCAAACGGGCGGGAGAGTGCGGATGACTCTGCAGCACCGAATGAGAGAACTCCAGGTCCTCCTTAGCCAGGGTATCAAATTTGTAGGATTTTACAAACGTGTTCTCCCCCAACCACGTAGCCGCTCGGCAAAGTTGTAAAGCCGAGACCCCTCGGGCAGCCGCCCAAGATGAGCCCACCTTCCTTGTGGAATGGGCATTTACACATTTTTGGCTGTGGCAAGCCTGCCACAGAATGTGCAAGCTGAATTGTACTACCAATCCAACGAGCAATAGTCTGCTTAGAAGCAGGGGCACCCAGCTTGTTGGGTGCATACAGGATAAAACAGCAAGTCAGATTTCCTGACTCCAGCCGACCTGGAAAACTATATTTTCAGGGCCCTGACAACATCCAGCAACTTGGAGTCCTCCAAGTCCCTAGTAGCCGCAGGTACCACAATAAGCTGGTTCAGGTGAAACGCTGACACCACCTTAGGGATAAACTGGGGACGAGTCCGCAGCTTTGCTCTGTCCGAATGGACAATCAGATATGGCTTTGTGAGACAAAGCCGCCAATTTTGACACTCGCCTGGCCGAGGCCAGGACCAACCGCATGTTCACTTTCCATGTGAGATATATCAAATCCACAGATTTGAGTGGTTTAAACCAATGTGATTTTTGGAATCCCCAAAACTACGTTGAGATCCCCCAGTGCCACTGGAGACATCAAAAGGGGTTGTATATGCAGTACTCCCTTGACAAACTTCTGGACTTCAGGAACTGAAGCCAATTCTTTCTGGAAGAAAATCGACAGGCCGAAATTTGAGCCTTAATGGACCCCAATTTGAGGCCCATAGACACTCCTGTTTGCAGGAAATATAGGAATTAACCTAGTTGAAATTCTTCCGTGGAGCCTTCCTGGCCTCACACCATGGAACATATTTTCACCTAAACTGTGATAATGTTGTGCGGTCACCTCCTTCCTGGCTCTGACCAGGGTAGGGATGACCTCTTCCGGAATGCCTTTTTCCCTTAGGATCCGGCGTTCACCCGCCCCTGCGTCAACGCAGCTGCGGTAAGTCTTGGAACAGACATGATTCTTGCTGAATCAAGACCCTTCTTATCTCTTGAAGTTCCGGTTACCAAGTCCTTCTTGGCCAAACCGGAGCCACGAGTATAATTCTTACTCCTCTCCTTCCTATAATTCTCAATACCCTGGGTATGAGAGGCAGAGGAGGGAACACATACCCGACTGGTACACCCACGGTGTTACCAGAGCGACCCAGCTATTGCCTGAGGGTCTCTTGACCTGGCGCTTCAGGTGGGACGCCATCTTATGACCACCTTTGGTCTTTCCCACCGGTTTACAATCATGTGGAAACTTCCAGATGAAGTTCCCACTTTTCCGAGTGGAATTCATTCCTGCTGAGGAAATTCAGTTTTCCACTCCCGGAATGAACACTGCTGACAGTGTTATCACATGATTTTTCGCTCAGCGAAAAGTTCTTGCTGTCATTGCCCTCCTGCTTCTTGTGCCGCCCCGTCTGTTTACGTGGGCAACTGCCATGATGATGTCCGACCAGATCAGCACCGACTGACTTTGAAGCAGAGGTCTTCCTAGGCTCAGAGCATTGTAAATTGCTCTTAGCTCCAGTATATTCATGTGGAGAAAAGTCTCCAGACTTGACCACACTCCTTGGAAATTTCTTCCCTGTGTGACTGCTTCCCAGCCTCTCAGGCTGGCATCCGTGGTCACCAGAACACAGTCCTGAATGCTGAATGTGCTGTCCTCTAGAAGATGAGCACTCTGCAGCCCCCACAGAAGAGACACCCTTGTCCTTGGAGACAGGATTATCTGCTGATGCATCTGAAGATGCGATCCGGACCATTCGTCCAGCAAATCCCCCTGAATTTTTTTTGCGTGAGATCTGCCGAATGGAATTGCTTCGTAAGAAGCCACCATTTTTCCCAGGACTCCTGTGCATTGATGCACTGATACTTGGCCTGGTTTTAGGAGGTTTCTGACTAGTTCGGATAGCTCCCTGGCTTTCTCCTCCAGGAGAAACACCTTTTTCTGGACTATGCCCAGAATCATTCCTAGGAACAGCAAACGTATCGTCGGAAAAACGCTGCGATTTTTGGAATATTTAGAATCCACTCGTGCTGTCGTAGAACTACTTTAGATAGTGCTATTCCGACCTCCAACTGTTCTCTGGACCTTTCCCTTTTCAGGATATCGTCCAAGTAAGGGATAATTAAGATGCCCTTTTCTTTGAAGAGAATCATCTTTTCGGCCATTACCTTGGTAAAGGTCCGGGGTGCCGTGGATAATTCAACGGCAGCGTCAGAAACTGATATTGACAGTTCTGTACCACGAACCATAGGTACCCTTGTTGAGAAGGGCAAATTTGGACATGGAGGTAATCCTTGATGTCCAGGGACACCATATAGTCCCCTTTTTTCCGGTTCGCTATCACTGTTCTGAGTGACTCCATCTTGATTTGAACCTTTGTATGTAAGTGTTCAAAGATTTCAGATTTAGAATATGTCTCACCAAGCCGTCTGGCTTCAGTACCACAATATAGTGTGGAAGACTAATACCCTTTTCCTTGATTGTAGGAGGGGTACTTTGATTATCACCTGCTGGAAATACAGCTTGTGAATTTTTTTCCAATACTGCCTCCCTGTCGGAGGGAGCCTTTGGTAAAGCAGACTTCAGGAACCTGTGAGGAAAAGATGTCTCGAATCTCCAAACTGTACCCCTGGAATAATACTTTGTACGATCTAGGGGTCAACTTGCGAGTGATCCCACTGCACGCTGAGACTCTTGAGACGACCCCCCACCTCACCTGAGTCAGCTTGTACGGCCCCAGCGTCCTGCTGAGGACTTGGCAGACTCGGTGGAGGGCTTCTGTTCCTGGAAAGGGGCTGCCTTCTGCAGTCTACTTCCCTTTCCTCTATGTCTGGGCAGATATGACTGGCCTTTTGCCCGCATGCCCTTATGGGAACGGAAGGATTGAGGCTGAAAAGACAGTGTCTTTTTCTGCTGAGATGTGACTTGGGGTAAAAAGGTTGGATTTCCCAGCTGTTGCCGTGGCCCCCAGGTCCGATGGACCGACCCCAAGTACCTCCTCTCCTTTATACGACCATACTTTCATGTGCCGTATGGGATCTGCATCACCTGACCACTGTCGTGTCCATAACATCTTCTGGCAGATATGGACAACGCACTTATCTTGATGCCAGAGTGCAAATATCCCTCTGTGCATCTCGCATATATATATATATATATAGACTGCATCCTATTAAATGCTCTATATCACTAAAATATTCTCAGTCAGGGAATCCGACCAAGCCAACCCAGCACTGCATGTCCAGGCTGAGGCGATCGCTGGTCGCAGTATAACCACCGTATGTGTGTATATACTTTTTAGGATATTACTCCAGCTTCATATCAGCTGGCTCCTTGAGGGCGGCCGTATCTGGAGACGGTAACGCCACATGATAAGCGTGTGAGCGCCTTATCCACCCTAAGGGGTGTTTCCCAACGCGCCCTAACTTCTGGCGGGAAAAGGTATAACGCCAATATTTGCTATCGGGGTAAACCCACGCCTCATCACACACTTCATTTTATTTTATCTGATTCAGGAAAAACTACGGTAGTTTTTTCACTCCCACATAATACCCATCTTTGTGGTACTTGTAGTATCAGAAATATGTAACACCTCCTTCATTGCCCTTAACGTGTGGCCCTAATGAGGAATACGTTTGTTTATTCACCGTTGACACTGGATTCAGTGTCCGTGTCAGTGTCTGTGTCGACCGACTAAGGTAAACGGGCGTTTTAAACCCCTGACGGTGTTTTTGAGACGTCTGGACCGGTAATAATTGTTTGTCGGCCGTCTCATGTCGTCAACCGACCTTGCAGCGTGTTGACATTATCACGTAATTCCCTAAATAAGCCATCCATTCCGGTGTCGACTCCCTAGAGAGTGACATCACCATTACAGGCAATTGCTCCGCCTCACCAACATCGTCCTCATACATGTCGACACACACGTACCGACACACCAGCACACACACAGGGAATGCTCTGATAGAGGACAGGACCCACTAGCCCTTTGGAGAGACAGAGGGAGAGTTTGCCAGCACACACCAAAAACGCTATAATTATATAGGGACAACCTTATATAAGTGTTTTCCCTTATAGCATCTTTATATATATTTCTAACGCCAAATTAGTGCCCCCCCTCTCTGTTTTAACCCTGTTTCTGTAGTGCAGTGCAGGGGAGAGCCTGGGAGCCTTCCCTCCAGCCTTTCTGTGAGGGAAAATGGCGCGGTGTGCTGAGGAGATAGGCCCCGCCCCTTTTTCGGCGGGCTCGTCTCCCGCTCTTCAACGGATTCTGGCAGGGGTTAAATATCTCCATATAGCCCCCGGAGGCTATATGTGAGGTATTTTTTTTTTGCCAAATAACAGGTTTCCATTGCTGCCCAGGGCGCCCCCCCCCCAGCGCCCTGCACCCTCAGTGACTGCCGTGTGAAGTGTGCTGAGAGCAATGGCGCACAGCTGCAGTGCTGTGCGCTACCTTAAGAAGACTGAAAAGTCTTCTGCCGCCGATTTCTGGACCTCTTCTCTTTTCGGCATCTGCAAGGGGGCCGGCGGCGCGGCTCCGGTGACCCATCCAGGCTGTACCTGTGATCGTCCCTCTGGAGCTAATGTCCAGTAGCCTAAGAAGCCAATCCATCCTGCACGCAGGTGAGTTCACTTCTTCTCCCCTAAGTCCCTCGATGCAGTGATCCTGTTGCCAGCAGGACTCACTGTAAAATAAAAAACCTAAACTAAACTTTTCTAAGCAGCTCTTTAGGAGAGCCACCTAGATTGCACCCTTCTCGGCCGGGCACAAAAACCTAACTGAGGCTTGGAGGAGGGTCATAGGGGGAGGAGCCAGTGCACACCACCTGATCCTAAAGCTTAACTTTTGTGCCCTGTCTCCTGCGGAGCCGCTATTCCCCATGGTCCTTTCAGGAACCCCAGCATCCACTAGGACGATAGAGAAATTAAGGATTAAGCATCTCCTGGATGTACCATGGCGAGACCGCAGCAGATATCTCACATAACTGCTGAGGTCCCTCCATTTCCGACAGCAGAAGCAGCTTCCGTAGGTTTCTATGGAGGCTGCTAGGCTGCTGGAATTACTAAGCTCCGGAATGCTTAATCATTAGAAGGCATTAGTCCTTTGTAGCCTGCAGGCTGCATTTGCAGTATTTATCAGGAAAGGGATCCATAGGATCCATCCCAGCTGCTGCTTGCTCGCACATCATGTGCCACCGGACTTTACTTTTACTAATTGTCAGGGTGGGCTCCTATCGCAGCCCTGTCCCGGCGACTGAGTAATGATACATTCATGCAAAAAAGGATTCCATAATGCTGGAAAAATAAATTCCAGCTTGCAGAGGTTCATTGCTGAAAATCAGAAACATTACCAAAGACTTATGTGTAAAACCTGGAACAGTTGTCAGCTAGTGTCCACGCATCTGCAGGCAATTCCGACTCATACACATCTTGGTCGCATCGCCACTTGTGGCTGAAATTGCCTTACTAGCTGGAAAACGGATGGTCGGGTGCAGGTTATGTTTACTTAGGGCATGGGGCTAATATTGCTTGTGTACGCAGGGGGATCCGGATTAAAAGTCGACAGTAACTAGGTCGACAATATATAGGCCGACCACTATTGGTCGACAGTAACTAGGTCGACAGGGTCAAAAGGTCGACATGTTCTAGGTCAACAGGTCAAAAGGTCGACATGAGTTTTTCACAATTTTTTTCTTTTTTTTAACCTTTTCATACTTAACGATCCATGTGGACTACGATTGGAACGGTAATCTGTGCCGAGCGAAGCGGAGCGAAGGCACCATGCCCGAAGCATGTCGAGCGAAGCGAGCCATGCGAGGGGACGCGGTGCACTAATTGGGGTTTCCGGTCACTCTACGAAAAAAACAACACCAAAATAACATTAAAAACTCATGTCGACCTTTTGACCTGTCGACCTAGAACATGTCGACATTTTGACCCTGTCGACCTTTTGACCCTGTCGACCTAGTTACTGTTGACCAATAGTGGTCGACCTAGACATTGTCGACCTAGTTACTGTCGACTTTCAATAACACACCCGTACGCAGGGATCCGTTGGATTTCAGACAGACCTGTTGCGCCAAGAACAGGGCTAGTAATGAGGACAGCTATGGAACTAAGCATAAGGGTAGGGGCGGCTCAGCTGCATAGATGAACGTGACCCAGCATATAGGTGAATATCCGCATTTAGGGGGTTATGCAGGTCACATCGCTAATCGATGTGACTGCAATAACCCCGGCGGCGGCACTGCACGCAGTATCTGCAATCCTGTGTAAGTGTGATTGCAGATTAATTGAAAACAATTGCCCCAAACGCTTTAGCTCCAATGTATATACCATGTGACCTGTGTTCTGATCCCAGCATTACAATCACAATACACGTGGATGATATACACACAGAAGTTTACCGGCAGCGCCATTTTACTTACTTTCATATGCTAATACGGCAATCCGCCAAAGTAAGTTGCAGTTGTGTATCTGAAAGTGCAAGCCTGTCCTTCCCACGTGGGGCTTATTAAGAGGGGTGCAGTCTCCATCCGGGCCCCCTCTTCTCTTGCTGGCAGTGCCTGTGAATAGACTTTGGCGGTGTGCAAGATGCTGCTGTGTACATGCAGATCGTTGTGCTATTTTTCCAGTGATTAGTGCGGCACAGCTGCTACCGATGCAGAGGCAATTATTGCCAGAGAGGTAAGAATGTTAGGGCTTGGGTGCAGGGTGTGTGGTGTGGGCCCCCCCAGACCTAGGGCCCCATATGCACAGCACATCTTGCACCCATTATAGATACACTAGGGACTTTTACTGTTCTTGCGTCCGCATATGCCACGGTTATCATTTTCTGCATATGCATCAGTCCCACACACCACTCAGAATCACACAGAGCATTACAGGCATGGCCATGACACTCCCATCAGAAACAGATGCTACGTTTGTCTGAATACTGGCTGCCCAGTCATGCCTCCTTCACGTTATTCTCTGTTCACATTAGATATGACACAGACGCACCTATCTGTGACTATGGTAACATTGTGCGCCGCATACGCAGATGGTCCCAAATTGGGGGATGTGTCTGACTTGGAACCTTTGAATAAGCAGCAGTTCTGGCTGCGAAACGCGTCAGTTGTGTGCTCTTCTGTCACCCCTAACCCACTGAAAGGACCTACTATCGCCTAAACCATCTATGGACCCATATTTAGATACAGTTGGACTGTTTCTGTTATAAAGGATCGGACTCTCATCGAGCCACCACAACTCTGGTGAGGACTCCCCAGTTTGAACAAATATTATTGGGACTGTCATTCCTCCAGCGGGGGAAGTGAAATTCATCATTCCTGTGACTGTGCAGTCAGTCCTAAGAAATCACTATTGCCCACTTGCAAAACCTACAATGTCCTCTGTGAACTATTAAGAACAGACGAGATGTGGTATGCTTAAAATAATATAGAAGCCTCTATGCCTACAGTGTATTCCAAATGAAACAATTTTAACTCATTGTATGAAATAATTTTTAACTTATTTATTAAATGTGATTTTATCAGACAATCCATCTGTTTATTGATTAGCGCTGCCTCCATTTTTTCTTGCTCTGACTTGGAATCACTCGGAGAGTGTATAGTGCACTCTGGGATGGAACACCATGCAGTCTGGCCACTCTGGTGAGGTGGAAGCACTGCAAAACCTCTTCTATATTGCAAACGTGATACTTTGATGAGCAACTAGGTGGATGCAGCTGGCTGACTAGTCTGTGCTTTTCAGCAATGTCTCTCTATTGTCAAGCAAAGTTGCTTACATTGGGTGACTCAGGATAAGACACAAATCTGCAGTGCTTTCTATACTGAAAGTTGCTGTGTGTAGAGGGAAACCCAGTGTCACATATCCCAGTCCAAAAATGAAGAATTAAAACACAAACAAACCCCCCCCCCCCAAAAAAAAAAACCAACAACAACAACAACACAGAAAACCTTTACCGAAATACTTCAAGCAGAACATGGGCCAATGTAATGCAGTGTGAGATGGCCTAAGCTCCGAGATTCCGGCCGAACTCGTACTTTTGTAGGGGGTTTTAAGCAGCAATTATTTACAATGCAAAACCAGGTTGGTTTCGCCTTGTAAAATGATTGCCACTTTAAAAAAAGATTACGAGTTGGGCCGGAATCCCAGAGCTCCGGCCATCTCATGGTGACGAATTCCTGTATAGTAACAGTTCCTACTGCTATGCTCTCTAGACTTCATTGAAGACAGGGTATCAACACAATTGCATAAGCTCCGTAGCACCTTCTCCTATCTTCATGATGTGGACCAACGCTCGCTCCTGTCTCAGAAGGCTTGTATGAGGAACAAATGTGCAAAATAGAAGTCAAAACATATTTTAAAAAGTAATTAAAAAAACCAAGTAAAAGTAAAACACAAAAACAAAAAAAAAGGATAAGATTGCTGAAAGGGTCCATTTGTGCCCCATTAATAGTAGCAACAATAATACGTTAGGTCATGACTTGTTAGCAAATTTTTTTATAAAAAAATGTTTTGTTTTTTTTATTACAAAAGGGCCTGCCTCAGCATTCCAGAAATACAACTGATTCCCCAGGTGGCCTAATTTGTTATGTTGCGGGTTCTTAAATGCCAGAACAATAAAGCAAAGTCTATTGTTAGCTCCAAAGAGCTGTATGATTTGCATCTGGTCATGGGTTACTGTTCGGCTGCCTCCTTCATTTAGGCTGAGCAAGCTGGATCATCACGGAAAAAGATAGCCTCCTCCCCTGGGTAATTGGGGAGAAAAGACCCCACCTCTCGTCTCCTGGAATCGTAGGTTATTCCTTCACAAACTCATAAAACAGCTGCACTCTGCTAAATTGGTTTGCAGAATAAACCCTGATAATTTATTATGCCTCTTAATTCGCATAAACTTACACGTATATTATTTTATTCATTCTTCGGCAGAGGAGACGCTGCCTGGCAAGGCAGTCCTACCGCATAACCTACTTATTAGCATCATAATTTATGACCGTGCACTGCTGTAAGAGAGGAGAGGATGAAAAGAGGGAAAGGAAAACCCTACAGCCTAAAGATGAGGCTAGTAAAGTCTACACAAAAACTTCGGTAATGTCGGTGCATTAATTGGCGATGCACAGTGGAGCGTCCAGGTTACAAAGTGGTGCACATGGTGACCTCAGAGGAAAGAACATGTATTGACCTCTGTGGAGAAGCCTGGGAGTGAGAGCCTAAAATTGTTCTACACCAAATTAACAGAAATAGAAAACAAACAAACAGAATTTAGTTTGATTCAATAAACTATCAATTGCACCAGGTCAAGTAGTGTTTGCAAATGTTAAGTACATACTGCATTAGAAATCACTACTGGGATGAAATAAAAGGGACTTGCCAGAATGTTGATGAAAACTGGGCTCTGGGGTCCGGTATGTAATACCGGTGGTCAGGAGACAGATGCAGGATCCGGACAGTCGGAATTCCAGTGGCGAGCGCAGCTAGTCCCCTCGTGGACTTGCTGCGCTCGCCACTCTTCGGGCACGGTGTGGCTTCGCTAGCCACACTATTATATTCCCCCTCAGGTGGTGGCATGGACCACTACCCGAGTGGGAACTAGGGGCTATGATCGGTATTCCGACCAGTGTCATTTCGTCGGCTGTCAGGATTCTGGCGTCTGTCTCCTGACCGCCGGGATCCCAACAGCTGGTAAATTAACTGCATCCTGGAGTGGACCGGAATCAGGGTTTATACAAATGAATTTAATGGGCACTATCCTGCCCTGATACTGGTCGTACACTAAAATACGGGATTAAAGCCCAACTCCGCCACACATGTAAGTAGCGAAGTGGACAAGGTTCCTCACCATCAGGGTTATTTTCAGGACATATTTAACAAATGCTCTCCAGAAGAACCCAGAGGGCAGACGCGGAGGTAGATGCAGAGGAGGTGTGGTGAACTGCGTCATTATGGCTCTGACCCCTTCTGCATCAGGCTATGGGGCTGTTAGATTAAAGGCGAACCGCATCAGCAAGCCACTGAAAAGAGTCTAGATCCAGGAGGTCAGTCTACTGTCTTGGGGGTCTCGAAGAGCTCCCAGAGATTCCGCATTTTCCTGGACATTCCGGGAGAATGGGCTTGTAAGGTTTATAATGTGCGCATGTATTATATATAGAGGTTGAGTCTCCCTAATCCAGAATTGTGTCATATACGTAATATTCTGAAATACAGATTTTTTTTAAGTGTGACTGAGATAGTGAAACCTTTGATTTCTGATAGTTCAATATACACAAACTTTGAGGGTAATTCAGACTGCATCACTGCAGCGGCAGCAATCGCAGTCTGTATTACTTTGTGGAGTGCACCCGCGCAGCGGCGGCACTGCGTGCACGCACCCCAGGAGCCCAGTGAGATGCTATTTGCATCTCACTGGCTGCAATTACCTCTGCCTTATTGACAGCGTTAGAACGCCGTTGGCGTGGCACGGTCCAGACAACAGAGGCATGTCTGGACTGTTGTGGCGGCGGGCCGCGGCAGCTGCGTGATGTCACATGCAGCCGCTGCGACACGGAACGTGGTGGGAAGCTCTGTGCCAGCGCGCAGGAGCAGCGCAGGTAGGGAGCTACTCGCCAGGTACAAAAGCATCGACGCCGTGCGATGCTTTTGTACCTGTGTGTGGTGGCAGTGGTGGGGGGGGGGGGGGCGCTAGGACTTCACATGCCGGGCGGACTAGCCCTGTGCTGGGCGTCCCCCCACATGTCAGAGACGATCAACTCTTTTATTCCATGCACATAATTATTGCAAATATTGTATAAATTGGTAATCAGGCCGTGTGTATAAGGTGCATACGAAGCATAAATGCATTCAGTGCTTAGACTTAGGTCCCATCCCCATGATATCTATTATGGGATGCAAATATTCCAAAATACAGAAAAATGTGATATCCTGAATACTTCTGATCCCAAGCATTTTGGATATGGGAGACACAACCTCTCTATATTAAATCATCTATTTTTTTGTTCAAGCGGAACATAAATGTTTTTCTCTGACGTCCTAGTGGATGCTGGGGACTCCGTAAGGACCATGGGGAATAGCGGCTCCGCAGGAGACTGGGCACAAAAGTAAAGCTTTAGAACTACCTGGTGTGCACTGGCTCCTCCCCCTATGACCCTCCTCCAAGCCTCAGTTAGATCTCTGTGCCCGAACGAGAAGGGTGCACACTAGGGGCTCTCCTGAGCTTCTTAGTGAAAGTTTTAGTTTAGGTTTTTTATTTTCAGTGAGACCTGCTGGCAACAGGCTCACTGCACCGAGGGACTAAGGGGAGAAGAAGCGAACTCACCTGCGTGCAGAGTGGATTGGGCTTCTTAGGGTACTGGACATTAGCTCCAGAGGGACCAATCACAGGCCCAGCCATGGATAGGTCCCAGAGCCGCGCCGCCGGCCCCCTTACAGAGCCAGAAGACAGAAGAGGTCCGGAAAATCGGCGGCAGAAGACGTCCTGTCTTCAACAAGGTAGCGCACAGCACTGCAGCTGTGCGCCATTGCTCTCAGCACACTTCACACTCCGGTCACTGAGGGTGCAGGGCGCTGGGGGGGGGCGCCCTGAGACGCAATAAAAAAACACCTTGGATGGCAAAAAATGCATCACATATAGCTCCTGGGCTATATGGATGAATTTAACTCCTGCCAGAATACACAGAAAAATGGGAGATAAGGCCGCCGAGAAGGGGGCGGAGCCTATCTCCTCAGCACACTGGCGCCATTTTCCCTCACAGCTCCGTTGGAGGGAAGCTCCCTGGCTCTCCCCTGCAGTCACTACACTACAGAAAGGGTTAAAAAAGAGAGGGGGGCACTAATTACGCGCAGTATTAAAAATACAGCAGCTATAAGGGGAAAAACACTTATATAAGGTTATCCCTGTATATATATAGCGCTCTGGTGTGTGCTGGCAAACTCTCCCTCTGTCTCCCCAAAGGGCTAGTGGGGTCCTGTCCTCTATCAGAGCATTCCCTGTGTGTGTGCTGTGTGTCGGTACGTTTGTGTCGACATGTATGAGGAGAAAAATGATGTGGAGACGGAGCAGATTGCCTGTAATAGTGATGTCACCCCCTAGGGGGTCGACACCTGAGTGGATGAACTGTTGGAAGGAATTACGTGACAGTGTCCGCTCTGTATAAAAGACAGTGGTTGACATGAGACAGCCGGCTACTCAGCTTGTGCCTGTCCAGACGTCTCATAGGCCGTCAGGGGCTCTAAAGCGCCCGTTACCTCAGATGGCAGATATAGACGCCGACACGGATACTGACTCCAGTGTCGACGGTGAAGAGACAAATGTGACTTCCAGTAGGGCCACACGTTACATGATTGAGGCAATGAAAAATGTTTTACACATTTCTGATAATACGGGTACCACCAAAAAGGGGTATTATGTTCGGTGAGGAAAAACTACCTGTAGTTTTCCTGAATCTGAGAAATTAAATGAGATGTGTGATGATGCGTGGGTTTCCCCCGATAACAACTGATAATTTCTAAAATGTTATTGGCATTATATCCTTTCCCGCCAGAGGTTAGGGTGCGTTGGGAAACACCCCCTAGGGTGGATAAAGCGCTCACACGCTTGTAAGAACAAGGGCTCTACCCTCTCCTGAGATGGCCGCCCTTAAGGATCCTGCTGATAGAAAGCAGGAGGGTATCCTAAAATGTATTTACACACATACTGGTGTTATACTGCGACCAGCAATCGCCTCAGCCTGGATGTGCAGTGCTGGGTTGGCGTGGTCGGATTCCCTGACTGAAAATATTGATACCCTAGATAGGGACAGTATATTATTGCCTATAGAGCATTTAAAAGATGCATTTCTATATATGCGTGATGCACAGCGGAATATTTGCCGACTGGCATCAAGTCTAAGTGCGTTGTCCATTTCTGCCAGTAGAGGGTTATGGACACGACAGTGGTCAGGTGATGCGGATTCCAAACGGCATTTGGAAGTACTGCCTTATTAAGGGGAGGAGTTATTTGGGGTCGGTCTTTCAGACCTGGTGGCCAGGGCAACAGCTGGGAAATCCACGTTTGTACCCCAGGTCGCCTCTCAACATAAGAAGACGCCGTATTATCAGGCGCAGTCTTTTCGTGGGCAAGCGGGCAAAAGGTTCCTCATTTCTGCTCCGTGACAGAGGGAGAGAAAAAAGGCTGCAGAAATCAGCCAGTTCCCAGGAACAGAAGCCCTCTCCCGCCTCTGCCAAGCCCTCAGTATGACGCTGGGGCTTTACAAGCAGAATCAGGCACGGTGGGGGCCCGTCTCAATGAATTTCAGCGCGCAGTGGGCTCACTCGCAAGTAGACCCCTGGATCCTTCAGGTGATATCTCAGGGGTACAAATTGGAATTCGAGACGTCTCCCCCTCGCCGTTTCCTAAAGTCGGCTTTACCGATGTCTCCTTCTGACAGGGAGGCAGTTTTGGAAGCCATTCACAAGCTGTATTCCCAGCAGGTGATAATCAAGGTACCCCTCCTGCAACAGGGAACGGGGTATTATTCCACACTGTTGTGGTACCGAAGCCGGACGGCTCGGTGAGACCGATTCTAAATCTAAAATCTTGAACACTTACATACGGAGGTTCAAATTCAAGATTGAGTCACTCAGAGCAGTGATTGCGAACCTGAAAGAAGGGGACTACATGATGTCTCGGGACATCAAGGATGCTTACCTTCATGTCCCAATTTACCCTTCTCACCAAGGGTACCTCAGGTTTATGGTACAGAACTGTCACTATCAGTTTCAGACGCTGCCGTATGGATGGTCCACGGCACCCCGGGTCTTTACCAAGGTAATGGCCGAAATGATGATACTCCTTCGAAGGAAGGGAATTTTAGTTATCCCTTACTTGGACGATTCCCTGATAAGGGTAAGATCCAGGGAACAGTTGGAGGTCGGTGTAGCACTATCTCAGGTAGTGTTGCGGCAGCACGATTGGATTCTCAATATTCCAAAATCGCAGCTGATTCCGACGACTCGTCGTCTGTTCCTAGGGATGATCCTGGACACAGTCCAGAAAAAGGTGTTTCTCCCGGAGGAGAAAGTCAGGGAGTTATCCGAGCTAGTCGGGAACCTCCTATAACCGAGCCAAGTCTCAGTACATCAATGAAAGGGTTCTGGGAAAAATGGTGGCTTCCTACGAAGCAATCCCATTCGGCAGATTCCACGCAAGAACTTTCCAGTGGGACCTGCTGGACAAATGGTCCGGGTCGCATCTTCAGATGCATCAGCGGATAACCCTGTCACCAAGCACAAGGGTGTCTCTCCTGTGGTGGTTGCAGAGTGCTCATCTTCTAGAGGGCCGCAGATTCGACATTCAGGACTGGGTCCTGGTGACCACGGATGCCAGCCTGCGAGGCTGGGGAGCAGTCACACAGGGAAGGAATTTCCAGAGCTTATGGTCAAGCCTGGAGACATCACTTCACATAAATATCCTGAAGCTAAGGGCCATTTACAATGCTCTAAGCTCAGCAAGACCTCTGCTTCAAGGTCACCCGGAGTTGATCCATTCGGACGACATCACGGCAGTCACCCACGTAAACAGACAGGGTGACACAAGAAGCAGGAGGGCAATGGCAGAAGCTGCAAGGATTCTTCGCTGGGCGGAAAATCATGTGATAGCACTGTCAGCAAGTGGGGACTTCACCCAGAAGTCTTCCACATGTTTATAAAACTCGACAAGTATTGCGCCGGGTCAAGGGACCCTCCGGCAATAGCTGTAGACGCTCTGGTAACACAGTGGGTGTACCAGTCAGTGTATGTGTTCCCTCCTCTGCCTCTCATACCCAAGGTACTGAGAATTATAAGATGGAGAGGAGTAAGCACTATATTCGGGCTCCGGATTGGCCAAGAAGGACTTGGTAAACAGAACTTCAAGAGATGCTCACGGAGGATCCGTGGCCTCTACCTCTAAGAAGGAACCTGCTCCAGCAAGGACCCTGTCTGTTCCAAGACTTACCGCGACTGCGTTTGACGGCATGGCGGTTGAACGCCGGATCCTGCAGGAGAAAGGCATTCCGGATGAAGTCATTCCTATCCTGATCAAAGCCAGGAAAGATATAACCGCAAAACATTATCACCGCATTTGGCGAAAATATGTTGCGTGGTGCGAGGCCAGTAAGGCCCCGACGGAGGAATTTTCAACTAGGTCGATTCCTACATTTCCTGCAAACAGGAGTGTCTATGGGCCTGAAATGGGGGTCCATTAAGGTTCAAATTTCGGCCCTGTCAATTTTCTTCCAAAAAGAACTAGCTTCAGTCCCTGAAGTTCAGACGTTTGTGAAAGGGGTACTGTATATACAGCCTCCTTTTGTGCCTCCTGTGGCACCTTGGGATCTAAATGTAGTTTTTGGGTTCCAAAAGTCACATTGGTTTGAACCACTTAAATATGTGGAGTTAAAATATCTCACATGGAAAGTGGTCATGCTGTTGGCCCTGGCCTGGGCCAGGTGCATGTCAGAATTGGCGGCTTTATCCTGTAAAAGCCCTCATCTGATTTTCCATTCGGACAGGGCGGAATTGAGGACTTGTCCTCAGTTTCTCCCTAAGGTGGTTTTCAGCGTTTCACCTGAATCAACCTATTTTGGTGCCTGCGGCTACTAGGGACTTGGAGGACTCCAAGTTGCTAGACGTTGTCAGGGCCCTGGAAATATAGGTTTCCAGGACGGCTGGAGTCAGAAAATCTGACTCGTTGTTTATTCTGTATGCACCCAACAAGCTGGGTGCTCCTGCTTCTAAGCAGACTATTGCGCGTTGGATTTGTAGTACAATTCAGCTTGCACATTCTGTGGCAGGCCTGCCACAGACAAAATCTGTAAAAGCCCATTCCACAAGGAAGGTGGGCTCATCTTGGGCGGCTGCCCGAGGGGTCTCGGCTTTACAACTTTGCCGAGCAGCTACTTGGTCAGGAGCAAATACGTTTGTAAAATTCTACAAATTTGATACCCTGGCTGAGGAGGACCTGGAGTTCTCTCATTTGGTGCTGCAGAGTCATCCGCACTCTCCCGCCCGTTTGGGAGCTTTGGTATAATCCCCATGGTCCTTACGGAGTCCCCAGCATCCACTAGGACGTCAGAGAAAATAAGAATTTACTTACCGATAATTCTATTTCTCGTAGTCCGTAGTGGATGCTGGGCGCCCATCCCAAGTGCGGATTGTCTGCAATACTGGTACATAGTTATTGTTACCAAAAAAATCGGGTTATTGCTGTAGTGAGCCATATTTTCTAGAGGCTCCTCTGTTATCATGCTGTTAACTGGGTTTAGATCACAAGTTATATGGTGTGATTGGTGTGGCTGGTATGAGTCTTACCCGGGATTCAAAATCCTTCCTTATTGTGTACGCTCGTCCGGGCACAGTATCCTAACTGAGGCTTGGAGGAGGGTCATAGGGGGAGGAGCCAGTGCACACCAGGTAGTTCTAAAGCTTTACTTTTGTGCCCAGTCTCCTGCGGAGCCGCTATTCCCCATGGTCCTTACGGAGTCCCCAGCATCCACTACGGACTACGAGAAATAGAATTATCGGTAAGTAAATTCTTATTTTTTATTTTTTTATTTTTTATTTTTAATACTCATCACCCTTACTTAAGCAAAACAAAACTCCCCTCCATCTCTTACTGATAAACAGATCATTGCAAATGTATAAAGGAGAACTGTAAGTGGGAGAGATTCAACTTAAACGTAATTAAGCCTCATGTTATTTTCAGGAACACATTTTCATTAACTTTCATTATTCACTTTAAAAAAAAAAAAACCCTCTGGAACTTATCCGGTGAAATTAATTATTAGTCTGAGCACTAGTAGCGCCTCTACAGACTTGAGGAATGAGGCAGCTTCTAGCAAAATGATCTTTAATTACCTGTACTCCATATTCGGGAGGAAAAAAAAAAGTCATATTTGATTAAAAGGAGAAAAAAAAACAACAACAATAAAGTCTGGTTATATGAGGTGAGTCTTGTAACTATGTCCATTTTGTCTAATTCCACAAGCGGCCACTTCATAATGAAAGACACAGGCGGGGAAGGGGGGGTTGGGGGGGATGGGAGTGGCCTGTGGATTAAGGTAAATATAGTATGTTATTCATTACTTTTGATATACTGTAGCACACCTAGATATGGGGCCAAATGTAACAGAATGAGAGTTTCAAAAAGTAAAAGATTTGGTAAGGTTTTTGCAGTTTTTTTTTTTAAAGTGGCAATCATTTACACAACAAGATCAACCTGGTTTTGCAGAGTAAATGATTGCCACTTAAAAACAAACAAACTGAAAAACCTTACCAAATCTCTCCCTTTCTGAAACTCTCACTCTATTACATTTGGCCCCTGGTGTACTGGGTTATTAATTTGTTGCTATGTACTAGGTATTTGTTTTATTAAATATTTTTACTTCCTTTATTGTCACTGTTGAGTTGCATAAGGGTCTAATTCAAATCTGATCGCAGCAGCAAATTTGTTAGCTAATGGGCAAAACCATATGCAGTGTGTGGGGGGGGGGGGGGGGGAGATATAACGTGCAGAGAGAGTTAGCTTTGGGTGTGGTGTGTTCAAACTGAAATCTAAATTGCAGTGTAAAAATAAAGCAGCCAGTATTTACCCTGCACAGAAACAATATAACCCACCCAAATCCAACTCTCTATGCACATTTTATATCTGCCCCCTCAGCACTGCATATGGTTTTGCCCATTAGCTAACACATTTGCTGCTGCGATCAGATCTGAATTAGGCCCAAAAATCCGGTTTTAGCGGGGGGGAAAAATAAGAATTTACTTACCGATAATTCTATTTCTCGTAGTCCGTAGTGGATGCTGGGGACTCCGTAAGGACCATGGGGAATAGCGGCTCCGCAGGAGACTGGGCACAAAAGTAAAGCTTTAGAACTACCTGGTGTGCACTGGCTCCTCCCCCTATGACCCTCCTCCAAGCCTCAGTTAGGATACTGTGCCCGGACGAGCGTACACAATAAGGAAGGATTTTGAATCCCGGGTAAGACTCATACCAGCCACACCAATCACACCATATAACTTGTGATCTAAACCCAGTTAACAGCATGATAACAGAGGAGCCTCTAGAAAAGATGGCTCACTACAGCAATAACCCGATTTTTTGGTAACAATAACTATGTACCAGTATTGCAGACAATCCGCACTTGGGATGGGCGCCCAGCATCCACTACGGACTACGAGAAATAGAATTATCGGTAAGTAAATTCTTATTTTCTCTAACGTCCTAGTGGATGCTGGGGACTCCGTAAGGACCATGGGGATTATACCAAAGCTCCCAAACGGGCGGGAGAGTGCGGATGACTCTGCAGCACCAAATGAGAGAACTTCAGGTCCTCCTCAGCCAGGGTATCAAATTTGTAGAATTTTACAAACGTATTTGCTCCTGACCAAGTAGCTGCTCGGCAAAGTTGTAAAGCCGAGACCCCTCGGGCAGCCGCCCAAGATGAGCCCACCTTCCTTGTGGAATGGGCTTTTACAGATTTTGGCTGTGGCAGGCCTGCCACAGAATGTGCAAGCTGAATTGTACTACAAATCCAACGAGCAATAGTCTGCTTAGAAGCAGGAGCACCCAGCTTGTTGGGTGCATACAGAATAAACAACGAGTCAGATTTTCTGACTCCAGCCGTCCTGGAAACCTATATTTCCAGGGCTCTGACAACGTCTAGCAACTTGGAGTCCTCCAAGTCCCTAGTAGCCGCAGGCACCACAATAGGTTTATTCAGGTGAAACGCTGAAAACCACCTTAGGGAGAAACTGAGGACAAGTCCTCAATTCCGCCCTGTCCGAATGGAAAATCAGATGAGGGCTTTTACAGGATAAAGCCGCCAATTCTGACACGCACCTGGCCCAGGCCAGGGCCAACAGCATGACCACTTTCCATGTGAGATATTTTAACTCCACATATTTAAGTGGTTCAAACCAATGTGACTTTTGGAACCCAAAAACTACATTTAGATCCCAAGGTGCCACTGGAGGCACAAAAGGAGGCTGTATATACAGTACCCCTTTCACAAACGTCTGAACTTCAGGGACTAAAGCTAGTTCTTTTTGGAAGAAAATTGACAGGGCCGAAATTTGAACCTTAATGGACTCCCATTTCAGGCCCATAGACACTCCTGTTTGCAGGAAATGTAGGAATCGACCTAGTTGAAAAATTCCTCCGTCGGGGCCTTACTGGCCTCGCACCACGCAACATATTTTCGCCAAATGCGGTGATAATGTTTTGCGGTTATATCTTTCCTGGCTTTGATCAGGATAGGAATGACTTCATCCGGAATGCCTTTCTCCTTCAGGATCCGGCGTTCAACCGCCATGCCGTCAAACGCAGCCGCGGTAAGTCTTGGAACAGACAGGGTCCTTGCTGGAGCAGGTCCCTTCTTAGAGGTAGAGGCCACGGATCCTCCGTGAGCATCTCTTGAAGTTCCGGTTACCAAGTCCTTCTTGGCCAATCCGGAGCCACGAATATAGTGCTTACTCCTCTCCATCTTATAATTCTCAGTACCTTGAGTATGAGAGGCAGAGGAGGGAACACATACACTGACTGGTATACCCACTGTGTTACCAGAGCGTCCACAGCTATTGCCTGAGGGTCCCTTGACCTGGCGCAATACTTGTCGAGTTTTATAAACATGTGGAAGACTTCTGGGTGAAGTCCCCACTCTCCCGGGTGGAGGTCGTGTCTGCTGAGGAAGTCTGCTTCCCAGTTGTCCACTCCCGGAATGAATACTGCTGACAGTGCTATCACATGATTTTTCGCCCAGCGAAGAATCCTTGCAGCTTCTGCCATTGCCCCCCTGCTTCTTGTGTCACCCTGTCTGTTTACGTGGGTGACTGCCGTGATGTTGTCCGAATGGATCAACTCCGGGTGACCTTGAAGCAGAGGTCTTGCTGAGCTTAGAGCATTGTAAATGGCCCTTAGCTTCAGGATATTTATGTGAAGTGATGTCTCCAGGCTTGACCATAAGCTCTGGAAATTCCTTCCCTGTGTGACTGCTCCCCAGCCTCGCAGGCTGGCATCCATGGTCACCAGGACCCAGTCCTGAATGTGCGGCCCTCTAGAAGATGAGCACTCTGCAACCACCACAGGAGAGACACCCTTGTGCTTGGTGACAGGGTTATCCGCTGATGCATCTGAAGATGCGACCCGGACCATTTGTCCAGCAGGTCCCACTGGAAAGTTCTTGCGTGGAATCTGCCGAATGGGATTGCTTCGTAGGAAGCCACCATTTTTCCCAGAACCATTTCATTGATGTACTGAGACTTGGCTCGGTTATAGGAGGTTCCCGACTAGCTCGGATAACTCCCTGACTTTCTCCTCCGGGAGAAACACCTTTTTCTGGACTGTGTCCAGGATCATCCCTAGGAACAGAAGACGAGTCGTCGGAATCAGCTGCGATTTTGGAATATTGAGAATCCAATCGTGCTGCCGCAACACTACCTGAGATAGTGCTACACCGACCTCCAACTGTTCCCTGGATCTTACCCTTATCAGGGAATCGTCCAAGTAAGGGATAACTAAAAATTCCCTTCCTTCGAAGGAGTATCATCATTTCGGCCATTACCTTGGTAAAGACCCGGGGTGCCGTGGACCATCCATACGGCAGCGTCTGAAACTGATAGTGACAGTTCTGTACCATAAACCTGAGGTACCCTTGGTGAGAAGGGTAAATTGGGACATGAAGGTAAGCATCCTTGATGTCCCGAGACATCATGTAGTCCCCTTCTTCCAGGTTCGCAATCACTGCTCTGAGTGACTCAATCTTGAATTTGAACCTCCGTATGTAAGTGTTCAAGATTTTAGATTTAGAATCGGTCTCACCGAGCCGTCCGGCTTCGGTACCACAACAGTGTGGAATAATACCCCGTTCCCTGTTGCAGGAGGGGTACCTTGATTATCACCTGCTGGGAATACAGCTTGTGAATGGCTTCCAAAACTGCCTCCCTGTCAGAAGGAGACATCGGTAAAGCCGACTTTAGGAAACGGCGAGGGGGAGACGTCTCGAATTCCAATTTGTACCCCTGAGATATCACCTGAAGGATCCAGGGGTCTACTTGCGAGTGAGCCCACTGCGCGCTGAAATTCATTGAGACGGGCCCCCACCGTGCCTGATTCTGCTTGTAAAGCCCCAGCGTCATACTGAGGGCTTGGCAGAGGCGGGAGAGGGCTTCTGTTCCTGGGAACTGGCTGATTTCTGCAGCCTTTTTCCTCTCCCTCTGTCACGGGGCAGAAATGAGGAACCTTTTGCCCGCTTGCCCACGAAAAGACTGCGCCTGAAAATACGGCGTCTTCTTATGTTGAGAGGCGACCTGGGGTACAAACGTGGATTTCCCAGCTGTTGCCGTGGCCACCAGGTCTGAAAGACCGACCCCAAATAACTCCTCCCCTTAATAAGGCAATACTTCCAAATGCCGTTTGGAATCCGCATCACCTGACCACTGTCGTGTCCATAACCCTCTACTGGCAGAAATGGACAACGCACTTAGACTTGATGCCAGTCGGCAAATATTCCGCTGTGCATCACGCATATATAGAAATGCATCTTTTAAATGCTCTATAGGCAATAATATACTGTCCCTATCTAGGGTATCAATATTTTCAGTCAGGGAATCCGACCACGCCAACCCAGCACTGCACATCCAGGCTGAGGCAATTGCTGGTCGCAGTATAACACCAGTATGTGTGTAAATACATTTTAGGATACCCTCCTGCTTTCTATCAGCAGGATCCTTAAGGGCGGCCATCTCAGGAGAGGGTAGAGCCCTTGTTCTTACAAGCGTGTGAGCGCTTTATCCACCCTAGGGGGTGTTTCCCAACGCACCCTAACCTCTGGCGGGAAAGGATATAATGCCAATAACATTTTAGAAATTATCAGTTGTTATCGGGGGAAACCCACGCATCATCACACACCTCATTTAATTTCTCAGATTCAGGAAAACTACAGGTAGTTTTTCCTCACCGAACATAATACCCCTTTTTGGTGGTACTCGTATTATCAGAAATGTGTAAAACATTTTTCATTGCCTCAATCATGTAACGTGTGGCCCTACTGGAAGTCACATTTGTCTCTTCACCGTCGACACTGGAGTCAGTATCCGTGTCGGCGTCTATATCTGCCATCTGAGGTAACGGGCGCTTTAGAGCCCCTGACGGACTATGAGACGTCTGGACAGGCACAAGCTGAGTAGCCGGCTGTCTCATGTCAACCACTGTCTTTTATACAGAGCGGACACTGTCACGTAATTCCTTCCAACAGTTCATCCACTCAGGTGTCGACCCCCTAGGGGGTGACATCACTATTACAGGCAATCTGCTCCGTCTCCACATCATTTTTCTCCTCATACATGTCGACACAAACGTACCGACACACAGCACACACACAGGGAATGCTCTGATAGAGGACAGGACCCCACTAGCCCTTTGGGGAGACAGAGGGAGAGTTTGCCAGCACACACCAGAGCGCTATATATATACAGGGATAACCTTATATAAGTGTTTTTCCCCTTATAGCTGCTGTATTTTTAATACTGCGCGTAATTAGTGCCCCCCTCTCTTTTTTATCCCTTTCTGTAGTGTAGTGACTGCAGGGGAGAGCCAGGGAGCTTCCCTCCAACGGAGCTGTGAGGGAAAATGGCGCCAGTGTGCTGAGGAGATAGGCTCCGCCCCCTTCTCGGCGGCCTTATCTCCCGGTTTTCTGTGTATTCTGGCAGGGGTTAAATTCATCCATATAGCCCAGGAGCTATATGTGATGCATTTTTTTTGCCATCCAAGGTGTTTTTATTGCGTCTCAGGGCGCCCCCCCCCAGCGCCCTGCACCCTCAGTGACCGGAGTGTGAAGTGTGCTGAGAGCAATGGCGCACAGCTGCAGTGGTGTGCGCTACCTTGTTGAAGACAGGACGTCTTCTGCCGCCGATTTTCCGGACCTCTTCTGTCTTCTGGCTCTGTAAGGGGGCCGGCGGCGCGGCTCTGGGACCTATCCATGGCTGGGCCTGTGATCGGTCCCTCTGGAGCTAATGTCCAGTAGCCTAAGAAGCCCAATCCACTCTGCACGCAGGTGAGTTCGCTTCTTCTCCCCTTAGTCCCTCGATGCAGTGAGCCTGTTGCCAGCAGGTCTCACTGAACATAAAAAAACTAAAACTAAACTTTTCACTAAGCAGCTCAAGAGAGCCACCTAGTGTGCACCCTTCTCGTTCGGGCACAAAAATCTAACTGAGGCTTGGAGGAGGGTCATAGGGGTAGGAGCCAGTGCACACCAGGTAGTTCTAAAGCTTTACTTTTGTGCCCAGTCTCCTGCGGAGCCGCTATTCCCCATGGTCCTTACGGAGTCCCCAGCATCCACTTAGGACGTTAGAGAAAAGTGTTTATCTGGTCTGACATCTGGATCCGTACTAACTGGTTATAATAGTAATAGGGAATAATACTACGCACTGCAAATGGCAAACTGGCATGGATGTGTTGACATGAAACACTTCAGACAGGATGCGGTCAGGATGCCAGCAGTTGAAGTCCCAGCGCTGGCATCCCGACATGCGGGCAGAATGCCGATGCCGGAATCAAGACTTCACTTGGAATGCCTACGCCGGAATCCCGGCAGCCGTCATCCTGAACGTAAGTATGCCAGAAACTACTAGGGTTAGGCCATGGGGAGGGTGGGGTGTTAGATTTAGCCACTGGGGAGTTTATGGTTAGGCTGGGGGGGGATCAGGGTTAGGCAACACCGGGGAGGGTTAGGCTGCGGGGGGGGGGAGGGATGGGAGGGTTAAGCACCACCGGTGAGAGTTTAGGGTTAGGGCTGCGGGATTCTCAGTATCAGGATGCCGGTATCGGCCTTTTGATCGCCGGCATCCCAAACGCCGGTCACACGTATCACCCCCCTTTAGACTGAAGGCAAAAGTCAGGATTCGCTGGAAATTCTGCTATGCTGATCAATTTGGCCACTCAAAGTGATAGGAGATCACATCTAACATCACAACTGCTTTCTGAATATATACCACTGTGCGATAAACAGACACGTCTGAGGAAAAAAACATATTCAAAAGAGAAATGGATTTTGATCTACTATGGCAATTGTCCTGGAGCCAGAACAATGGTTTGGTCAAACAGACGAACCTTGACAGGTATTTTGCGCACATCACCGCACCTTTTTATGGCAGATCTCCTTAAATTTAAATAGTAAAGAAGTATCTAAAATGTAAGCGGAAACAGGAAAAAGGACTGCTAGTTTCTCCAAAAATACCTACATAAGTAAAGTAGAAAAAATGAGGCAAAGCAGAGCTAAATGAAACACATCACAAAGGCTTCCGCTGATTAGTGCTCTAATTGGTTAAATTATCATGAAAGTGAAAGAAAGTGATTGTGCACTGTGAACGGCTCTGGACTTCCCAGAGCACATCAAAGTGCATGTTCATTAAACTATCTGTGTTTTTCTCCTAAAATCATACCTGTTGAGAATTTATATCTCCCGCCACAAGATCCTGGAGGTGAGGTCTTAGGAGCACATGCAGTTGCATGGTGGTGCGATTTTGCATTGCACAGTGGCGCAGATGACACTGTTTACAAAAGTCATGTGATCAAGACCCATCCTGTAGTGAAGGAATATGGCCTTCCTGCCGTTGTCTGGTGCTGACCCACTTCCCGAATGATATGGGTGGCCCAAGCGGCTTGATGGTGCAATTTGCTCTGAATCAGGCTGGGAATTGCGGCTTTGTATAGCTGGGCCACAAAGACACGTTTGCATACCTCACAGTGTTAGAAGGCATAGATGCAAGACCTGGCGGGCCGGAGGCGTGCCCAGGCCCAAAAAGGGGTGAGGCCTCAGGCAGAGGGGGTGGGACCTCAGATAGAGGAGACAGAGCCTCCTTATCGTTGTTTTGGGGGCGTGTCCTGCGCTCCTGAGCAGCTGGTAAGCCCCTGGCTCACCTTCCTGCAGTGTTAGATGCCGTGCACATGCGCATGGCATCTATTCTGTGATCACCAGCTGCTTTGCAGACCAGAGCAGCAGTGATCACAAGTTCTCCCAATCTGCCCACCCCACCCGCGGTACACTGCGGCCCGCGGGCGGAACAATATCCGCATAGCAGGACTGTCCCACTGGAAACGGGACAGTTAGTAGGTATGCGTTTGGGTTGCTGTCCACTTGACTGCGTAACAGCCACTGCACAGCCCGGAGGGACAGCCACATTTTCGGCATGTATGAGTTTAGTCCAATTTGAATTACTTTAATAATCATTTTTCACAGAACAACCAGATAGTCGCAAAACCAGTCACAAACAGCACCCTCACTGTCAATTCCTCTCTTCGGCAAAGCTTTGCGTCTGCAAACATTTAGGCCTACATAACCGATGAAAATTCATTGATCACAAGGTGCAATATCTGAATTAAGAAAAAAGAAAGACATACAGTAAAAGTAGAACTTGTTTTGGAACAGACTTGTGCTTACAGGTATAAAGACTGAGAACCTTTCAGTCTTATAAACCCTTCTGAAAAGTTGTCTAACGCAGTGGTTCTCAACCTCGGTCCTCAAGTACCCCCGACAGTACATGTTTTCCAGGTCACCTAGCAGGTGCACAGGTGTATTCAGTACTCACTGACATTTTAAAATACCCACGGGTGGAGCAAATTATTTCACTTGCAATCCTGTGAGGAGACCTGGAAAACATGAACTGTTGCGGATAATTGAGGACCGCGGTAGAGAACCACTGGTAGACTCTAACGTGCACGCTTGACAAAGTAGTTCCACTTGTCTTTGGGGGTGATTCAGACCTGATTGTAGATGTGCTAAATTTAGCACATCCACGATCAGCTTCCCCGACATGCGGGGGGACGTCCAGCACAGGGCTAGTCCACCCCACATGTAAGGCCCTGCCCCGTCGTACAAGTACACAGCGGCAATGCCTTTGTACTGTAGGAGTAGCTCCCAGCCGGCGCAGCTCCTGAGCGCTGGCAGGGAGCTACTCGTCGCTGCACGGGTCGCAGCAGCTGCGTGTGACGTCATGCGGCCACCGCGGCACGCCCTCCCAACGGTCTGGACATGCCTGCGTTGCCTGGACCGTGCCCCCTAAACGGCGGCCCTCCCAGCAACCGCCTCTGCCTGTCAATCACGCTGGCGCATGCGCAAATTTTTTTAATGCATATTTTTCTATTGATTCACAGCCAAAAGTAAAACGTAAGAAGTAATATCAGCCAGGATTAAGCATGACATAGCATATGAAAACCAAAACAGTGACAGCCTAAAAATGGCAGATATTGAACCGGTTAACTTTATAACAAACATAAATAAAGATCTATAAAAAGCACATTCGAAAACTGAGTAATTTGTTAAAGAGGTGCATCCATCAGATAAGCAGACAGCAAAATAGGCGGAGGGGCCGAAGAAAGGTAAGTTGAGAAAGAAGAAGAGAGTATTGACTGCATAGGAGAGGAAAGGGTTAAACATCTGGGGAGGGGTGGACCTAGCTGTAAGGAAAGTACAGCCTTCTTTAAGGGGAGGGCTTGATATATATAGGGAAGCTGAAGCCATTTTAAGTCTCTTGGTGATTCGGTTTGGTGAGTGCTGCAGTGCCAGCAAAAAATTTGTTGTTTCCCTTGGGCTCTTGCTGTACGCATAGTTTATCCTTAGTCCATCTGTGGTTTATTCTCCTCCCTGTATATACCCTCTCACCTGGTTTGCCTGCTGACATGTCTGCTAGGCCCCGGCGCGTGTTAAGGGCCCCGGCTCGTTTCAGCGGCTCGGACGTCCAAACGGGCCCTGAGGAGGCGGTGGGTGGCCTGAGGGACGGGGCTCCGTCCTCTAGGGCCTCTACACGCACGGCCGTGGGCAGCGCGGACGGGGGCCGGGCGGGCTCGCCGCCGGGGGCCGGGATCACTTCAGCCGGACGAGGACGGCGTGGGGGACCGGTGGTCCCTTCAGGCCACCCGAGGATCAGCGGGCGGCGGCCGTCCCCTCCGGGGGCCGCCGTACCCGGGAGCAGGTCGGGCGCCCGCGGGCGCGCGCAGGCGCGCTGCGGTGAGCGCCCGGGAGCGGCAGATAACAACTCTCCTTCCTCGCCGCGGCCGAGTGTTCGTGCCGGGCGGGGGGAGAGGACAGGTGCGGGAGCAGGCGGTCGCCGCGCGGGGCCTATGCAGGAGCCTCGCGCGGCGGCCGATGAGGAGAATCAAAGCGGGAGAACGTTGGCGGGAGGACGTGGGACGCGCGCCCGAGGCGCGCGCGCGCCCACGCTCGTTCCGGACGCCGCAGGCCGCGCACGTGCGCGCGCAGCGGAGCCATCTGCACGCAGATCACCAGTTTCTTCTCCCCGTATGCCGGTAGACGGCAGGGGGAGGGAGCACATGAGGGGGGTGCAGCGTATGCCTCAAGTAGGCAACGCTGGGCGCATGGAGACGACAAGAGGAAGAGGGGGTGCAGCACCAGCGGCAAGGGTTGGCGGGGGCCAGCGGGCGGGTGCGCCCTCCGCGGCCCAGGTGACACGCGGGGGAGCACGCGCGGGGGGGCAGCAGGTCCCCATGAATACCGCGGGGCACAGCAGGTCCCGCGGCAGGAAGGAAGACAGGGAGTGGGTCAGCGGCCGCAGGGCCACGGCGCGGGCCGCTGAGCCCGACAGTGGGTCCTCCACAGGGCCAGGGGATTTTTCTGCTTCCCCGGAGAGGGAGGAAGTAGACTCTGAAGCTGAGAGTGGTGGGGCTGTCCGGGGTGCACTTGACTTCGGTTTAGAGCACGAGGAGCAGGGCCCCCGGGGCGCGGCAGGCGGTCGGTGGGCGCGGGCTCGCGCCCAACCAAGGACCGGCCGTCCATCGGGCGGCGTTTCCGCGGGTCGCGCCGCACGAGTTCCTCCTGGGGCCATGGCGTCGGCGCTGGCCACGGTGGTGGAGGCTCTGGGGCCGTTAGCAGCAGTGGCCTCCCCTAGGGCAACGACGGAGGTTGGCCAGTCTGCGGGACGCAGGGGGTCTGGCGATCGTAGGGCATCAGCGGCGCAGCGAATAGCACGGGCCTGCCGAGAGCTGGGTGCCGCCGCGGCGGAGCTGGAGCTGGGACCAGAAAGGGAGCAGCGGGGGCGCACAGTCACTGCGCATTCCGCACGGGGTGCCCGGCGTGCGCCGCAAGCGCGGGCCGGGCCCTCTTCTGTTTTGTCTTCCACAGAGGACCGAAGTGAAAGAGATGGGGCGGATTTCGTGGCGGACGATGATTGGACGGAAGATAACGAAGGATCCGTGTCGGAGAGGTCGACGGCATCCGGTGAGTTGGTACAGTCTATATCAGTTTCCACCACGAGCTCGAGTTTGCGAAGCTCTTCGTCCTCCTCGTCCTCCTCTTCTTTAGCGTTGCAGGCGTCCGACGCAGATAGTACTACTAGGGCAAGGAGGGAGGCCGAGAAACTTGCCAAAAGGGCGGCAAAGCAGCAGAAGAGGCGCAAGCGACGCAGGCGAATGAGTGTAGAGGAGCGTAGGGCAAAGAAGCGGCGCGATCTGCCGGGGGTAGTGCGCTGCGAATACACCGCAGTTATGAGGGGGCTGCGAGATAGCTGCCGCAAGAAGATATGTAGGGGTGACTTCGTGGACTTATTCGTCTTAACTAGGGCCATGAAGAGGGACTACAAAGCGGCGGCCGCTAAGACGGGCATGGGGACAGAAGCTTTCCGGTCTTTTGATAATTGGCTGGCCGGTTTTTGGGTGTTTGCGGCATGCTATTTGGAGGATAGGCCGGAAGAGCACATGAATATTATCCGGTACCTGCATCTAGTGCATGACATGCAGCGCACGTCCGCAGGCTCGGAATGGCGGCAGTATGACCAAGAGTTTCGGGAGAAACAGGATGGGCTGCGGGTCATGGATTTTGGTTTTAAAGATGTGGAGGTCTGGCTCAAAGTGACCCGGGCATCACAACAAGAGGCGGAGCCCCAGAAACAGGGAACAGGTGTGCGTCGCGCGGGGTCATCAGTCCAGGGGGCGGCCGCTGACGGAGGAATGGCCAGGTCAGGCGGATTGGCCGCTCGCGGGGGCGGGCGGTCTACTACTCGGGGGAAATGCTTCGCTTTTAACAGCGGAACATGTTCCTATGGCAAGCAGTGTCGGTTTCGTCACTCCTGCCACCATTGTGGGGGAGCCCACCCAGCCTCCTCCTGTTTCAAAGGGGGGCGACAGGGAAGCAAGGGAAAGCAGGCTTACTCGAAGCAGGCCGCGAGCGGGATCGCTCAGCAGAGCCCCAACGCCAGTTAAGTTGGAAACGATGGGCAAATGGCTGTATATGTATCCAAATAGAACGGATGCGAAGTTTTTGTTAGATGGTTTTAAGTTTGGTTTTCGCTTGCCTGTTGCAAGCGAGGTATCAGTGCGGGCGCAGAGAAACCTCCAGTCTGCACGGGCATTGCCGACTGTACTGCGGGAGAAAGTAGATAAGGAGGTCAGGTTGGGCAGGATGGGGGGGCCTTTTAGATCACCCCCGGTGGATGACTTGGTCATCTCCCCGGTCGGGGTGGTTCCGAAGAAGACCCCGGGCGCTTTTCGGCTCATACAGCATCTGTCTTACCCGCCGGGGGCTTCGGTCAACGACGCAATACCACCGGCTTATTGCTCGGTGGTGTATCAGTCATTTGACGAGGCGCTAGAGATGGTCCGCAGCTACGGGAGCGGGGCCCTCATGGCTAAGATCGATGTTGAGTCAGCCTTTAGATTATTGCCATTGCATCCTGACTCATTCCGTTTCATGGGTTTCCGGATTGGGACGGAGTATTTCATCGACAAATGTCTGCCGATGGGATGTTCCGTTTCATGCTCATTTTTCGAGCGCTTTAGCACTTTTCTTCATTGGTGTGTGGAGTCGACGTCAGGCGGCCACGGGGTGGCACATTACCTCGACGATTTCCTATGCGCAGGTCCGGCGAACGACACAAGGTGCGCCGATTTGTTGTTTAGCACCCAGGCTCTCTTTTACCACTTCGGTGTTCCTGTAGCCGAGGACAAAACGGAGGGTCCTGACTCCTGTTTATCGTTCTTGGGGATTGAAATCGACACAGTGGCGGGGGAGTGTCGATTGCCTCAGGACAAAGTGTCGAAGCTCCGCGAAACCATTTGCCGGTTCAAAGGCTCGCGTAAGGTCACGCTGCGTCAGGCGCAGTCCTTGCTGGGCATGCTTAACTTTGCTTGTCGGGTAATTCCGATGGGCAGGGTTTTCTGCCGGAAGCTCGAAAGGGCAACGGCAGGGTGTGCCAGGCCTCATCATTTCGTTCGATTGTCCTCTGAATTAAAAAGGGATCTGGCCGTATGGGCTTCGTTCCTGGAGGATTTCAACGGTGTGAGCATATGGCAAGCGCCAGCCATAGACAGCGACCGGTTGCAGCTGTTTACCGATGCCGCAGGTGCCTACGGATTTGGTTGTTTTTTGGAGGGATCGTGGTGTGTGGCATCTTGGCCGGAAAGCTGGCATAGTGAGGGTCTTACAAGAGATCTGTTGCTACTGGAGCTTTTTCCCATTATGGTAGCCCTGGAAGTTTGGGGCGACCGGTTGGCTAATCGCAGCATAGTGTTTAGATGCGACAATCTGGGCGTAGTGCATGCGATTAATAACCAGAGGGCGAAATCGCTAGTGGTTCTGAGGGTGCTCGGGCACTTGCTTCTGACATGCTTGCGTAGGAATCTATGGTTCCGGGCGCAGCATGTTCCCGGCTTGGAAAACGAAATCGCAGATGCATTGTCGCGGGGACAGTGGGAGAGGTTTTGGGTTTTGGCACCCGAGGCTGAAGAACAGGGTTTTCACTGTCCTGATTATGTTTGGCAGGTGATCGGGCCGGATTGGAAGGTCTAGCGTTGCGGTCGGTAGCGCCGGCCACGCTCAAGGCGTACGGACAAGCGTGGAGCGAGTGGGAGGCGTTTGTCCAGAGTCGTCAACATCAAGGTAAGAGCAAGCATCGGCTGATGCTTTCTTTTATGTGGCAGCTCTACGTTTCCGGTAGGTCGCGAGCGGTGGTGTCCCGGTACTTGGCTGGCGTCTCATTCTTCTGCAAGCTGCGAGGCGTCCCGGATGTAACAAAAAGCGAGGTTCTACGGAAGGCTATGAAAGGGTGGGCGCGAATTGCGCCGACGCCGCCGGATAGGAGGCGGCCCATCGATGCGGCTTTGTTGCCGGCCGTCATCGAGGCGGTGGGGCGAGTAGCGTCGTCCAGGTTTGAGGCGCTTTTGTTCCGTTTAGCCTTCTCGATGGCTTACCACGGGGCTTTTCGAGTTTCTGAGTTGGTAGCGCCTTCCAAGAGGTCGGAATCGCGCATGCTGGTTGGGGACGTGGTAGTGGGTGAGAGGTCCTTGCTGTGCAGATTGCGGCGATCCAAGACGGATCAAGTGGGGAGAGGGCGCTGGGTTACGATGGTTCCAGCGCTAGAAGAAAGCGTTTGCCCAGTGGGTCTGGCAATGCAATATCTGGGAGTGCGACCCGCTAAGGAGGGGTCATGGCTATTGCACTATGACGGGCTGCCAGTCACAAAATACCAGTTCCGGTGGATGCTGGGTCGCTGTCTGACGGGTTTGGGCCTCTCGCCTGCTGCTTTCGGTACCCATTCCTTTCGGATAGGCGCGGCGACGTCGGCAGCTGCGGCGGGTTTCTCCAGAACTGAGATCCAGGCGGTGGGGCGATGGAAGTCGTCCAGTTACAAGCGATATATTCGCCCTGTCACTTGAGAGGGCGCCCGGCGCTGGGGGCATTGTTAATTGCAATTCGTTATGCTGTTTCAGTTCTGTGTTTCATGGAGTTGTGCGTTTGTTAATGTTTGTTCCCCCGTTTTTTATCCTACTCAGGGATTAGCTACTCGCCGTTGCCGGCATGAGTCGGCAGCGGGGGTCTGGAGTTATTTGCGATTTTTTGCCTGACTTGACGGACTGAATTCTAATCTATAATTCGGCTAATTTGGTCTAATCAGAGTCCCTCAGCAGGTCTTTACGTTCACCTCCAGCTGAGTTATTACATGTGTTTCCCATTTTATACCCCCCCCCCCCTCCTCCCCCCCCCCCTTTTTATTTCGTTTGTTTTATTTGATTTTCCCCTTTGTGTCTTTAATTGCGTTTTAAATTGGCAACGGAACGTGGTGCAGTCGGCTAGGCCGTGACTGCTGCAATGGCGAGATCTAAAGTTTTCTTTTTTTGGCAGATCCTTCAGTATAAACAATAAATAAGCCTCTTAGTAATCAATTCTACCCCTCTTTTTCCCTTCAGGATGGTTCGAAGACTATTTGCCCATTTGGGTGGTTGGCCACTCTTACATTTACTGGGCGGCCAGGTTTGTGGCCTCGGAAGGGTCTCAGGCATTGTTAGGATCTCAGGGTGTCAGATGGCTCGGCTGGCGAGGAATGATGTGGGGTGAGCTGAGGAGTAGGTTAGTGAGTCAGGCCAGAGAGCATGGAGTCCCTAGGGTTTTGGTTGTCCATCTAGGTGGCAACGACTTGGGGAAGAGGACATCCTTGGAGCTGCGGTGGGCCATGATACAGGATCTGGCAAGTGTGACCGCGCAATGGACCAATTGTGTGTTGGTTTTTTCCATGATGGTGCCGAGATTGTGTTGGAGGGGTGTGGCGGATGGTCGCCGGATTGACGAGGCCCGGAAAAAGGTGAACGGAGCAGTGGCAAAGTGGGTGCTGTCCCACGGTGGGAGGGTGGTTCGCCACCCGAGGATACGGTTCAGAGACAGCCACCTTTTCCGGCGCGATGGAGTACATCTATCCGAGGAGGGGATGATGTTGTTTCTGGAGGATCTAGGTTTCGCTTTGCAGGAGTTAGGGTAGGTTTATGGTGGCGGTGCGAAAGACTTTGGGGATGAGTCTTTCGCTGTTGGCGGAAAAGAACGGCAGTTTCGTATGGTAGAGAAAACTGTAGTGTTTTACAGTTTGTTGGTTTAGGTGCACTCACCTCCATCGACTTATGGCCGCTTGACCACCCGTCCGGGAAGGCAGCGGCAGGGCACCCAGGAGCGGTGGGTAGTCACTGTGGGGGTTGAGTTGTCACCTATTACCGGTTTATGGTAAGCTTTTAGTAAATTTATAGGATTGAGTTATTTAAGTTAATTTAGATTAAGGAGCCGTTCTTTTGGGCCGCCACCATATGCCAGCTGGAGCGGCATATTAAATTAATCTCTTTTATTACAGGTTTCCTAATGGTTAGGGACAAATAAATAGCTAGCAATTTTCTGCCAAATTCAAGTCTCTGTGTCGTTATTTCTGGTTATGGTTATGAACGCTTTACTTTCAAAGAAAGGGGTCCACCAAATATCACTAAGATGTTTAGAAGAGAGTATTGACTGCATAGGAGAGGAAAGGGTTAAACATCTGGGGAGGGGTGGACCTAGCTGTAAGGAAAGTACAGCCTTCTTTAAGGGGAGGGCTTGATATATATAGGGAAGCTGAAGCCATTTTAAGTCTCTTGGTGATTCGGTTTCCCACCCACCCGCCCTGGTAGTTGGAAATGGTGGCACGTGGTGCTTTGGCTCTAGGTTGTTGGCTGTTTTTCGTTGGCTATTTATTGGCGGAAAAGAACGGCAGTTTCGTATGGTAGAGAAAACTGTAGTGTTTTACAGTTTGTTGGTTTAGGTGCACTCACCTCCATCGACTTATGGCTGCTTGACCACCCGTCCGGGAAGGCAGCGGCAGGGCACCCAGGAGCGGTGGGTAGTCACTGTGGGGGTTGAGTTGTCACCTATTACCGGTTTATGGTAAGCTTTTAGTAAATTTATAGGATTGAGTTATTTAAGTTAATTTAGATTAAGGAGCCGTTCTTTTGGGCCGCCACCATATGCCAGCTGGAGCGGCATATTAAATTAATCTCTTTTATTACAGGTTTCCTAATGGTTAGGGACAAATAAATAGCTAGCAATTTTCTGCCAAATTCAAGTCTCTGTGTCGTTATTTCTGGTTATGGTTATGAACGCTTTACTTTCAAAGAAAGGGGTCCACCAAATATCACTAAGATGTTTAAGGAAAAGAAGTGGGGAGGGAGGAGGGAAATGTCTCATGGTCAGGAGATCGGGGGATCGAGCAAGGATCAAGCAACCTTAGGAGGCATCTGTCAAGTTAGAATGGAACAGCATTTCAGGAAAACACATCACTGTCTGAGATGGGGACATTATTAATATTTATAAATACATAAAAGGGACAATACAAGGATTTATCAGACAATCTGTTTATCAAAAAAACGCTCCACAGAACACAAGGACACCCCCTGAGGTTAGAAGAGAAAAAAATTCATACACAACGGAGGAAAGGGTTCTTCACAGTAAGAGCAGTAGGGATTTGGAATTCTCTGCCAGAGAAGGTAGTAATGGTGGACTCAGTCAATAAGTTTATAAATGGATTAGATAAATTCCTAACTGAAAGAAGTATCCAAGGATACAGCATTTAAATGAAATAACATTTTATTATTTTTTTTATAATACAGGTTGAATTAGATGGACTATTGTCTTTTTTCAACCTCATCAACTATGTTACTATATTAGATACTACTGTGGAGCACTCCGGGAGTGGCTTAAAGACTTATAATATAATGGTTATTAAGGCAATTTTATTACTTTACTATTTCACCTTATAATCCACTTTAATAAGTTCCATCTGGTTGTCCTGAATGCAACCTATTTTTATAGTCCGAAAATATAGGAAGCGGCTAATTCCACTGCAATTAAATTTAGACAGTAAGTTCTCTTTAAAAATAAATCCGACTTGAGAAAGGATGTGAGAGTTGAAACAAGTATTAGGAAAAAACAAGGTCAGTGTACACAGATATTAATGCTCTTGACCTAATTTCAGTTTATTTCAGTCTAGAGCTGGCTGCAGTAAACTAATTAGATCTCAACTACGATATTAATTCCGTGTGCCGTAGATGTGGCAGGATGGTGAGCGACAGAAACTAGATCATTGTTCATGGAGAATGGTCAAGGGTTGCAGACACAGAGTAAAAGCTCTGCGTGGTTCACCATACCCGTCATACTACGACAGGTCATTGTGTTGTGACGGAACGTCATATTTATTGTGTTCCTGACATTCGAGGGCTTTAGTGGTGACATGTTACAATATAAATATTGCAGTTTAATAGGCCGCTACGACCTGGGATCTCCAAATACCATCAAGCATCAGACGGACGCTAGCGAAATCATCCAAACTCAGCCCTCGGGGGAGAAAATGCATTAGTATTACACCATCAGATACTAAAAAAAACAATACAACGAGATGAGTTTCAAATCTCTCTTATCATCCTTTTGTTTCCAGTCTACATGATTTGTAGGAGCTTACGGCAACAAAAACCTATTATAACTCTGCAATAAAAACTCACTCATGGAGGAGACAAGAAAGGGAACGGGCATGCAGAGAGAAAAATAAAGAAATAAATATATAAATAAATAAAACCATTTATGGAAAAGAAAAAAATCTGGAAAAAAATAAATTCAGTGCTGTAGGAGCTCATTCAGAATACTGGGTCTGGGTTGAACCCTAAGGTGTAGAAGCAAAGAATGAAATTAATGTTGTCAGAAATTGACATTTTAACAGATCAGTTGGCTCCCGTGTAGTACCCCCCCCCCCCCCCCACACACACATGTACTGCAGGACCCCCTACTTACTGTACCAGTGTCCGTGTGGAGCCTCCCTTACTCATGTTTAAGGTGGCACTGACAATTTTCCAGCTATGTATTTGTAAAGAGACGTCATTTCTCCCAGAAGACGCTGCAGGGGAGATGGGGGAGCCGAGAGGAGCAGAATTGGAGTGTGAAGATAACTACAGTGCTGCCCGACTACCCATGTAAGAAGAGGTAGCCGGGCCACGCAGCTAAGCCAGATAGCGGGCAGGCGGGAGGACCCCACAATGTGCGACGGCCGAGCGGGTGTTGAGCACTAGTTATGGACATATATATATATATATATATATATATATAAATCTATACCTAGGGCCCTCATTCCGAGTTGTTCGCTCGCTAGCCGCTTTTCGCAGCAGTGCACACGCTAAGCCGCCACCCTCTGGGAGTGAATCTTAGCTTAGTTGAATTGAGAACGAAGTATTCACAATATTGCGAAAAGACTTTTCTTTGCAGTTTCAGAGTAGCTCGAGACTTACTCTTCCAGTGCGATCAGTTCAGTGCTTGTCGTTCCTGGTTTGACGTCACAAACACACCCAGCGTTCGCCCAGACACTCCCCCGTTTCTCCAGCCACTCCCGCGTTTTTCCCAGAAACGGCAGCGTTTTTTCACACACACCCATAAAACGGTCAGTTTCCGCCCAGAAACACCCACTTCCTGTCAATCACACTCCGATCACCAGAACGAAGAAAAAACCTCGTAAAGCCGTGAGTAAAATACCAAACTTCTTAGCAAATTTACTTGACGCAGCCGCAGTGCGAACATTGCGCATGCGCAGTTAGCGGAAAATCGCACCGATGCGAAGAAAAAATAAGAATGTACTTACCGATAATTCTATTTCTCGTAGTCCGTAGTGGATGCTGGGAACTCCGTAAGGACCATGGGGAATAGCGGCTCCGCAGGAGACTGGGCACAAAAGTAAAGCTTTAGGACTACCTGGTGTGCACTGGCTCCTCCCCCTATGACCCTCCTCCAAGCCTCAGTTAGGATACTGTGCCCGGACGAGCGTACACAATAAGGAAGGATTTATGAATCCCGGGTAAGACTCATAACAGCCACACCAATCACACCGTACAACCTGTGGTCTGAACCCAGTTAACAGCATGATAACAGAGGAGCCTCTGGAAAGATGGCTCACAACAACAATAACCCGATTTTTGTAACAATAACTATGTACAAGTATTGCAGACAATCCGCACTTGGGATGGGCGCCCAGCATCCACTACGGACTACGAGAAATAGAATTATCGGTAAGTAAATTCTTATTTTCTCTGACGTCCTAGTGGATGCTGGGAACTCCGTAAGGACCATGGGGATTATACCAAAGCTCCCAAACGGGCGGGAGAGTGCGGATGACTCTGCAGCACCGAATGAGAGAACTCCAGGTCCTCCTCAGCCAGGGTATCAAATTTGTAGAATTTAGCAAACGTGTTTGCCCCTGACCAAGTAGCTGCTCGGCAAAGTTGTAAAGCCGAGACCCCTCGGGCAGCCGCCCAAAATGAGCCCACCTTCCTTGTGGAATGGGCTTTTACAGATTTTGGCTGTGGCAGGCCTGCCACAGAATGTGCAAGCTGAATTGTACTACAAATCCAACGAGCAATAGTCTGCTTAGAAGCAGGAGCACCCAGCTTGTTGGGTGCATACAGGATAAACAGCGAGTCAGATTTTCTGACTCCAGCCGTCCTGGAAACATATATTTTCAGGGCCCTGACTACGTCCAGCAACTTGGAGTCCTCCAAGTCCCTAGTAGCCGCAGGTACCACAATAGGCTGGTTCAAGTGAAACGCTGAAACCACCTTAGGGAGAAATTGAGGACGAGTCCTCAATTCTGCCCTGTCCGTATGAAAAATTAGGTAAGGGCTTTTATAGGATAAAGCCGCCAATTCTGAGACACGCCTGGCTGAAGCCAGGGCCAACAGCTTTACCGCTTTCCATGTGAGATATTTTAAGTCCACAGTGGTGAGTGGTTCAAACCAATGTGATTTTAGGAACCCCAAAACTACATTGAGATCCCAAGGTGCCACTGGAGGCACAAAAGGAGGCTGTATATGCAGTACCCCCTTGACAAACGTCTGAACTTCAGGAACTGAAGCCAGTTGTTTCTGGAAGAAAATCGACAGGGCCGAAATTTGAACCTTAATGGACCCTAATTTTAGGCCCATAGACAGTCCTGTTTGCAGGAAATGCAGGAAACGACCCAGTTGAAATTCCTCTGTAGGGGCCTTCCTGGCCTCGCACCACGCAACATATTTACGCCAAATACGGTGATAATGCTGTACGGTTACATCCTTCCTGGCTTTGATCAGGGTAGGGATGACTTCATCCGGAATGCCTTTTTCCTTCAGGATCCGGCGTTCAACCGCCATGCCGTCAAACGCAGCCGCGGTAAGTCTTGGAACAGACAGGGTCCCTGCTGGAGCAGGTCCTTTCTTAGAGGTAGAGGCCACGGGTCCTCTGTGAGCATCTCTTGAAGTTCCGGGTACCAAGTCCTTCTTGGCCAATCCGGAGCCACGAGTATAGTCCTTACTCCTCTCCTTCTTATGATTCTCAGTACCTTGGGTATGAGAGGCAGAGGAGGGAACACATACACTGACTGGTACACCCACGGTGTTACCAGAGCGTCCACAGCTATTGCCTGAGGGTCCCTTGACCTGGCGCAATACCTGTCTAGTTTTTTGTTGAGGCGGGACGCCATCATGTCCACCTTTGGTTTTTCCCAACGGTTCACAATCATGTGGAAGACTTCTGGGTGAAGTCCCCACTCCCCCGGGTGGAGGTCGTGTCTGCTGAGGAAGTCTGCTTCCCAGTTGTCCACTCCCGGAATGAACACTGCTGACAGTGCTATCACATGATTTTCCGCCCAGCGAAGAATCCTTGCAACTTCTGCCATTGCCCTCCTGCTTCTTGTGCCACCCTGTCTGTTTACGTGGGCGACTGCCGTGATGTTGTCTGACTGGATCAGCACCGGCTGACCTTGAAGCAGAGGTCTTGCTAGGCTTAGAGCATTGTAGATGGCCCTTAGCTCCAGGATATTTATGTGAAGTGATGTCTGCAGGCTTGACCACAAGCCCTGGAAATTTCTTCCCTGTGTGACTGCTTCCCAGCCTCTCAGGCTGGCATCCGTGGTCACCAGGACCCAGTCCTGAATGCCGAATCTGCGGCCCTCTAGAAGATGAGCACTCTGCAACCACCACAGGAGAGACACCCTTGTCCTTGGTGACAAGATTATCCGCTGATGCATCTGAAGATGCGACCCGGACCATTTGTCTAGCAGATCCCACTGGAAGGTTCTTGCGTGGAATCTTCCGAATGGGATTGCTTCGTAAGAAGCCACCATCTTTCACAGGACCCTTGTGCATTGATGCACTGAGACTTGGCCTGGTTTTAGGAGATTTCTGACTAGTTCGGATTTCTGACTCTGTAAGGGGGCCGGCGGCGCGGCTCTGGGACCGAGCTCCGAGGCTGGGCCTGTGTTCGGTCCCTCTGGAGCTAATGGTGTCCAGTAGCCTAAGAAGCCCAAGCTGGCTGCAAGTAGGCAGGTTCGCTTCTTCTCCCCTTAGTCCCTCGATGCAGTGAGCCTGTTGCCAGCAGGTCTCACTGAAAATAAAAAACCTAAAACTAAACTTTCACTAAGAAGCTCAGGAGAGCCCCTAGTGTGCACCCTTCTCGGCCGGGCACAAAAATCTAACTGAGGCTTGGAGGAGGGTCATAGGGGGAGGAGCCAGTGCACACCAGGTAGTCCTAAAGCTTTACTTTTGTGCCCAGTCTCCTGCGGAGCCGCTATTCCCTATGGTCCTTACGGAGTTCCCAGCATCCACTAGGACGTCAGAGAAATAACGAGCGAACAACTCGGAATGAGGGCCTATATCGGCCACACACTTGAACTCTGTTACAGTTACTCAAGGAACCATACTTTCCATTAAAAGCTCAGAGGTACCACTAATACAGTCACGCTACCAAGAAGTCCAGCTCTGTTTGTACTGCAGGCATATGAGGAGTACGTCAGTAATACTTAAAAAGTGCTGCAGAATATATTGGGCCTAATTCACGTATGGGTGGAATTGCACAGCTGCAAGGAAGCAGCTGTGCAATTCTGTGTAATTAAAATTCAAATGCAGCAAGAGGCATCTGTAGGAGATAGGAGACTCCTGCATGCATTTGTGAGATTTGAGAATACAGACCCAGATCACCATCGCAACCATAGGTACCGGTCAACCTACGTAACTGAAGCTTATTCAGGCTGGCTGTTTGATCCGGACACCGGCACATCTTCAAAACGAAGGCGGCATGTCCCCATTTTGAAGAAAGGTGGCGGGCGACGCCACCTCAAATGCCGCAGAATGTCTATTATGCTGTGGCTGACAGGGGGCTGCGAGCAATATCACGCATCTGCAGACCCCACACCATCGGATTTTATGAATCAGGTGATACAGATGGTTGAGTAATGTGTGACTGGCCAAATATCAGGGGAAACTCTGACATTAGCAATGGGACAAAGGGGGTAATTCCAAGTTGATCGCAGCAGGAAATTTTTTAGCAGTTGGGCAAAACCATGTGCACTGCAGGGGAGGCAGATATAACATTTGCAGAAAGAGTTAGATTTGGGTGGGTTATTTTATTTCTGTGCAGGGTAAATACTGGCTGCTTTATTTTTACACTGCAAATTAGATTGCAGATTGAACACACCCCACCCAAATCTATCTCTCTCTGCACATGTTATATCTGCCTCCCCTGCAGTGCACATGGTTTTGCCCAATTGCTAACAGAATACCTGCTGCGATCAACTTGGAATTACCCCCAGAGATGGGAATTTACCATGTGTCGTTACGTTACTGCACCACAACAGTCCCGATGTACAGATCTCACGCTGCTTATTGGGTAGCTGGTGGGGCTTTGTTAGAAAGACTGTGGAAATAATGTGTGCAGTGTATAATGTATACACAGCCGAACTTGCCTCTGTAGTTTCAAAAGTAATATTTTGACAACAAGATGAGTAGGAGAGAATTGTGTAGACATCTGGAGTATCAAAGCGGGTGTAGAGGATAAGATCCCAATGCTGGAGAGTCTCATCAGATCCCAATGCCGCACACGACATTGTGCGGCAGCCAGAGAAGATACTAGACAGAGAGAAGGGCCTCAGTGGCAGAGAACACAGGACTCTTAGAGGAGGGCAAGAGGGGAGAGGGCTCGCTACAGGAGTTTTCCACTTGCCCTTTGGGATGAGCCAGGTATCTGGCTTCATCCGGATCACAATGAGCAACAGACTTCTGTGTTGCCATTACAAGCAAGGTGAGCCAGAAGACCCTTGCATCTGTATCACAGCCTGCAGCAGGGCTGGACTGCCATCTGTCACTTCTGACATATGCCAAAAGGGCCGATGTGTCGGGCCGGCACATAGAGAGCCATGAAAGCCCGGCACAGTGCAGCTTCTGGCTCTCCATTTTTGCTCCCCTCTCCATCCCGAAGTGTCTGTGTTTAAGAAATATGGAGGTGCCGTAAGCCCATACCCCCCTGACTCGCAGCACGCCCTCGTGAGCGCAGTCTCCCCTGTACTGGACTGCCCCCTTCAAATAAGAATGAGGACTGGCTGAGAGTCCACCCCCCCCCCATGAACAGTGTCCACACGCGGCCGAATGCCAGGACCGAAAAGTGCCCCCAATTCGTCCCTGGCCTGCAGTAATGGTGACAAAGTCACTCAGCTGCCCTGCAACCATATGTTCCACCATTGCTGCACCACACTTGTGGCACAGCTGGTCAATGTCTCAAGTCCTGCCGTGTGCCTCTTACCACACACGTGAAGACCTGGCTGTGCTACCTGCCCCATGCTTCCCACAATGTATGTGGAGACCTGGCTGTGCTACCTGCCCTGTTTTTCCCACCAGTTGGATCCTGGACAGGTTTTAGGGTGGTTAGTGTCCCAGTCGGACCTCCTATTGGCGTATGCTGGGCAGAATTTTGACCCAGGGAGCCTTTTCTGAGCCTTCCACTGGATGGATTTGGACAAAAACTTCATTAAACAGAAAAGAAAGCTGGGGATTAGGGATACTGGTGACACCCCGGAAAAAAAAATAGGATTTTGATACCTACCGGTATATCCTTTTCTCCTAGTCCGTAGAGGATGCTGGGGACGACATCAAGACCATTGGGTATAGACGGGATCCGCAGGAGACATGGGCACTCTAAAGACTTTTCATTGGGTGTGAACTGGCTCCTCCCTCTATGCCCCTCCTCCAGACCTCAGTTGTAGGAACTGTGGCCAGGGAGACTGACATTTCGAGGAAAGGAATTACTTAACTAGTGGTGAGATATCTACCAACTCACACCCTCGACCATGCAGCACACATGGCATTCAACATAACACATGCCAACAGGCATGAACCAATTGCAGCAACATGCTGAACTAAAATAACACAACTTGTGTAACTGTAATAACTAAACTGCGGGTAAAATACGCACTGGGACTGGCGGACTAGGAGAAAAGGATTTACCGGTAGGTATCAAAATCCTATTTTCTCATACGTCCTAGAGGATGCTGGGGACGACATCAAGACCATGGGGTCTATACCAAAGCTCCAGTACGGGCGGGAGAGTGCGGATGACCCTGCAGCATCGATTGACCAAACTTGAGGTGCTCATCGGCCAAGGTGTCAAACTTGTAGAACTTAGCAAATGTGTTTGACCCTGACCAAGTAGCTGCTCGGCAAAGTTGTAATGCCGAGACCCCCCGGGCAGCCGCCCAGGATGAGCCCACCTTCCTAGTGGAGTGGGCCTTTGCCGACGTCGGTAACGGCAATCCAGCCGTAGTATGAGCTTGTTGAATCGTATTTCCAATCCAACGTGGAATAGTCTGCTTGGAAGCAGGACAGCCAATCTTGTTGTGAGCATACAGGACAAACAGAGCCTCTGTTTTCCGTATACGAGCTGTTCTAGCGACATACAAAGCTCTAACCACATCTAGAGATTTTGAATCAGTGAATGTGTCAGTAACTACTGGCACTACAATAGGTTGGTTTATGTGGAAAGAAAAAAACCACCTTCGGAAGAAAATGTTGACGAGTCCTCAACTCTGCCCTATCTTCATGGAAGATCAGGTAAGGGCTCTTGTGAGACAAGGCCCCCAATTCAGACACCCGCCTTGCGGATGCCAAAGCCAAAACCATCACCACTTTCCAAGTGAGAAACTTCAGCTCTATCTTTTGTAAAGGCTCAAACCAATCCGATTGAAGGAACTGCAATACCACGTTAAGGTCCCATGGTGCCACTGGAGGCACGAATGAAGGCTGGATGTGCAGAACCCCTTTCACAAAGGTCTGAACCTCTGGAGGAGAGGCCAATTGTTTCTGGAAGAACACTGACAAGGCCGAAATCTGGACCTTGATTGATGCCAATCGGAGGCCTGCCTCCACACCATCCTGCAAAAATTGGAGAAAACGTCCTAAATGAAACTCTTCCGTAGGAGCTTTCTTGGATTCACACCAAGATACACATTTTCTCCAAATACAGTGGTAATGTTTCGACGTTACTCCCTTTCTGGCCTGAATAAGGGTGGGGATGACCTCCTCGGGAATACCCTTCCTGGCTAGGATACGGCGCTCAACAGCCATGCCGTCAAACGTAGCCGCGGTAAGTCTTGGTACACACACAGCCCCTGCTGCAGCAGGTCCTCTCGAGGAGGAAGAGGCCAAGGATCTCCTATGAGTAACTGCTGAAGATCTGGGTACCAAGCCCTCCTTGGCCAGTCTGGGGCAATGAAGATTGCTCGAACCGTTGTTTTTCTTATGATCCTGAGTACTTCTGGAATCAGCGGAAGTGGAGGGAAGACATACACTGACGGAAACACCCACTGGGTCACCAGTGCATCCACTGCTACTGCTTGAGGGTCTCTCGACCTGGAACAGTATCTCTGAAGCTTCTTGTTGAGACAAGACGCCATCATGTCTATTTGAGGAACTCCCCAAAGACTTGTCACCTCTGCGAAGACTTCTTAATAATAATAATAATAATAATACTTTATTGTCATCAATAGTTCAATGAACAATCAACGAAACTAAAAAGCAAGCATATACAGAGACCATAAGAACAGAACGAAGAGAGCACTCCTAAACCCAAGACATTCCCAATTGTCAATTTATCTCGGTCCTATCTGGTTTAACATGTTTATTGCTTTTGGGAAAAAACTACCCCTTAACCGGTTTGTCCGACAAAGAATAGAACGGTAACGCCTATTAGATGGCAACACAGAAAACATCCCCCCATTTGGATGAAATAGATCTCCCAGAATACTTTTCACCTTAGTGAGGAGCCTTTTTTCATATATATCCTGAATACAGGGCAGGCTGACTCCAATTACTCTACTTGCAGTTTTAACCACTCTCTGAAGGGACTTACGTTCTATAGCAGTACAGTTTCCAAACCATACTATAATTCCGTATGTGAGGACACTCTCTAAAATTGCTGAATAAAAGTTTACTAAAATCTCCTTACGTATCCCTGCCATGCGCATTTTCCTCAATAAAAACAGGCGTTGTTGAGATTTTTTAACAACACATCGTGTATGGATACCCCAAGACAGGTCATTGGAGATGTTAATACCCAAGAATTTAAAGGACTCAACTGTCTCCACAACCTGGTTATTTACGACTAGGGGACAAGAAGGCTGCATGTGAGTTTTCCTAAAATCTACAATCATTTCTTTTGTTTTTTTTACATTTAAAATTAAGTGATTAATTTGACTCCAAGCTTCTAACCTAGCGACCTCAGATCTATATTCTGACTCATCGTCCTTACTTATTAAACCTACGACTGCGATATCATCGGCAAATTTAATAATGTGAACTGACTCCGAATTTGAATGGCAATCATAGGTAAACAGAGAGTACAGCAGGGGACTCAGTACACAACCCTGAGGCACCCCTGTACTGATTACAAGTTCGCTTGACAGGGAATTGTACAATCTAACAGATTGGGGCCTGTTAGTCAAGAAATCCAAGATCCATCTACATACAAAGTTATTCAATCCCAACTCAGATAATTTAAACACTAATGATGTTGGGATTACTGTATTAAATGCCGAACTGTAATCCACAAACAAAATTCTCGCAGAGGAACATGTGGATTCTAGATGGGTAGCCACACGATGAATCAAGGTGATAGCAGCGTCATCTGTCGACCTATTTGCTTTATATGCAAATTGAAAAGGATCCAGATTGGCTGGGATACTTTTTTTTATGTGTCCCATAACCAATCTTTCAAAGGCCTTCATTATAAGAGATGTCAGAGCAATTGGTCGGTAATCGTTTGGCTCACTGGCCTTACCATTTTTGGGGACCGGGACAATAATAGATGACTTAAAACACTTAGGCACATGACAAGTGGCAAGAGAAAGGTTAAAAATTATAGTAAAAATCCCAGCCAACTGCTCAGCACATGTCTTGATAACATTTCCCGGAATCCCATCTGGGCCGGGGGCCTTACCTGATTTAGAACTGGCAAAGCACCGTCTGACAGACAATTCATCCAGTACCAGGGGCTCCGCGTTCTCCAGATTCCCATCCCAGTCTACAGGGGAAACAGCCATGCTATCAAAACGAGAGTAAAATATGTTTAATGTCTCCCCTAGGGAACTGTCAGCCTCTTTATGAGAGGGGTTCTTATTAACTTTGTAGTCAGAGATATCTTGAATACCTTTCCACAGACTTTTTGCATCTTTATCATTTTTAAACTTGCTTTCGAGTTTAACAGAAAAGGCCCTTTTTGCCTCTATTATACCCTTTTTTAATTTTTGACGGGCAGCCCTAAAAACATTTTGGTCACCAGATCTAAAAGCTTTGTCTCTCTCACTTAATAAGGTTCGAACCGTACCATTTATCCATGGTTTATCATTTGCGTAAGTACGAACACACTTCTTGGTGGAGGCCCCACTCTCCTGGATGGAGATCGTGTCTGCTGAGGACGTCTGCTTCCCAGTTGTCTACTCCCGGAATGAATATTGCCGACAGAGCTTGTAGATGTTTTTCTGCCCAGCTGAGGATTTTTGTCGCCTCTGCCATTGCCGCTTTGCTTTTCGTTCCGCCCTGCCTATTTATGTATGCGACTGCTGTTACATTGTCCGCCTGGATCTGCACGGGACGGTCTTGAAGAAGATGTACCGCTTGTTGAAGGCCGTTGAAAATGGCTCTTAGCTCCAGAACGTTTATGTGAAGGCAGGCTCCCTGTTGTGACCAACGTCCCTGGAAGTTTTATCCCTGAAAGACCGCTCCCCAGCCTCGGAGACTTGCATCCGTGGTTACCAAGACCCAGTCCTGAATCCCGAACCTGCGTCCCTCTAGTAGGTGAGAGCTGTGTAACCACCAAAGGAATGAAATCCTGTTTTTTGATGACAGGATTATCTTTCTGTACATGTGTAGGTGTGACCCCGACCACTTGTCCAAAAGGTCCCACTGGAATACTCTGGCATGGAACCTGCCAAACTGTATGGCCTCGTAGGCCGCCACCATCTTCCCCAACAACCGAATGCACTGATGGATCGACACACTTGATGGTTTCAATATCTGTTTTACCATTTTCTGGATTTCCAGAGCCTTTTCCAGCGGAAGAAATACTCTCTGAACCTCTGTGTCCAGAATCATCCCGAGGAAAGACAACCTTGTCGTCGGTTCCAACTGTGACCGTGTTATTGGAGTATTGACAGAGAGAGTGATATGTTTTGTAACAACTGCTCCCTGGATCTCGTCCAGATAAGGAATTATATTGACTCCTTTCTGACGAAGGAGAACCATCATCTCCGCCATCACCTTGGTGAATACCCTCGGCGCCGTGGAAAGACCGAAAGGTAACGTCTGGAATTGGTAATGGCAATCCTGAACCGCGAATCTCAGATAAACCTGGTGAGGAGGATAAATGGGAACATGCAGGTAAGCATCCTTTATGTCCACCGACACCAAGTAGTCCCCCTCTTCCAGACTGGCAATCACTGCCCGAAGTGATTCCATCTTGAACTTGAACCTTTTTAGGTAACCATTCAGATCCTTTAGATTTAGGATCGGTCTGACCGAGCCGTCCGGCTTCGGAACCACAAAGAGGCTTGAATAAAAACCCCTCCCTTGTTGTGACAATGGTACCAGGACTATGACCTGGTCTTGACATAATTTTTGGATTGCCGCTGTTACTGCTTCTCTTTCTGACGGAGAAACTGGCAAGGTCGATTTGAAAAATCGGCATGGGGGAACGTCTTGAAACTCCAGGTTGTACCTCTGTGATACTATTTGTAACACCCAGGGATCCAGGCCAGACAGAATCCAATCCTGGCTGAAGAGTCTGAGACGTGCCCCAACCCGAGCGTCCTCCCGCAAGGGAGCTCCAACGTCATGCTGGGGATTTGGCAGAAGTAGGGGTAGACTTCTGCTCTTGGGAACCTGGAGCCGCTGTGAGCTTCTTTCTACTTCCCCTACCTGCAAAGAAGGGGGAACCTCTCGTCTTTTTGTATTTATTGGGCCGAAAGGACTGCATTTGCGGGTGATAGGTCTTTTTTGCCGGTGCAGGCGCAGAGGGCAAAAATGTCGACTTACCTGCGGTAGCCGCCGAGGCTAACACATCCAGGCCATCGCCATATAAGGCCTCACCATTATATGGGAGAGCCTCCATGTTTCTTTTGGAATCTGCATCCGCGTTCCACTGGCGAATCCACAACGCCCGCCCAGCCGATACTGCCATGGTAGCGGCCTATGAACTCAAGAGTCCAATATCCTTCATTGCTTCCAGCATGTAGGCGGCAGCGTCTTTGATATTCCCTAACTTAAGGAGTATATCATCTTTATCAATCGTGTCAATTTCTGATGACACGCTTTCTGACCATTTTTCAATAGCGCGACTCACCCATGCGCAGGCAATAGTGGGCCTAATCAGTGTACCATTGGTAACATAAATGGATTTCAATGTCGTTTCCATTTTGCGGTCTGCTGGCTCTTTAAGAGAAGCCGTGCCAGGAGCAGGGAGAATTATCTTGTTTGTCAACCTGGAAAGTGCACTGTCTAACACAGGGGGTGACTCCCACTTTTTCCTGTCCTCAGCCAGGAAAGGGTAAGCTATGTGAATTCTTTTGGGAATACGAAATCTTTTATCAGGATTCGCACACATCCCTTCAAACAGAGCATTTAGTTTGTGTAAAGGGGGGAACGTGACTTTGGACTTCTTTTCCTTACAAAATACGCCTTCTCCTGAGGTACAGGAGTGGTTTCTGTAACCTCCAACACGTCCCTTATAGCCACAATCATATATTGTGTATTTTTTGCCAATTTATGATCTATCTCTCTGGATTCACTATCGTCGACACAAGAGTCAGAATCCGTGTCAGTATCAGGGTTTACAACATTTGCAAATGGACTCTTATATGACCCAGAGGAGCCGCCCGCATAAGGAATAACAGCATCCTGAAAAATCACATTTTCCACAGATTTTCTCCAGCATACAGCCTAAGATTCAGACTTATCTAATCTACGGTTAATCAGATGCATACTGTCACGTATCTCTTTCACCCATGCAGGCTCTTGGTGTGCCGGTAGCGCCACCACATTACAGCTGTGTGTCCTTAAAATGGCTTCCTCCGGGGAGGAACTCCCTGCCTCAGACATGCCTCACACGTGTACAGCACACCAACAGACACACTGGGACTTATTTTGTGGACAGACCCACAGTAAAATCTGTCAGAGGGACACAGGATAGGAGCAGCCAGTTCACAATCCCAGCACCAGTATTTCCTGTGAACACAGAATGTCCACAGCCTAACAGCGCTTTTTAAATAGTAATATACACTATCAAATGCACCACAATTGCTTTGTGCCCCCCCTTAATAGCACCCTGTACTTGTCAGAAGTGGAGGAGAGGACCAGCGTGTTCTCTGCAGCCTGAGGAGAGAGAGAAAATGGCGCTGAGTAGTGTGCTGGCTGCCTGAGGAAGAAGCTCCGCCCCCGCAATGGCGCGTCCTTACACTCATACAAACACTGTAATATTAATACTGGCAGGGGTAGGGCTGTGCCAGCGGCAACTTATGCCCCCTTTTAGCCAGTTTGAGGTATTTTTCTTGCTGCCCAGGGTGCCCCCCCCGCGCCCTGCCCCCTGTAGTGCCTGTGTGTGTGGGCAGCAATGGCGCGCTGCGCTCCCGCCAGCCGTCACTTACTTGATAGAAAATCATTCTTCTTATACTCACCTGTCTTCCGACTTCTGGCTCTGTGAGGGGGGTGACGGCGTGCTGTGGGAGTGAGCATCTAGACACAGCTAGCGTTCAGTTCCCTTCAGGAGCTAATGGTGTCCTGTCAGCCAGAAGCAGAGCCATGAAGCGCTGAGGAAGTTGGTTCTGCTTCTGCCCCCTCAGTCCCACGAAGCAGGGAGTCTGATGCCAGCAGATCTCCCTGAAAATAAAAAACCTAACATAAGTCTTTTCAGAGAAACTCAGTAGAGCTCCTCAGAGTGCATCCAGTCGACCTGGGCACATTTCTAAAACTGAGGTCTGGCGGAGGGGCATAGAGGGAGGAGCCAGTTCACACCCAATGAAAAGTCTTTAGAGTGCCCATGTCTCCTGCGGATCCCGTCTATACCCCATGGTCTTGATGTCGTCCCCAGCATCCTCTAGGACGTATGAGAAAAAAAAGAAAAAAAAAGACATTTGGCAGCCACGTCATTGGTGTGTTGAAAGAGCTGCTAAGCTGCTAATTATTTTCTACATTTTGACAGTTACATCAAACTCATTTAAACCCAGGCAACACCAGGTACGTCAGCTAGTGAATATATAAATATAAGTAATTTAGTTCGACACTATATGGGGTATACTCAATTGAAGTCGGATCCATTCCGACATGCATTTGTCGGAATGGATCCAAACAGGGCTATTCAAATGGCCATCTCAATTCGACTTTTAAAAAAGTTGAATTGAGATGAGGGAGCAGAGAGGAGGAGATGGGGGAGAGCAATGCTACAGCAGCATTGTAGGAGGATGTGGCATGGCCGCCAGACCTCACGGCAGTGTCCGCCCAGCTGGAGCCAGGTGGACTCTGCCGTGAGCGGCGGCTGTGACACATCCTCCTGCATATGCTGTGCTGTAGCCGCTGCTCTCCCGTCTCCCTGCGGCTCCCCCCCCCTCCTCCTCTCAGCTCCCTCATGTCCAGTGGCGGATCCAGGGGGGGGCACTCGGGCCCGTGCCCCCCCTGTCATTTGTGGCCTACGTCCCGTCCCCCCCCGGCGCTGCACAGGTAGATGACGGGCGCCCGCTGAGATTGTGTTACCAGCGGGCGCTCGTCTCTCCTCACCGAAAACATGAGGCAGGAGCTCAGTACTGAGCTCCTGCCTCTGGCGCTGTCACTGTGGGGCGTGCGCTATGGGAGAGACGTCAGTCATGACGTCTCTCTCATAGTGCTGAGGAGCGGTCGCAAAGAGGAGGAGGACTGCAGCGGTCTGGAAGCAGGAACGGGGCTCGGTCAGTATGTTGTGTTTTCTCTTCCTCAGTGCAGCGGGGGCATCTACTGGGGGCAAACTACGGGGGGACATTACTACTGGGGGGCATCAACAAGGGACATTACTACTAGGTGGGGGGGCATTACTACTGGGGCCATTATTACTGGGGGAGCATCTACTGGGGGCATTACTACTGGGGGGCATCAACAAGGGACATTACTACTGGGTGAGGGGGCATTACTACTGGGGGCATTATTACTGGGGGAGCATCTACTGGGGGCATTACTACTGGGGGGCATCAACAAGGGACATTACTACTGGGTGGGGGGGGCATTACTACTGGGGGCATTATTACTGGGGGAGTATCTACTGGGGGAATTACTACTGGGGGGCATCAACAAGGGGCATTACTACTGGGGGTAAACTACTGGGGGGCATCTACTGGGGCATTACTAATGGGGGGTCATCTATTGGGGGTATTACTACTGGAGGACATTTTTACTGGGGGGCATCTACTGGGGGCAAACTACTGGGGGACATTATTACTGGTGGCATCTACTGGGTGTATTACAACTGGGGGCATTATTACTGGGGGGCATCTACTGGGGGCATTACTACTGGGGGGCATCAACAAGGGACATTACTACTGGGTGAGGGGGCATTACTACTGGGGGCATTATTACTGGAGGAGCATCTACTGGGGGCATTACTACTGGGGGCATCAACAAGGGACATTACTACTGGGTGAGGGGGCATTATTACTGGGGGAGCATCTACTGGGGGCATTACTACTGGGGGGCATCAACAAGGGACATTACTACTGGGTGGGGGGGCATTACTACTGGGGGCATTATTACTGGGGGAGTATCTACTGGGGGAATTACTACTGGGGGGCATCAACAAGGGGCATTACTACTGGGGGTAAAATACTGGGGGGCATCTACTGGGGCATTACTAATGGGGGGTCATCTATTGGGGGTATTACTACTGGAGGACATTTTTACTGGGGGGCATCTACTGGGGGCAAATAACTGGGGGACATTATTACTGGTGGCATCTACTGGGTGTATTACAACTGGGGGCATTATTACTGGGGGGCATCTACTGGGGGCATTACTACTGGGGGGTCATCTATTGGGGGCAAACTCCTAGGGGGCATTACTACTGGGGGGCACACTACTGGGGGACTTTATTACTGGGGGCCAACTACAAAGGGGCTAACTACTGGGGGCAAACTACAGGAGGGCATTACTACTGGCGGCATAACTACAGGGGCATTACTACTGGCGGCGTAACTACAGGGGCATTACTACTTGGGGGCTAAACTACAGGGGGGCATAACTACAGGGGCATAACTACAGGGGCCAAACTACTGGGGGCATTACTACTGGGGGCTAAACTACAAGGGGGGCATAACTACAGGGGCTAAGCTACAATGGGGCAAACTACAGGGGGGCATTACTACTGGTGGCTAAACTACAAGCAGGCAAACTACTGGGGGCATTACCACTGGGAGGCTAAACTAAAGGGGGCGGGGGTAAACTACTGGGGTCATAACTGCAGGAGCATTACCACTGGGGGCATAACTACTAGGGCGCTAAATGACTGGGGGCATTACTACAGGCAACATTACTACTGGGGGCAATACGGGCATTGCATAAGGGGCACCACTACCATGGGGTCTATATAAGGGGCACTACCAGTACAGTGGACATTGCATAATGAGCGCTGGGCATTGTATAAGAAGCGCCACCTCACATGCACCGAAGCCGCACGCAAATGTACTTACCCCTTCCATGGTGCCCCCCCTATCATTTTCTTCTGGATCCGCCCCTGCTCATGTCCCTCATCTCAATCCAACTTTTTTTAAAGTTGGATTGAGATGGTCGGAAAGGGGGCCAAAACCTGTCGGATTTGGCCCCATTTGTGACAGAAGCACGCGGATCGGCAGCTATTCCGCCGATCCACGTGCTTTCCGACAAGTCGAATTCCCCGACTTGTCGGATAATTTGGGGGTATATTGAATAGGTCCGAACCCCTTCCGACCTAAAAAAGTTGAAAACTGCCGTCTTTCCGTCAGACGGCAGCTTTTGACTTCAATTGAATACACACCTATATATATAAACAAAATATTTATGACAAATTGTACAGAAGCGTAGGAACGTTATAATTTTTTTTTGCATGTTAATACATAGACACACATTTTAATTACATTTACAATCGAATCAAACATTTTTCCGTTTTTAATTCTTCTTTCAATTTTATTTTGGGGTTATTTTTTTTTTTTTATCTCAAACCCAAAAAAATCTAATTTTACAATTCTCTTTTATTTTAATTTACTATTTTTATTCTTTAGGTTAACACTCCCTCCTTGACCCTGCTATCCGACTTCTCTATAGACTCCAAGCACACAGACATTCTATCTAGAAAGTGAAGACGGACAAGTCTTATATAACACCCTGTAAAGTGTCAAAGAGAGGTATCAAAAGACAGCATTAAAAAGGACAAGACAAGAGCACACAATGGGATAAACTCAACAGCAACAATTTAATTAACCCTCCTCTCTCATTAGCAGTCACGGGTTCAAGAAAGGATTGCTTTAATTAGCAGGGATGTAAAGCTTTATTCTAGACAATCATCCCTCCTGCTGCTGCCCAGATTACTGCATTGGCTTATAAATACAATGCCCGATCGTAAGAGCCTGGAAACAAGAGCAGGTCCCATGGATGTAAACCCACGTTTTCCAGATTCTAGTTTTTTTGTTGTTGTCGTCATTGTATTAAAAGCAAATTTCAAGCAGAACATTGTGATGTACATGACACGCCGCTGTCCCCTCTTCTACTCTGTCTCTTTAAGGTTTTATACATTGGGTTCATGGTACTTTAGAGAGAGACAAGAGGGAAAGTGAAAGAGATCTGGCTGAGCAGAAGGAAATCAACGTACTGGAAAAGATCTGGATTTAAAACCTACCAGGCGTGAAAAGAATATTTAGGTCCTCCAATAAAAAGGCTATTTTTTTTTTTTTTTTTTGCAAGTGTTCTTTCTATTGCTACAAGAAGGACAAGAGTATTCATGTCGCACCATATTGGTAGTCTGAGTTTAGCCTCGACCCACTGATGTTTATTAATGGTATACGATGTGCGCTTATTAATGGGTCTGATGCTACAAAACAATGGTCTATTTTTTGCTGATGTTGCATTTCGTCAAAGCAGTGTTTTTCAGAGTGCTATACTTGTTCCCGCCATGTATTTCCATGTTTACATGCATTAGGAAGTTTACAATCATAGTAAAAAATACAATCAAGAGTGCATACTGACGCATTTCTGTATTTCTTGTGCATGCATTAACTAACACATTTCTATATTTCCTGTGAGTGCATATAACTAATGGGTTGGTTCTATATCGGAGGGGCTGAAGGGACCTTGTGACGTATTGAGGGGAGGAGCTACGTCACCAGGGGGAGGAGCTACGGGCGAACAGGGTACCCGAAAAGTACGCTCGCCACGCTTCGGGCACGGTGGCTCGCTCCGCTCCGCTTCGCTCACCACCTAATTACTAAAGGTAATAGTTGGTGGCGTGGATAGTAGAGGAACTATCCCGCTGACCTAGCTCCTCCCCATTGCGTCATAGCTCCTCCCCCTTACGGAAAAGGTCCCTTAGCCCACTTGATTCTAGCATCTACCATAACTAATGCACTTCTGTATTTTCTATGTGTGCATATGTAACACATTTCTGTATTTCCTTGCGTGCATTTACTAACGCATTTCTGTATTTCCTGTGCATGAACACATTTCTATATTTCCTGTGCGTGCATATAACTAATACATTTCTGTATTTCCTATGTGTGCATATCTAACACATTTCTGTATTTCCTTTGGTGCATTTTTACGAACGCATTTCTGTATTTCCTGTGCATGCACACTAACGCATTTCTGTATTTCCTGTGCGTATATATTGCTAACGCATTTCTGTATTTCCTGTGCATTTTTATTGGCACCAATAAACGCATGTAAAAAGCCAATGGCATATAGACCATATAGTTGATTACAATTTGGGCACAGATGCTCCAGATTTTGAGTGCACAGAAAAAAAACTGTGCATAATCTCCCGTATGCAGAGCCACAAGCATTGTTGCAGCTGAATTGATCCATATGGTTTGTTTGATGGCAGTCATCATCAGGACAACCTACACCAGCCTGTACTTAGCACAAAATATGTGCCTGGAAACATGCATAGCTCACAGATATGCTGCATAGCTCACACTTACGTTGACACATCCTCCCTTAACACCGAGTATGTAAGAACGCCCCATTACGCTTACTCAATTGCAAGTGGAGATGCTCCTTAAGTAGGAATCTGCAAGGGGTGGTGGGCCCAGAGAATGGCACCATCACTGCTCCTTGGCACCTGCACGCCCCCAAATAGTGCTGTACTTCCTGGCCTCGGCATATCCACCCCCTCGGCATGACATCACGTGTTCAGGGGCGGTGCCGGCACAAGGTGCAAAATGACCCTACTTGGGCAATGCCTTCTGCAGCATGTGCAGTCCGAAGAAAAAAAAAATGCAAAATACACTCCACAAACAGAAGTACATTCAACTTGTGTCAAGCCCAGCATGTCTGGGTGCAACTGTATATGTATTAATACTACAATATGTGTTAGAATGTAATAACACAGAAAGGAAGCCGTCCGGCTCTCACAGCACATTTTCTAGATCTCTTGGAAGGTATTCGCATGATAGATCTACAATGTCTAGGTAGTCAGTCAACCATAGTTGCCTACCCTCCCTCATTCTGCAGGAGACTCCCTGAAATACCAGCAATCTCCCTGACTCCCTGAATAGTCCAGCAATCTCCCTGATTTTACCTTACCCCCATTATGCAGCTGTTACCTTCTTGGGGAAACAAAAGAAATCAGAGATACATACATTTAAATGGGCTCATCACTGCCATTTCCCTGCATTGGTTATAAGGCACAATAGTCCCTATGGCTACATGCATATCAAATAAGATTTCGCGTGGCCGCGTACAGTATATGGAACCTCTTGCAAAACACAATACACAAACAAATCCTGAAAATATCAGTGTCTTTTCTTCAACAAGTAGATCTTACTAACTTTGGGGCTCATTTACACTTGGATGTAAGTCATTTTTATGACGCGCCTCTCAGATGTAGCAGTACGCACCCGCGCTTATAGGTGTTACTTTCACATCTCACTGAAAGACATTTTCAAAAGTAGGCAAGTGTGCAGTCAAGAGGTCAACACCCTATGGTCGACAGGTACAAAAGGTCGACACAAATGGTCAACACAGTTTTTTGGGGGGGTTTCACGTGTTTTCCCAACATTTGCTTGATTTACTATCCACGTGGACATCTACTGGGAATAGTAACTTGTGACAAGCGAAGCATAACGAGCCACTATGCCCGAAGCATGGCGAGTGAAGTGAGCCCACGAGGGTACACGTTTGTACTAATGGTGGTCAAATAACATGAGATATACAATATTTGGCGTAAAAAAAAAACTAAAACAAATAAATAACTTGTGCCGACCATTGTCATGTCAACATTTTGTACCTGTCGACGTAATGCATGTTGACCTATTGACTGTCTGCCTAGACATTGTAGAGGCATTATACCACACTCCTCTTGGAACCCTGCATTAAATGTAAATACTTTCTCCTCCACCTCGCCCCCACACAGAGCAAAATGAAAAACTTTGATCTATACCTAAATATCAGAACTCCAGCTACACGTAACAACATGGGATCCGGTCTCTAGGTCGACAGTAACTAGGTCGACAGGGTTTCTAGGTCGACAGGGTCTCTAGGTTGACAGGTCAAAAGGTCAACATGAGTTTTTCACGTTTTTTTTTCCTTTTTTTTGAACCTTTTCATACTTAACGATCCACGTGGACTACGATTGGAACGGTAATCTGTGACGAGCGAAGCGAGATATCTTGCCCGAAGCATGGCGAGCGAAGCAAGCCATGCGAGGGGACACGGTGCACTAATTGGGGTTCCCGGTCACTCTACGAAGAAAACGACACCAAGAAGACATAAAAAACTCATGTCGACCCTTTGTCCTGTCGACCTAGACCATGTTGACCTAAAGACCCTGTCGACCTAGTTACTGTCGACCAATAGTGGTCGATCTAGACATTGTCGAACTAGTTACTATCTACCTTCCATACCACACCCAATAACATAACATTCTCTCCTGCAACTAGCAGATTTGGGGCCTCCTCCATGTATGGCACATCATCCCCTCAGTAATGGTCTCATTCTTCTTCCACGAGAACATCACAGCCCTCTACACCTTGTGTATGAGTAACACCTATTGGACGTCTGCTTCCGTTAAGTCTCAAAAATGACCACAATTAACATTTTCCTGCCACTTGTTAGGTCTTGTTAGCATTCATTTTAATTTATATTACTCAAAAAGAAAAAGAAAAAGTACAACTTTATTTTTAGAAGTCATATATATTATAGACCGTTTGTGGAATATCCCTGAAAACCCCCATTCTTGGAAAGGACGGGGGGACGGGACACACGCAAATATTAATTATTCCCTGAACGTAACAAGGAAGGACTGCAGCAGCCCCCATGGGTGCTGATAAGTTGTTGGATTTACCAGAATGCTACTCTATCAGCAATTTTATCAGGCTCCAAGTTCCTTTCCATTTCGGATGCAGAGTCCGTGTGTTACCATTACTATGGGCTGGGGACAGGCAAGAGTCCGCAGCCCTGTGGGCACACCCCTAGAACTAGGGACATGGCCGGCTGTGATGTGAATTCAATAATGATATTGATACTTTATTAGGCAACACACCTAAATGACACTATACAATTGATAGGCTGGGGGTGAACAGTTCTCCTTCTACCCTACAAAGTCTTTATTTTATTTTCATTGAGTGTGTGGGATACATAAATAAATAAAGACTATGGGGCATATTCATCATGAAAAAATTGCGCAATGAGAATTGTTAGTTTTCAATTCTCATTGCATTCTCACACAAATTTTTCATGATTCATTATGCCAGCAGGAGAAAATTCTCACTACCGAAAAACTAGTCTTTTTGAGAAGACAGTTTTTCGGAAAGTGATAACTATCTCCTCTGCAGTAGCGGCCCACTCACTTCCCCACTGGGACAACATTGACGGTCTCTGGTTACAAAGGCCCCCAAACCCCACTGCAGTCGCGCACCCCCTTCCCCCTGCGGGCATGTTATTGCCGGGGCTACATTAGCTCCTCCCCTCCTCCGCCCGCCGATACTTACAACTTATGTGTCCCGGACATGGCTGCTCCACCCTTCTCCGCTGGCAATTATGTGACCGGGCCGCGGCCGCTCTTCCTCTCCCGGGATCCGGACTCTGGGTCGACACCACTTAGGTCGACACCCATTAGGTTGACACCCATTGGTCGACAGTGGATAGGTTGACACTAGAAATAGGTCGACACAACCATTAGGTTGACATGAACAAGCTCGACATGCAAAAAGGTCGACATGATTTTTTTGTTAAAAAAAAAATGTTTTAAAACGGTTTCATACTTTATGATCCACGTGGACTACGATTGGGAACGGTAACCTTGCCCGAAGCATGGCGTGCGAAGCGAGCCATGCGAGGGGACACGGTGCACTAATTGGGGTTCCCGGTCACTTTACAAAGAAAACGACACAAAAAAACATGAAACACGTGCGTCGACCTTGTTCATGTCGACCTAATGGTAGTGTTGATTATTTCCAGTATCGACCTATACACTGTCGACCAATAGGTGTCGACCTAATAGGTGTCAACCTAGACACTGTCAACCCTGAGTCCCATACCCTCCTCGCCGGCACCTTATTGACAGCGGGAGGGGAGCTACTGTAACGCTGCACATCGGTCAGGGATCTGATAGATCCCGCCACTACACATGCAGTTACACAAGCTGCCAGCAGCTTGTGCACACATTCGGGAAGCTGTTCGCCATCTCAGGGTAGCAAACAATTTCCCTTAAAAAAAAAAAAAAGCTTTTTCAGAGTTTGACGAATGTCACAGTTTCTACATTCCCTGCGGAATGTAGAAATTGTGTCATATGCCCCTATATTACAATTATCTTTATAGTCATTCAACCAGTTTTTCATATCAGCGGCCAAGAAAATTCAGGAGAGCACAAGTCATTTACTTTTGGCATTACTAGAGCGCACTTGAAATTGAAGAAAGTGACCTAAAAGCAAATGCATTTTTTTTGTTTTTGGAAACACCACTTTGGCATCAATCCAGCTTATCATATAAGCAAAAAGCTGGATTTCATACATAGGTTTCAATAATAAACTTGACATTTTATTTTTTAGTTCTAGTTTAATCCTTCTAGAAGTAAATGGAAGGAGTACTATTTTGGCGTTGGGTATGGGATGACGGTAGCCGGGATCCCGACAGGGAGACGAGTGCAAGAAAGTTCCTTGTGGCCTCTGTGGGAAAGTTCCCACTCTATGGGTGGATACCCACGAGTGGGAACAGCCCTGTTAGCCGTGTTTCACCCACTGCACATTCATGTTGGAGTCAGGACTGGCCTTACACAATTATTATATATATTATAATAAATATTTATGTCAAGAACACGTGAACAAAAGCTCGGATTTAATTCTTGTTCTATAAGATGATGCAGGTCGTCGGATATGTACCTGCCATGCTTCCAACTCTTCCTAATACTGCGAGTCAGAACAATCTGTAAATATACGGCAATTGGTATCTTATGGATAACTCGGGCAATAATTGTTTTTCATGGATATAATACTTAAGCTCCAGATCTCTTAAGTCTACAGCATTTGGTAAACTGGCCTGTAATAGTCCCTTTGGGGGTCTTTGAAAACTAGAAACTATAAGGCAGCGGTATTCAACATGCGGCCCTCCAGGTGTTGTGGCATTACACACCCCACCATGCCTTGCCACAGCTTTAGGATGCACCAGTACATACTTTCTCAGAATGGCCGTGAGGCTCCCGAGTCTCAGGTGGCACTCTAGACCACCAGGAGGAGGATTCAAGTCTCCTGGAGTTGCACCACGTCTGCCCGGTGCCATCCACGGTATCCAGTCTTTAGGTCGACATCACTCAGGTCGTCACTCATTAGGTCGACCACTGTTGGTCGACATGCATTGAGCCGACATGGCAAAGGTCAACATAGTTTTTCATACATTTTTTAAAACTTTTTCATACTTTACGATCCGGTATCCGGTCTGTAGGTCAACCACTATTGGTCAACAGTAACTAGGTCGACATGTTATAGGTCAAGTCAAAAGGTCGACATGAGTTTTTCAATTTTTTTTATTTTTTTAAAACTTTTTTATACTTAACGATCCACGTGGACTACGATTGGTAATAGTAACCTTGCATGCGAGGGGACACGGTGCACTAATTGGGGTTCCCGGTCACTGTACGCAGAAAACGACACCAAAACCCCCCAAAACCTCATGTCGACCTTTTGACCTGTCGACCTAGAACATGTCGACCTAGAAACCATGTCGACATAGAATCCCTGTCGACCAATACTGGTCGACCTAGACACTGTTGACCTAAGTGTGGTCGATCTTCCATATCACACCCTTACGATCCACGTGGACTACGAATGGGAATAATAAACTGTGCCGATCGCTGCGGTAGCAGTGCGAGGGGACGCAGTGCACTAATTGGGGTTCCCAGTCACTTTACGAAGAAAATGACCCCTACATTTTTATGAAAACCTTAGGTCGACCTTTTTCCTTGTCGACCTAATGACCATGTCAACCTATTTCAGGTGTCGACCTAGTCACTGACGACCAATAGTGGTCGACTTAATGACTGTCCACCTAGTTACTGTCAACCCGACGATCCACATCACCATCCACTTTCTGGGTAAAGTGGGCAGCTCGGGCGGCTAATGCCTTGATTTGCACTGAATCACATCATTGTAGTCACACACTCGGTAATCTCAGCATTGTATGGTGGGGGCATGATGGCACGATCAGGCCACCACGCTTCCCCCCCCCCCGCTAGGGCCACTTACTGACTTTCTGGGCTGCCAGAAAGTCAGTAAGTAGGCCCTAGTAGCAAAACTATGGCAAGACATGCGAGGAGGTGTAGTTCCACAACAACTGGGGTGGGGGCGCATGTTGAATACCCCTGCCTTAAGTACTTAAATAGCCCAGTTAGTGTGACTTACAGCCAACAATGCCATGGTCAACCTCATTCACAGTAACTGTACCACCATCTTCTGTCGCCGACTACGGGACAGCGAGACACTACCCTCAAATCTTGATTGCCTTGCCGACACCAGGTCAGTTACGAGGTAAGAAGACAATTGTGCATTTCTAAAATGTAAGATGCCAAGCTGTAAGTCAGTCTTGTCTGCTTTGTTAAAGGAGCATTTTCCTCCCAACACGGCAACCTGCTCTACATGCATAAATTAGTGCTTGTTGTACCTACCTAATTACATATAAACACTAGTGATGAGCACCGGAAATTTTTCGGGTTTTGGGTTTTGGTTTTGGGTTCGGTTCCGCGGCCGTGTTTTGGGTTCGAACGCGTTTTGGCAAAACCTCACCGAATTTTTTTTGTCGGATTCGGGTGTGTTTTGGATTCGTTTTTTTTTTCTTCAAAAAACCCTAAAAAACAGCTTAAATCATAGAATTTGGGGGTCATTTTGATCCCAAAGTATTATTAACCTCAATAACCATTATTTCCACTCATTTTCAGTCTATTCTGAACACCTCACACTTCACAATATTATTTTTAGTCCTAAAATTTGCACCGAGGTCGCTGGATGACTAAGCTCAGCGACCCAAGTGGCCGACACAAACACCTGGCCCATCTAGGAGTGGCACTGCAGTGTCACGCAGGATGGCCCTTCCAAAAAACACTCCCCAAACAGCACATGACGCAAAGAAGAAAAAAAAGAGGCGCAATGAGGTAGCTGTGTGAGTAAGATAAGCGACCCAAGTGGCCGACACGAACACCTGGCCCATCTAGGAGTGGCACTGCAGTGTCACGCAGGATGGCCCTTCCAAAAAACACTCCCCAAACAGCACATGACGCAAAGAAGAAAAAAAAGAGGCGTAATGAGGTAGCTGTGTGACTAAGATAAGCGACCCAAGTGGCCGACACAAACACCTGGCCCATCTAGGAGTGGCACTTTAGTGTCACGCAGGATGGCCCTTCCAAAAAACACTCCCCAAACAGCACATGACGCAAAGTAGAAAAAAAAGAGGCGCAATGAGGTAGCTGTGTGACTAAGATAAGCGACCCAAGTGGCCGACACAAACACCTGGCCCATCTAGGAATGGCACTGCAGTGTCACGCAGGATGGCCCTTCCAAAAAACACTCCCCAAACAGCACATGACGCAAAGAAAAAAAGAGGCGCAATGAGGTAGCTGTGTGAGTAAGATAAGCGACCCAAGTGGCCGACACAAACACCTGGCCCATCTAGGAGTGGCACTGCAGTGTCACGCAGGATGGCCCTTCCAAAAAACACTCCCCAAACAGCACATGACGCAAAGAAAAAAAGAGGCGCAATTAGGTAGCTGTGTGAGTAAGATAAGCGACCCAAGTGGCCGACACAAACACCTGGCCCATCTAGGAGTGGCACTGCAGTGTCACGCAGGATGGCCCTTCCAAAAAACACTCCCCAAACAGCACATGACGCAAAGAAAAAAAGAGGCGCAATTAGGTAGCTGTGTGAGTAAGATAAGCGACCCAAGTGGCCGACACAAACACCTGGCCCATCTAGGAGTGGCACTGCAGTGTCACGCAGGATGGCCCTTCCAAAAAACACTCCCCAAACAGCACATGACGCAAAGAAGAAAAAAAAGAGGCGCAATGAGGTAGCTGTGTGACTAAGATAAGCGACCCAAGTGGCCGACACAAACACCTGGCCCATCTAGGAGTGGCACTGCAGTGTCACGCAGGATGGCCCTTCAAAAAACTAGTCCCCAAACAGCACATGACGCAAAGAAGGAAAAAAAGAGGCGCAATGAGGTAGCTGTGTGACTAAGCTAAGCGACCCTAGTGGCCGACACAAACACCTGGCCCATCTAGGAGTGGCACTACAGTGTCACGCAGGATGGCCCTTCCAAAAAACACCCCCCAAACAGCACATGACGCAAAGAAAAATGAAAGAAAAAAGAGGTGCAAGATGGAATTGTCCTTGGGCCCTCCCACCCACCCTTATGTTGTATAAACAGGACATGCACACTTTAACCAACCCATCATTTCAGTGACAGGGTCTGCCACACGACTGTGACTGAAATGACGGGTTGGTTTGGACCCCCACCAAAAAAGAAGCAATTAATCTCTCCTTGCACAAACTGGCTCTACAGAGGCAAGATGTCCACCTCATCATCATCCTCCGATATATCACCGTGTACATCCCCCTCCTCACAGATTATCAATTCGTCCCCACTGGAATCCACCATCTCAGCTCCCTGTGTACTTTGTGGAGGCAATTGCTGCTGGTGAATGTCTCCACGGAGGAATTGATTATAATTCATTTTAATGAACATCATCTTCTCCACATTTTCTGGATGTAACCTCGTACGCAGATTGCTGACAAGGTGAGCGGCGGCACTAAACACTCTTTCGGAGTACACACTTGTGGGAGGGCAACTTAGGTAGAATAAATCCAGTTTGTGCAAGGGCCTCCAAATTGCCTCTTTTTCCTGCCAGTATAAGTACGGACTGTCTGACGTGCCTACTTGGATGCGGTCACTCATATAATCCTCCACCATTCTTTCAATGGGGAGAGAATCATATGCAGTGACAGTAGACGACATGTCCGTAATCGTTGTCAGGTCCTTCAGTCCGGACCAGATGTCAGCATCAGCAGTCGCTCCAGACTGCCCTGCATCACCGCCAGCGGGTGGGCTCGGAATTCTGAGCCTTTTCCTCGCACCCCCAGTTGCGGGAGAATGTGAAGGAGGAGATGTTGACAGGTCGCGTTCCGCTTGACTTGACAATTTTGTCACCAGCAGTTCTTTGAACCCCAGCAGACTTGTGTCTGCCGGAAAGAGAGATCCAAGGTAGGTTTTAAATCTAGGATCGAGCACGGTGGCCAAAATGTAGTGCTCTGATTTCAACAGATTGACCACCCGTGAATCCTTGTTAAGCGAATTAAGGGCTCCATCCACAAGTCCCACATGCCTAGCGGAATCGCTCTGTGTTAGCTCCTCCTTCAATGTCTCCAGCTTCTTCTGCAAAAGCCTGATGAGGGGAATCAGGCTGGCAGTGTCTGAACTGACTTCACGTGTGGCAAGTTCAAAAGGTTGCAGAACCTTGCACAACGTTTAAATCATTCTCCACTGCGCTTGAGACAGGTGCATTCCACCTCCTATATTGTGCTCAGTTGTATAGGCTTGAATGGCCTTTTGCTGCTCCTCCAACCTCTGAAGCATATAGAGGGTTGAATTCCACCTCGTTACCACTTCTTGCTTCAGATGATGGCAGGGCAGGTTCAGGCGTTTTTGGTGGTGCTCCAGTCTTCTGTACGTGGTGCCTGTACGCCGAAAGTGTCCCGCAATTCTTCTGGCCACCGACAGCATCTCTTGCACGCCCCTCTCGTTTTTTAAATAATTCTGCACCACCAAATTCAAGGTATGTGCAAAACATGGGACGTCCTGGAATTTGCCCAGATTTAATGCACACACAATATTGCTGGCGTTGTCCGATGCCACAAATCCACAGGAGAGTCCAATTGGGGTAAGCCATTCTGCGATGATCTTCCTCAGTTGCCGTAAGAGGTTTTTAGCTGTGTGCGTATTCTGGAAAGCGGTGATACAAAGCGTAGCCTGCCTAGGAAAGAGTTGGCGTTTGCGAGATGCTGCTACTGGTGCCGCCGCTGCTGTTCTTGCGGCGGGAGTCCATACATCTACCCAGTGGGCTGTCACAGTCATATAGTCCTGAACCTGCCCTGCTCCACTTGTCCACATGTCCGTGGTTAAGTGGACATTGGGTACAACTGCATTTTTTAGGACACTGGTGAGTCTTTTTCTGAGGTCTGTGTACATTTTCGGTATCGCCTGCCTAGAGAAATGGAACCTAGATGGTATTTGGTACCGGGGACACAGTACCTCCAACAAGTCTCTAGTTGGCTCTGCAGTAATGATGGATACCGGAACCACGTTTCTCACCGTCCAGGATGCCAAGGCCTCAGTTATCCGCTTTGCAGCAGGATGACTGCTGTGATATTTCATCTTCCTCGCAAAGGACTGTTGGACAGTCAATTGCTTGGTGGAAGTAGTAAAAGTGGTCTTACAAATACGACTTCCCCTCAGGGATGACCATCGACTCCCAGCAGCAACAACAGCAGCGCCAGCAGCAGTAGGCGTTACACGCAAGGATGCATCGGAGGAATCCCAGGCAGGAGAGGACTCGTCAGAATTGCCAGTGACATGGCCTGCAGGACTATTGGCATTCCTGGGGAAGGAGGAAATTGACACTGAGGGAGTTGGTGGGGTGGTTTGCGTGAGCTTGGTTACAAGAGGAAGGGATTTACTGGTCAGTGGACTGCTTCCGCTGTCGCCCAAAGTTTTTGAACTTGTCACTGACTTATGATGAATGCGCTGCAGGTGACGTATAAGGGAGGATGTTCCGAGGTGATTAACGTCCTTACCCCTACTTATTACAGCTTGACAAAGGCAACACACGGCTTGACAAATGTTGTCCGCATTTCTGTTGAAATACTTCCACACCGAAGAGCTGATTTTTTTGGTATTTTCACCAGGCATGTCAATGGCCCTATTCCTCCCACGGACAACAGGTGTCTCCCCGGGTGCCTGACTTAAACAAACCACCTCACCATCAGAATCCTCCTGGTCAATTTCCTCCCCAGCAACACCCATATCCTCCTCATCCTGGTGTACTTCAACACTGACATCTTCAATCTGACTATCAGGAACTGGACTGCGGGTGCTCCTTCCAGCACTTGCAGGGGGCATGCAAATGGTGGAAGGCGCATGCTCTTCACGTCCAGTGTTGGGAAGGTCAGGCATCGCAAACGACACAATTGGACTCTCCTTGTGGATTTGTGATTTCGAAGAACGCACAGTTCTTTGCTGTGCTTTTGCCAGCTTGAGTCTTTTCATTTTTCTAGCGAGAGGCTGAGTGCTTCCATCCTCATGTGAAGCTGAACCACTAGCCATGAACATAGGCCAGGGCCTCAGCCGTTCCTTGCCACTCCGTGTGGTAAATGGCATATTGGCAAGTTTACGCTTCTCCTCTGACAATTTTATTTTAGATTTTTGAGTCCTTTTTTTACTGATATTTGGTGTTTTGGATTTTACATGCTCTGTACTATAACATTGGGCATCGGCCTTGGCAGACAACGTTGCTGGCATTTCATCGTCTCGGCCATGACTAGTGGCAGCAGCTTCAGCACGAGGTGGAAGTCGATCTTGATCTTTCCCTATTTTTGGAACCTCAACATTTTTGTTCTCCATATTTTAATAGGCACAACTAAAAGGCACCTCAGGTAAACAATGGAGATGGATGGATACTAGTATACTTATGGATGGACGAGCGACTGCCGACACAGAGGTAGCTACAGCCGTGGACTACCGTACTGCGTCTGCTGCTAATATAGACTGGATGATAATGATATAAAAAATATATATATATCACTACTGCAGCCGGACAGGTATATATTATATAATGACGGACCTGCTGGACACTGTCAGCACTGCAGACTCCTAAAGTAAGCTACTAGTATCAAGAAGATAGAAAAAAAAACCACAACAGGTAGGTGGTATACAATTATGGATGGACGAGCGACTGCCGACACAGAGGTAGCTACAGCCGTGGACTACCGTACTGCGTCTGCTGCTAATATAGACTGGATGATAATGATATAAAAAATATATATATATCACTACTGCAGCCGGACAGGTATATATTATATAATGACGGACCTGCTGGACACTGTCCGCACTGCAGTCTCCTAAAGTAAGCTACTAGTATCAAGAAGATAGAAAAAAAAAACACCACAGGTAGGTGGTATACAATTATGGATGGACGAGCGACTGCCGACACAGAGGTAGCTACAGCCGTGGACTACCGTACTGCGTCTGCTGCTAATATAGACTGGATGATAATGATATAAAAAATATATATATATCACTACTGCAGCCGGACAGGTATATATTATATAATGACGGACCTGCTGGACACTGTCAGCACTGCAGACTCCTAAAGTAAGCTACTAGTATCAATAAGATAGAAAAAAAAAAACACCACAGGTAGGTGGTATACAATTATGGATGGACGAGCGACTGCCGACACAGAGGTAGCTACAGCCGTGGACTACCGTACTGCGTCTGCTGCTAATATAGACTGGATGATAATGATATAAAAAATATATATATATATCACTACTGCAGCCGGACAGGTATATATTATATAATTAATGACGGACCTGCTGGACACTGTCAGCAGAATGCGTTTATAGAATAAAAACACCACACGACGAGTGTTTAACTTTTTCAGGCAGACAATCACAATATACTGGTGGTCAGACAGTGGTCACTGGTCAGTCACACTGGCAGTGGCACTCTGGCAGCAAAAGTGTGCACTGTTAAATAATATGTACTCCTGCTATAACTGCTCCCCAGTCTCCCCCACAATTAAGCTGTGTGAGTACTGAGCACTCAGCACAGTCAGATATACATAGATGATGCAGCACACTGAGGCTGAGCACAGATATGGTATACTGTTACTGTGTCACTGTGTATCGTTTTTTTTCAGGCAGAGAACGGATTATATTAAATAATAATATAATAAAACTGCACTGGTGGTCACTGGTCAGTCACTAGTAAACTCTGCACTCTCTGAGTACTCCTAAGCTCCAGTAAATCAAGTGTCTCACTCTCACTCTCTCTCTTCTAATCTAAATGGAGAGGACGCCAGCCACGTCCTCTCCCTATGAATCTCAATGCACGTGTGAAAATGGCGGCGACGCGCGGCTCCTTATATAGAATCCGAGTCTCGCGATAGAATCCGAGCCTCGCGAGAATCCGACAGCGGGATGATGACGTTCGGGCGCGCTCGGGTTAGCCGAGCAAGGCGGGAAGATCCGAGTCTGCCTCGGATCCGTGTAAAAAGGCTGAAGTTCGGGGGGGTTCGGATTCCGAGGAACCGAACCCGCTCATCACTAATAAACACTACAGTTATTTCATACTCTATATTTTATTCAGCTCTGAAATACAAACCATTTAATACGCAGTATATTAATGTTACGACAAAGCAAATTATGTTTGACATTTGAACGACAAAAATTGGTTTTACTTTATGTATGAAAATGTTAGGCTCTCATTAAAATGTACCAGACACCTGTATACAGTATAGGCAGAAATTTTCCCAACCAATATTCACGAGAATGCAGTTTATCAGTTCACTAGGATCTAGGGCAGTGTTTTTCAACCACTGTGACGTGGCACACTAGTGTGCCCTGAGCAGTCTCCAGGTGTGACGCCATAGAAGCAGAGCCAGGCCCGTCAGTGTTTTGCCGCTACTGAGGCCCTGGAACGATCAATACTGGTGGGTTTAGTGGTTGCAGAGCCAGTTGTAATTTTGGGCCCGGGCAGTGTTGGGCTCTTCTGGCTTTCTCAGATGTGGCTCAGGCATTACCTGTGGAGAAGCTGCGACATGACATCCTAGGACACGCAGCTGCACCATGCATCACCATTATATTAGAGTGTGCCTTGGCAATATTTAAATCTTGTTCAGTGTACCGCGAGTTGTAATAAGTTGAAAATCTCTGATCTAGGGGCTTCTCTGAGGCACAGAATGCCTCGTGCCTCAGTGATGTTACTAAGTGTGAGGGAATTGGTAAGACTATCATGCAAAAGCAGCCTCGTCTAGACGCTTTTTTTTTTACAGTGATGAATACAACATGGCTGTGCAGATAATGGGTATGCCATAAGAACTCTGAGCGCAGACACACTGCCATCTAACTTGGTTGTTATCGGTACATCTTGTTAACAAAAAAAAACAAAACAACAACAACAACAAAACAGAATTCTGATGATCCCTCAACACCGAGGTGTAATTTGACATCCCAAACACAAAGCAGAAAATTACTTCCTTGACAAACAAATCAAGGGCTGCGTTTGTGGTTTGATTATATCTACAGTTTTCTTAGGTTCCCACATGAAAATAAAAAAAATAAATATATATATATATATATATATATATATATATATTTTTTTTTTTTTGTTATCCTAATGCAAAACAAGCCTGTCCCTACAAATGATGACTCCTCGTTGTACTGATAAATGGTTTCATCTTCCCGCTCCGATGCTTTATGAGAGATTGTCCTCGACAAATGAACACTAGCTCCCCATATCATCTCCCTCCATTCTCCTGACAACACCAAGGATAATTTCCAGGGCTAGCATGTTAAACAGAGCAGATGAGAAAGCTGCGACTGACAAAAAAAAACCTCTGGAATAAATGTACTGGCTTTTGTACTCATTTTCTTTAGAAAACAGGGAAACTCTATCAGGCGGCTCTTGCAGCAACCAACAGCAATAAATAAGTAAATCCATTGTATTTCTTTGTTTTCCTTTGCAGCAGTTGTTACAGCCATTGCTTGCGGTTCTTTAAACATGTTCACAAAACAGCATGTAAACTAGTTTGATGAATGTTGTACAAGCAGCTATGGACCAGCATATTAAGCTGCACGCATTGGAGGCAACTATTTGTGAGGTGAACCAATGTTTCCAAAAATGCAGCCAATCAAATCACTAGAGGGGATCAGTATGTAAATCCGGCAGCCGGGATCCCAGGCGTCAGTATACGGACAGTGGGATCCCAGCCACCGGTATGCCGGCAGCGGGGAGGGGGGGCGCTAGCGAGACCCTTGCGTGCTTGCTGCGCTCGCCACGCTGTGGGCACGGTGACTCGCCACAGGTTTTTTTCTCCCTCTATGGTTATCATGGACACCCAAGTCGTGGACTCCCATAGAGGGAGAAAAGCCGGTAGTGGCGTGATTCTGGCGGCGGTATTTCACCGCTAGTTGGGATTCTGACGTCGGCATTGTGACGTCCGGGATCCTGACTAGCGGTAAGGTAACCGCTTCCCCACTAGAGACTAGTAATATAGCTAAGGCACATTATTCCTTTCAACCATATAGTCGCCTTCTTATCTGGAGAGAGGCTCCCCAGAATTTTAGTTCATACTCCCAGACTACAGGTACAGTAAGCCGGCCTCCAAGATTCCACAGTGACTATAATTGTGGCGAAATGCGTCTCCCCCCAGAATAGCAGCAGAGAATGAATGCCATTTGCCTACTGATCTAGTGGATTCTCAGTTTGTTTTTTAGGAATCTCCTGCTAATATGCCGTGGGAACCATGTACTTTACATTTTGGAAGGGTTGCATGAAACAGTTTGTAGCAGGAACTGGTGATCTTGAAAGTGAAGCTGAATCTTAAACAAAAGAATTATCAATGATAGCAGTGGCAGGATTGTGGCCCCTGACTTTATGTCCAATCAGGGGCCATGTACAATTCTACACTCAATAGAAATATACATGGAGCTCAGGTAGGGGGCATATACATTCTACACTAATAATGCATATTTAATGCACAATGGAAATATGTTACGTTCATGTCTACTGATCAGGTCATTTTAGCGCTGCTGACCTTTGCACTTTCCCATCTGTTGTATGCAAATGGAAGGTATGCAGTTGAGTTGCTGGCACTCGGGATCCCGGTGGTCAGGATACCAATGCTGGGATCCCGACTGCTGACAATGGCGACAGCCAGAATCCCGGCTAACAGGGGCTATTCCCACTCGTGGGTGTGCACGAGCCACCGAGCCCACAACGTGGTGAGCCAGCAAGGGGACTCTTTGCGCTCGCCCCACTGCCGCCATATTGACGGTCAGGCTGGCATCCCGATCGTTGGCTGGCATTCCGATCATCAGTAAATCCTACTAATCTCCAATGGAAATGGTCTTGAAATTCTTTTGAAATTTTAGGAATCTATATTATATTTTATTAATTTATTAATTACCAGTTATTTATATAGCGCACACATATTCCGCAGCATTTTACAGAGAATATTTGGCCATTCGCATCAGTCCCTGCCCCAGGGGAGCTTACAATCTATATTCCCTATCACATGTACACGCACTACGGTTAATTTTGTTGGGAGCTAATTAACTTACCAGTATATTTTTGGATTGTGGGAGGAAACTAGAGAACCCGGAGGAAACCCACGCAAGGACAGGGAGAATATACAAACTCCACACAGGTAAGACCAGGTGGGAATTGAACCCATGACCTCAGTGCTGTGAGGCAGTAATGCTAACCATTACACCATCCGTACATATACACATACACAGGTGACAGACTCAACAGATTGAAGTTCTAACATATGTAGCGCTAAGAAAAGAAAAAAAAAAAAAAAAGATTCCACAGAGCATACGGGCAATGAATGTGATACTTTGCGGTCATGGTGAAGTTGATAGAAACTGTGATTGTCCCTGTAAATTGGGGGCATATAGAAAAGCCTCGGGCTGCAAAGCCATTCACTAAACCGCATGTCAGTGTGTAACCCCATTATTCAATTTTTGTATACAAATTCAGACTCAGCCGCACACAAATATAAACGTGTCACACAAATCGAATTAATCAGTGCAGTCTCAGTTTTGGTGCATCGCAATGTGATTGAGACGCTTGAAAAAGGCACAAAAATGATGCCCAGCATAAGCCGAGTCACATGGGACCTGGGAGAAGGGATGTCTGGTGGGACCGCAGCAATAGTAGTTATGGAATTCTCAAAAATTATAACCCTCTATTTGGAAAGCAGTGATGAAAGCTTTGTAAATTATAAGCTTATATTTAGAGAGTAGTGACATAACATCTGTCACTTATAAACGACTTACTTTGTTTGATAGTGATACTTGTGCATTGAGGAAATAACGCTCTCAGAAGTCTTCCATTGTCTGCAATTATCCTGTATATATATATATATATATATATATATATACATATATATAGCCAGCGGTGAGGTGAGGTGAGCGATCTAACTAGATCTGGCATGCATGCATGCCAAATCTAGAATCATCGATAGCGCCGCACGGGGCCGTGCATCGCTATCGCTGTGGGCATACACATGGAGAGATCTGTGCTTAAATTATAAGCAATCTAGTCAGATTGCTTAGAATTTAAGCACGGATCACTCCGTGTGTATGCCCATAGCGACAGAGGTGCGTGGCCCCGTGCGGCGCTATAGCGGACTCTAGATTTGGCATGCAAAATGACACTGTATCTGCTCTTTAATGATAATCTAAGATTGCTGGCTGTTATCAAATAAGTGCATTTAATGATACAAATTCAGAGGTAGTATCACCGTTTTTAATCCTCGTTATTTGTAAAGATAAAGTGAGATTTATTCACTAATGACATGTGATGTGAACGTCTGTGCTTTACAAAAGGCTTTGCAAGGCAACTTGCAATTTTCTGCATAATGCTAATGTCACCACAGCAAACACAACTATTGGGCGTATTTAGCAAGCCTCTGGCAGGGCCAGATTAACAATGGGGCAGATCGAGGTACAGTTCCAGGCATACCTGCCAACTTTTTACATATCCTCTTCGGAAGAAGCCGCTGCTGGTCACATAGAGGTGTGGGGACGGACTTTCACGTTATTACGCCCCGCCCCCAGAATGTTAAAAAATGCGGCTATTTGCAGGACCCCGGAGAGAGGCTGGGCTAAAATGCTGTAATTTAGCCCCGCCCCTTCCATACTGCACCGTAATTGTCACCATTATTTCCCCATCCTGCCCGCTTCACTAGGAAGTGGGCGGGATGCAGGAGCTCTACATACCTTTGCGGGGGTGTGGGGGACTATTCGAAAAATCTGGAGTCTCCCGCAAGTTTCGGAAAAGTAGGCAAGAGTGGTTCCAGGCCTCCAGATAAATATAGGCCCATCACCATGAAAGCATGATGATGATGAGGGATCAGTACGAAATCCCGCCGGACGGGATCCCGGTGGTCGGAATCCCGACACCGAAATCCCGACCGGCACAATCCCGACAGGGGGGCGAGCGCAACGCAGCCCCTTGCGGGCTCGTTTCGCTCGCCACGCTGCGGGCACGGTGCCTCGCTACGCTCGGCACACTAATTTATTCTCCCTCTATGGGTGTCGTGGACACACACGAGGGAGAATATGTCGGGATTGTGCCGGTTGGGATTCTGGTGTCGGTATTCCGAACACCGGGATTCCGTCCAGCGGGATCTTGACCGCATCTCGATGATGATTAGTAGCTGCCAGCTGGCTATGTGGTCGGCCATAAGTCTTAAAATTGTATTTCTAAATTTCCTCCTAAAATTATGCAATGAAGCTGTACACGCCCACAAGGCACTGACCACACCCACACAGCCCTTCATTCAGCCCTGGCCTCTGGGCCCTGATAATCATTCGGAAACTGCAGTTTATTGACCAACATTTTTCTGATCTATTACAGTAATAACTAGCAGACCTGGGAGTATTTGGATATTTACGGTAACGAGACAGACCAAATGTAATAGGCTCTGATATGCAGAATGTGCTGATCTTTAAAGTGGACCTTTTTTTAAAGGCAAAACCATGCAGTAAAATTGCAAAAACATCTGCACTTTTGGCAAATCAGTGACTGTTATATTAATTCACAATTCTAATTTAGGTATATATATTCTCTTTTGCAGAACGCAGTGAATCTCTGCGGCAACATAATTGACGACAGAACTCCCGGCTGAAAATGATTGGCCCTTGACGGTTCACCTTTAATTCTTGCGCTGACAGCCCTTTGCAGTTATAGGCCTAAATAACAAGTCGTCATTAGAAGCAGTTAATACCATCTAATTGCCAACAACAGGAAAAGGGGCACAGGTAATTAACACCGCTGTCAGGAAATAAATTATGTAAACTGATACAGAGCCAGTTCCGTAATACAAAATCAGGGCGCTAGACCTAGTTCTCTTTATTCTATTGCAAATTCTGATTAAAGGACATTTTCCGCTCAGTATTTCTGAATTACATTTTGGGGGTCTAAGAGGGTTCAAGAGACCTAGGATGGGTATAGGGAAATAATATATTATATATCACCAACCACTGAATTAGCAGCTAGAAAAGGTCTTTGAGAAATAGCAATTTCACGAAGGAAAGAAAGAGAAAGAAGGCAGCGAAACAAACGTAACAGACAAATTGAACTTCCAAACCCCAGTAGACTTTAGGGCTCTTTTGTTCTGCTTGGAAAAAAATTAACCTTAATCTCTGCCCAAGGTCCCTTGATTGATTATCATAGATATTTAAATACTGTAATCTCATTTTCAGCATGAGGAGAGAAAGAATGTAAAAAGGAAAAAAATAAATAAATAAATAAAGATGGCGTGTGAAATAAAGGAATGGAGATGGAATACATTAACCAACAAAGGGATGAAGCAGGCTGGCAGCTTGCAAAGTCTATTTCAGATCCTTCCACATCACTGCAAAAGTTGATGAAGTTTAAATGAAGCAGAATTAGAGGCTCGGGCCGCTGAGTGTTGGCTGGTGGGGATAGGAGCCGGAGAAGGAGTCATGCATTGCTGGAGATTTCTCTACAAAGTAATGGAGAAAGCCTAAATGGTGTAATCTTCAATCACATCTAACATCAGCGCTGACATGGGAGGGTAATGAGATAGACTGGATCAGCCGTGTTATTTAAGGAAATTAATCCCTCTTGTTGCACTGCGAGACCGGCTTTAGTGAGCAATGCCAGAACCCCCCATCCCAACCTATCTAAATGCTAACTAACTGTGAGTCTGATCGGGGACTGTGGGTTTTTTATGTCTAGTGCTAAGCTGGGAACGATTTTGTCGCCATGCGCAAGGACTTAAAAAGTTAGAGAGGAGCCAGTTGGTTGTAGATAAAAATTCTGGTGTAAGACTAGAATGATGGGCTGTATGTAATGAGGTCCGAGTTGGCCAGAGGTGCGGGTTCTTGGGCGAATTATAACTTTTTTTCTAAAGTGGCAATCATTTACAGTACAATGCATTGGTTTGCCTTGTACACGATTGCCGTTAAAAAAAAAATCCAAGTTCGGCCGGGAACCCGCACCTCTGGCCAACTCGGACTTCAGTATATCCGTTCCATTGTCTTAGTAGACCAGTTTTTGGAGAAGGAAGCTTTCTAAACCTTGGAGGGGCTTGACATTTGATTGGAGGACTGGGGATATACTGTAGACATGTACATCGATAAATGCATTTTTACAGAGATGCATAGATTTATTGTAATGTGAATTTGATAGGCAGAGGCAATCGGGTGTAGTAGGGTATGCCGGCGGCCAGCATACCGGCGCCGGAATCCCGACCGCCGGCATACCGACAGCTGGGCAAGAGCAAATGAACCCCTTGTGGGCTCGCTGCGCTCGTCACGCCGCGGGCACGGTGGAGAGCGCAACGCTATCTATTCTCCCTCCAGGGGGGTCGTGGACCCCCAAGAGGGAGAAAAGGTGTCGGTATGCCGGCTGTCGGGATTCCAGCGCCAGTATACTGTGTGACGGGATCCCGACAGCCAGCAAACTGAAGACCACCCGGGGCAATCTACTCATTATTGGTGAGGTAAGGTCCAAAACACACACAGTGATGCAAAATAATTGTAGGATAAATTTATAGTCATTTCATTAATTCTACAGGGTCAATATCACAGTTGGGACTTTTCAGAGTTCCCCTCTGTAGATGGTGAAGAGATCTCTTGCATCATCATAAAGTGCCCATCATAATGATGCACATTTAATGGGCAGAGGGGTATAACGTGATGCAAATAACCAAGTTCCATCCACCGCTTCTTGCTTTTCTCTGGCTTCAGGGAGAGTGTCAGATTAATCAGAATTCCAGATGATAATACCCACTATTTTCATAGTTTCATAGACATTCTGATTAAATGGACAATTAGGGTATATGCAGATTTCATTTTATTTTACCTCAGCACAACCTGTACTGCACACTCTTGAGTAATGTAGACTCTTGCAAAGACAAAGTTTCTACCAAGAAATTAGGCCAAGGCGGGGGGTATAGCCGCCACAGAATCACCTCTAGCCACTACTGTGGGTAACAGACCATGGGGGAGATTTATCAAAGCGATAAAGTACCAACTCCTTTCATTTTACAGGCTGTGTTTGTTATGCAAAGGCCTATGGGGGACATTTACTAAGCAGTGATAAGAGCGGAGAAGTGAGCCAGTGGAGAAGTTGCCCCACCAACCAATCAGCAGCTCTGTATCATTTTATAGTATGTAAATTATAGATATTACTTCAGTGCTGATTGGTTGCCATGGGCACTTCTCCACTGGCTCACTTCTCTGCTCTTATCACTGCTTAGTAAATGTCCCCCAATATATTCATGCCCCCCCCTTCCTCCCCCCACACTCTTTAGGATTCAAACTCGATGTACAAATACAGACTGCTCACCCTGACCTACTAAGCCCAAAGCCCCTCATCTCCACCCCTACATCTCCAACTTATAACCCTTTCACACCGACGCTTCGACCCGTTTTTTTTGCCGGGTTAACCCGGATCGCGGTTGGTGTGATAGGTCCCCCCCAAAAAAAAACTACTGTAGGTCGAGTGACCCAGGAATTCAACCTGGGTAGTGACCTGGGCTGGACACCGGATGACCCGGGTTATGTGGCAGTGTCAAAGGGTAACCATGACCCGGGTTTTGTTAACACTGTATGGAGAGTCGGTTCACCGGTGCTTGGAGATGATGTCATCTCCAAGCGCAGCAGAGGAGATGTCCCAGCAATAAAACAGATCCATCCTGCGATTTGAACGGGTTTCAAGCCGCTGCGACAGGCTTGAAACCTGTGCTAAGTGACACTGGCTGGACCAAGGAATTTGGGGTGAAAGCGGTATTAATTTCTACCTATACTCCTTCCGGCCCCTCTGCTCTGCCAGTGACAGCCACCTCACAACCACATGGATCACCTGTTAGCACTTAAGCCTCAGAGATTTTGCCATGCCGCTCCTGACCTGCGGAACACCCAGACATCCCATTAGATAAGTAATCGGTCTCCAAGGCCTCAAAATTCACCTCTTCAGCCAGCCCTCCTACCCTCTGCCGCCACCTCTACTCCCCACTTATCGCCACGCTATTTGTGACTGCCCCTTCCAACCAGGATGTAAGCTCTCACCAGCAGGACCCTCTGCCCTTGACCTTTTCTTTTAACCCTTCACCCCTGTCTAATGGGCCCATGCACCCAGGCACTACCCTGCCTCACGAGGGTGATACCTGTCACTGATGCTCACTGTCTTTTGTCAATAGCTGGATCTGCAATTCTATGTTCTGTTTATACAATATTATGCTCATCTGTTATAGATTGTATAATATTGTGTTATGGAATGAGGTATATCAGTCACTGTCGCCTGTTCATTGATTTGTGCAGACCATACAAATACTACTACTTGTAGTAATAATTGTGCCATTACCATGATTTGTGTCTGCGGAAACAGCACATGCACTTCTCAGTGGCGTCCGGTTGGGGGATGAACATATTCTGCTCCTTTCAGTCTGACTGGATGTAGTGAACCCTTGTGCGCTGCCATCACATATGCTGCCAAAAGGTGACCACAAAACCACCTGTCGGGATCACTGTAGTCACAATGACAATGCCGGAATCCTGACAGGCGGTAAAATGCCACTTCTGGAATACCAGCACCACAGGCTGTGAGCGCAGCGAGCCATCGTGCCCACAAGAGGCTTTCTAGCGATCGCCCCGCTGCCGGCATACTGGTGCCCGGAATCCCGCTGCCGGGATCATGACAGCCGGGATCCCGGCCGCCGGTAAAACATATGTATCCCCTGCTGGCCTTATCTAGGTAGAGGTTGGGCTCATGCAGTGGATAAACCCCCTTTGTATTAAAGACGCATTGTGCGCCAAACATGTCCATATAGCAAGCCAGTGAGAACAGTGGTAAAGGCCACCAGTGAGCATGGAATTAAAAAGTATGCCCACTTGTCCCATAGACCATACAAAACAACCCAACCTTCTTTTCTAATTAAAAACAAGCCCACCCCACTCTCCCCGCAATCCCACAGTGCTCAGTGCAAAGGCAGGTGGACAATACTACATAAGATATAGACAATTCCGCTCCATCGCACTGTGTGTTTCCGATGTAAATGAACACCACTGGCGTCTACAAAGCAAAAGCAGGTGACATCACAGCGCTATCATCAGGGCCAGCAACAGAAATCTATAGATAGATGTAGATCTTGTATATCTACATCTATCTCTATCATACAGTCCCGTTTTTTTGGGACTGTCTCGCTGTTCCACCCACGGCCAGCAGTGTTCCGCGGTTGGGGGGCAGTTGGGAGGCTCTGTCACTCGCTGCCCTGCAGTGGTGAATAGACTCTGCGCGCATGTGACAGAGTCTATACACGGAGACAAGAGGGACAGGGGGGCATGACAGCAGCTCACGGAGTGCTGGCCATGCCCCCATAGTGACGGGAAATGGAGGTGTGGCTCGCGTCTTTACCGCAAGACCATGCCCCTTTTCTGAAGCCACACCCCCTTTTCAGGGCAATCAATGTTGGGAGGTATGTTATTGATATATATTAAAGCGCAACATAATTTATAAGAAACTGTTAATAAATATTTAGATATATTTATTTACTTATACACACACACACACACACACACACACACACACACACACACACACACACACACGTATATCTCCTTCCTCTACCACACACACCACAGTCTGTCTCTCCCCAATGACTCCATGCTGCATTCCCAGCTCCCCTACCCCTATCCCAAAGACCTGTATTCCCTCACCAATCCACTCTTACCCCAGGGAGAGACTCACCTGCACTGCACAGCAGACCCCACCAGAAGAGGCCGGAGCAGGGCATGGGATTCCTTTCCAGCAGAGCTACTGCCATGTTCCGTAACTGCCTGCAACAGAGCTGGACCCGGAAGAGCGGGCACACACTCGTGCCGCACAGCCACTGCGTGTGAGAGGCTTCTGTCACACCGCCTACAGCTTAATGCCCTATTTGGACAAGACAGCTCACAACCCTACCGGGCACTAAGCGGCGTATCCGTAGGGCCCCTCTGATCCTTGGGGCCCGGCACAGGTGTCTCCTTTGAACCCCCTGTCGCCGGCCCTGGCTATCATGGCTGGTGATATCTTTTTACCTAATGAGCAGTATAAGCAGGTATTCACAGCATAGGAGTGTTCTTATGTCTGTAACAGATTAACCAGGTACTTACAACTGATGAGCTATAGAAAACAGGACGTATTGCAATGAATCCCTCATAATAAGCAACATAAATCGGCATCATCTATATTTCTCCTGGAAATGCCCTGTTCGTTTGCAGATACTGTATAAAGATAAATATAATGTGTGTGTGTGTGTGTGTGTGTGTGTGTGTGTGTGTGTGTGTGTGTGTGTGTGTGTGTGTGTGTATATACACTGCTAAAAAAAAATAAAGGGAACACTAAAATAACATATCCTAGATCTGAATGAATGAAATATTCTTATTAAATACTTTGTTCTTTACATAGTTGAATGTGCTGACAACAAAATCACACAAAAATTATCAATGGAAATCAAATTTATTAACCCACGGAGGTCTGGATTTGGAGTCACCCTCAAAATTAAAGTGGAAAAACACACTACAGGCTGATCCAACTTTGATGTAATGTCCTTAAAACAAGTCAAAATGAGGCTCAGTAGTGTGTGTGGCCTCCACGTGCCTGTATGACCTCCCTAACATATTAATTGAATATGTTTTTAATAAATGTTTTATAATGGAACATGTTATTATCTCATTTTAAAAAGTGTTAACCATGTAAGGGTTAGAAAATTGGGAGTTGATGCGACCCCTTGGCGCCAATTCTTCTACTGTTGTATATTCCTTATCTAGTTCCTTCTAACAGGGCACTTAGCTGAATTAGGCTGCCTGTACCAAATATTTTATGTTTTATTCAAGGTGACAGTTTTAACAAATTAGCGCAGAGGGAGAGTATTTGTTTGATATATATATATATATATATATATATATACTTACTGTCGGAAGGTGCGGCACTCCAGTCAAAAAAACTTCTCATGTAGGCAAATAAATGTATTTGCCTACATGAGAAGTTTTTTTGACTGGAGTGCCGCACCTTCCGACAGTATCTATTACAACCTGTGAGGGCAACCAGCAAAGTTACGAATCAGCCATAAAGAGGAGTGCCGGCAATATGAATCTATATATATATATATATATATATATATATATATATATATATTCCTGCAAAATATCTGCATATCGCCATTCTAGCTGACGTACGCTATAGGATTTCCCTTCAGCAGCGCCAGTGACAGGGAACACTGAGCCGAGACATTACTAAAAGTCTGGTTCTGACAGCAGGAAATTATTTATGAATTAAAGATCTTAAATTAGTTCCCACTGTGAGGGAGAAGCACTTAAAATTTAGAGGGATGGCGCAACAAAGCGAGATCCCATTCCCATAATTATCACACAGAATGGCACAAAAACTTGTTCATTAATCAAATTAAATATTGAGTGGCAAGATGTCTTCAATCAGAATTTCACAGGCTGCACAAATGAGCGATATGATCGTTTTCTAGTCACATACAAATTCTTGTGTTGTTTAAAGGGAAATGTGCCCTATTTACATGATTGGTTTATTATTATTCTTAGCACAGATCACGCAAAAGTTACATTAATTCTCCTGTATGCAACCTACTGCCCTCCAAACCAACAGTACGGCGGGACTGGAAGATATAAAACAACTACTTCCAACTGTAGTCTGGCTGAATGCAAGTTCCCTTCCACTTCACTAGGGATTACCGGAAGAGTTACGGGATTGTGCCTACTCTCGCTGGAGTCTGGGACAACTCCATGAAATTTGATAGTCTCCAGGACATCACCCACTGAGTAGGGACACATAAGTTGGGTAATTATACAATATGTGCCAGTTAGGGGACTATTCACATTAGTTATGAATCCAACTCACCACAAGTTGTGGCGCCAGACAGGCTTGGACTGGCCCACAGGGGTACAGGGGAAACCACCGGTGGGCCCTCCTGCCTGGGTGCCCACCTCCTGCTCTAAGGATCAGGTTCTAGACTGTGCACTGGAATTACACATTGTACATGTGTTACCTTATACTTATAATTATACCTTATTATTTTCTGCATTGCTGTTATTAATCTGTTATTAATCTGGTACATTTTCATGCATGCAGCAGCTGAATTTACTCTATATATTTATGAAGGGGCCCAATCCTTGCACTCTCTAATGGTTAGTCAAACCCTCCCTGCAGACTGGCCACACCACTAACATGGGCCCCTACCACTGCATTCTCCCGGTGGGCCCTACATGCCCCAGTCCGACACTGGCGCCAGATAACATCATATCACAGCAATACATTATTGCTCCAGTTCCTGCACAGCGCTCTGGAAAGCAGCTGTCCCACGATCCATAAAATACACACTTATTAGCGTTGAAAACGTATACTGCCAGGCAGTGTTAGCGTTCTTGACAATTGTGGCGCCAGGCGCCTTCATTTAGGTCAATAAAGTGAGCATAGGTCAGATGCGGACTATGGCACAGGGAGTCAGAGGTTTCAAGAGCAAAACAAGTTGCAAACCCAAATTACATTTTCATCATACATTTAAACAATGCTGTGATTTGCAGCTCCAGAGGGCGGCCATGATCATGCCCTCAGACCGTCCACTTTACTAGGGATTGTGGGTGGGGATCCAGTAGGCTGATCTTACCTACCGGGTGCCAGGGGGTAACTGGTAGTCTTCAGGATTCTCATATATCCACAGTGTCTGCAGCCTTATAAAGCACCTGTACAGAGTGGGGACAGCCATGTTGTATGCTTGGCCTATATTCAGCCTGGGTGTGGATCATTAGGTAATCCAAAATTAAGTTGACAGTCACTAGCTTGACCCCATATGGTCGACATGCACATGGTTGACAGGGTCAAAAGGTCAACAGGGTCAATTGGTCAACATGTAAAAGGTAGACACCTGAAAAGGTTGACAGGTTCAAAAGGTCGACACGTTGGGAAGGTTGAGATGGAATTGGTCGACACAGTTATGATTTTATTATAGACTATTTTATTGAAGCCAATTACAAATACAAGCCAAATTAGTGGAAACGCATACACTCTCTGGCTTATTTTTCGGTCAAGGTTACTAATCCAAATTGTAGTCTACGTGCAGGGACGGTCTGGGGTCCGAATTCAGCCCTGGCATGTGTAAATTAACATGTCGGAACTTAGCAATAGGCAGCCACTGTGTTTATTATTTCATTTCATTTGCACTTTGGCGATGATTCAATTAGGGTCGATGAGCAGTTGGAACGCCAGAAGCGACACCAGTCATTGGGGGTCATTCTGACCCGTTCGCACGCATCAGTTTATCGCTGTGGTGTATAACTGCATAACTTTATATATCTGCGCTGCAAAGCTGCACTGTTACATACGGGAGGAGGATGATAGATAGACAGTTACAGGTCGACAGAGTACGGGGGCACGCAAGTCGGGGACGTGGACTCGTGGCACGCCTCCATTTCTATGGAGATGGAAGGTGAGGGAGCGGCCAGAACAAAGAATCAGAGGCTGCTCTGCGCGCGGCCTTCCCGGCTCTCTGCCTGACAGGACCGGCCCACAAGCCCATCGGCCATTCTGGCATTTGCCAGAAGTGCAGATGGGCAGTCCGGCCCTGTCCACGTGGATGGTAAAAGTATGACAAAGTTTAAAAAATAAAATAAGAATGAAAAAAAAAAATAAGATTTTACTTACCGATAAATCTATTTCTCATAGTCCGTAGTGGATGCTGGGGACTCCGTCAGGACCATGGGGGAATAGCGGCTCCGCAGGAGACAGGGCACAAAAGCAAGCTTTTAGGATCACATGGTGTGTACTGGCTCCTCCCCCTATGACCCTCCTCCAAGCCTCAGTTAGGTACTGTGCCCGGACGAGCGTACACAATAAGGAAGGATCTTGAATCCCGGGTAAGACTCATACCAGCCACACCAATCACACCGTACAACTTGTGATCTGAACCCAGTTAACAGCATGATAACAGAGGAGCCTCTAAAAAAAGATGGCTCACAACAATAATAACCCGATTTTTGTAACAATAACTATGTACAAGTAATGCAGACAATCCGCACTTGGGATGGGCGCCCAGCATCCACTACGGACTATGAGAAATAGATTTATCGGTAAGTAAAATCTTATTTTCTCTAACGTCCTAGTGGATGCTGGGGACTCCGTCAGGACCATGGGGATTATACCAAAGCTCCCAAACGGGCGGGAGAGTGCGGATGACTCTGCAGCACCGAATGAGAGAACTCCAGGTCCTCCTCAGCCAGGGTATCAAATTTGTAGAATTTTACAAACGTGTTCCCCCCTGACCACGTAGCTGCTCGGCAAAGTTGTAAAGCCGAGACCCCTCGGGCAGCCGCCCAAGATGAGCCCACCTTCCTTGTGGAATGGGCATTTACAGATTTTGGCTGTGGCAGGCCTGCCACAGAATGTGCAAGCTGAATTGTACTACAAATCCAACGAGCAATAGTCTGCTTAGAAGCAGGAGCACCCAGCTTTTTGGGTGCATACAATATAAACAGCAAGTCAGACTTTCTGACTCCAGCCGTCCTGGAATTATATATATATATATATATTTTCAGGGCCCTGACAACGTCTAGCAACTTGGAGTCCTCCAAGTCCCTAGTAGCCGCAGGCACCACAATAGGTTGTTTCAGGTGAAACGCTGACACCACCTTAGGAAGAAACTGGGGACGAGTCCGCAGTTCTGCCCTGTCCGAATGGAAAATCAAATATGGGCTTTTGTAAGACAAAGCCGCCAATTCTAACACTCGCCTGGCCGAGGCCAGGGCCAACAGCATGGTCACTTTCCATGTGAGATATTTCAAATCCACAGATTTGAGCGGTTCAAACCAATATGATTTGAGGAATCCCAACACTACGTTGAGATCCCACGGTGCCACTGGAGGCACAAAAGGGGCTGTATATGCAATACTCCCTTGACAAATGTCTGGACTTCAGGAACTGAAGCCAATTTTTTCTGGAAGAAAATCTACAGGGCCGAAACTTGAACCTTAATGGACCCCAATTTGAGGCTCATAGACACTCCTGTTTGCAGGAAGTGCAGAAATCGACCTAGTTGAAATTTCTTCGTGGGGCCTTCCTGGCCTCACCCACGCAACATATTTTCACCACATGTGGTGATAACGTTGTGCGGTCACCTCCTTCCTGGCTTTGACCAGGGTAGGTATGACCTCTTCCGGAATGCCTTTTCCCTTAGGATCCGGCGTTCAACCGCCATGCCGTCAAACGCAGCCGCGGTAAGTCTTGGAACAGACATGGTACTTGCTGAAGCAAGTCCCTTCTTAGCTCCCGAGGCCATTAGTCCTCTGTGAGCATCTCTTGAAATTCCGGGTACCAAGTCCCTCTTGGCCAATCCGGAGTCTCGAGTATAGTTCTTACTCCTCTACGTCTTATAATTCTCAATACCTTGGTTATGAGAAGCAGAGGAGGGAACACATACACCGACTGTTACACCAGCGGTGTTACCAGGACATCCACAGCTATCGCCTGAAGGTCTCGTGACCTGGCGCAATACCTGTCCCGTTTTTTGTTCGGGCGGGATGCCATCATGTCCACCTTTGGTCTTTCCCAACGGTTCACAATCATGCGGAAAACTTCCCGATGAAGTTCCCACTCTCCCGGGTGGAGGTCGTGCCTGCTGAGGAAGTCTGCTTCCCAGTCGTCCACTCCCGGAATGAACACTGCTGACAGTGCTATCACATGATTTTCCGCCTAGCGAAAAATCCTTGCAGTTTTGCCACTGCCCTCCTGCTTCTTGTGCCGCCCTTTCTGTTTACGTGGGCGACTGCCGTGATGTTATCCCACTGGATCAATACCGGCTGACCTTGAAGCAGAGGTCTTGCTAAGTTTAGAGCATTATAAATTTGCTCTTAGCTCCAGTATATTTATGTGGAGAGAATTCTCCAGACTTGATCACACTCCCTGGAAATTTTTTCCCTGTGTGACTGCTCTCCAGCCTCTCAGGCTGGCCTCCGTGGTCACCAGCACCCAATCCTGAATGCCAAATCTGCGGCCCTCTAGAAGATGAGCACTCTGTAATCACCACAGGAGAGACACCCTTGTCCTTGGATATAGGGTTATCCGCTGATGCATCTGAAGATGCGATCCGGACCATTTGTCCAGCAGATCCCACTGAAGAGTTCTTGCGTGAAATCTGCCGAATGGAATCGCTTCGTAATAAGCCACCATTTTTACCAGGACTCTTGTGCAATGATGCACTGACACTTTTCCTGGTTTTAGGAGGATCCCGATTAGCTCGGATAACTCCCTGGCTTTCTCCTCTGGGAGAAACACCTTTTTCTGGACTGTGTCCAGAATCATCCCTAGGACCAGCAGACGTGTCGTCGGAACAACTGCGGTTTTGGAATATTTAGAATCCACCCGTGTTGTCGTAGAACTACTTGAGATAGTGCTACTCCGACCTCCAACTGTTCTCTGGACCTTGTTCTTATCAGGAAGTCGTCCATTTTCTTTGAAGACGAATCCTCATTTCGGTCATTACCTTGGTAAGGACCCGGGGTGCCTTGGACAATCCAACGGCATCGTCTGAAACTGATAGTGACAGTTCTGTACCACGAACCTGAGGTACCCTCGGTGAGAAAGGCAAATTTTTGGGACATGGAGGTAAGCATCCCTGATGTCCCGGGACACCATATAGTCCCCTTCTTCCCGGTTCGCTATCACTGCTCTGAGTGACTCCATCTGGATTTGAACTTTTGTAAGTGTTCAAATATTTCAGATTTAGAATAGGTCTCACCTAGCCTTCTGGCTTCAGTACCACCATATAGTGTGGAATAATACCCCTTTCCTTGTTGTAGGAGGGGTACTTTGATTATCACCTGCTGGGAATACAGCTTGTGAATTGTTTTCAATACTGCCTCCCTGTCGGAGGGAGACATTGGTACAGCAGACTACAGGAACCTGCGAGGGGGAAACGTCTCGACATTCCAATCTGTACCCCTTGGATACTACTTGTAGGATCCAGGGGTCCTGTACGGTCCCAGCGTCATGCTGAGAACTTGGTAGAAGCGTTGGAGGGCTTCTGTTCCTGGGAATGGGCTGCCTGCTGCAGTCTTCTTCCCTTTCCTCTATCCCTGGGCAGATATGACTCTTATAGGGACGAAAGGACTGAGGCTGAAAAGACGGTGTCTTTTTCTGCAGAGATGTGACTTAGGGTAAAAAACGGTGGATTTTCCAGCAGTTGCCGTGACCACCAGGTCCCATGGACCGACCCCAAATAACTCCTCCCCTTTATACGGCAATACATCTTTGTGCCGTTTGGAATCTGCATCACCTGACCACTGTCGTGTCCATAAACATCTTCTTGCAGATATGGACATCGCATTTACTCTTGATGCCAGAGTGCAAATATCCCTCTGCGCATCTCGCATATATAGAAATGCATCCTTTAAATGCTCTATAGTCAATAAAATACTGTCCCTGTCTAGGGTATCAATATTTTTAGTCAGGGAATCCGACCAAGCCACCTCAGCTCTGCACATCCAGGCTGAGGCGATCGCTGGTCGCAGTATAACACCAGCATGTGTGTGTATACTTTTTAGGATATTTTCCAGCCTCCTATCAGCTGGCTCCTTAAGTACGGCCCTATCTGTAGATGGTACCGCCACTTGTTCTGATAAGCATGTGAGCGCCTTATCCACCCTAAGGGGTGTTTCCCAACGCGCCCTAACTTCTGGCGGGAAAGGGTATACCGCCAATAATTTTTTATCGGGGGAAACCCACGCATCATCACACACTTCATTTAATTTATCTGATTCAGGAAAAACTACAGGTAGTTTTTTCACATCCCACATAATACCCTTTTTTGTGGTACTTGTAGTATCAGAAATATGTAACACCTCCTTCATTGCCCTTAACGTGTGGCCCTAAAGGAAAATACGTTTGTTTCTTCACCGTCGACACTGAAATCAGTGTCCGTGTCTGGGTCTGTGTCGACCGACTGAGGTAAATGGGCGTTTTACAGCCCCTGACAGTGTTTGAGACGCCTGGGCAGGTACTAATTTGTTCGCCGGCCGTCTCATGTCGTCAACCGGCTTGCAGCGTGTTGACATTATCACGTAATTCCATAAATAAGCCATCCATTCCGGTGTCGACTCCCTAGAGAGTGACATCACCATTACAGGCAATTTGCTCCGCCTCCTCACCAACATTTTCCTCATACATGTCGACACACACGTACCGACATACAGCACACACATAGGGAATGCTCTGATAGAGGACAGGACCCACTAGCCCTTTGGGGAGACAGAGGGAGAGTTTGCCAGCACACACCAAAACGCTATAATTATATAGGGACAACCTTTATATAAGTGTTCCTCCCTTATAGCATTTAATATATATTCATATCGCCAAATCAGTGCCCCCCCTCTCTGTTTTAACCCTGTTTCTGTAGTGCAGTGCAGGGGAGAGCATGGGAGCCTTCCCACCAGCATTTCTGTGAGGGAAAATGGCGCTGTGTGCTGAGGAGAATAGGCCCCGCCCCCTTTTCGGCGGGCTTCTTCTCCGGAGTTTGTGATATCTGGCAGGGGTTAAATACATCCATATAGCCTCAAGGGCTATATGTGATGTATTTTTCGCCATACAGGTATTATACATTGCTGCCCAGGGCGCCCCCCCCCCCCGCGCCCTGCACCCTCCGTGACCGCTGTGTGAAGTGTGCTGACAACAATGGCGCACAGCTGCAGTGCTGTGCGCTACCTGATGAAGACTGAAAGTCTTCTGCCGCCTGGTTCCGGACCTCTTCAATCTTCAGCATCTGCAAGGGGGGTCGGCGGCGCGGCTCCGGGACGAACCCCAGGGCGAGACCTGTGTTCCGACTCCCTCTGGAGCTAATGGTGTCCAGTAGCCTAAGAAGCCAATCCATCCTGCACGCAGGTGAGTTCACTTCTCTCCCCTAAGTCCCTCGATGCAGTGAGCCTGTTGCCAGCAGGACTCACTGAAAATAAAGAACCTAAAAACTTTTTCTAAGCAACTCTTTAAGAGAGCCACCTAGATTGCACCCTGCTCGGACGGGCACAAAAACCTAACTGAGGCTTGAAGGAGGGTCATAGGGGGAGGAGCCAGTACACACCATGTGATCCTAAAAGCTTGCTTTTGTGCCCTGTCTCCTGCGGAGCCGCTATTCCCCCATGGTCCTGACGGAGTCCCCAGCATCCACTAGGACGTTAGAGAAAAATACCAACAGCTTGTGGTCGACTATATGTGTGTCGAACATTGTCATGTCAACCTTTTGAACATGCGGACCTTGGGCCTAATTTAGCCGATAAGGTCTGAACTGCGCATGCGCCAGCACATGCCAGACAGCTGTCTCAGCCCTGCGTTCGCCTCTGCCTGATTGACAGGCAGAGGTGGTCGCTGGGCAGGAGGGGGTGGGCCAGTGGCGTTTGGCCGCAGTTTTAGGAGCGTGGTCCGGGCATCGCAGGCGTGTGTGACATCACGCAGCCGCCGCGACCCTCACAGCGACGAGTAGCTCCTGCTAGCACGCAGGAGCTGCGCTGGCAGGGAGCTACTAGTACAGTACAAAAGCGTCGCCGCTGTGCAATGCTTTTGTACTTGTGCGAGGGGGGGGCGGCCCTTACATGCGGGGCGGACTAACCCTGTGCTGCGCATGTCTGTGTGACTGAACGTAGATGTGCTAAATTTAGCACATTTGTGATAAGGTCTGAATTACGCCCCTTAAGCGCTGTCAACATTATACATGTCGTCCTTTGTACGTGTTGGCCTAATGCATGTCGACCACACAGGGTCAACCTATTAACTATCAACCTAGCATCTGACACCATTAAGTCTACCACTCCACTTGGAGCTAATGACATCACATAGAGCAGGCCACGTGCCAGTTGTGTCCAGTAAATGGACAGGCTGCATTCTTTTGAAAATGGGCTCAGTCCACAAAATGGATTCACCATGAGCAGGTTGATAGTCGCTTTCATTCTAAATTCATAGTGACAGATTTGCTAATGATCAGCTGACAGGGTCACCTATATATTTTGCCAGCAAGTTCTGGTCACCAATTGTCATGATTTTTAATATGGGTCAATCCCATAAAAGATTTTGAGAATTCGAGCATGTAGGATGAGTCCATATGCAAGTTGTGGCAAAAAATGTAGCAAAAATGGAGATGAATTGAAGCTTCTAGTACCAGCGAGCACATTAGATTGTCAGTGATAAATTCTCTCATGCTACACTCATATACTGTGGTGAGGTATACCATGTGATCGCACACTATAGTTATAGCGTCAGGCAACTGAAAGCAAACAATGCCACATACTGGTCTACTGGCGCCATCAAGTGGACGAAGCATGTAAATACAGATTGTGATATAAATAAATATACAGTAGTAATGGGTTAATGCATACCTCCCAACTGTCCCGATATTGGGGGTCATTCCGAGTTGATCGCATGCTGCCGATTTTCGCTGCGCTGTGATCAGGTCTCTGCTGTGCATGCGTATGCACCGCAATGCGCATGCGCGTTGTACGGGTACAATGCGAATCGTTGCTGAGCTATGGATTTAACAAAGAATCCATACGTACAGCCGATCGCAAGAAGATTGACAGGGCTTTTATGGGTGGCAACTGACCGTTTTCTGGGAGTGGTAGGGAAAACGCAGGCGTGTCCAGGCGTTTGGAGGGCGGGTGTGTGACGTCAATTCCGGGACCAAAAAGACTGAAGTGATCGCAAGGGCTGAGTAAGTTCAAACCTACTCTGAAACTGCACAAAATGTTTTTGCACAGCTTGGCTGCACAGGCGTTCGCACACTTGCAAAGAGAAAATACACTCCCCCGTGGACGGCGACTATGCGTTTGCACGGCTGCTAAAAACAGCTAGCGAGCGATCCACTCGGAATGAGGCCATTGGCGGGACAGTCCTGTTTTTCATGGTCTGTCCCGATGTCCCACCCGTGGGTCGCAGTGTCCCGCGGTGGGGGGTTAGTTGAGAGATACCCTGTCTGAGGAGAGCAGCGGTGAATAGATGCTGTGCGCACTGCGCATAGCATCTATTCCCCGACAGAGAGGGACAGGGGGCACGGCCAACAGCTCACTGAGCGCTGTTCATGCCCTCACAGTGACTAAAATGGGAGCGTGGCTTGCCATGAGGCCACGCCCGTAATTTTGTCTGTGCGTCTTCGGCACGTAAAGATGTACCTCCTTGGGATGCAGAGAATTGGAAGGTATGGTTAATGTCCCCTCTACTGTAAGCAATAAGAGGGTCTATTCATGAAGCAGTGAATGCAGTGAAGAAGCGAGTCAGTGGAGAAGTTGCCCATTGAAGTAACAGTTATCAAGTGCATTCCGTCAATAGCTTTGTGTCCAACCTCACCCATTTATACCCCTTTCAGCTATGAACACGGGTTATTGCATACCTCCTATCATTTGCTGTCACCAAAATGGGGCGTGGCTTACTGAAAAGGGGCATAGCCTCACGTAAATGACGCAATTGTGAGCCACGCCTCCAATTTTCGTCACAGTGGGGGCATGGCCAGCGCTCTGTGAGCTGCTGGCCGTGCCCCCAGTCCTTCTGTCTTACTTGAATAGACGCTGTGCGCATGCGCACTGCGTCTATTCACCGCCACTCTGCTCTGAACTGAGCAGAGCAGCGAGTGATAGGGAGCCTCCCAACTGCCCCCCCCCCCCTTCCCCACACAAACACCACGGGACACTGTGGCCCGCGGGAGGGACAGACCCAAAAAAAGGGAATATCCCGCGAAAACCGGGACAGTTGGGAGGTATGTTATTGGCACATGACCGCGGATAACCCGTGTTCATTTGCGGTCTGAAAGGTGCCAGGGGGAAAATACCGAGTCAAGCACCCAGTATTTCAATCCTGGTAGTGAACAGGGTTGAACTAGTGTTCAACCCAACTCGCTGTGCGGTGTGACTGGGAGCCAGGCCGTCGTGACCCGTTTCCCGTTCACTGTGTGTGTACGGGCGGCCCTTGGAGCTCATGTGATCTCCTTCGCCGCCCCTGCCGCGTCACTGCTGACGTCACCAGCCCGTGTCAGGCTCCCAGGTGAGACCCGCCTCAGGCGGTGTGAAAGGGGTTTTAGGGGTGGTTAGGTACATCACACACACGTTGTTTAGGATAGAGCGCAAAGCTTTTCTCCCATGCTTTGCTCTGCCACAATAATTGTTCTTTTATTCACATATAAAGAGGATTATAGCAAAGTGACATAATTGAACAGAACAATGTTTTATTATTTGGATAAAATCACTTTAACACTGAAAGGTTTTTAAATAATTTATTTCACTTTTTTTGTTACTATACATATTTACATTTTTAAGCTTTTCTTGTTACTGTTTATATTTATCATCGTAACTGGAAAGTCAGGGTTTGGGCTTCTATATTCACAGTGCGTTGACAAATCGGCCGGGTGAGGGATGCGCATATTCCATACAAATCACTCAAAGTATCGCTTAGATGATAGTATTCATTCTAGAACCCTGCACCTGTCACAACCAGTGCAGTTCCTATATACTGCCTTGGGTGGCACTCTCTGCTCTGGTGCTTCTAGCACACTCTGGTCTGTATCTCAGTGCTACACTTAGTGTACACCGTACTACAAGTTTTACAAAATACATTAATTTATCTATGGTATGCCTTCTGAGGCTTTCAGTCGTGCTTTTAGATCATTGGGTAAGTTTGTTTATGTCAGTTGAACGGAGATACAGCTGAATACAATGCAGAGAGCACACTGGAGTCATGTTGTATCCTTGCACAGTGTTGCCAACAGCCCAGCTAGTCCTATTAGCCCAATACAACTGTGTTCACCCTGTACAAGCTTCGCAATAGTCACATGACTGGCATGGAAGACTTTGTGTAACCGTCTGACACACTTAAAAAACTAGTGGTTACACATTTTATAAATACACTATGACCACCTCAGAACCTACGTACAGATGGTAAATGAAGGAATATAATTTTGCTTTTAGAGAGTTACAATGAAAACAGGTCCACTTAGAAGAGAATAACAATGTTCCAGGATTAGGATAATACTATAATTGTATACTACTGTAGATGTCAATATGCACAGCTACAGTCATAGGGCCAAATTTACTAAGATGGGAGTTCTATTTAAGATGGCAACCAATCAGATTCTACTTCTCATTTATCTAGCACCGTCTAGAAGATAATACCTGGAATCTGATTGGTTGCTATGGGCAACATCCCATCTAAAATAGAACTCCCATCTCAGTAAATTTACCCCACGGTTCCTGTGTAAATTAACATGTCAGGACTTAGCAATAGGCAGCCACTGTGTTTATTATTTCATTCGCACTTTGACGACGATTCAATTAGGGTTGATGAGCAGTTGAAACAGCAGCAGCGACACAAGTCAGTTCCCCTACATTGTGCTGATTTTGCAGCTAAATTGTGCATATTAGTTTGCAGGCCCGTAGGGTTGTGTATTAAAAATTGTGCGATTTAGGAGCTACTATATATGTACTGTATTTATGTGCACTGCATCCCGCATAGGGAGGCCAATCCCGAGCCGTTTTTTCAATCCTAGGATTCGGGATTAAAAAACGCTCAATCCCGGGATTCCCGGGATTGCAGTAGGGATCAGTGAAGAAGGGTGTAGGGAGCAGCACTGGAGGGTAGGTAGCTGTGCAGGAGGGTGTAGGTAGCGGCGCGGAAGAGAGGGAGGGTGTAGGTAGTGGTGCGGGAGGGTGTAGGTAGCGGTGCGGGAGGGTGTAGGTAGCGGAGTCGGAGGGTGCAGGTAGCGGTGCGGTAGGGTGTAGGTAGCTGGACGGGAGGATGTAGGTAGCGGTGCGGGAGGGTGTAGGTAGCGGTGCGGGAGGATGTAGGTAGTGGGGAGGGTTGGTAGCGGCGCGGGAGGGAGGCTGTTAGCACTGCATGGAGGGAGGGTGGATGAAAGTAATACTACTTACAATTAGGCGGGCGGCAGCCATAGACAAACGCTGAACGCGGCAGCACTTCAAATGTGGCGCCGGCCGCCAACCAATCAGAGCTGGTGGACCGGCAGCCAATCAGGGAAGCGGCCGCAGCAGTCGCTCCTGATTGGCTGCCGCTGCTGCAGCAGCTTCTCTGATTGGCTGGTGGCCGGCGCCACATTTGAAGTGCCGCCACGTTTAGCGTTTGTCTATGGCTGCCGCCGGCCTAATTGTAAGTAGTAATACTTACACACCCTCCCTCCCGCACATGCGCAGTGTAATCCTATGAATCCCGGGATTGGATGCTCCAATCCCGGGATTCAAATCCCGGCATTTTTGGGCCCAAATCCCGGGATCCCGCCGATCCCGGGATTGGCCTCCCTAATCCCGCATAATTGGACTGACCCCTATGAATAACTGCATAACTTTATATATCTGTGCTGCAAAGCTGCACTGTTACATACAGGAGGTGGTTGATAGATAGACAGTTACAAGGTCAACAGTCAATAGTTCGACACCATAGAGCCGACCAGGTCAAAAGGTCGCTATGAAAAGGTTGACACACATTTTTTAGAGTTTTTCTATGTTTTTACAACTTTTGCTACATTCACTTAGTAACCTTTAGTAACCTTGTGGCGTGCGAAGTGGATCAAGCCACCGAGCCCAAAGCGTGGTGAGCAAACCAAGCTTGCGACCCTGACGACTTTTTGACCCTGTTGACCTAATGACTGTCGACCTTTATAATGTCTATCTTCTGTATCACACCCTTACATACACCTGAACTGTGACGATTGTGATCAGACGTATAATAAATGCTTATGATTCTACAGTAGTATTATCATCACAATAGTCTCTCCCCAACTAATGGTAACATTCCACTGCCGCTCTGTCATCGGGCTGGTTACTACGACTGGGGGGTGGTAGGTTGTATTGTATACCTCTCTAATGTCATGCCAGGCAAATAATAAATCAATCAGTCAACATTGGTTACATGAGAGGCAGTTAGCTTCCCGACGAACGGGATCCCGGCAGTTGATATACCGACGCCGGGATCCCAAGGGAGAACATTATCCCGGTGTCGAAATGCCAACGCAAAACGGGATGCCAGCGTCAAAATACAGACAGCCGGCAACCCAATCCTCCTGACAGTGGGACGCGCTGCCGCCCTGCTGTGGGGTGGGAGGAGGGTGGGGGTGGGGTTAGGTTTAGGCTGAAGTAAGAAAGGTTCGGGGGAAGCGTAGGGAAGGTTAGAGTTAGGGACCGGGTAGGGAGGGTTAAGGTGTGTACACACGGTAAGATATTTTCTTCCGATTCTGACTATATAGTCAGAATCGGAAGAAAATATAGTGCAGATCGCAAGGTGACAGTCACCTTGCGATCCCGATCCGATGCCGATGCGCGGCCCCGCGCGGTCGGCATCGGAAGAAAAAATAGGCTGTGCAGGCAAGTCAATCCTGACTATCTCTATAGAAGAGATAGTCAGGATTGAAATCGCACATAGCCAGCATCGCAAGCACAGTTATTATGTGCTTGCGATACTGGCTAAGTGCCGACCCGGCCCCCTGTCGCACGGTGAGAATCGGATAAGTCCGAATCTCACCGTGTGTATGCACCCTTAGGCACATAGAAAGGGAAGTTAGGGTTAGGCATCAAGCGGGGAGGTTAGGTTTAGGCAGCGGGGAAGGAAGGATTAGGCACCAAGCGGGGAGGGTTAGGGTTAGGCACCCACAAGGGAGGGTTAAGGTAGGGAAAAGGTGAGGGTTAGGGGGCTGCCGGGATTATAATGGACAGGATGTCGGTATACTGACCGCCGGCATCCCGTGCATCGGTAACTCATACTGAACCCAGTTACATGAATGTAAGTACTGTATTATATTTTAAAGTATTTGATGTGTAAAAATAGCCCTTTATATAATTCATCCAAGTTGTTTCAATCTATTGCCGCCTAACTGAAATTCAAAAGACAAAAAGACAGAATAAATAAAGGATTCCTCATGGTTTCATTAATACAAAGACAATAACAGGCCGATAAAAGGAGACAGTTAAATACAAAAAGATCATTCACATTTACTTCGTACTATGGGCCAGATTCATGTTTGTACGCAATAGTTGATTATCATGCAATGTATCTATTATAGGTCACCTTGGTAGCACTGTCTGCAGCTGACGCTTCTCTTAGTGAGCTGAAATCTGGCCAAACGGTGGCATTAAAAATACTGTCATGGCCAAGTTTCCCTTTAATGCTCAACACTAGAGGAATGGTTAGAGGAGGGCAGGATCTTGGGAATGATGATGGATTCTTAACCGGGCTACTACTTACATGGAGATCTCCTTAACACAGTAAATTTAGGTTTTTTTTTTGTTTTGTTTTTTAAATTAAAATGGGGCGACAGTGACTAGATCAGTTTTTACTTAATGGATGACATGGTCAAGTTATTGTTCAGCTGGGCTCAGTTACTACTGAATAAAAACATATAAAAGGACATAACAAAATATGGACCTATTGCAGTGGTTCTCAAAGTGTGTGCCGTGGCACCCTGGGGTGCCCCAGGAAACATGTAGGGGTGCCCTGAGTTTGTGGTCCAGAAACAATTCAAATTAATTGTGGAAAATGTAATAGGTAAAACCAGCACAAATAGGTAAAACCAGCACACGTGGCTGTCCATCATAGAATATGTGGGCAAACAGAATCAAATCCTGCCCCCCACCACACAACTGACCCAGAGCCAGATTAAGGGGGGGGGGGGGGCTTGGGGGTAAGTAGCCGGGTCCCCCATTCTAAAAGGCCCCCCTGCCAGCAGCCACAGATCGGATGCTGACCGACGTGCCTGGGACTCTCTCCTGGGATCCAGCCTTCCATACACCCCTAGCAGAGAGGCCCCGCACCGACCACCACGGCCCGCACCCGGCTGCTGTGTTAGGTGCCCCATGCCCCCCAAAGGCTTAATCCGGCCCTGAACGGACTCTAAGGATGACACAAACACAATTTACTTAATTTAATATTTCTTTCTAAATTTCTCAAGAAGAAACTTTTGGCCTAGGGGTGCCTTGCAAGAAATTATGATACTCCAGGGCGCCGTTATTCAAAAAAGTTTTGGAACCACTGACCAATTGCCACCAATACCGATAAGTAAGTGATAGAGAATAAACAGCATTTGTAATACAGTGGTTTAAAAAGAAAGATCAGACTCACTACCAGTGCCAGACTGGCAAATGCCAGAAGGGCCGATGGTCTGGTGGTCCAGTCCGGCCTGACGGCCTGGCTGAGCAGCTTTGCCTCCCAGTGTTCTGCTAGTTCGGACATGCAGAGAGAGGTGGGTTTCTGTGCGCACGTAACCATCCTTGTGCTTTGGTGAAGGAACCGAATTAATGACAATATTAGAGTAAGGGGTTTATTTAAGAAGCGGTGAAGAGCCAAGATGTAAGGCTCCATTACCGCTGTTTCCTATTTAGCAAAGGGTTAATGCCAGAGCAATCACAGTGCTTACAACCAACCATATATATCTCTATCTATGCGAGATGTTAAAGCATAGCTTATAGACTAATCCAGAGAGGCTTTGCAGATCCCCCCGCACACACACAATAGCGCTTCATCCTTTCACTGCAGTGTTAGGCTGATTGCGGGAAGAGCTCTAAGTGGCGGTAATAGATTTTATAGGACTGCGATATACACATGTCATAACACTGCTAAAACTCACCACAACAAGATGTGGATTATTGTTTCTTCTGAAAATACACCTGTCAGTACACATCAATGTTCAGTGTGATCACAGGGTGAAGATTTAATGTAAGGGAAGAGATATAGGGGGGTGATCCAGACCTGATCGCTGTGCTGCTAATTTTGCTGTCCTGGGTTCAGATAGTCGCCACCCCCACGGGGAGTATAAATTCGCCGTGCAAGTGAGCGATCTCATGTGTACAATGAGCTGCAAAAATCCAGTGTGCGCAATTTGTGCGCAGCCCAGGACTCACTCCTTCAGTGCAATGAGAACAGGCCAATCGAGGCCGGAGCTGACGTCAGACACCCTCCCTGAAAACGATTGGGAACGCCTGCGTTTTTCTGGACACTACCAGTAACCGGTCAGTTACCACCCACAAGCGGCCTCTTCCCGTCAATCACCTTGCGAACGCCCATGCGATCGGAATTTTCACACCATCCTGGCGCTGATGCCCGTTGGCCAACGCGCATGTGCATTGCGGTGCATACGCATATGCAGTCTATTCCTGATCGCCCGCTATGCGAAAACGCACAGCAGCGGTCAGGTCTAAATCACCCCCATAACACAGTGGTTCTCAACCCAGAGTACAGGTACCCCCAGGAGTACATGAAAAACATTCTGTGATGGTGGGGCAGGACATCCAGTTGATAATATATAAAGGAAAGTAGTATCCGAGGGATCCCCGTGCATCACTGTAGGACCCTTATAATAACATGAAAAGTCAATCTTGTAAAAATAAAAAAATACAAAACAAAAATCAAATATATAAAAATATCTACATTTCATTCTACTCTTACAAAAAAAACCCAAACATAATAAAAATGCAGTAATTGAAATGTTATTTATAGCTTTTATATACAGTGGCACCTAAACAAATTGTCTAATAGCAATTATATTCATTAGAAATGCGTAACTTTGCAAATACTGGGGGAACAAATAACACAAATGGGCTTGCTGGGGGTACGCAGGTGGAAAGGGATTGAGCAGCACTGCTATAATACAATATTCTACTGCCCTCTAGTGGATTTATGCTGGTATCAAGCGTCGAGGAAAAGGACTTTCACTTCAAAACGCATAATAGGGGGTCATTCAGAGTTGTTCTCTCGCTAGCAGTTTTTAGCAGTCGTGCAAACGCTAAGCCGCCGCCCACTGGGAGTGTATTTTAGCTTAGCAGAAGTGCAAACGAAAGGATCGTAGAGTGACTACAAAAAAAGATTGTGCAGGGTCAGAGTAGCTCCAGACCTACTCCTAGCTTACGATCACTTCAGACTGTTTAGTTCCTGTTTTGACGTCACAAACACGCCCTGCGTTCTCCCAGCCACGCCTGCACTTTTCCTGGCACGCCTGCGATTTTTCGAACACTCCCTGAAAACGGTCAGTTGACACCCAGAAACGCCCACTTCATGTCAATCACTCTGTGGCCAGCAGTGCGACTGAAAAGCTTCGCTAGACCTTGTGTGAAACTGCATCGGCCATTGTGAAAGTACGTCACACGTGCGCATTGCGCCACATATGCATTCACAGAAGTGCCTTTTTTTGCTTCATCGCTGCGCAGCGAACATTTTCAGCTAGCGATCAACTCAGAATGAACCCCATAAGTGGCTGAAAAATGGTATTAAATAGAAGGCTATACAAGGTTTATAAATTACACATTAACATGTACCTAATATTGCATTTATAAACCGCTGTTGAAGATTGCAAACTATTTGCTTATCTCAATATGTCCCATTCATGGTTACAGGACTTTTTTTGGGCTGCATCCCCGCTGCGTAATGCTCTCCCATGCACAATAAAGGTCCATACACACTGGGCGTTTTTTTCCCAGCGTGTTAGCACAGCGATGATCGCTGACATCGCTGTGCTGAAAAGCGCTCAGCGCATACACACTGAGAGCTTCCCCCCCCCTGCCCAGCGATGTGAGCGGGGATGAGCGGCTTTCCATAGCAGGACGCTATGGAAAGCCGCTCACCCCGCCGTTCATCTACTGTTACACCAGTAGATGTACGGCGGCCGCCAGCGATGAAGCGGGAGCGCGCATCAGAGCTCACCGCTTGAGCATACACACTGGGCGGCTTTGAGCTGAAAGCAGCTCATCCCACCAAAAGTGGGGTGGTCTTCTGTATGCCGGCGGTCGGGCTCCCGGCGCTCAGTATACCGGCGCCGGGAGCCCGACAGCCGGCATACCGACACTTATTTTCCTTCGTGGGGGTCCCGTTACGTGCCCGTAACGTGGCGAGCGCAGCGAGCCCGCAAGGGGCTCATTTGCGCTAGCCACGCTGTCGGTAAGCCGGTGGTCGGGCTCCCGGCGCCGGGATGCTGGTCGCCGGGAGCCCGACCGCCGGCCAGCCGTAGTGAACCCCCAAAAGTGACCTGCTCTCAGCTCAACATCATCCAGTGTGTATGGGCCTTAAGGCTTTCCTCAAGGTGTAAATTTAGTAAAGATTAACAGCGGGAATTAACAGAGTCTGAGATTGCCGGAGGCGAGGGATGCCGAATGATCGCGGAAATGTTTTAAAAGGGGCAATCACTTACAAGGCTTGGTTTTACCTTATAAGTGATCGCTTTCAGACTTCATTACATCCTGCCGCAATCGTTGATTTACTGTTTTTATGCAATTTCCCATTGATTTTGAACATTTGAGATTTACAAAAGGCAAAAACCTATGGCAAAATCACAGGTTAAACACGACTTAACACTCTACTAGATGGCAATACACTAGGGTGACCATAATATCCCTTTAATCTGGGACACCTATGATTTACACAGGTTTTGTGGCTGGCTAAACTCTAGCCTGAATTTCACCTGGTTTTAGGCAGCCACAGAACCTTTGAAAATCATATGTGTCCCAGATTAAAGGGATATTCTGGTCACCCTAAATACACTATCGGACCGAACATTGCATTCTTTACAAGGACACAGGTAGAAATTCTGAATTTACTAAGGGGGTAGCAGTGCACGACACTGGAACAGCGGTAAAAGGATAGGTAAGGTGAAATCCCTCTGGAGCTAAAGGGGAGACGTCCATCGTACATGGGGGGGTCATTCCGAGTTGATTGCTCGCTAGCAGTTTTTAGCAGCCGTGCAAACGCTAAGCCACCGCCCTCTGGGAGTGTATTTTAGCTTAGCAGAAGTGCGAACGAAAGGATCACAGAGCGGCTACAAAAAAAAAAATAGGATTTTAATTACTTACCGGTAAATCCTTTTCTCGTAGTCCATAGAGGATGCTGGGGTCCATTTTATTACCATGGGGTATAGAAGGTTCCGCAGGAGCCTTCGGCACTTTAAGACTTTTCAACAGTGTGAATTGGCTCTTCCCTCTATGCCCCTCCTCCAGACCTTAGTATAGGAACTGTGCCCGAGGAGACGGACAACTTCGAGAGAAGAATTTACATTAAACTAGTGGCGAGATTCACACCAGCTCACACCATACCAAAAACATGTCGCCTAACATGGCCTCTAACATAATCCATGCTAACGTGCATGCATAACGTAACAGCAACTGCTGTAAAACATCTTAACACATGAGAACCTGTGTAAAAAGACAAAACATAATTCTGCAGGAAAAATTAGCACTAGGCAGGTGCCCAGCATCCTCTACGGACTACGAGAAAAGGATTTACCGGTAGGTAATTAAAATCCTATTTTCTCTTACGTCCTAGAGGATGCTGGGGTCCATTTTAGTACCATGGGGATGTACGAAAGCTCCCAGTACGGGCGGGAAAGTGCTAATGTTCCTGTAGAACTGACTGACCAAACTGAAGGTCGTCGGTAGCCAAGGTGTCAACCTGTAAAACTTAGCAAACGTGTTTGCCCCTGACCAAGTAGCTGCTCTGCAAATTTGCAACGCCGAGACACCCCGGGCATCCGCCCAGGAAGAACCCACTTTCCTTGCAGAGTGGGCCTTTACCGAACTCGGTAACGGCAATCCAGCCGTGGAATAAGCGTGCTGAATGGTACCTCTGATCCAGCGCGCAATAGTCTGCTTAGAAGCAGGACCACCAATCTTGTTGGGGTCATAGAGGACAAACAAAGATTCTGTTTTCCTTATCCGAGCCGTTCTTGCAACATAAATCCTCAACGCTCGGACGACATCCAAGGACTTTGAAACGGCTGAGGTGTCAGAAGCCACTGGTACCACCACAGGTTGGTTGATATGGAAATAAGACACAATCTTTGGAAGAAAATGCTGACGCGTCCGCAGTTCAGCTCTATCTTCAAGGAGAATGAAATAAGGACTCGTGTGACAGAGCCCCTAATTCAGACACTCATCTGCCTGAGGCCAAGGCCAACAGCATGACCACTTTCCAAGTGAGAAACTTCAACTCTACCTCTTGTAGAGGCTCAAACCAGTCCGATTTAAGGAACTGCAACACCACATTAAGATCCCATGGCGCCGCAGGAGGTACAAAGGGAGGTTGGATGCGCAGAACCCCCTTCACGAACGTCTGGACCTCAGGAAGGGAAGCCAACTGTTTCTGAAAGAAAATGGACAAGGACGAAATTTGGACCTTGATAGATCCTAATCTCAAGCCAGCATCCACACCCTCCTGTAGAAATAGAAGAAGACGTCCTAATTTAAACTCCACTGCAGGAGACTTCTTGGATTCACACCAAGATACATATTTTCTCCAAATACGATGGTAATGTTTGGACGTTACCCCTTTCCTGGCCAGAATAAGTGTGAGAATGACTTCATTGGGAATACCCTTACGGGCTAGGATCTGACGCTTAACAGCCATGCCGTCAAACACAGCCGCGGTAAGTCTTGATAAACAAACGGCCCCTGCTGAAGCAGGTCCTCGTGAACAAGAAGAGGCTGAGGATCTTCCAGTAATAACTCCTGAAGATCTGGATACCAAGCCCTCCTTGGCCAGTCTGGAGCAATGAGAACTGCTTGAACCCTTGTTCTTCTGATGATCTTGAGAACTTTTGGTATTAGTGGAAGTGGAGGGAACAGATACACCGACTGAAACACCCACTGGGTCACCAGTGCATCCACTGCTATTGCTTGTGGGTCTCTCGACCTGGAACAATATTTTTGAAGCTTCTTGTTGAGACGTGATGCCATCATATCTACTTGAGGAACGCCCCAACGATCTGCTACCTTTGCAAAGACTTCTGGGAGGAGGCCCAATTCTCCTGGATAGAGATCGTGTCTGCTGAGGAAGTCTGCTTCCCAGTTGTCCACTCCCAGAATGAAAATTGCCGACAGAGCTTTTGCATGTCTTTCTGCCCAGAGGAGTATCTTTGTCACCTCTGCCATTGCCGCTCTGCTTTTTGTTCCGCCCTGGCGGTTTATGTAAGCTACTGCCGTTACATTGTCTGACTGGATCTGCATGGGACGACCTTGAAGAAGGTGTGCCGCTTGATGAAGGCTGTTGTACACAGCTCTCAATTCTAGAATGTTTATGTGAAGGAGTACTTCTTGACTTGACCATCTTCCTACTGAACATTTTCAGCTAGCGATCAACTCGGAATGACCCCCATTATGTCATGCTACACAGTGACAAGATGGTGACGTGCGTGCGCAGTACAATCTATGGTGGCCATCGTGGTTAGGGAATGAAGCTTCCCAGGAGGACCAATTTTGGTGTATGTGCAGTAGTGCACTACTAATCCAACAACCCAGGCAGATATACTACTGTTCTCTCCTGGTGTAATCCAGGCACATAACACAGTGCAATATCTACAATGGGTGCAGGGTGTGTGGTCCAGGGGGGCCCACACACCGCCCACCTTGCACCCATATAAATCATACTAACCACTCCGTCGGCCCGATGCTGGTTGCAGAAATCACTGGAAAAATGGCCGCCGCAGCCATTTTCCCAGTGATTTGTGCATGCACAGTATAGCTGTTCCTGTGAACACTGAGCGGGAACCCTGATCCTGGAGACCTGTGAATGCGCAGTAGACTCTGGCACAAAGCCAGAGAGGATGGGGATTGCACAGAGCCTAAACACGGGCCCCTCCTATCAACCCCCCCTGTGCATAATCTAATGTTCTCTCCTGACAGGGCTCGCACCTGAGGCAAGGCAGTAATTTGACGCCACCACGCACCCCTCATAAAACATTTTTCACATCACGCCACAAAGCAGTGCAACCTTACATTACACCACATACACACATAAGTGCCCAGCTGTGTGGGGGAGTGATGGGCACGCTCCCAAAATCCTGCTTCGCGCGAGGGCCCTGATTCTCCCTTCAGAGAAGTTGAGAGGTATGCATTATGCCACACAGTAGTACCCCTTATACATATTACGCCACACGGTACTAATTCACTATGGGAGAGGGAAAGAGACAGAGCGGGAGGAGTGGGAGTAGGAGAGCCCAGGCTTAGAATGCCAATGGCAGCTTGCTGAAGAGGCCAGGCAGAGGTCTTGGCGCCCCCTCAAATCCAGCGACAGGGCATGTGCCCCTTAGTTCACCCCACCCCCTGTGTTACCATATCCAGGTGTGAACTACTGTAGTTCACACCCAGAGTAACCCAGGAACACATACCACTGTTCACACCTTGAGATACCCAGGCACACATACCACTGTTCTCTCCTTTTGTAATCCAGGCACATATACTACTGTTCTCTCCTGAAGTTGCCCAGGCACATATACTACTGTTCTCTCCTGGGCCGGTATTTAATTACCCGCGGTCATTGATTGTGGGTATTCACAACAAAAAGACCCAATTTCACTGAACCTGTGTGTTTCCGGGAGACATGCTCCTGCCATGGTCCAGAGACAAATTTTCTACTGCGCATGCGCGGTGGACATTTCTGGTGGGATTTTACCCACATTTGCAGCGCCCTTAGCAGGACTCCGTAAAAGGTAAGTATTACAACAACATGGGTGCAGTGTGTGCAGGGTGGGACCAAGGGGCTCATGTGCACCGCACACACTGCACCCATGTTAGAAACGCCAATGATTCTGCCCTGGAGTAACCCAGGCACATATACTATATATATACTACTACTACTACTACTGTTCTCTCCTGGAATAACCCAGGCACATATACTACTATTCTCTTCTGGTATAACCGAGGCACATATACTACTGTTCTCTCCTGGAATAACCCACACACGTATACTACTGTTCTCTCCAGGTGTAATCCAGGCACATATACTACTGTTCTCTCCTGTGTACTCCAGACACATATACTACTGTTCTCTCCTGTTGTACTCCAGGCACATATACTACTGTTCTCTCCTGTTGTACTCCAGGCACATATACTACTGTTCTCTCCTGTTGTACTCCAGGCACATATACTACTGTTCTCTCCTGTTGTACTCCAGGCACATATACTACTGTTCTCTCCTGTTGTACTCCAGGCACATATACTACGGTTCTCTCCTGTTGTACTCCAGACACATATACTACTGTTCTCTCCTGTTGCACTCCAGACACATATACTACTGTTCTCTCCTGTTGTACTCCAGACACATATACTGCTGTTCTCTCCTGTTGTACTCCAGGTACATATACTACTGTTCTCTCCTGTTGTACTCCAGGCACATATACTACTGTTATCTCCTAGTGTACTCCAGGCACGTATACTACTATTCCTTTCTGGCGTAACCCAGGCACATATACTACTGTTCTCTCCTGGAATAACCCAGGCACATATACTACTGTTCTCTCCTGGAATAACCCAGGCACGTATACTACTATTCTTTTCTGGTGTAACCCAGGCACATATACTACTATTCTCTCCTTGAATAACCTAGGCACATATACTACTTTTCTCCCCACTAGCACACACCAGGGGGGGGGGGGGGGGGGGGTTCCGAGTACCCAGAACCCCCCCCCCCCCATACAGACCAATTTTTTTCTACGTAAAAAAGCCACTGCTGCTTCTCACGATTTAAACACCGCCCCTCCAGCATTTGGCTCCGCCCCCTTTCAGAGACCAGCGAATCGCGGGTTTTGCACCTATCCTGGGCTGGCTGTGTGTCACTGTCTTGGCAGCTGCTGTTGTCTCTGATGCTGCCACAGTCCTTTCATTCCGTGCTTCCATTCACTCAGCCCACTGTCTGATCCTCTTCCAACTGGAGGAAGGTGTTGCAAGCTTAGATTAATTCATAAATATACAGAATACATAGTTCCTCCAGCAGTAAAATGTAATAAGTTTTAATAATAAGAATTTACTTACCGATAATTCTATTTCTCGGAGTCCGTAGTGGATGCTGGGGTTCCTGAAAGGACCATGGGGAATAGCGGCTCCGCAGGAGACAGGGCACAAAAAAAAAGTAAAGCTTTACTAGGTCAGGTGGTGTGCACTGGCTCCTCCCCCTATGACCCTCCTCCAGACTCCAGTTAGGTACTGTGCCCGGACGAGCATACACAATAAGGGAGGCATTTTGAATCCCGGGTAAGACTCATACCAGCCACACCAATCACACCGTACAACTTGTGATCTAAACCCAGTTAACAGTATGACAACAGAAAGGGCCTCTTAAAGATGGCTCCTTAACAATAACCCGAATTAGTTAACAATAACTATGTACAAGTATTGCAGATAATCCGCACTTGGGATGGGCGCCCAGCATCCACTACGGACTCCGAGAAATAGAATTATCGGTAAGTAAATTCTTATTTTCTCTATCGTCCTAAGTGGATGCTGGGGTTCCTGAAAGGACCATGGGGATTATACCAAAGCTCCCAAACGGGCGGGAGAGTGCGGATGACTCTGCAGCACCGAATGAGAGAACTCCAGGTCCTCCTTTGCCAGGGTATCAAATTTGTAAAATTTTACAAACGTGTTCTCCCCCGACCACGTAGCTGCTCGGCAGAGTTGTAATGCCGAGACCCCTCGGGCAGCCGCCCAAGATGAGCCCACCTTCCTTGTGGAGTGGGCTTTTACAGTTTTAGGCTGTGGCAGGCCTGCCACAGAATGTGCAAGTTGAATTGTGTTACAAATCCAACGAGCAATCGACTGCTTAGAAGCAGGTGCGCCCAACTTGTTGGGTGCATACAATATAAACAGCGAGTCAGATTTTCTGACTCCAGCCGTCCTTGAAATGTATATTTTTAAGGCTCTGACAACGTCCAACAACTTGGAGTCCTCCAAGTCGCTAGTGGCCGCAGGCACCACAATAGGTTGGTTCAGATGAAATGCTGATACCACTTTAGGGAGAAAATGCGGACGAGTCCGCAGTTCTGCCCTATCCGAATGGAAGATTAGATAAGGACTTTTATAAGATAAAGCCGCCAATTCAGATACTCTCCTGGCAGAGGCCAGGGCTAGTAACATAGTCACTTTCAATGTGAGATATTTCAAATCCACCTTTTTCAATGGTTCAAACCAATGGGATTTGAGGAAATCTAAAACTACATTTAGATCCCACGGTGCCACCGGAGGCACCACAGGAGGCTGTATATGCAGTACTCCCTTGACAAAAGTCTGGACCTCAGGGACAGAGGCCAATTCTTTTTGGAAGAATATTGACAGGGCCGAAATTTGAACCTTAATGGATCCCAATTTGAGACCCATAGATAATCCTGATTGCAGGAAATGTAGGAAACGACCCAGTTGGAATTCCTCCGTCGGAACACTCCGATCCTCGCACCACGCTACATATTTTCGCCAAATGCGGTGATAATGTTTCACGGTGACTTCCTTCCGTGCCTTAATCAAGGTAGGAATGACTTCTTCTGGAATGCCTTTCCCTTTTAGGATCTGGCGTTCAACCGCCATGCCTTCAAACGCAGCCGCGGTAAGTCTTGAAAAAGACAGGGACCCTGTTGTAGCAGGTCCCTTCTCAGAGGTAGAGGCCACGGTTCGTCCGTGAGCATCTCTTGAAGTTCCGGATACCAAGTCCTTCTCGGCCAATCCGGAACCACTAGTATTGTTCTTACTCTTCTTTGCCGTATGATCTTCAATACCTTTGGTATGAGCGGCAGAGGAGGAAACACATACACTGACTGGTACACCCAAGGAGTTACCAGTGCATCCACAGCTATTGCCTGTGGATCTCTTGACCTGGCGCAATATTTGTCCAGTTTCTTGTTGAGGCGAGACGCCATCATGTCTACAATTGGTCTTTCCCAACGGTCTATTAACATGTTGAAGACTTCTGGATGTAGACCCCACTCTCCCGGATGAAGATCGTGTCTGCTGAGGAAGTCTGCTTCCCAGTTGTCCACGCCCGGGATGAACACTGCTGACAGTGCTATCACGTGATTCTCCGCCCAGCGAAGAATCTTGGCAGCTTCTGCCATTGCACTCCTGCTTCTTGTGCCGCCCTGCCTGTTTACATGGGCGACCGCCGTGATGTTGTCCGACTGAATCAACACCGGCTTTCCTTGCAGGAGAAGTTCCGCCTGGCTTAGAGCATTGTAGATTGCTCTTAGTTCCAGAATGTTTATGTGAAGAGACTTTTCCAGACTCGTCCATACTCCCTGGAAGTTTCTTCCTTGTGTGACTGCTCCCCAGCCTCTCAGGCTGGCGTCCGTGGTCACCAGGATCCAATCCTGAATGCCGAATCTGCGGCCTTCTAATAGGTGAGCCTTCTGCAACCACCACAGAAGTGACACCCTTGTCTTTGGTGACAGGGTTATTCGCAGGTGCATCTGCAGATGCGACCCTGACCATTTGTCCAACAGATCCCTTTGGAATATTCTTGCATGGAATCTGCCGAATGGAATTGCTTCGTAAGAAGCCACCATTTTTCCCAGGACTCTTGTGCATTGATGTACTGACACCTTTCCTGGTTTTAGGAGGTTCCTGACCAGATCGGATAACTCCTTGGCTTTTTCCTCTGGAAGGAAAACCTTTTTCTGAACCGTGTCCAGAATCATTCCTAGGAACAGCAGACGAGTTGTCGGGATTAAATGGGATTTTGGAATATTCAGAATCCACCCGTGTTGTCTTAGCACCTCTTGAGATAGTGCTAAAGCTGTCTCCAGCTGTTCTCTGGACCTTGCCCTTATTAGGAGATCGTCCAAATATGGGATAACTAATACGCCTTTTCTTCGAAGAAGAATCATCATCTCGGCCATTACCTTGGTAAAGACCCGAGGCGCCGTGGACAATCCGAACGGCAGCGTCTGAAACTGATAGTGACAGTTTTGAACAATGAACCTGAGGTACCCCTGGTGTGCGGGGTAAATCGGAACGTGTAGATACGCATCCTTGATGTCCAAGGATACCATAAAGTCCCCTTCTTCCAGGTTCGCTATCACTGCTCTGAGTGACTCCATCTTGAACTTGAACTTTTTTATGTAGAGGTTCAAGGACTTCAGATTTAGAATAGGCCTTACCGAGCCATCCGGCTTCGGTACCACAAATAGAGTGGAATAATACCCCTTTCCTTGTTGTAATAGGGGTACTTTGACTATCACTTGCTGAGCGTACAGCTTGTGAATGGCTTCCAACACCCTCTCCCTTTCGGAAGAGACGGTTGGTAAAGCAGACTTCAGGAAACGATGAGGAGGATCCGTCTCTAATTCCAACCTGTACCCCTGAGATATTATCTGCAGGATCCAGGGGTCTACCTGCGAGTGAGCCCACTGCGCGCTGTAATTTTTGAGACGGCCCCCCACTGTCCCCGAGTCCGCTTGAGAGGCCCCAGCGTCATGCTGAGGTTTTTGCAGGAGCCGGGGAGGGCTTCTGTTCCTGGGAAGGAGCTGCCTGTTGGTGTCTCTTCCCTCTTCCTCTGCCTCGTGGCAGGTACGACAAGCCCTTTGCTCTCTTATTTTTGTAGGAGCGAAAGGGCTGCGGTTGAAAGGTCGGTGCCTTTCTCTGTTGGGGAGTGACTTGAGGTAAAAAAGTGGATTTCCCGGCAGTAGCCGTGGCCACCAAGTCTGATAGACCAACTCCAAATAACTCCTCCCCTTTATACGGCAAAACCTCCATGTGACGTTTTGAATCCGCATCGCCTGTCCACTGTCGTGTCCATAAGGCTCTTCTGGCTGAAATGGACATAGCACTCACCCGAGATGCCAGTGTGCAAATATCCCTCTGTGCATCACGCATGTAGATAAATGCATCCTTTATTTGTTCTAACGACAGTAAAACATTGTCCCTATCTAGGGTATCAATATTTTCAATCAGGGATTCTGACCAAACTACTCCAGCACTGCACATCCAGGCAGTTGCTATAGCTGGTCGTAGTATAACACCTGCATGTGTGTATATATTCTTTTGAATAACTTCCATCTTTCTATCTGATGGATCCTTAAGTGCGGCCGTCTCAGGAGAGGGTAACGCCACTTGTTTGGATAAGCGTGTGAGCGCCTTGTCCACCTTAGGGGGTGTTTCCCAGCGCGCCCTAACCTCTGGCGGGAAAGGGTATAATGCCAATAACTTTTTTGAAATTATCAACTTTTTATCAGGAGCAACCCACGCTTCATCACACACGTCATTTAATTCTTCTGATTCAGGAAAAACTGTTTGTAGTTTTTTCACACCATACATAATACCCTGTTTTACGGTATCTGTAGTATCAGCTAAATGTAACGTCTCCTTCATTGCCAAAATCATATAACGTGTGGCCCTACTGGAAAATACGTTTGAATTTCTACCGTCGTCACTGGAATCAGTGCCCGTGTCTGGGTCTGTGTCGACCGACTGAGGCAAAGGGCGTTTTACAGCCCCTGACGGTGTTTGAGGCGCCTGGACAGGCATTAATTGATTGTCCGGCCGCCTCATGTCCTCAACTGACTGTTTAAGGGAAGATAAACCATCACGTAATTCCACAAATAAAGGCATCCATTCTGGTGTCGACCCCCTGGGGGGTGACATCTGCATATTTGGCAATTGCTCCGCCTCCACACCAATATCGTCCTCATACATGTCGACACCACGTACCGACACACACCGCAAACTCACAGGGAATGCTCTAATGAAGACAGGACCCACTAGCCCTTTTGGGGAGACAGAGGGAGAGTCTGCCAGCACACACCACAAAGCGCTATATATACAAGGGATATCCTTATATTAAGTGCTCCCTTATAGCTGCTTTAATATATAATATATATAGCCATTAATGTGCCCCCCCTCTCTGTTTTACCCTGTTTCTGTAGTGCAGTGCAGGGGAGAGACCTGGGAGCCGTCCTGACCAGCGGAGCTGTGACAGAAAATGGCGCCGTGTGCTGAGGAGATAGGCCCCGCCCCTTTTTCGGCGGGTTCTTCTCCCGCTATTTTTCCAGTCAGGCAGGGGTTAAATATCTCCATATAGCCCCTATGGGCTATATGTGAGGTATTTTTAGCCTTGTATAAGGTTTATATTTGCCTCTCAGAGCGCCCCCCCCCAGCGCTCTGCACCCTCAGTGACTGCCCAGTGAAGTGTGCTGAGAGGAAAATGGCGCACAGCTGCAGTGCTGTGCGCTACCTTATGAAGACTGAGGAGTCTTCAGCCGCCGGTTTCCGGACCTCTTCACGCTTCAGCATCTGCAAGGGGGTCGGCGGCGCGGCTCCGGGACCGGACTCCACGGCTGGGCCTGTGTTCGATCCCTCTGGAGCTAATGGTGTCCAGTAGCCAAGCAGCAAATCCACTCTGCATGCAGGTGAGTTTACTACTTTCCCCCTAAGTCCCACGTTGCAGTGATCCTGTTGCCAGCAGGACTCACTGTAAAGAAAAAAACCTAAACTAAACTTTCTCTAAGCAGCTCTTTAGGAGAGCCACCTAGATTGCACCCTTCTCGTTCGGGCACAAAATCTAACTGGAGTCTGGAGGAGGGTCATAGGGGGAGGAGCCAGTGCACACCACCTGACCTAGTAAAGCTTTACTTTTTTTTTGTGCCCTGTCTCCTGCGGAGCCGCTATTCCCCATGGTCCTTTCAGGAACCCCAGCATCCACTTAGGACGATAGAGAAATATATATATATATATATATATATATATATATATATATATACACACACACACACACACACACACTCCATGACATAGAGGCACTCCCGGACTTCAGAAATAGTGAAACAGTGTGGTGGTTTTTAATTCAACGTTTCGGGGTACTGCCACCCCATAATCGCCCCCGTGTGTCCCGATGACGGGGGGGCAGTACCCCGAAACGTTGAATTAAAAACCACCACGCTGTTTCACTATTTCTGAAGTCCGGGAGTGCCTCTATGTCATGGAGTATATAGTAGGGGGTCTGTTGGCCCGGTGAGAGCACCCTGGCAAGTTACGTGGAAGCTATCCGTGGAGTGCCGGCTTGTGGAGTTTGTTTTATATATATTTTACAGATGTAGCCAGCCTCATCTATCTTGCGATGTGTATGCACTGGCATACGCATCGCGGATATCGCAGCGTGGCGTTTGCACATAGGTATACATTGTATGCGCGTGTGTACACACGCACGAGCATACGCATCGCGAGATGGATGAGCATGACTACATGTGCACAAATACTGTATATATATATATATATATATATATAAAACAAAAAATCAACCCTAATATCTTGCGCTATACCTCTAGTCTCAAACCAACAAGAAATACCCTCTGTCAGATAAGGTATTAAAAGTAGATTACAAATAGAAATGGATTCTCGTGGGAGCCAATATGCCTTTTGTATGACAATAATTAAAAGTTTTTATTGTACAGAAACAAAGGATATTTATCCTAAGCGTTCGTTATTGACACAACCTTCTAAAAATTCATATAAAACAATATTACAATCTTATACATAAATTACAGTTGGATGTGAGGATTTTACAGCCAGGTGATCACAGTCAGAACTCGAAATGGATGTATCTCCAACCAGATGTTTGTGATAAGGACTTTGTTAACCAGACGTTGCAAAACCCAACGCGTTTCGTCCGTTAGGACTTCATCAGGGGTTTGGAATCAGTTCTTATAGTAGGAGTGATTACCATTGATTAGAAAGGTTTAGAATATCCAATGATTACATCCAATCACATATTCAATTCGATAAATATAATATCTAGATAGACTTAAAAAAAAAATATATATAAATTTGGTTGAAATTAGATGATGTTACGTTCCCTATTTTCAATCAAGAATGGTGGAACCTTATAGTCTACCTCTGTTTATACATGTCACCAAACAGAGAACTTAGGAAAATTTCAAATCCTGAACGAAACTATTCCTTTTTACAGGAACAAGTGCAACCTCACTGAATCCCAACTACAGAAAGTTGATATTGTTTTTATATATATATATATATATATATATATACGTGGAGGCCACACACATTACCGAGCCTCATTTTGACTTGTTTTAAGGACATTACATCAAAGTTGGATCAGCCTGTAGTGTGTTTTTCCACTTTAATTTTGAGGGTGACTCCAAATCCAGACCTCCATGGGTTAATAAATTTGATTTCCATTGATAATTTTTGTGTGATTTTGTTGTCAGCACATTCAACTATGTAAAGAACAAAGTATTTAATAAGAATATTTCATTCATTCAGATCTAGGATGTGTTATTTTAGTGTTCCCTTTATTTTTTTGAGCAGTGTATATATATATATCCATATAATCGGACAGCACTCACCAGACTTCATAAAAGTAAGATCCTTTATTCAAACATGGGATGGTACAGATAGATCACATCGACGTAAGGTCCTATAATGGACCGAAACGTCGATGTGATCTATCTGTACCATCCCATGTTTGAATAAAGGATCTTACTTTTACGAAGTCTGGTGAGTGCTGTCCGATTATATGGATATATTGGAACTATAACCCTTTTCGTTGTCTTTCATTGACGTGCACCCCAGCATGAACATTCTATACGTGAGTGTGGATCGTTTGGAATTTTTTATATAAAGTGTATGTATATATACACACACATATACCGTATATATATATATATATATATATATATATATATATATATATACACACACATACACAGTTGTGCTCATAAGTTTACATACCCTAGCAGAATTTGTGATTTTCTGGCCATTTGTCAGAGAATGTGAATGATAACTCACAAACTTTTCTGTCACTCATGGTTAGTGGTTGGGTGAAGCCATTTATTGTCAAACAACTGTGTTTACTCTTTTTAAATCATAATGACAACAGAAACTACCCAAATGACCCTGATCAAAAGTTTACATACCCTGGAGATTTTGGCCTGATAACATTCACACAAGTTGACACAAACGGGTTTGAATGGCTACTAAAGGTAACCATCCTCACCTGTGATCTGTTTGCTTGTAATCAGTGTGTGTGTATAGAAGGTCAGTGGGTTTCTGGACTCCTGAAAGGCCCTTGCATCTTTCATCCAGTGCTGCACTGACGTGTCTGGATTCTGATTCATGGGGAGCGTGTCTGCTGAGGAAGTCTGTTTCCCAGTTGTCTACACCCAGAATGAAGACCGCTAATAGAGCGTTTACATGCCTTTCCGCCTAGCGTAAAACTCTTGTGGCTTCTGCCATTGCCGCTTTGCTCTTCGTTCCGCCCTAGCGGTTTACTTACGCCACTGCTGTTAAGTTGTCCGACGGAATTAAGATAGGCAGATCGCAAAGAAGATGTTCCGCTTGCAGAAGACTGATGTAATTCCAGAATGCTTATTGCAGACAAGCTTCCCGGCTTGATCTTTTTCCCTGGAAATTCTTCTCCTTGAAAGACAGCTCCCCAGCCTCGGAGACTTGTGTCCATGGACACCAGGATCCAATCCTGGATCCCGAACCTTCGTCCCTCTAGGAGGTGAGAAGTGTGCAGCCACCACAGGAGAGATATTCTGGTCCTGGAAAATAGGATTATTTTCTGGTGCATGTGCAGGTGAGACCCGGACCACATGTCCAACTGGTCCCGCTAAAACCACTCTGGCATTTAACCTGCTCACCGAATGGCCTCGTAGGCCGCAACCATCTTCTTCATCAACGGAACGTATTGATGGATTTACACTGTTGCAAATCTGATCCGACTCTGGATCCTCAGATCTCTTTCCACTGGAAAAAAACAAACTCCCAACAGTTCTGTATCTAACCTTATTCCCAACTCCGACATCCGCGTCGTTGGGATCAACAGTGATTCTGGCAAGTTCAGGAGCCAACCACTGTGTTGAAGAACTGTCAGAGAGAAACAACGATTTGCACCACTTGTTTCTTGACCTCGCCGTAGTCAGGAGAGCGTCCCAGTACAGAATAATAATGGCTTTTACCATTGAAGGAAAACCATCATAATGCCTTCACTCCGGTTAATTGGCAATGATAATCCTGAATAGCAAACTCAGGTAAGCCTAATGCAGAAGAAACCGTACTTAGACCCTCTTTCTCCTTTTACAGATGGGAGATCCCTGCCCTGAAAGATTCCATCTTGTAGTTCAACTTCTTAAGTAGAAATTTTTGGGATTGTTCTGACCGAGCCGTCCGGGCTCAGAAGCACGAAAAAGCTTGAATAATAGCTTTTTTTTTGTGTGTGACTGGGACAGCAGGACAATGTCCTGATCCTGACCCAACTCTTGTATTGCGTCGCATACTACCTCCCCGTCCAGAGGAGAATCGGTAAGATCTATTTGAAAAATCAGTGAGGGGAATCGTCTGGAAACTCCAGTATGTCCCCCTTGGGACTCTATTCTTAACTCACTGGTCCATATCCATTCCAGGACTGACTGAAGAGTATTAGACGTGGTCCCACCGGTGTGGGCTCCCGCAAGATAGACCCAATGACATGCGGTGGATGTGGTAGAAACAGAGGATGATTTCTGCTTCTGCAAACTTGAAAAGGCTGCTGACCTCTTACCTTTTCACCTTCCTCTACCTGCAAAGAAGGGGAAAAACCGTATCCATCCGGTCGAAATGACTGCATCCTACAAAAATGCGTCACCAACCGTTGTGAGGGAACATAGCTCAAAAAGGTAGACTTACCAGTGGTATCTGCCAAGATCAACTTAACAAAGCCATCCCCCAAACCAGGTTTCACCTTCATAGGGAAGATACTCCAGTACTTCTCGGAGTCAGCCTCAGCATTCCATTGGTGAATCCACAACGTCTTCCTAGTCGAGACCACCATGGAAGTGGCCCGCGAACCCTTGTAGTCGCACGGCAGTATGCTGCAATGATACAGACATGACTCAACTTCAGGAGTACCCTGCATACAACTACTCCCCCATGTGCATGTAATGCTAGTATAATCAACGTACATGCGGACACATAATTAGAGTATCTCATATCTTCCTGCATACGATCCTTTGTGACAGAGCCCCGTGCAGAACAGGGGTGACACTCACTTTATTCTATCCATGAGAAGGAATAACTTACCTCAGCATTCATTATAAATATATATATATATATATATATACACACACACACACACACACACACACACATATATAGATATATATATATATATATATATATATATACACATACCTGTACATAAATATACCCTCAAATGCACCTATACACACTTATATCTATATATATATATCTAATACGTATACATATATCCTTTTGTCAGGAACAGCAGGCCAATGTGTATGAACAGGTACTGAATGCCGATTTTGTGGATCTGATCAGGAAACATTATGGTCGACATAAGAAACATTATTCGAGTCGATCTCAGGGAGTAGTAACTGGGCAAAATAACAGTTTTGTGATCCCGAGGGGTCTGAGAGAATCAATTCTATGAACATGACTCCCTCCATAAATATTATTGCGTCTGTGATCGTGCCACAGACCAATGTAACCTTACTATACATACATATACGTATAGGTATAGCACTTTCTGATATCACATTATCATGTCAGTATCCACCCAGTCAGATATTGTTGGTGCCAACAGGGTCACCCCCCACGTCTGTGTCTCCCATATAGTTTTCTCTCAGGAAAAATATATATCTACTGACATGTTGACATTGATTTACATGTACCAAGTACTATTAGGAGTCGACAGCGCCGACATAGTCATTCCCTTTGTGGCAGAGCACTCAGCCTCAGATATGCCGACACCCGTGTACCAAACACCTACCGACATTACACTGGCTATAAGGAACAGACCCCAGTACATTCTGTCATGGAAACACATTAGGAGTTTATCAGCTCATTTACACCGCGCTCATGATATAGTGCTTTTATTTTTAACTAATATTGCACCAAACAACTGTGCCCCCCCTAATTTTTCACTCTGATCTATACAGTAGTGTTTTGGAAGGACCAGCGTCTCTGTGAGGAGAAAACGGCGCTGGTTAGAGCTGTGAGGGCTAAGCCACGCCCCCTTAATGGCGCGCTTCAGTCCCGCTTAGTTTTATATTTTTATACTGGTGGGGGGGCTGTAATTAGTGCCCAGGCACTTTTTATACTTCTGTCAGTCGCTATTTGAAGATTTATGCTGCCCAGGGCGCCCCCGCTGCGCACTGCACCCTGCAGGGGTGTATGTGGGAGCATGGCGTGCAGCGCGGCCGCTGCGCGGTACCTCAAAAGCCGCCTTCCACCGTCACTGAAGTCTTCTGATCTTTTACTCACCCGGCTTCTTTCTTCTGGCTCTGCAAGGGGGGTGACGGCGCGGCTCCGGGAACGAGCAGCTAGGCGTACCAAGTGATCGGACCCTCTGGAGCTAATGGTGTCCAGTAGCCTAAGAAGCAGGGCCTTTGAACTCACAGAAGTAGGTTTGCTTCTCTCCCCTCAGTCCCACGATGCAGGGAGCCTGTTGCCAGCAGGTCTCCCTGAAAATAATAAACCTAACAAAGTGTGCATCCAGTCTCACTAGGCACAGAATCTAACTGGAGTCTGGAGGAGGGGCATAGAGGGAGGAGCCAGTTCACACCCCTTTTAAAGTCTTAAAGTGCCATGTCTCCAGCGGATCCCGTCTATACCCCATGGTTCTTGAAGCATCCCCAGCATCCTCTAGGACGTTTGAGAAATATATATATATATATATATATATATATATACACACACACACATACATACACACACACACACACACACACACACACACACACACACACACATTGTGACAAGGATCACACACACACTCGGGAATGAACACGTTCTGTGTTTATTTTGCACAGCAGGTCACTACATAGCAAGTTGATTCCATACAGTCGGTATTACAGGCAGTAGCATACAGGTACTCACTGCATAGCAGACTCTTGATAGGCTCCAGTGGTCCCTAGTCTAACCCACACAACCATGCCTATCACTCGGGTAGCTATTCCTCCGTCGAGAGCAAGGTGACTCTGTCCTGGAAACCCTTACATGAGAAAATCCCAGGTGATGCTGATCACACACCTGGGAGTCTGCTACTGCTTCTAAAACCTGGTCTGGATCCTCCACATTACTTTCAGATGGAAAACTGCTGTCTCTGCCACACTCCTCCCCCCTTAGCTTCAACCCCCCGGTGAAGCTACACTATTTTCAGGCAAGCTTTCTGCCTCGCCCACCCTTACCTGTGTCATCCGCCCAGCCTTCCACTACCTTCCAGAGGTCACCCACCTCGCCTTCTTCCTCCTCCCCTAGCTTCACCATAGGTTTGCTTGGAGAAACAGGACCTACAAACCTCCTGGGGAGGGCATTAGCATTGAGGTGTTGTTTTCCCGGACGATGCCTCACCTCAAACTTAAATGGCTGCAAAGCCAAAAACCAACGGGTCAACGAGCATTCACCTCTTTGTTTGTATGCATCCACTGTAAGGGTGCATGGTCAGTGACCAACAAAAACCCTCGTCCCAATAAATAATATCTTAATGACTCAACTGCCCATTTAATGGCCAAGCACTGTTAGGGTGGGTGGATGACTGTGCTAATGGGTGTTGGGAGGAGGGATTGATAATGAATTGGGGAGAGATGGGGTAATAGATGCACGGGGGATGGGGGGGGGGGGTGCTTGAGTAATGTGTTCTTGGACAGGGATATGTTTTCGGATAATGTGTAGGGGAAATTGGTTAATGGGTGCTAGCAGTATAGGTGTGTATTATTCCTCTGGAATGCATGAACTGCAAGCCACAGACCAGTTCTGCCGCTATAAACTTTGGTGTGGTTAGGTCCAGCAAGTTCTCATCCCAAAAATGGGCTAGGTCTCCTCCGTCAGCCAGTTCCATTACACAGTAAAGATAGTTCTCTGTGTGGAAGGCTGCATTTCCATGGATTAGAAAATTGCTTTCATTTGCCAACTGAAGGACCCGACTCTCGACCAAAATGTCCTGAGGATCTATTGATGGTCTCTTCTTTATGGATTTTAGTAATGCTCTCTTCTTTAAGATCTTAACTGCCACTCTTTCATTACGAATAGCATCTGTCGCGAGCATCACTTTGCCAAAACCTCCCTTTCCAAGTAACGAGTGAAAAGTAAATTTTTCCACTGTTAAGGGGGCAGTGGCTGTGCTGTTGTGGCTGGTGGGTAAAGTGCCACTCTCTTGTGCAATTTGCTGACCCGGTCAGATGTCTAGTTGGCCTTCCCAATGGCTGCATCCTTCCCCTGGATCTTGAGCAATGTCCATGTTTCTCCTGTGCCAAAATCTGGGAAATCTGCTACATAAATGTAGGAACTGATCTTTCTTCTTTTTCAGAAATCCCGAAAAACGGACCCAGCCTTTCTGTATACGTGCAAACAATGCATTTCTTCTCACCTTTCTCTCTATATATACAGTGCTTAAAGTGTACCTAAAGAGGTGGTGGAACTCACCCAGCGCCCATGCAATAAAGGTAGGGGCATGGTCCAAAAAAGAAAGAGACGTGGTCACACAATAGTAATAATGCCCACAGTAGTAGCACCCCCAATACACATAATGCCGACAGTAGTAGCACCCCGTAATACACAATGCCCACAGCAGTAGCGCCCCTTTTACAATGCCCACAGTAGTAGTGCTCCTTATGCAATGTCCACTGTACTGGTAGTGCCCACAGTGGTAGTGCTCCTTATATAGAGCCCATAGTAGTGGTGCCCTTTATGCAATGCCCCGAGTAGTAGTGCCCCTTATGTCCCCAGGAGTGATGGCCCTTATGAAGTGCCCCCTTTATAATGCCCTCATTAGTAGTGCCCCCATTATTAATGCCCTTAATGGTAAAGCCCCGTGTAGTATTGCCCCCAGTAGTAATGTCGCCTGTAGTAATGCCCCCAGTCATTTAGCCCATGTAGTTTAGCCCCATGTAGTTTAGCCCCAAGTAGTAATGCGCCCCTGTAGTTTAGCCCCATGTAGTTTGCCCCAGTAGTTTGCCCCTAGTAATGCCCCTGTAGTTATGCCCCCGGTAGTAATGCGCCCCTGTAGTTATTTCCCCAGCAGTAATGTGCCCCTGTAGTTTAGCCCCATGTAGTTTGCCCCCAGTAGTTTGCGCCAAGTAGTAATGCTCACAGTGGTTTAGCCCCTGTAGTTATGCCCCCAGTAGTAATGCCCCTGTAGTTATACCCCCAGTAGTAATGCGCCCCAGTAGTTATGCCCCCAGTAGTAATGTGCCCCTGTAGTTATGCCCTCAGTAGTAATGCGCCCCTGTAGGTTTGTCCCCAGTAGTAATGCCCCCAGTAGCTTGCCCCAAGTAGTAATGCCCCCAGTAGTTTAGCCGCTGCAGTTATGCCCCAGTAGTAATGCCCCTGTAGTTATACCCCCAGTAGTAATGCGCCCCTGTAGTTATGCCCCCACTAGTAATGTGCCCCTGTAGTTATGCCCTCAGTAGTAACGCGCCCCTGTAGGTTTGCCCCATGTAGTTTGCCCCAGTAGTAATGCCCCCAGTAGCTTTCCCCCTTGTAGTTACCCCCCCCCCCCCCCTGCAGTTATGCCCCAAGTAGTAGTCACATGTTTTGAAAAAAACACCATACTTACCAATCTCCGCTCCCGCTGTAATCCTCCTGGTGTCTGCTTAACTCCGCTCCCCAGCACTATGAGAGAGACGTCATGATGCGTCTCTGTCATAGCGCGCATTAACAGACCCGGGAGCCGGAAGCAGGAGCTCAGTAGTGAGCTCCTGCCGCCGGCTGTGCAGGGAAAGCCGGGCTCCGCTGATAACACAATCTCAGCGGGTACCCAGCATCTCCCTGCGGAGCCGGCACACATCGTGTTAGGTGAGCCGGAGGAGGAGTTCCGTCTCCAAGTGGAACTGACGGAATGCAGTTCCGCCCCACTTTAGCCCGTGTGTGTGTGTGTGTGTGTGTGTGTGTATATATAGATAGATAGATAGATAGATAGAGAGAGAGAGAGAGACGTCGGCTAGATCCGGCAATCCCCTGGTTTGTTTCAGCCTCCAGCGTGCCCGTGCATCAGCAGATATACATAACAGTGGTTCCTCAAATTGGAAAAGAGGCATGGCAATGCAGGTACTGTAGTGATTGCGATTTTACTTTATGTAACCCATAACATTTCGGGGAATACACTGCCTGTCCTCGGTATGCTACCTGAGGACGGGGAGTGTATTCCCCGAAACATTGTGGGGAATACATATATATTACATATACACAATATATATATGCATACTGGTTTTCATACCTGGTTAACCCCTTTAAGGTCTAGCACCTGGCATTGTCATGTTTCTATACAGTGGTGGTTTTCTAATACATTTTTAGAATAGCTCTATGACTATTCTAAAAAACATTTGGTCTATCTATCGGTCTATCTATCTATCATCTCATGCAGGCCTATCTATCTATGCTAGTTTAACAGACCTGGCATATTCTGGGTCACCACAGTCTCCACCCCCAAGTGCTTGGCTCCACCCCCCTCTGGAAACCCCCTCCTGCATATCCTGTGTTTGCCCCTGCTCTCCTGGTGTAACCCAGGCGTATATACTACTGTTCTCTCCTGGTGTACTCCAGGCCCATATACTACTGTTCTCTCTTGGAATAACCCAGGCACATATACTACTGTTCTCTCCCGGTGTAATCCAGGCACATGTACTAGTGTTCTCTTCTGGTGTAATCCAGGCACATATACTACTGTTCTCTCTGGGTGTAACCAGTGCCAGATTAAGGTTCACATGGGCCTGGAGCTGAAATCTACAATAGGCCTATTGTGTGCTGCTGCAGGGGGTGTGGCCTGCATCATGGGTTGTAGCAAAAGCCTTCCTTCAATTGCCCCGCGCCTTCACACTTTAATTACACAGATGTAGCCACGCTCACACAGCACGCATACTACGCTCACACAGCACCCATACTACACTCACACCACACCCATACTACGCTCACACCACACCCATACTACGCTCACACCACACCCATACTACGCTCACATCACACCCATACTATGCTCACACAGTGCCAGATTAAGGGCAACATGGGCCTGGAGCTGAAATTTACAAAGGGCCTAATTGTGTGCGGCAACAAGGGATATGGCTAGTGATATGGGGGGCATGGGGTGCAGTGATCGTGCTGAGCAAAAAAAAGTTGTGGGTCTCAGGGACTCCTCACTTTAAGAAATTGGGGTCCTACTTCACGGTTTCTGGGTCCCATCACAATTTATGCATTATAGCAGGGGTGGGCAATTATTTCAGCTGGGGGGCCGCTTAACACTTCCAGCGAATATTCGAGGGCCACACACAAAATACTCAAAAAGAGATCCCTTTTTACACATTACGGCAGACAGCGCCCCCGTTTTTACACATTACGGCAGACAGCGCCCCCGTTTTTATAATTACGGCAGACAGCGCCCCCGTTTTTACACATTACGGCAGACAGGGCCCCCGTTTTTACACATTACGGCAGACAGTCCCTACCCTCCTTTCCCCACCCTCCCCTAAACCTATATAGCAGTCCTTACCCTCCCCCTCCCTTAAACCCATATAACCGTTTTTAACTCCCCTCCCCTGAACTTATATGGCAGCTTTAGCTTTATCCAGGACAGGGGGTTTACCTATTTGTCAGTGGCAGACGATCCCCGCTGTCTGATGATCCGCGCTGCTGCTGCTGCCGCCGCTTCTCCTCACTGGCCGCCACTTCTTCTCCCCGCTGGCCACCATTTCTTCTCCCCACTGGCCTCCGCAGTGCTCCCCACTGGCCACTTCTGCTCCGAGTCCCCACTGCAGTGCCCGCCCAGCGCCGCCCCCCGTGCCGCCCAGCGCCGCCCAGCGCATGATAGAGGAAATCCCGGTCAGCTGACCCTGTGACGTGACCGGGATTTCCTCAGCGGTGCCGCGTCTGAGAGCAGTGCAATGACAAGCGGCCTGTCGGGCCTCTTGTCATTGCACTCTGGTGGGGCACAGCGGGCCAGGCAGGATCGGTCCGCGGGCCGCATCCGGCCTGCGGGCCGCCTGTTGCCCACCCCTACATTATAGGCAGTGCTGGGGGAAGGCAGCAGTTGGGGTAGAGCTGGGGGTTGAGGCAGGAAACACTTAGGGCGGGAGGGGGTTAAGGGCAGGCAGTGCTGGGGGTAGTGAGGAGGTAAGAGCAGGCAACAGTTTGAGAAGTGCTGTGAGTGGGTAGAATTTGGGGTAGAGGGAGATAAGGGCATGCAGTAGAGGGTAAGGAAAGACAGCAGCTGGGGAAGTACTGGGGCAATGCTGGGGATAGGTAGGGTGTAAGTGTAGGTAGGTACTGGGGGCAGTACTGGGGATAGTGGTAGATTTCAGCTGGGGCAGTATTGGAGGCAAGGAGTGGGTTAGTACTGGGGATAGTGGTAGATTTCAGCTGGGGCAGTATTGGGGGCAAGGAGTGGGTTAGGGGCAGACAGTACAGAGGTAATGCTGGGGTAGCGAGGGGGTAAATTTGGGGGGTTGAAAGTACACTGCTTTGTAATTATACCACTAAATCACGGTGAAAGGTAGTTTTTTTTATTGCAGCAGTAACTGGCAATAGAAAACCAGAGGTAGAGTGTGATGCCTTGTGGAAACAGAGAGTGACAGGGGAGTGGGTGATGGGGAGATAGTGATGCAGGGGAGAAGCAGTGGGTGAGGCAGTGGGTGACAGGGAGAGGCAGAGGGTGACAGGAGATTGTGATAGTGAGAGGCATTGGGTGATGCCAGGGTGTGGGTGACATAGAGGATAATGGGAGAGGCCGTTGGTGACAGGGAAGTGAGGTGACAAGTAGATATAGGAGGAGACGGAGAGGCAGTGGATGACAGGAAAGGGTGATGGGGATAGAGAGGGTGATGGGGAGAGATAGTGGGAGACAGAGAGGCAGTGGGTGACAGTGTCACGTCTCCTTTATGCGTGCACAGATGAAGCTTGGGCGTACACTCCAGCTGCTCCAATTGTGATAGATATGAAACAGACCTAAAAGGGGAGGTAATGGGGTAAGGTAGAATGGGGTAAGGGACCAGAGATAGGGGGACGAGACAGAACGGTGGGGATGGAACCATGATAGAGCAGGGGTAGGGGGGAAGGCGGGACAGAGCGAGTTGGGGCAGACGCTGGGTGATGGGCCTAATGTGCAAAATGTTTCGAAATATTAATTAGAACACTGCAGGATAATTATGGAACCACTGCCTGCTACAATGTCTTACCTGGTGAGTGCACACCCAGGGCCCCAGCACCCTCAGCTATTCCACTGACACCAGATGGTGCGAATGCAGCAGTAGAGACTTCTTCCAATTCTCCCTGAGCCTGGCATTCATGCTGCCTGCCCCGAGTCCTCTCACTCTGTGTCCTGCAGAATCAGATAGAGCAGCAGCACTCCCATCCACACAAACAGTGACCCAGAGCGCACTACTGCACAGTGCACACAGCTCCTCAGCCACAGCCAGAAGGGGGCAAAGCCCCGGCTGCAGTGTCGTAATTTTATTCCCATTACCTGGAGGCAAGTTAGAGTTTGGTGCCCCCCACGACCCCCCTCCCATACAGCTATCTACCCTATTATAGGTATCCCTCCTCCACACACACAGCTATCCCCCCTTAGCTCCCCAGAAACACACATACAGCGCACCACCCTCACACAATCCCCCATCACAAAGCTTCTCCCCCTTCCTGCTGCTCCAAATCTACAGTCTGCCCGCTCCCTCCTAACTGGTCAGCGGACCTCCTTAGGTGACAAAATGGGATGGCTCACTCACCGATCCCCCTAATTTTTGTGCCACCTAGCTCCTCTTACCTTAGATGGCTCCAGCACCATCTTGGCATCCTTTGACCCTAATACAGACACACAGTGCCCCTCGCCCTTCCCCAGACACACACACAGCTATCTACACTATTATAGCTATACCTTCCTCACTCCCCCCCAAAAACACACACACACACACACACACACACACACACACACACACACACACACACACACACAGTGCTGTCACCCATTACAGTCAGCTCCCCTGAAACACACATACAGTGCTCCACCCTCCACCCTCACACAATACCCCATCAGAATGCTGTCCTGTCCTCACACAGACCCAACCCCCCCCCCCCTTACTCAGCTCCCCTCAAACAGCGCACCACCCTCACATAGATCCCGCCCCCTCCCCTCACCTATATCGTAGGTCACCTTTCCTCATACAGATTCCCACACACAGGCACAGCTCTCCCCAGTCCCCAATCAGCTGCTCTCCCCAGTCCCCAATCAGCTCTTTACTCCCACCACACACACACACACACACACACACACACACACAGCATACACACGCGCGCACACACACACACACACACACAGAGCATACACACAGCAAGCTATCCTCCACACAGACACACAAACTCTTTAGTCCACCCACACAGATCAGCTCCCCTACACTGAGATCTCCTCCAGGCGCAGAGTCTTAACGGCCGGCTTTCACTTCCGCAGCGGGAGGATCACTTGCTGAGCGTCCGTTTCCAGTGCAGACTGTGCAGCACTGCGTGTCCCGATCACTGCTGCCCACAGTGATTGGGACACAGTGTGAGAGAAGACACCACTTCTGAGAGAGACACTCAGTCGCCAGGAAGGGTGGGGGGGGGGTTGTGGGCTGTCCGATCACTGACCAGCAGTGATCGGGACACGCTGCAGGTGGAGCCGCGGCTGCAGGGGGACTGACCGGGTCTCAGGCGGCGATTAAATGTGGAGATGGGAGGCGCTGCTGACAGTGACTGGATGTGGAGACGGGGGACGCTGCCGGCGGTGATTGGCTGGGATAGGGAATGCGGCTGATTGGTTGGGGAGTCAGAGCGCATCCTGCAGGACCCGCTCAGATTTCAAAATTGAGTCCATCACTGCCTATACCACGTAAAATACACACACACATACAGTACACACACGTACACCACCTCAACATACACACACACAGTACATACTACACACACATACCGTACGTACACACCACATGTACATACAGTACACACACACCACCACATATACACACACATAGTACACACTACACACGTACAGTACACACACGTACACCACCTCAACATACACACACACACACACACACACACAGTACATACTACACACACATACCGTACGTACACACCACATGTACATACAGTACACACACACCACCACATATACACACACATAGTACACACACGTACACCACCTCAACATACACAGACACAGTACATACTACACACACATACCATATGTACACACCACATGCACATACAGTACACACACACACACACACACACAGTACTCACTACACACACATACAGTACACACACGTACACCACCTCAACATGCACACACACAGTACACACTACACACACATACCGTATGTACACACCACATGCACACACAGTACTCACTACACACACACTACTGCATATACACACACAGTACACCAACACACACCACCACATATACACACATACAGTACACACACACACACTACTGCTGCTGCTGCTTATATACACACACACACCACCACATATATACACACACAGTAGAGTACACACACCACTGCAGAATATACACTCAGTACAACACACACACACACACACACAGTACACACTACTTATACCTTCAGTACCAGGCTTCCTGCAGCAGCCGCAGCTCCTCGTGTGGTCTGGGGGCGGAGCTTGTGACAGGCTCAGTCAGGACCCCGGAGAAGGAGAGACTGGAGGGGAGAGGTGGCCCCCACACTGCCTGCACGGCTCTCTGTGGCTGATCTCAGAGAGAGTGCTGGAGCTGAAGGAGGCGAGGTAGGGGAGAGAGGGCAGCCGCTGGCAGTGTGTGACAGGAAAAAATAAGAATTTACTCACCGGTAATTCTATTTCTCGTAGTCCGTAGTGGATGCTGGGGACTCCGTCAGGACCATGGGGAATAGCGGCTCCGCAGGAGACAGGGCACAAAATTTAAAAGTTTGACCACTAGGTGGTGTGTACTGGCTCCTCCCCCTATGACCCTCCTCCAAGCCTCAGTTAGGATACTGTGCCCGGACGAGCGTACACAATAAGGAAGGATTTTGAATCCCGGGTAAGACTCATACCAGCCACACCAATCACACCGTACAACTTGTGATCTGAACCCAGTTAACAGTATGATAACGTAGGAGCCTCTGAAAAGATGGCTCACAACAATAAACAACCCGATTTTTTTGTAACAATAACTATGTACAAGTATTGCAGACAATCCGCACTTGGGATGGGCGCCCAGCATCCACTACGGACTACGAGAAATAGAATTACCGGTGAGTAAATTCTTATTTTCTCTGACGTCCTAGTGGATGCTGGGGACTCCGTCAGGACCATGGGGATTATACCAAAGCTCCCAAACGGGCGGGAGAGTGCGGATGACTCTGCAGCACCGAATGAGAGAACTCCAGGTCCTCCTCAGCCAGGGTATCAAATTTGTAGAATTTTACAAACGTGTTCTCCCCTGACCACGTAGCTGCTCGGCAGAGTTGTAATGCCGAGACCCCTCGGGCAGCCGCCCAAGATGAGCCCACCTTCCTTGTGGAGTGGGCATTGACAGATTTAGGCTGTGGCAGGCCTGCCACAGAATGTGCCAGTTGAATTGTGCTACAAATCCAACGAGCAATCGTCTGCTTAGAAGCAGGAGCACCCAGCTTGTTGGGTGCATACAGTAAAAACAGCGAGTCAGATTTTCTGACTCCAGCCGTCCTTGAAATATATATTTTCAATGCTCTGACAACGTCCAGCAACTTGGAATCCTCCAAATCGCTAGTAGCCGCAGGCACCACAATAGGCTGGTTCAGGTGAAACGCGGATACCACCTTAGGCAGAAAATGAGGACGCGTCCTCAATTCTGCCCTGTCCGAATGGAAAATCAGATATGGGCTTTTATACGATAAAGCCGCCAATTCCGACACTCTCCTGGCTGATGCCAGGGCCAGTAGTATGGTTACTTTCCATGTAAGATATTTCAAATCCACCGATTTGAGTGGCTCAAACCAATGGGATTTGAGAAAATCCAAAACTACATTGAGATCCCACGGTGCCACTGGGGGCACAACCGGGGGCTGTATATGTAGTACTCCTTTTACAAAAGTCTGGACTTCAGGAACTGAAGCCAATTCTTTCTGGAAGAAAATCGACAGGGCCGAAATTTGAACCTTAATGGACCCTAATTTGAGGCCCATAGATAATCCTGTTTGCAGGAAATGTAGGAATCGACCCAGTTGAAATTCCTCTGTCGGGGCCTTCCTGGCCTCACACCATGCAACATATTTTCTCCAAATGCGGTGATAATGTTGTGCAGTCACCTCCTTCCTGGCTTTGACCAGGGTAGGGATGACCTCTTCCGGAATGCCTTTTTCCCTTAGGATCCGGCGTTCAACCGCCATGCCGTCAAACGCAGCCGCGGTAAGTCTTGGAATAGACACGGTCTCTGCTGAAGCAGATCCCTTCTTAGAGGTAGAGGTCACGGATCTTCCGTGAGCATCTCCTGAAGTTCCGGGTACCAAGTCCTTCTTGGCCAGTCCGGAGCCACTAGTATCGTTCTTACTCCCCTTTGCCGTATAATTCTCAGTACCTTGGGTATGAGAGGCAGAGGAGGGAACACATACACTGACTGGTACACCCATGGTGTTACCAGAGCGTCCACAGCTATTGCCTGAGGGTCTCTTGACCTGGCGCAATACCTGTCCAGTTTTTTGTTGAGGCGGGACGCCATCATGTCCACCATTGGTCTTTCCCAATGGACTACAATCATGTGGTGAACACTGCTGACAGTGCTATAACATGATTTTCCGCCCAGCGAAGAATCCTTGCAGCTTCTGCCATTGCCCTCCTGCTTCTTGTGCCGCCCTGTCTGTTTACGTGGGCGACTGCCGTGATGTTGTCCGACTGGATCAACACCGGCTGACCCTGAAGTAGAGGTTTTGCCAGGCTTAGAGCATTGTAGATTGCTCTTAGTTCCAGTATATTTATGTGAAGAGACGTTTCCAGGCTTGACCACACGCCCTGGAAGTTTCTTCCTTGTGTGACCGCTCCCCAGCCTCTCAGGCTGGCATCCGTGGTCACTAGGACCCAGTTCTGTATGCCGAATCTGCGGCCCTCTAACAGATGAGCACTCTGCAACCACCATAGCAGAGAGACCCTTGTCCTTGTCGACAATTTTATCCGCTGATGCATCTGCAGATGCGATCCGGACCATTTGTCTAGCAGATCCCACTGAAAAATTCGTGCATGGAATCTGCCGAATGGAATCGCTTCGTAAGAAGCCACCATTTTTCCCAGGACTCTTGTGCATTGATGCACAGACACTGTCCCTGGTTTTAGGAGGTTCCTGACGAGTTCGGATAACTCCCTGGCTTTCTCCTCCGGAAGAAATACCTTTTTCTGAACAGTGTCCAGAATCATCCCTAGGAACAGCAGACGTGTCGTCGGGATCAGTTGGGATTTTGGAAAATTCAGAATCCACCCGTGCTGTTGGAGCACTACTTGAGTTAGTGCTACTCCGACCTCCAGCTGTTCTCTGGATCTTGCCCTTATCAGGAGATCGTCCAAGTAAGGGATAATTAAGACGCCTTCACTTCGAAGAAGGATCATCATTTCGGCCATTACCTTGGTAAAGACCCTGGGTGCCGTGGACAATCCAAACGGCAGCGTCTGAAACTGATAATGACAGTTTTGTACCACGAACCTGAGGTACCCTTGGTGTGAAGGGCAAATTGGGACATGAAGGTAAGCATCCTTGATGTCCAAGGACACCATAAAATCCCCTTCTTCCAGATTCGCTATCACTGCTCTGAGTGACTCCATCTTGAACTTGAATCTTTGTATGTACAGGTTCAGAGATTTCAGATTTAGAATAGGTCTTACCGAGCCGTCCGGCTTCGGTACCACAATTAGCGTGGAGTAATACCCCTTTCCCTGTTGTAGAAGGGGTACCTTGATTATCACCTGCTGAGAATACAGCTTGTGAATGGCTTCCAATACCGTCGCCCTGTCTGAGGGAGACGTTGGCAAAGCAGATTTTAGGAACCGGCGAGGGGGAGACTTCTCGAATTCCAACCTGTAACCCTGAGATACTACCTGCAGGATCCAGGGGTCCACCTGCGAGTGAGCCCACTGTGCGCTGAAATTCTTGAGGCGACCCCCCACCGCCCCTGAGTCCGCTTGTAAGGTCCCAGCGTCATGCTGAGGCCTTTGCAGAAGCCGGGGAGGACTTCTGCTCCTGGGAAGGGGCTGCTTGCTGCAGTCTCTTACCCTTTCCTTTGCCTCGGGGCAAATATGAATGTCCTTTTGCTCGCTTGTTCTTATAGGAACGAAAGGACTGCGGCTGAAAAGACTGCGTCTTTTTCTGCTGGGAGGGGACTTGAGGTAAAAAGGTGGACTTCCCGGCTGTTGCCGTGGCTACCAAATCCGATAGACCGACCCCAAATAATTCCTCCCCTTTATACGGCAATACTTCCATATGCCGTTTGGAATCCGCATCGCCTGACCACTGTCGTGTCCATAGACTTCTTCTGGCAGATATGGACATCGCACTTACTCTTGATGCAAGAGTGCAGATATCCCTCTGTGCATCTCGCATATAAAGGAATGCATCCTTTAATTGCTCTATAGTCAATAAAATACTGTCCCTATCCAGGGTATCAATATTTTCAGTCAGGGAATCCGACCAAGCCACCCCAGCACTGCACATCCAGGCTGAGGCGATTGCTGGTCGCAGTATAACACCAGTATGTGTGTATATACTTTTTAGAGTATTTTCCAGCCTCCTATCAGCTGGATCCTTGAGGGCGGCCGTATCAGGAGACGGTAACGCCACTTGTTTGGATAAACGTGTGAGCGCCTTGTCCACCCTAGGGGGTGTTTCCCAGCGCGCCCTAACCTCTGGCGGGAAAGGGTATAACGCCAATAACTTCTTTGAAATTAGCAGTTTTTTATCAGGGGTAACCCACGCTTCATCACACACGTCATTCAATTCCTCTGATTCAGGAAAAACTACAGGTAGTTTTTTCAGACCCCACATAATACCCCTTTTTGTGGTACTTGCAGTATCAGAGATATGCAAAGCCTCCTTCATTGCCGTGATCATATAACGTGTGGCCCTACTGGAAAATACGTTCGTTTCTTCACCGTCGACACTAGATTCGGTGTCCGTGTCTGGGTCTGTGTCGACCGACTGAGGCAAAGGGCGTTTTACAGCCCCTGACGGTGTTTGAGACGCCTGTACAGGTACTAACTGGTTTGCCGGTCGTCTCATGTCGTCAACCGACTTTTGCAGCGTGCTGACATTATCACGTAATTCCATAAACAAAGCCATCCATTCCGGTGTCGACTCCCTAGGGGGTGACATCACCATTACCGGCAATTGCTCCGCCTCCACACCAACATCGTCCTCATACATGTCGACACACACGTACCGACACACAGCAGACACACAGGGAATGCTCTGATAGAAGACAGGACCCCACTAGCCCTTTGGGGAGACAGAGGGAGAGTTTGCCAGCACACACCAAAGCGCTATAATTATATAGGAACAACCTTATATAAGTGTTGTTTCCTTATAGCTGCTTAAATATATATAATATCGCCAAAAAATGCCCCCCTCTCTGTTTTTTACCCTGTTTCTGTAGTGCAGTGCAGGGGAGAGCCTGGGAGCCTTCCTAGCAGCGGAGCTGTGTAGGAAAATGGCGCTGTGTGCTGAGGAGATAGGCCCCGCCCCCTATTCCGGCGGGCTCTTCTCCCGGTTTTTCTGAGACCTGGCAGGGGTGAAATACATCCACATAGCCTCATGGACTATATGTGATGTATTCTTTTTAGCCAGAAAGGTATTAACATTGCTGCCCAGGGCGCCCCCCCCAGCGCCCTGCACCCTCAGTGACCGCCGGTGTGAAGTGTGCCTGAGCGCAATGGCGCACAGCTGCAGTGCTGTGCGCTACCTCATGAAGACTGAAAAGCCTTCAGCCGCCGGTTTCTGGACCTCTTCTTACTTCGGCATCTGCAAGGGGGTCGGCGGCGCGGCTCCGGTGACCCATCCAGGCTGTACCTGTGATCGTCCCTCTGGAGCTAGTGTCCAGTAGCCTAAGAAGCAAATCCATCCTGCACGCAGGTGAGTTCACTTCTTCTCCCCTAGGTCCCTCGTTGCAGTGAGCCTGTTGCCAGCAGGACTCACTGAAAATAATAAAACTATCAAACTTTTACTCTAAGCAGCTCTTTATGAGAGCCACCTAGATTGCACCCTTCTCGGACGGGCACAAAAACCTAACTGAGGCTTGGAGGAGGGTCATAGGGGGAGGAGCCAGTACACACCACCTAGTGGTCAAACTTTTAAATTTTGTGCCCTGTCTCCTGCGGAGCCGCTATTCCCCATGGTCCTGACGGAGTCCCCAGCATCCACTAGGACGTCAGAGAAAGGTATTTTTCCAGTCAACGCTGTCAGTGAGTCTCCTGTGGGCCTATTTTCAATGGGGGGCTTGGAGCTGCAGCTCCATCCGCCCCATTGTTAATCCGGCCCTGTGCTCACATCACACCCATACTACACTCACATCACACCCATACTACGCTCACACCACACCCATACTACGCTCACACCACACCCATACTACGCTCACACCACACCCATACTACGCTCACACCGCACCCATACTACGCTCACACCGCACCCATACTACGCTCACACCGCACCTATACTACGCTCACACCGCACCCATACTACGCTCACACCGCACCCATACTACGCTCACATCACCGCTCACACAGCACTCATACTACGCTCACACAGCACCCATACTACGCTCACACCGCACCCATACTACGCTCACACCGCACCCATACTACGCTCACACCGCACCCATACTACGCTCACATCACCGCTCACACAGCACTCATACTACGCTCACACAGCACCCATACTACGCTCACACCGCACCCATACTACGCTCACACCGCACCCATACTACGCTCACACCGCACCCATACTACGCTCACACCGCACCCATACTACGCTCACACCGCACCCATACTACGCTCACACCGCACCCATACTACGCTCACACAGCACCCATACTACGCTCACACCGCACCCATACTACGCTCACACCGCACCCATACTACGCTCACACCGCACCCATACTACGCTCACACCGCACCCATACTACGCTCACACAGCACCCATACTACGCTCACACCGCACCCATACTACGCTCACACCGCACCCATACTACGCTCACACCGCACCCATACTACGCTCACACCGCACCCATACTACGCTCACACCGCACCCATACTACGCTCACACCGCACCCATACTACGCTCACACAGCACCCATACTACGCTCACACAGCACCCATACTACGCTTACACCGCACCCATACTACGCTCACACAGCACCCATACTACGCTCACACCGCACCCATACTACGCTCACACCGCACCCATACTACGCTCACACAGCACCCATACTACGCTCACACAGCACCCATACTACGCTCACACAGCACCCATACTACGCTCACACCGCACCCATACTACGCTCACACCGCACCCATACTACGCTCACACCGCACCCATACTACGCTCACACCGCACCCATACTACGCTCACACCGCACCCATACTACGCTCACACCGCACCCATACTACGCTCACACCGCACCCATACTACGCTCACACCGCACCCATACTACGCTCACACCACACCCATACTACGCTCACATCACACCCATACTACGCTCACATCACCGCTCACACAGCACTCATACTACGCTCACACAGCACCCATACTACGCTCACACCACACCCATACTACGCTCACACCACACCCATACTACGCTCACACCACACCCATACTACGCTCACACCGCACCCATACTACGCTCACACCGCACCCATACTACGCTCACACCGCACCCATACTACGCTCACACAGCACCCATACTACGCTCACACAGCACCCATACTACGCTCACACCGCACCCATACTACGCTCACACCGCACCCATACTACGCTCACACCGCACCCATACTACGCTCACACCGCACCCATACTACGCTCACACCGCACCCATACTACGCTCACACCGCACCCATACTACGCTCACACCGCACCCATACTACGCTCACACCGCACCCATACTACGCTCACACCGCACCCATACTACGCTCACACCGCACCCATACTACGCTCACACCGCACCCATACTACGCTCACACCACACCCATACTACGCTCACATCACACCCATACTACGCTCACACAGCACCCATACTACGCTCACACAGCACCCATACTACGCTCACACCGCACCCATACTACGCTCACACCGCACCCATACTACGCTCACACCGCACCCATACTACGCTCACACAGCACCCATACTACGCTCACACCGCACCCATACTACGCTCACACCGCACCCATACTACGCTCACACCGCACCCATACTACGCTCACACCACACCCATACTACGCTCACATCACACCCATACTACGCTCACATCACCGCTCACACAGCACTCATACTACGCTCACACAGCACCCATACTACGCTCACACCACACCCATACTACGCTCACACCACACCCATACTACGCTCACACCACACCCATACTACGCTCACACCGCACCCATACTACGCTCACACCGCACCCATACTACGCTCACACCGCACCCATACTACGCTCACACAGCACCCATACTACGCTCACACAGCACCCATACTACGCTCACACCGCACCCATACTACGCTCACACCGCACCCATACTACGCTCACACCGCACCCATACTACGCTCACACCGCACCCATACTACGCTCACACCGCACCCATACTACGCTCACACCGCACCCATACTACGCTCACACCGCACCCATACTACGCTCACACCGCACCCATACTACGCTCACACCGCACCCATACTACGCTCACACCGCACCCATACTACGCTCACACCGCACCCATACTACGCTCACACCGCACCCATACTACGCTCACACCACACCCATACTACGCTCACATCACACCCATACTACGCTCACACAGCACCCATACTACGCTCACACCGCACCCATACTACGCTCACACCGCACCCATACTACGCTCACACCGCACCCATACTACGCTCACACAGCACCCATACTACGCTCACACCGCACCCATACTACGCTCACACCGCACCCATACTACGCTCACACCGCACCCATACTACGCTCACACCACACCCATACTACGCTCACATCACACCCATACTACGCTCACATCACCGCTCACACAGCACTCATACTACGCTCACACAGCACCCATACTACGCTCACACCACACCCATACTACGCTCACACCACACCCATACTACGCTCACACAGCACCCATACTACGCTCACACAGCACCCATACTACGCTCACACAGCACCCATACTATGCTCACACCGCACCCATACTACGCTCACACAGCACCCATACTATGCTCACACAGCACCCATACTATGCTCACACAGCACCCATACTATGCTCACACAGCACCCATACTACGCTCACACAGCACCCATACTACGCTCACACAGCACCCATACTACGCTCACACAGCACCCATACTATGCTCACACAGCACCCATACTATACTCACACCGCACCCATACTATGCTCACACCGCACCCATACTATGCTCACACCGCACCCATACTATGCTCACACAGCACCCATACTATGCTCACACAGCACCCATACTATGCTCACACAGCACCCATACTATGCTTACACAGCACCCATACTACGCTCACACAGCACCCATACTATACTCACACAGCACCCATACTATACTCACACCGCACCCATACTATGCTCACACCGCACCCATACTATGCTCACACAGCACCCATACTATGCTCACACAGCACCCATACTATGCTCACACAGCACCCATACTATGCTTACACAGCACCCATACTATGCTTACACAGCACCCATACTATGCTCACACAGCACCCATACTATGCTTACACAGCACCCATACTATGCTCACACAGCACCCATACTATACTCACACAGCACCCATACTATGCTTACACAGCACCCATACTATGCTTACACAGCACCCATACTATGCTCACACAGCACCCATACTATGCTTACACAGCACCCATACTATGCTTACACAGCACCCATACTATGCTTACACAGCACCCATACTATGCTTACACAGCACCCATACTATGCTCACACAGCACCCATACTATGCTTACACAGCACCCATACTATGCTTACACAGCACCCATACTATGCTTACACAGCACCCATACTATGCTTACACAGCACCCATACTATGCTTACACAGCACCCATACTATGCTCACACAGCACCCATACTATGCTTACACAGCACCCATACTATGCTCACACAGCACCCATACTATGCTCACACAGCACCCATACTATGCTCACACAGCACCCATACTATGCTCACACAGCACCCATACTATGCTTACACAGCGACACTCATACTACAGTACACTGTCTTTAAAAGAGAGCTCTTGACAGCTTCACAGGCTGGCTAATGCGATCGCATTACAGTGATGTGAACGCTTCTGCCTAATTGACAGGCAGAGGCGATCGTAGGGTGGTCGGGGGAGGCAACACAGCATTGCAGGGGCGGTGACGCAGCATTGCTTGGCCGTGGTATCGGAAATGGGGGCGGGTTCGGGCGGCCGCATGGCACCACACGTGGCTGCTGCGACAGGAAACATGGCAGCAGCCGACTGCCTTCACAGTCAGGCTGTGGAGGCAGGGGTCTCCTCTTATTTAGAGATATGATCGCAATTGAATTGTAAATTGCATTGATGGCTGCCATTAGCATGCTGGGTGGCCCAGCATGCGAACGCAAGCAGTTGCAGTTTCGCTAAATTAGCTAAAATGCAACTATCCTCGAAATGCTGGGTATTCCTGGGCTTAACAGATAAACACCTCTGGCTCCTTTATAGCACACTGCCCCTTTTGCCACCGTATATATTAGAGCACCCGTAACCCCTGCACGTAGTTGTGTGAGTGGGTAAATAGTGCACGACGAAAGTGCGTTTGATGGTGAAGGGGGCGTAGGCCCTTTAGTGGGTGTGAACAGTGGCTGCAGGGCATGATGTACAGAATGTAGTGGGTGCAGGGGTGACCGCGTATGGGGGATGATGTCTGTGGGTGGAGGAGGGGCGGATGCCGGGAGTGTGTGTGGATAGGAGAGGGGGGCGGGAGGTGGTGTGGGTGGGGGAGGAGCAGGGGACTGGAGGTGGTGGATGGGGTCTGGATGCGATGTAGGTGGGGTAGCGTTGGAGGGGGTGGGGGAGGGGTCGGTGCAAGGCTCTCGTGGATGTGGGAGGGGTTCTGGAAGCGTTGTGGGTGGGTAAGGGGTAGGTGTGCATGCGGGTGGTGTTGGGGATCCGGTGGTGGCGGGTGAGGGGCTGGGGTTCATTGGGTGGGGGAGGTGTAGGGGGTGCAGTGGATGGTCGAGGGGGTCCGTAGGTGGTGTAGGGACAGCCGTGGGTTTGCTGTGGGTGGGATGGAGGTAGGTATCTCCTATATATTAGGACAGATCTGTGACTTTGTGACTCATTGCTAAAGCTGGGTGGAGTCACAATGCTGGGCGGAGTCAAGTTACAGATCTGGCCAAATATATAGGAGAAGCATAGGAGAAAATAGGAGAACACACTGGCCAAATATATAGGAGAGAATAGGAGAACACACTGGCCAAATATATAGGAGAGAATAGGAGAACACACTGGCCAAATATATAGGAGAGAATACGAGAACACACTGGCCAAATATATAGGAGAGAATAGGAGTACACACTGGCCAAATATATAGGAGAGAATAGGAGAACACACTGGCCGAATATATAGGAGAGAATAGGAGTACACACTGGCCAAATATATAGGAGAGAATAGGAGTACACACTGGCCAAATATATAGGAGAGAATAGGAGTACACACTGGCCAAATATATAGGAGAGAATAGGAGAACACACTGGCCAAATATATAGGAGAGAATAGGAGTACACACTGGCCAAATATATAGGAGACTATAGGAGAACACATAACAGTACATTGTAATAACAGTACATACATAGTGAGCGCAGCAAAGGCAGCAGCAGCAGCAGCATGTTAACGCGACATACAAGCACCGCCTCCAGGCGCCAGCCATTGGACACATGCTAAAGGGTGCGCTGTGATTGGCCATCCGTGGGTGTGATGGGATGTAGCTACTGCTGCTGCCCCCGTGGTACAGAGCATCCCCAACTCCCTACATATAGCGGGGACGCGGGGTGAGGGCGGGTACAAAGCGGGGCTCACTGCCAGCGGACGGAGCGCACAGGCATCTTACTGCACTCTCCGGCGCCTGGCACTGTAGTGTGCGTCAGCGTCTCCCTGTGTGAGCGGGGACCCAGGTGCTAGTTGCATTGGCGGCCAATCACAGCGCACTCCTCAGCCATGTGTCCAATAGCTGGTGGCTGGGGGCGGTGCTTGTATGGAGCTTTAACATGTGTCCAATAGCTGACGGCTGGGGGTGGTGCTTATACGGAGCTTTAACCTGCTGCTGCTGTCTCTCCTGCGCTCACTATGTATGTACTGTTATCACCATGTACTGTTAAATGTTCTCCTATTTTCTCCTATATATTTGGCCAGTGTGTACTCCTATTCTCTCCTATATATTTGGGCAGATCTGTGACTTGACTACGCCCAGCATTGTGACTCCGCCCAGCGTTAGCAAATGAATCACAAAGTCATAGATCTGGGCAAATATGTAGGAGATATATTATATATATATATATATATATATATATATATATATATATATACACACAAAGCCAAATCAGCCGGCACTCAGCTTCAGGCAACAGCGTGCCCCGGTGCCTTAATCCTCAAAATGTATGCAATTCCAATGGTGGACAATGAGGCACTCAAGAGGCTGGTTATAAGCAGAAATGCTGTATTGACATAAAGCTTTATGTCAATACAGCATTTCTGCTTATAACCAGCCTCTTGAGTGCCTCATTGTCCACCATTGGAATTGTATATATATATATATATATATATATATATATATATATAAAAATACAGAATGTCAAAGGGAGCTGTATGTGTTGGTTATATGAAATACTTTTCCAGATTATGACCACAAAGTGATAAAAACAATAGATTTATTCACATATTATCTATGCACATTATACTTTTAGTGAACATAGATTATCACATAAAAATCCAATGGTGAATATATTTAAAATACAGATTACAACGACATGATATAATCAGTATATTCCATCCAATAGTGTTTTATACAGGATGTCTGATGTTCTCACAGAAAAACCATACCCGACGCGTTTCGTCCCCAAGGACTTCATCAGGGGTTCATGTCAATCAATATTGGAAGAGTAATGGGGGCAAGAAACTGATTTAGCGGTAATGCTATTCCCACAAGCAATTTCAAGGAATTAAAATCAAAACAATCACGCTGAGTGCATCAGTATTCACCATAGGTCCAGCCCTCATATGAGTGCAAACTGAGTGGTTGTGTTGTTGTATTCCCTATCAGTTACAACCACATTTATAATGTTCCAGCTTTGAATAATGACAGGCTCTCCTGAACAGCAGTATATATATACACACACACACACACACACACACACACAAACATACATAATCAAACATATCTATATATGCAAAAGCCCTCACTCACTCATCACTAATACCCCTTTTCCACTAGCTTTAAAAACACAGGTAAATGCGTGGGGGTGCGCATTTACCCGTGTTTTTTCCTAGTGGAAAAGGGTCCCCCTGCAAATTCCCGGGTAGCTTGCCGGGTTGAACACGTGTTCAAACCGGTAAGATGTGTAGTGTGAACGGGAGCTGCGTCGAGGCGACACGGCTCCCGTTCACAGTGAATTGAAGGGCGGCGCTGGGAGATAATGTGATCTCCCAGCGCCGCCCCTGCCGCGTCAGCAACCCAGCAATATGCCGGGTTGGTGAGCGCTGTGGGAAAGGGGGCTGTAGCACGGGTCACAGCCGTGTCAGGATCCCGGCTGCGACCCATGCTACAGATGGAAAAGGGGTATAATTGTCTTACTTCCCGATATTTTAGGAAGCTGAAAATTAATATAGGTATTCTTCAGGTAGTAAATAGGGAAACTACTTAATTTTCATCTCAATAGATTTCCCAAGTTTTTAACACTCATTTTCATGTGCAAACGTGAAAATCAGAAACTTCCGTGTATAGATTCAATCTTTATTCATTAAACATAAAGAAAAAAAAAAAAAAAAAAAACAGGTTTAAAAAAAAAAAAAAAATTATATTGTTGAACTATTTCCACCCCCCAACCCTGCCTTCTCTATATCTTAAACAGTTTAGAATTTGTACAGGATGAAACTGTCATATACATCAATTGCCATAATGTAGGTGACCTTTAGGACTAAGCTTAGCTGCACTATTGTGACATCACAATTACTGATGACATCACAGTCACGGATGACATTCCGCAGCTACTTAGACAGATGCTGAAGCCCCTGAACTTCACACAGCAGACACATCTTGTGATTGCTGGTTTGTTTTTTCTCTGAGTCCTATTCTTGTCTTTGGACATAACATGGGAACGACTAGGAGAAAGAAAGCTAAAGAGAAAGTACGTAGATACAAAGGCAAGCAGGTGCAGAAGAGAAGGAAACAGAGCAAAAGAGCAAAAAAGCAGGCTGCCAAGAGAAAGGTGAGAAGAAATGCATTGGTTCAACGTATACAGAAAGGCTGGGACCGTTTTTCGGGATTTCTGAAAAAGAAGAAAGATCAGTTCCTACATTTATGTAGCAGATTTCCCAGATTTTGGCACAGGAGAAACATGGACATTGCTCAAGATCCAGGGGAAGGATGCAGCCATTGGGCAGGCCAACTAGACATCCGACCGGATCAGCAAATTGCACAAGAGAGTGGCACTTTACCCACCAGCCACAACAGCATAGCCACTGTCCCCTTAACAGTGGAAAAATTTACTTTTCACTCGTTACTTGGAAAGGGAGGTTTTGGCAAAGTGATGCTCGCGACAGATGCTATTCGTAATGAAAGAGTGGCAGTTAAGATCTTAAAGAAGAGAGCATTACTACAAGCCATAAAGAAGAGACCATCAATAGATCCTCAGGACATTTTGGTTGAGAGTCAGGTCCTTCAGTTGGCAAATGAAAGCAATTTTCTAATCCATGGAAATGCAGCCTTCCACACAGAGAACTATCTATACTGTGTAATGGAACTGGCTGATGGAGGAGACTTAGCCCATTTTTGGGATGAGAACTTGCTGGACCTAACCACACTAAAGTTTATAGCGGCAGAACTGGTCTGTGGCTTGCAGTTCATGCATTCCAGAGGAATAATACACAGAGACCTAAAATTGGGTAACGTTTTGCTTACCAAAGAAGGACATGTGAAGATCACAGACTTTGGTCTCTCCCTACTGAATGCATATGGAGAAACAAATGCCACAGTACTTGGTGGGACACCTGCCTATGCGGCTCCAGAAATTATAACTCGCCAGCCATACAGTGCCGCTGTAGACTGGTTCGCATTTGGTGTTATGCTATATTTACTCACCCTACGAAAGTACCCTTTTACCGGAGAGAATCGTGCAGAGATATTCCTAAACATCCTGACACAAAAACCAACATACTCGGGGCTTGATGATCGTGTAACAGAGGACTTTATATCCAAACTTCTGTTAAAGAACCAGTCCCGCCGGCTTGGGGTAAAGGGCAATGTGCGAAAACACCGCTTCTTCTCTTCAATTAACTGGAAGAAGATAGAAACTGGAAAAGCAGCATCCCCAGTAAAACTGCTCAAGAACTCCACGGATGCAGATGAAAAACAACAAATTCCTGTGCCCAACAGTGAAGCATTCAAAGAGCCAATTGCTGCCAAGAACCAAAGCATTTTTAATAACATTCAATTTGTTGGCCCTAAATGGAGTGAAACATATCATAATGTGCCAATGGAAGAAGATCCTATCTCACCAGAGGATTATGGCCTGCTTGAAGCCTGCCTCGAACTCTGCTAACACCTTGGAGATGCACAGCTCTGTCACCTGCTTCGTCTACCATCCGCCACCTGCTTGCCGCGTCCTCGGCTGAGGACGCACTGAGAGATGGGGATTAGGGCTACTGGCGACACCCCAAGTAAAAAAAAAACGACATTAGGCAGCCACCTCATGGGTGTGTTGGAAGAGCTGCTAAGCTGATAATTACTTTTTAAAATGTTGACAGTTACATTCAACTCATTGATAACTTAAGTACTTGAAAATATAAACCCAGGCAACGCCGGGTACTTCAGCTAGTAAATAAATAAAACAAGAGGCATAAAATTAGGCAAAATATATCCATACTAATATATATATTATGCAATGTGACGATAGGCAACTAAGTAACAAACACAAAGGATAAGTGAAAAAATTAACTGACGAATACATGTCATCTAATTAACGGAATCGTTTTGCTGCCTTTTAGCAGTGTAAAACCCCTTTCACACTGCCAATGCCGGATCCCACCCGGGAATTGGAAACGAGTCCTTCCCGGGTGGGATCCAGCATTGGCCTCTGCTACAGGCTTCCCCGACCCGGCAATATGCCGGGCAGGTTGCCATAGCAGTGGGGGGCGGAGCTGGCGGCGGGGGGCGTAGGTGGCGCTGGGAGATGAATTCATCTCCACACCGCCTCTCCCTGCTGTAGTAAACGGGTCCCGGGACTCATCGACCCGGGAGCCAGTTTACGCAGCCACTGACCCGGTATTCAACCCGGGTACAACCAGGCCCGGCGCTACCCGCTCAGCAAAGTCCTGCAACGCAGGGAGGCGCCGACTTGGACAGGCGCTCTCCCTGCTGTGCCACCCTGATGCTGTACATGATTGCTTTTTCTGGCTGCCGCTGCGCCTGTCATTCTTCATTAGAGGCAGAGCCGCAGCGACACCATCAGCATAAAACGCAGGTCATGAGGTCATCAGCATAGACAGAGGTGGCCCGCCCACTGATGTTTCCGGCAGCCAGCAGCAGGGGACAGCGGCTATCGGACCACAGACACTGTGCACTGAGCATAGGCGACACACTGCCCAGAGTGACGCCGCTCTCACAGACCCCTATCATTAACGTGCTGTAGGCAGGTTATGATGGGGCTGACAGGTTGTGTTCTGTGTGTGATGTACCATTCCCCCCACCCCCCCATGTCAGTCACACTGTCCAGTCCGTTCTTACCATGGCCACGCCCTTCCCCTGAGGCTCCGCCCCTTCCCTCACGATGCCCCACCCCTTTCAAATGTTAACCTAACCTATGTTTAGCTTTAGCCTCTTCACCCGGAGGACCCGCCCCCTTCCCCACCTTTACCATATCACACTGATCCCGGACCCTGTCCTCCCCAAGTTCCTTCCTCCTCCTCACCTCTGCCCAGAGGCTGTTTCCATCCTTCTGAGCTCACTCACAAACAAAAGAGCTTTCTCCCAGCTGAGGTAAGTGTATGGGGTCGGGGGGTGTCAATTAGTGTAACTTGTAGTTGGATTGTGGGGTGTATGGGTATTATGATGGTATTTTAGTATTATTTATCATGAATGTATACATTAAAGTTTCTATTTATAGGTTTTAGGGTGTAGTTAGAACTGTGCTACCCACTCAGCAGAGTATACAAAGTGGGGAGGCGCTGAGCCGGAGATGCGATCTCCCTGCTCTGCTGCAGTTTTCTGTTGTTGCTGCCGGCTGCCATTGCACCTGTCAAACTATGTGACAGCAACGTCGCCGGCAGCGTGAGCGGCTCTTCTAGTGTCAGCTCCCTCCCTCCCTCCTGTCTCCACCCCGCTACCTGCACTGCATGATGGCAGAGAGAAGCGGCTCTTCTAACGTCAGCTAACACCCTCCATCCTCTCTCCTCCCCCTTCTACCTGCACCTGTATGATAGTTGCCGTGCTGGCAGCTTGCAGCATCAGCTTCCTACCTCCCTCCTCTCTCCTCCCTCTTCTACCCGCTACCTGCATCTGTATGATAGGTGCTGTGCTGGCAGCTTGCAGCATCAGCTATCTCCTTCTCTTTCCTCCCCTTCCTCCCAACTTCTGCATCTGTATGATGGCAGCGGCGCTAGTAGCATGAAGTGGCTCTTTGGTCACCAGTCCACCTGACACTGCTCTTCCGTGTAATGCAGGGCATACATGCTACAATTATTAGATCATTGCAACATGTGGCCGATCAACCCGAAAATATTGATCGGTTGAGCATGCCGGATCATCCAGCATGTCCCTCTGACATCGGCCGATCAAATGACATTTCCCCTGTTCCTTCACATGGGAAGGATCGAGAAAGTCTCCTCCCCGGGGACAGAGTGCAGATATCATGTGACATACACTGTGTGAGATCTCACAGTGTATGTTCCGGATATCGTCAGGGTCAGAAAAAAAATGCCTGTCGGTTTGACAGACATTTTATCTGCCCATGTATGCCCAACATAAGTACTGCATTCCCCCCTCTCTCCCCTCCCAAATAAGGGGCACTACTGCTGTGGACATTATGTGTGGCACTACTACTGTAGGCAGTATGTGTGGCACTACTGCTGTGGGAGTTGTGTAAGGGGCACTACTACTGTGGGTATTATTTATAGCAGTATTACTGTGGGCATTATGTGTAAGAGGCACTACTACTGTGGACATTAAGTGTATAAGGACACTACTGTGGTCATTGTGTATATGGGGTACTACTGTGTAGCGTGACGTGTATAAGGGGTACTGCTCTGCAGCGTAACGTAACTGTATGTTGTAACATGAATAGGGGACTTTACTATGTGGTGTAATATGAATTAGGGGCACTATGTTTGGTATAATGTGAATAAGATTGTGTTACTGTGTGGTATAATATTAATTGGGGGTACTGTTGCGTGGCCATGTCCCTTCCCTGTGAAATCACACTCCTTTTCTGCGCCTCCGATATGCGCTGTCCCCTTTATTATGTATCAGAGGGAGGGCGCAAATGTATTTTTTGCAGGGGGGCGCCGAACACCGTAGCACCGGCCCTGGGTACAACACTGCTTTATTCCCGGGTTGAAATGCCGAGTCAGGCGACCCGCGATTTCGGCTATGCCCCTTTCACACCGCACGCCGACCCATGTCGACCCGGCAATATGCCGGGTCGATACCGGGTTATTTGTGCGGTGTGAAAGGGGTATAATTGATATAGTATAGTGGTTAGTATCCCTGTCTTGCAGTCACTGGGTTTGACATTGAACCTGACCAGGCTGCCATCTGCATTGACCTGGTATGTTTTTCCCGTGTCCTTGTGAGTTTCCTGACACATTCCAAAAACATACCGATGTTATAGGGGCATTGTCCCTAGAATTTTTATTTATACTAATATAACGGCAACATATTACGCATCACTGTTGGTACAATATTAATACAGAGAAACAAAAAATATTTTCTTACATAAGTCTACAACAGAAAATGAAATAAAAACTATAGCTGGGTACACACCTGGATGACGGATCGGCCATTCAGCTAATCTGCCAACCTATCTGATTGGTAAATGCATACACACTTTCCAATCGTCCGCCCGATGTCACAACTGGGCGGGTTTTTAAATGTGCCTGCCCAGTTGAGATGTCAAGCACTGGCAGTCCCTGCAGCAAGTGTTCGACCGTCCATACACACAGCCAGATGCACCGCTATATTTGTAGTAGATATATCGACCATCGTCTGTGCTGCAGGTCCGACATGATATGTCTGTGAACGATATAATTCACAGACATATCGGGGATACACACGGGCTTGCGATTATATATATCGGCCATTCAATCGATTGAACGGCCGATATATTGATCAGTGTGTACTCAGCTTAAGTGGCATGGTTTAATCAACAAATAGGAGTATCGAGCCCAAAATATTTATTCCCAAGTCTAGATAAAATTCCAACTTTATTTTCCTACTTATTTTACAAATATTATTATGATTTTTTATTTAGAAATCACCAGTATATTCTAATTAACGATACAAAAAACCATCATAAAATTATATGAAACAAAAAGTGAGAACATCCTGACCAAAATTAGGGTACACAATAAGAAGACAAGACTCCTAAACATCTCTTCTATATTATCAAATGTATCACTTTTTTGCACCATATATTATCAAACTATTTTACAGCGATTACAATGTGAAAGGAAACCTCAAGATTGACGGTCCTGATTTATAACCATAGCAGAACAACTTTCAGAAATATACTAATAATTTGTAGACTCTGGAAGGTCTGTCTAGGACCAGATCGAAGGGGTGAGGGCGTGATGTGACAAATGCTGCAGAACCCTATTGGCGCCACATAAAGTACTTTATATCATGGACGGTAAGCATTACTGCCTCACAGCACTAAGGTCCTGGGTTTGATTCCCACCATGGCCCTGTGTGGAGTTTGTATATTCTCTCTGTGCTTGGGTGGGTTTCCTCCGGGTACTCCAGTTCCTCCCACAATCTAAAAATATACTGGAAGGTTAAGTGGCTCCCAACAAAATTAACCCAAGTGTGAATGTGCGCATATACACATTCCCTGTAAAGCGCTGCAAAATATGTGTGCACCATAGAAGTAACTGATAAGATTTATATATATATATATATATATATATATATATATATATATATATATATATATATATAATGTGCGCTAAGACATTTCAGTTGCCTTACGTTGTGGGTCTGAGGAATGTAACCCATATTCATATAATGCTGGCATTATTTTGTCCATGGTTGTATATAGCTTACCTTTTGTAGAAGCTGGTTATTCTGCATAGAGTCTCTCACCACTCCAAACCTCTCATTCTCCATTGCCATGGTGCCAGGAGCTGTTGGCCTCTGTGCTGCACTGAAACCCCAAGCAGGATCTGCCTCTGCCAGGTAGGTGCCCCGGCCTGTGCTGCACTGACACCCCAGGGAAGATATGCCTCTGCTAGGTAGGCGTCCCCTCTCTCTGCCTCCAGGCAACCGACTTTCTCCAACTAATCAGCGGATCAGCCCACAACAGCCCCCTGGGGAGACCACCATGCAAAGTATATGCTCTTGTTCCCTTCACCTGGCACACAGGCCCCAGTATTGGGGTATGAGCACATTCAATTACACAAGCTACCGCTATGGTATATTTTGCAAAGTTTAAGCCCCCAGGCAGCATTACAGAGATAATCTCCCCCCATTCCAGCAGATGGATCGTCCCGTTGTCATGGCGATAGGACGCTAACAGGAAGAACCTGAAATATGGAATCACGTGTAGATTATGTACTTTTCTGGCATCCAAACAGCACTAACTCCTGTGCATACAAGGTTGTTAGGCATAGCACACTATTAGAGGTGCATTCATTGCTAATGCGCTCTCTCTCTCTCTCTCTCTCTCTCTCTCTCTCTCTCTCTCTCTCTCTCTCTCTCTCTCTCTCTCCCTCTCACACCACATTTCAAAGCCAAATGCAGCAATTGTAATGTCACTCTTCTAAGGAAAAAAACATAGCCTACAAACCAATCACCACCTAAATTGTTGGTAGCTGTTGGAGGCTAGAAAACGAAAGTTACTGTATTATCTATCTGTCTCTTGTATAGTTTGCCAATATCAGTAAATACCCTTTTTTTTTTTCTTTTTTTTTTCAAATGTAGAATTTATTTGTTTACAATAAAGTTTATTGAAAAAGAAAAGTCTCCGCGGCATCTAGTAGTTACTATAGGAACGGGGCAACCTTTCCCCTCGCTGATGATGACTTCCGCCCACAGTCTGAGTCTGAGCTGGGAAAGGAGGTCAGTATCTTGTGTGGGCACATCTCTGTGTAATGTTGTTTATGTTATTCCTAATAATCTGTGTGGCACCTCTGCCTCCTTCCCCCCACATACACACATACACACACACACATTGCCCCTAGTGCTGGCGTGTCCCGGGGAGCCTGCTCACGTCGGCAGATGTGCAGCAGACCGGCCTGTCCATGGTCTCTGTGGCTTCACCTGCTGTACCATGTATATGTCTCATTGCTAGGTTAGTAGATGTACAACCTGTCAATTGTTAGAAGAAGACAAATACATACGGTAACTTGTTATTTTTAAGTACAGTTACAGCCATACTAGGACATAAAGTTACTCTGACATTAGAGCAGTGGTTGTCATACTTCCTTCCACAGCCTCACATAAGGTGGGATGTATCAAACCTTCAAGAGCAATAATGTGTGTATGTGTATCTATCTATCTATCTATCTATCTGTCTGTCTGTCTGTCTGTCTGTCTGTCTATCTATCTATCTATCTATCTATCTATCTATCTGTATGTGTATATATATATATATATATATATATGTATGTATATATATATATATATATATGTATGTATATATATATATATATATATATATATGTGTATGTATATATATATATATATATATATATATATATATATATATATATATATATCCTTCATAAGGGCATAATGCAAAAAAAAAATAGTTTTTATGTCCAAATAAAATCAATGAATTGCCACTCCAGTAAATACAATTCTCATACGAAACAAATCCCGGTAAAGCTGTGGCACGCGCCAGTTTATCGGAGCTAATTAGTTAGCACACCCAGCTATAATTTTACATTCGACAGTCAGTGCGAGTAATTGAATATCCCCCTCAGTCTGGTACATCAGTGCAGTACATTTTAAAACACATTTTTTTCTGGTGCCCCTTTCTGAGTAGGGGCTTCTACTGTACATCACTGTAGCTCAGATCTTAACTTTCCCAGTGCTGCAGTGTAAAACCCCTAATAGCTGTAAACATCAGTGGCGCACCCACGGGGGGGGGGGGGGGGGGTTCCGAGCACCCAGAAACCCCCCTCCACCAAAAAAATAATAATCTCTTGCTGCATGAGTATTATTAGTGGCTGTCTAGCATCCTCTGCAGCCTGCTTTCTTCCTGGTGGCACTTGTAAGTGCTTAATAAAAGTTTACTTTATTTTAATTATATTACATATATATCCATGTGCTATTTGTGCATACATATATATACACATGTATATACATACATATAAACACACACACACATGACATATATATACATACGTATATATACGTGTACTGTATGTGTGTATATATATATATATATATATATATATATATATGCATGTTTAATATGCTATGTGTATATGTAAATAAATATATACATAGGTAATATGCTATGTGTATATGTAAATAAATATATACATAGGTGTGTGTATGTGTGTGTGTGTATATATATATATATATATATATATATATATATATATATACATACACAGACACACTAGTTTTACGGACCCAGCATATACTGGGTCAACTCAGTCCCCACCCCCGTGCTTGGCTCCACCCAGTTCTGGAACCCCCCCCCCATGCAAATCCTGCGTTTGCCACTGAACATGGCTAAATTCTTGGCAGGGGACTTAACCACTGCAGTGCCGAGTATTAGTCTCATAGTACTGTAGTATTATTTAACACTGGATATTCAGTAGTATGTAATCTAGTCCCTGCTCTGGGTCTTAACTATCGCTGTGCATCAAAAACATAGCTGTTCATATTGTAACATGTAGGCGGTATATTTTGCCAATGTTCACCCGTCACTGGTTTATTCCTTACAGTACTGCGTCTGCTATTTTAGCCACAATGAGCAGGCGCTGGGCACAGTTCAGCTTTTCTGCACTCCATTTCCCTAAAAAGCAAGGTTTATGCATTTTTATGGGCGGTACGATGTCTAATGAGTCTGCTAGCCAGAAACCATATTTAAGTTTTTAGAAGTTGTTGAGTCTCCGCTATTCTTTTTGGCGACAGGGTAAGAAGACACAGTAAAACCGCGGTTGGCATACAGCAGCATAGTATCACCCTCTAGGAATGAGAGGTTCAGATCACACTGTAGGAGTGTTTGATGAGAGGTGACCAGGAAAATACCTGAGTTTTGCAATAAGACTTTTTTCATCTTTCTAGGGAACATGTCATTAGACAAATACACTGACATAGAAGATCATCAGACTTCAAGTAAGAAGAAGAAAAAGCAGAAGCCTTCACAGCAAGTTGACGAGAGCCTGGAAGATGACATGTTGGCCTCTGAAGGCCTTAGAGAGGAAACTAATAAAAGGAGAAAGTCTCATAAAAGCAGAAAATCCAGTGTAAGCTATGACAGTATTGATGATTCTGAGGACGTCTCCGTTACTCAACATAAAACACATGTAGAAGGCACTCGGAGACAGAAGAAAAAGAAGAAACATATGAGAGATGGTGACAGAGCTCAGTTGGAAGATCTTTTGGCTTCTGATGACCACAGTACAGTAAGTATAGAGGATGACAGTCTGCAGACTGCTGAACTCACCAGTGAGTGTGAAGACCGGGCTGGAAAATCTGCAAAGAAGAAAAAGAAGAGGTACTTACATACATCCATGGAGGACACTTCTACAAGCTTGCCTGAAACTGATGACGGCACCGAAACGCTGGCAAATAAATTTCTAAAGAGAAAAAAATCTGGAAGAAGCAGAGACCTAATAGATGATTATGAGGAGTCTCCCCAGGTGGAGCAATCTGATACCTCAGCTCTTGGGGCAAATTCCAAAACAAAAAAGAAAAGGTGTAGGTCCCATTGTAACGCTTCCCCTGAAACGGACCAGTGTGGGAATACAGATCATAATGAGTAAGTTATATAAAAAGGAGCTGGTCATATGATGGTAAAATCGTTACAGCTGTACAAACAATGTCTATAAGTGATGGAGGCAGCTATTTCACAAGCTTCTTATTTTTATTTATGTAATCTTTAAATGTTTCATGATTGAAACTGCATCAATAGTAAGTTCATTCAGAGTCTCCTGAAGCTTTGCATGAGGTCGCTTCTAGCATTTTGTGTGTGTGTGTGTGTGTGTGTGTGTGTGTGTGTGTGTGTGTGTGTGAAAGTGCAAGTTTCTAGGTTGCAACAATGCGAACGCACGTAAGAGAAGCTTTTTGTGGGTTTGTCATATTTGTGTTCTTAGATGTGCATTATGTGCTGAGACTTGCCTATGCACCAAATACAGAAGGATCTCCTGCACCTACTATGGGGTATGGGTAAGTACCCCATGATAGTGATGATGACTGTTAATACATACAGCAGCAGACTGGTACATTGGCAAATATGAGTACATTTTCTTGGTGCTTTCTCTAGGGCACATTCCTAGATCTCCGGGAAAATGGCTCCTGCACCATTTTCTCAGTGGTTTATGCGGAGTCGACGGATATGAAGATTAGTCTATGGGTGCTGTGTGGGCGTCCCTACACCCTTCATAGCTACGTCCATGTGCATGAGGGAATCCCATTTGGTTTGGGGTCAGAAGTTTAGGCGTCTGCAATCATGAGGCTATCCTTTTAGTTTAGAGTCCTGGTAAAAAAAAGCGTGGTAGACCTGTAGGAGGAAATCAGTGTAACGTGTTGGGTTTTGGGAGGAGAATAATCTGAGGTTCTGGAATGTTCTCATGGAAATGTTTCCTTGGTTTTTGTCAAAACTCTCCAGTTCTCTCATCTCTGTAGAATCTAATATTTATTAATTCTCCTTTGTGCCTCTTGCTGTAGGTTAGCTTCTGAGATGTATTTATTTTTCATATAAATGTGGTAATTGCTATCACTCATATTGTTCAAATAAGTTTGATAGCAGTCTCTTTGCCTATTATGTGGTGTGTGCAGTTTTATGCTATGTGCTTCATCTTTGGTTAAGTAATATACAGTGGGGCTAATTCACCGTGCAGATTTGGTCCTGCGTCATGGGCCACAATGCACCAAAAGCTGCACCACGATTTCCGTGCTACTGACATCTGTGGGTGGCAACAGGGAACATTCCAGAAAATGGGGGCATGTCGGACCCATTTTCTGGGCATGCCGAAGCCAGTAGCTATGTCCTTGGACACCGTTACACTGGCCCCCTACAGCATAGTTTTTCCGGACACCCTAAGTAACCGGAAAGCTACTCAGATGTCTGATGGCTCGGGCCATGCAGTTAATCCAATGTTGTGTCTGTGAAAGCAGCAGCCGCCGCCAGGAGGTGTCTTTTTACTTAAGACGCCTCCTGCGGCTTTTCCATATTTTAGCACAGCCACTGTGTACAAAGCCGCAGTGCCACCTCTGAATCAGCCCCAATGTCCCCACCATCATCACTGCCTCCCAGAATAAAACAGAGTTATCCCAGAGTTATATATTGCCGTCCACATATTCCAACCATTTCTGTTTCAGATATGCTTAGAAGTCATAATTTTGAGAGAGAGAAAAGCAAAAGTGCCAAAGGCAGCTTTTGTTAATTGGCGTGCCCAAGGTTAAGTAAACAGATATAAGGTTATGGTCGGAAATTATAATACCCTAGAAAAAAAAGCCTTTGTAGTTAAAATATAATCAATTCTGGTGAATACGTTATGGGCATATGAATGAAAAGTATATTCTTTGCTGTTTTAATTATTTCAGTCTCCGAGGAACAGTCAAGTTGTGGTGAGCTTGTAGTAATGTAAGACTGTCCCTTGCTTAAGAGAGGGTTAGGAAGTGTAGGGATAGATTTGTCTAACCTTGGATCACTTGTTAAATTTAATTTTCCACCTATTACATTTTGCATGAGTAGGTTGCCTCGTAGAAGGTGTACGAGGGGTGATTTGTACCCGTGTTAGGCAAGAGAAACATTTTTTTGGGGGGGGAATTTTTATTTATTTTTCAACATAGTCCCCTTTTAGCTCGATACACTTGGCCTAACGATATTCCAACTTTTTCAAGCCCTCCAAAAAATAGGATTTGATGAAATCTGCGAAATAGCCTTCAGTTTTGGCGATGACCTCCTCGTTCGATGCGAATCTCTTTCTGGCGAGCCATTTTTTTCATGCTTGCAAACAGGAAGAAGTCACAGGAGGCCAAATCTGGAAAATACTGTGGATGCGGCAGCAATTCGTAGCCCAATTCCACCAATTTCGCTGTGGCGATGTGGGACGAGTGTGCCGGCGCATTGTCGTGGTGGAATAGCACTTTTTTTTTCGCCAAGTGGGGCCGTTTTCTCTTCAATGCGTCATTGAATCTGCCCAATAATTGAGCGTAATACTGCCCTGTGATTGTTCTTCCCTTTTCCAAATAGTCGATGAAGATTATGCCTTTCGAATCCCAGAAAACGGTGGCCATGACCTTTGCGGCCGATGGAACTATCTTCGCTTTCTTTGGTGCACGTTCGCCGGGTAAAGTCCACTGTTTTGACTGTTCCTTCATATCTGGCGTGTCTTGATGGATCCATGTTTCATCAACAGTCCCAAAACGGCGCAGAAACTCCTTCAGCTTAAACAGGTCCAAACACTGCTTCGAAATGGTCATTCGATTCCGCTTGTTGTCCACAGTGAGCAAACGCAGCACCCATCTTGCCGATAGCTTTGTCCCGCCCAAATGTTCATGTAGGATATTTTGCACACGTTCAAATGAGATGCCTGCAATCTCAACAATCTGTCTGATCTTCACTCGCCGGTCTGCCAATACGATATCATGGATTTTGTTGACCATTTCATCCGTAGTAACCCAGTTGGGCGACCCGGACGCTCTTGATCGAGGACGGATGTACGACCATGCTTGAATTAATTGAACCAATATCTGATGATTGTCATCGAAGGTGAAGGGTTCCCATAAACTGCTTCCAACTTTTCTTTGATTTCCTCACACGTCTTCCCATCCAAAAATAAGAATCTAATCACCGATCGGTACTGCACTTTCTCCATAGTTAGAAAAAATTCAAGCTTGTTCACTTCCAGCAGCTACCAAAACAAAAGTACACAATAAAATTATCTGAAATTCAGACAGTCTTTGATTGACAGATGACACTAAACGATGATATACATGATAACGATGATATGGCGCAATCTGTTTTCAAACACGGGTACTTATCAATATACCCATAATGTGCAAAGCAGTACAACCAGAAATAGGTCATCCCCAGAGCCACTACTGGTGCCGTGCGGTGCGCCTGACGTCATCGCGCCCCACACTGCATTATGGGAGCGGCCCTAGATGCTAGAGGTCATAATTGACCTCTAGTGTCTTGTGCGGTGCTATGGGAGAGACGTCATGACGTCTCTCCCAAAGATCCGAGGAGCGGCGCCAGCCGCCAGAGACGGAGGACAGCAGCGGTCGGGAAGCAGGAGCGGGGATGGTATTTGGTTTTTTTGGGGGGGGTAAGCGGCGCTACTAGGGGCATAAATACTGGGGGCACAGGTACAGGGGGCACAGCTACAGGGGGCATAACTGACCACGCCCCTTCCCTATGAAGCCACGCCCCTATTTTTTGGCACGCGCACTAACTCTGTTTTACCTGGTGGGGGTGGGGGGGGGGGCAAAGAAAACTTTCGCCCTGGACGCCACAAGGTCTAGAACTGACCCTGGCCATCCCCTTCTAATGGTCTTACATTTGAAATGATGCAAGGATCCTATAAGGCAAGAGAGTCCGTTGCCGCCAGACTCTAGCCCTGAAGAGGGCACCTGGCTCCTCCATTGTCCCCCGACTGTTCACCCAGCGGAGGCGGATCGCCAATCAGCATCATCACAGTGCTCTCCCTGCTCTGCTCAGTCGAGTTTGCTGTACCATAAACTGACTGAGAAGACAGAGTGCAGTGACTCAGCGAGGAAGGTGACGCGCTGTCACTGCCTGTGAGGAGGGAGTCTGAGAGCAGAACAACAGGAAGCAGTGACTAGTGGCAGTCCAATAAGCGATGTGACCACCAAAAAAGGAGGGGGGGGCAAGGAGTTGTGACCTCACTCACATAGAGGAAATGTGGGCATGGCTCCTACAGGGGGAAAGGGAGACATAGGGGCTTTGAGAAAGGGGAACATGGCTCTCACAGAAGGAAAGTGGGGATATCACGCAGAGCAGGGAGGGGGGGCATGGCTCACACTGGGGGGGAAGGGGGACAAGACTCCCACAGGGGAAGGGGAGCAGGGCTCACACGGGGAAGAGGGATAGGGGGATATCGCTCACACTGGGGGATAGGGGGATATCACGCACACACAGGGGAAGGCGGGAGCAACAAGACTCACACGGGGGGATAGGGGGTTATCGCTCACACACAGGGGAAGGGGGGGAGGGACAAGACTCACACGGGGGGATAGGGGGTTATCGCTCAAACACAGGGGACGGGGGGAGGGACAAGACTCACAAGTGGGGATAGGGGGATATCGCTCACACACAGTTGACGGGGGAAGGGACAAGACTCACACATGGGGATAGGGGGATATCGCTCACACACAGGGGGAAGGGGGACAAGACTCCCACAGGGGAAGGGGAACAGGGCTCACACAGGGAAGAGGTGATATCACTCACACAGGGGAATGGGGGCATTGCTAATACAGGGACCAGGGTAAGGGTGGGTACATGGCTCCCACAGGGGGAAGGAATGGAACATGGTTCACACAAGCGCCAAGGAAATGGGGGGGGGGGGACACAGTCGCCCCTAATTTATAATAAAAAGGAGAGACATGCCAAGCAGCCACGTAGAGGGTGCCACAGCCTGAGTCTTAGACACAGTGTGATCATTGAGATTGTAAGTTTTGATTTTCCTATCAGCGATCCCGACAGGTGGTGAAATGCCGCCACTGGAATACCGGCACCACAGGCTTTTCTCCCTCTGTGGGTGTCCACGACACCCATAGAGGGAGAATATAACCTGTGGCGAGCGCACCAAGCAACCGTGCCCACAAGGAGCTTTCCTAGCGCTCACCCTGCGGCTGGTATATTGGTGACCTGGGGATCCCGCTGTTGGGATTATGACAGCCGGGATTCCGTCCGCCGGTAAAACATCTGTATTCCCATATGTGCTGTATTATTTTTATATCAGTGCCAATGTATGTGTTTTTTTTTATCTGCGCCAATGTGTGTGTTTTTACCTACAATGGGGTTAGTAATGTAGTGTAGGGTATATAGGGATCTGTAATGTTGTGTAGGGTATATAGGGATCTGTAATGTAGTGTAGGGGTCAGTAAAGTAGTGTCGGGTTAGAGGGGTCAGTGATTTAGTGTAGGGTACAGTGGGGTCAGTAAAGTAGTGTAGGGTACAATAGGGTCAGTGATTTATTATAGGGTATTAATGGGTTAATAGTTTCGTGTAGAGTATAGAGGGGTCAGTGATTTAGTGGTGGGTAAAGAGTAGTCAGTAGTGTAGTGTAGGGTACAGAGGGGTCAGTGATTTAGTGTAGGGTACAGTGGGGTCAGTAAAGTAGTGTAGGGTACAATAGGGTCAGTGATTTATTGTAGGGTATTAATGGGTTAATAGTTTAGTGTAGGGTATAGAGGTGTCAGTGATTTAGTGGTGGGTATAGAGCAGTCAGTAGTGTAGGGTACAGGGGGGTCAGTGATTTAGTGGTGGGTATAGAGCAGTCAGTAGTGTAGGGTACAGGGGGGTCAGTGATTTAGTGTAGGGTATAGAGCAGTCAGTAGTGTAGGGTACAGGGGGGGTCAGTGATTTAGTGTAGGGTATAAATGGATCAGTAGTTTAGTGTAGGGTATAGAGGTGTCAGTGATTTAGTGGTGGGTATAGAGCAGTCAGTAGTGTAGGGTACAGGGGGGTCAGTGATTTAGTGTAGGTTATAAATGAATCAGTAGTTTAGTGTAGGGTATAGAGGTGTCAGTGATTTAGTGGTGGGTATAGAGCAGTCAGCAATGCAGTGTAGGGTACAGAGGGGTCAGTGATTTTCTTGTAGGGTATAAATGGATCAGTAGTTTAGTGTAGGGTATAGAGGTGTCAGTGATTTAGTGGTGGGTATAGAGCAGTCAGTAATGTAGTGTAGGGTACAGAGGGGTCAGTGATTTAGTGTAGGGTATTAATGGGTTAATAGTTTCGTGTAGGGTATAGAGGGGTCAGTGATTTAGTGGTGGGTACAGTGGGGTCAGTAAAGTAGTGTAGGGTACAATAGGGTCAGTGATTTATTGTAGGGTATTAATGGGTTAATAGTTTAGTGTAGGGTATAGAGGTGTCAGTGATTTAGTGGTGGGTATAGAGCAGTCAGTAGTGTAGGGTACAGGGGGGTCAGTGATTTAGTGGTGGGTATAGAGCAGTCAGTAGTGTAGGGTACAGGGGGGTCAGTGATTTAGTGGTGGGTATAGAGCAGTCAGCAGTGTAGGGTACAGGGGGGTCAGTGATTTAGTGTAGGGTATAAATGGATCAGTAGTTTAGTGTAGGGCATAGGTTCTCAAACTCGGTCCTCAGGACCCCACACGGTGCATGTTTTGCTGGTCTCCTTACAGAATCGCAAGTGAAATAAATAGCTTCACCTATGGACCTTTTACAATGTGTCAGTGAGTAATTAATACACCTGTGCACCTGCTGGGTTACCTACAAAACATGCACTGTGTGGGGTCCTGAGGACCGAGTTTGAGAACCTGTGGTGTAGGGTATAGAGGGGTCAGTGATTTAGTGGTGAGTAAAGAGTAGTCAGTGATGTAGTGTAGGGTACAGTGGGGTCAGTAATGCAGTGTAGGGTACAGGGGGGTCAGTGATTTAGTGTAGGGTATAAATGGATCAGTAGTTTAGTGTATGGTATAGAGGTGTTAGTGGTGGGTATAGAGGAGTCGGTTCAAATTCTAATCATTTTTTGTAAGTTGGAGGGGGGAGGGGGGGGGGGGGAGACGAGACAACATTTATAATGATCTTTAAGCAGCCTTGGCATTAACAGGCTTCCCCCGGGGGGGTGTATTTTCAGATGTGGTCAGCTGTGATTATAAGACAGAAACAGCTCCACAGTGTTATAATTGCTGTACAAGATATTTTTTATACATTTGTATTTACATATGGCAAATCTGAAGAAGCTTCTAATATCTGTAATTACTTACAGTAGGGGGTGTGTGTGTTACTCATTATAATAACAACATTAATGACCACTGAAATGGTGATACCAGAGCTCATCTTTTATGACATTACGTAGAGGAGATTATACCTCTATTAAACATTATGTGTACTAGCAATTTGTGTTTGTTATATTTCTCTATCATCCACTAGGGGACACTGGAGAACTAAACAGCTGGGGGTGTAAAGGATGCAGACCGGAGGTAGCACAGTGTAAAACTAAAAAAAATAGTATGCACAGCTGGCTCCACCCCTCCCCCCCCCCCTTCCCCCTGTTCCTCCGGTTTGAAAAATTGTGCTAGGAGGAAGAAGCACAGAAAAGGAGGTCTTGCTGCAGAAATAATTATTTTGGTTCTAAATTGATCTATAGCCCAATCCCACCTATCTTAAAGAAGGGTGCAGGCTTTTCCAAAAGTACAAATTCTGAACTTGTGAGGCAACGACCCCTGAGGAAGTGATCAAAGGCTCACCCAGGGAATCTTCTAAACAGTGAGTAGCTCTAAAGGTGTGTACACATGGTAAGATTCGGGCTAAACCCGGATACTCACTATGCGATAGGGAGTAGGTCGGTATCGCAAGCATATAAGGACTGTGCTTGCAATACTGACTATGTACGATTTTGGCTAAGTGTCAATTTTGACTATCTTTTCTACGAGATAGTCAAAACTGTCTTGCCTGCATAGTCTATCTAGGAGTGCGATACCGACCTCACGGGACTGCGCATAGGTATCGCAAGGTGACTTTCACCTTGCGATCTGCACTAACTTTCCTTACGATTTTGACTATATAGTCAAAATCGTAAGAAAAAAATCTTACCGTGTGTGTACATACCTTAAGGGTCCTAATTAGGCTCCTCTACCAGACAGCAGCGCAGGTCTCACAGGTTGAGTAGGCTCCGTTAGCCGGTGCTCTGTCAGACAGAGCTCCGGAGAGGCGCTAAGCGGCGGGTCCCGTAGCAGGTGTTGCGCTAGCCGGAAACTGAGCTCCGGAGCGGCGGTGAACAGCAGGTCCTAAAGCAGGTGTTTCCGCTAGCCAGAGACTGAGCAGCGGAACGTGGCGCACTGGCAGGGCTTTGAGTGGTGAGACGGGTAAGGACAGTACACAGCTAATAGAGCTGGGATCTCTTAATAGGAGGCGCGATATAAGGGGACAGCAGACAAATGGTATTCCCTAGGCTTTACTGAACCGCCTACGTTTGACTGTGTTGAGAGAGGTGGAGACTACGGCTATGTGCTGGGGGACTACGAATATTGCTTGGGGAGGTGGGGGCTATGGCTGTGTGCTGGGATGGGGACTATGGCTATGTGCTGGGAGGGGGATGGGGACTATGGCTATGTGCTGGGAGGGGGATCGGGACTATGGCTATGTGCTGGGAGGGGAATGGGGACTATGGCTATGTGCTGGGAGGGGGATTGGGACTATGGCTATGTACTGGGAGGGGGATGGGAACTACAGCTATGTGCTGGGAGGAGGATGGGGACTATGGCTATGTGCTTGGGGAGGTGAGGAGCTATGTGCAGGGAGTGGGGACTATGGCTATATATGCTGGCAGAGAACTATTTTGTGATGGGAGGGGGTGGGGACTACTGTATGACTGTATTGAGAGAGGTGGAGACTACGGCTATGTGCTGGGGGACTACGGATATTGCTTGGGGAGGTGGGGGCTATGGCTGTGTGCTGGGAGGGGGATGGGGACTATGGATATGTGCTGGGAGGGGGATGGGGACTATGGCTATGTGCTGGGAGGGGGATGGGGACTATGGCTATGTGCTGGGAGGGGGATGGGGTCTATGGCTATGTGCTGGGAGGGGGATGGGGTCTATGGCTATGTGCTGGGAGGGGGATGGGGACTATGGCTATGTGCTGGGAGGGGGATGGGGACTATGGCTATGTACTGGGAGGGGGATGGGAACTACAGCTATGTGCTGGGAGGAGGATGGGGACTATGGCTATGTGCTCGGGCAGGTGAGGAGCTATGTGCAGGGAGGGGGACTATGGCTATCTATGGTGGCAGGGAATTATTGTGATGGGAGGGGGGTGGGGACTACTGTATGACTGTGTTGAGAGAGGTGGAGACTACGACTATGTGCTGGGGGGACTACGGATATTGCTTGAGGAGGTGGGGGCTATGGCTATTTACTGGAAGGGAACTATGGCTATGTGCTGCGAGGGGGATGGGGACTATGACTATATGACTGTGGGTGCTTATCTGGCATTGTGGGGCATATCTGGCACCATGGGGGCATGTGTATCTGGCAATATGGGGGAATATCTGGCACTGTGGGGGCATATGTGTATCTGGCACTGTGGGGGGCATATTTAGCACTGTAGGGGTATATCTGTCAATGTGGGGCATATGTGTATCTGGCACTGTGGGGGCATACCTAGCAACATGGGGGCATATCTGGCACTGTGGGGTCATATGTGTATCTGGCACTGTGGGATCATATGTGTATCTGGCACTATTGGGGGCATATGTGTATCTGGCACTGCACTATTGGGGTCATGTGTATCACGCCCCCATTTTCATTGGCCATGCCCCATGTGGCACGTGACCACACCCATTTTTTGGTATGCACGCGCCTTCGGTGCGCACACACGGTACCACTAATATTTTTTGATTTGATTATACTACCTGGCCTTGAGTGGCATTGCATCCTCAGCCAGGCCAGGCACTGCTGATGTCTCCTCAGTGTTATAAGAATTACTGTGTGGGCATAATGTGTAAAGAGAACTGCTACTGTGTGGGCATGATGTGTATAAGGGTTACTACTGTATAGCGTAATTTGAATTGTGGGAACTATTGTATGGTCATGTCCCTTTCCCACAAGATCATGACCCATTTTTACACATGCACCTTCCCAATTTCAAATATGTGGGGCGCCAGTCCCTTACTTTGCCAGGGGCGCCCGGACCCCTAGATACACTCCTGTTTCTCCAAAAGGGTTTGTATGGGGGTTTGAGATTTGGATCCCTGAAGGTACAGGTCTTGGCCCTCTTGATCCTTTTCCAACAACGTCTGGCGTCCTTCCAGGAGGTCCACACATTTTTACAAGGTGTGTTTAGAATACAACCACCTTTTCGTCCGCCCACGGCCCCGTGGGATCTAAATTTGGTGCTAGAATTTTTTTAGATCGGCCGTTTTCGAGCCTTTGGAAAGGGCGGATCTAAAATATATGAGCTGGAAAGCAGTCCTGCTCCGAGCTTTAGCGTCAGCAAGAAGGGTCTCAGAGTTAGGTGCCCTGTCATGTAAAAGTCCTTTCTTAGTTTTTCATGAAGACCGAGCAGAGCTCCGTACAAAGGCAAAGTTTTTACCTGAGGTGGTTTCGGGTTTCCACATAAAGCAGCCGATTGTGGTTCCCTCCTGCCATGGATTGTCTGAGGGGGACCTGTCCTTGGATGTGGTAAGAGCCTTACGGGTGTATACTGTACGTACAGGCTACTGGTTCTATTAGAAAGTCAGACGCTTTGTTTGTACTGTATGATGTCCCCAGGAGGGGTTGGCCGGCTTCAAAATAAACCTTGGCCAGATGGATACGACTAACCATCAAACAGGCATATTTTTCTTGTGGTAAGAGAGTTTCTGCTCATACCACCAGATCAGTAGGGGCTTCGTGGGCTGCGGTCAGAGGAGCTTCCACTGCCCAACTTTGCAGAGCTGCAACGTCGTCATCAGCACACGCGTACACTTGTTTCTGCTAGTTTGATATATTTGCATCTAGAAATGCAAATTTTGGACATTTGGTTCCTCAGGCTTCGGACAGTCTCGGTGCTGTCAGCCTGTGTGTTCTTATAAATTTAGTTCAAACAGTTTATTTAATGTGTCATTAGTTCTTTGTTGCTGTGTGACATGTTAGTACGGTTAGTTCATTCCCGTATGGCTTTGATCTTCCATGTTCCCTCTTCTCTACCTCAGTTTTTCAAACTGGAGGGGGGATGGGGGGGGTCGTGATAGGGGAAGATCCAGTTTTGCATGATTTTTTGTAGTTTCTCTTACGTCTTAGAGGATGCTGGGGACTCCAAAAGGACCAGGGGGTATAAACGGGATCCGCAGGAGCTTGGGCACACTAAAAAGACTTTGATTGGGTGTGAACTGGCTCCTCCCTCTATGCCCCTCCCCCAGATCTCAGTTAGACTTTTTGCCCAGGAGTGACTGGACACACACTAGGGGAGCTCTACTGAGTTTCTCTGGAAAAGACTTTGTTAGGTTTTTTATTTTCAGGGAGACCTGCTGGCTACAGTCTCCCTGCATCGAGGGACTGAGGGGAGAGAAGTCAGACCTACTTCTGCTTAGTTAAGGACCCTGCTTCTTACGCTACTGGACACCATTAACTCCAGAGGGTTCGATCACTTGGTTCGCCTAGCTGCTTGTTCCCGGAGCCACGCCGTCACCCCCTCACAGAAGCCAGAAGCCGGGTGAGTATTAGAAGAACCGAAGACTTCAGTAACGGAGGTACAGCGCAGCGCTCCATGCTCCCACACACATCACCAATGGCACTCACAGGGTGCAGGGCGCTGGGGGGGGCGCCTTGGGCAGCAGTTACTGAGGTTTTTTTGGTACTTGTAGAAGCCATATTCGGTGCCCGGGCACCGTATATAAGACCCCCGCCAGTATAAATAATTCAAATTTAAGCGGGACTGAAGCGCGCTGCGAAGGGGCGGGGCTTAGCCGCACAGCTCACCAGCGCCATTTTCTTCTCTCCACAGCCGCTGCAGAGAACACTGGCCCGGTCCTCCAAGTAAAGGGGAGCAAAACGGGGGGGGGGGGGGGGGGGGGGGAGGCAGCACAAATAATTTGGTGCTTTTTTGGTTATTATTTCTACAGCGCTGCTTACATATATTATTCTTGTGTAGTATATGGGCGCTGGGGTGTGAGCTGGCATACTCCCTCTGTGTTTCTCTCTCCAGGCTTCCCTGTAGGCTGTCCCCTTTATTTGGCCAGTGTGTGTGTTGGGTGTCGGTACTTGGTGTCGGCATGTCTGAGGCTGAGTGTTCCTCCCCGGAGGAAGTTACTGGGGGCACAGAAAAGGAGCTGGAAATGGCTCTGTCGGCACAGGCGACTGCTGATTGGGTTACTATGTTGAGTACACTTAATGCTAATGTGGCTATATTGTCTAAGAGGCTGGATAAATCTTATTCTCAGACACAAACATGGAGAAAATCCATGGAGGATGCTTTGGCTCAGGTGCAGACCCCCTCAGGGTCACAAAAACGTTCATTTACCCAGATGGTAGATACAGATGCCGACACGGACTCTGATTCCGATGTCGACTTTAATGAGGCTACTTTACACCCAAGGGTAGTTAAGAGTATTCAGCACATGATTGTGGCTATTAAAGATGTTTTACGTATCTCTGACGAACCTGTGGTTCAGGAAACAAGGATTTGCCTATTTAAAGGGAAAAAACCTGAGGTGAAGTTTCCCCCCTCTCATGAAATGAATGCTCTTTGTGAAAAAGCTTGTGAGTCGCCGGACAAGAGGTGGCTGATTCCCATGAGAATTTTTATGGCATATCCTTTCCCCTCTGATGACAGGGAAAAATGGGAGTCGTCTCCGAATGTCGACAAGGCTCTATCCCGTTTGTCCAAGAAGGTGGCGCTTCCGTCCCCTGACACGGCTGCTCTCAAGGATCCGGTGGATCGCAAGCTGGAGACGTCTTTGAAGGCCATTTTCGCCAATACTGGGGCATTGCTCAGACCTGCTGTGGCATCGGTATGGGTGAGTAGAGCTATTGCTAAATGGGCTGATAATTTAGCCTCTGATATGGATACCCTTGATAAAGATAATATTCTTTTGAATTTGGTTATTTCAAGGACGCTGCAGATTACCTAAAGGATGCGGCGAGGGATGTTGGCCTCTTGGGATCAAGAGCCAATGCCATGGCGGTCTCGGCCAGGAGGGCGCTGTGGATCCATCAATGGAATGCTGATGCCGACTCCAAGAAAAATATGGAAGCTCTCCCCTTCAAAGGTAGTGTCTTGTTTGGTGACGGCCTGGCTGACCTGGTGCCTACCGCTACTGCGGGTAAGTTATCTTTTCTTCCTTATGTTCCCACACAACAGAAAAATGCACCCCATCAACAGATGCAGTCCTTTCGACCTAATAAATACAAACGAGGTAAAGGCTCGTCCTTTTCTCGCTTCAAAGGGTAGGGGACGGGGAAAGAAGTCGCCTGCAGGTTCAGGCACCCAGGACCAAAAGTCCTCCCCCGCCTCTACCAAGTCCACCGCATGACGCTGGGGCTCCTTTGCTGGAGTTCGTGCCGTTGGGGGGCCGTCTCCGGGTCTTCAGTCAGGTCTGGTTTCAATCAGCCCTGGATCCTTGGGTCTTAGACATAGTGTCTCAAGGGTATAAGCTTGAGTTTCAGGAGATGCCCCCTCGCCGCTTTTTCATATCGGCCTTGCCAGTTTCTCTTCCAGAAAGAGAAGTAGTAAATGCTGCGATACAAAAGTTGTGTCAACAGAGGGTCATTGTTCCCGTTCCCCCGTCCCAACGGGGAGAAGGGTTCTATTCGAGCCTCTTTGTCGTACCGAAGCCGGACGGTTCCGTCAGACCGATTATGAACCTAAAATCCCTCAATCCATACTTGAAAACTTTGAAGTTCAAGATGGAATCTCTTCGAGCTGTGATCTCCAGCCCAGAAGGGGGGGATTTTATGGCGTCAGTCGACATAAAGGATGCCTACTTACACGTCCCGATTTATCCTCCGCATCAGGCCTTCCTGAGATTTGCGGTGCAGGGTTGTCCTTACCAATTTCAGACGTTGCCGTTTGGGCTTTCCACGGCCCCGAGGGTTTTCACCAAGGTTATGGCAGAAATGATGGTACTCCTTCGCAAGCGAGGGGTCACAATTATCCTGTACTTGGACGATCTCCTGATAAAGGCGAGGTCAAAGGAACAATTGTTAAAGAATGTGGAACTTTCCCTGACAGTTCTGCAACATCACGGTTGGATTTTAAATTTGCCAAAGTCTCAGTTAATTCCGACGACTCGGCTGCCCTTCCTGGGCATGATCCTAGACACGAAGCTTCAGAGAGTGTTTCTTCCGGAGCACAAAGCTCTAGAAACACAGACCATGGTCAAGGAGCTTTTGAGACCGACAAGAGTGTCGATTCATCAATGCACTCGAGTGCTAGGGAAGATGGTGGCGGCTTACGAGGCCATTCCGTTTGGAAGGTTTCATGCCAGGGTGTTTCAGTGGGACCTGCTGGACAAATGGTCCGGGTCTCACCTACACATGCACCGAAATATAAGTCTATCTTCCAGGGCCAGGATCTCTCCCCTGTGGTGGCTGCAAAACTTTCACCTCCTAGAGGGACGCCGTTTTTGAATTCAGGACTGGGTCCTGCTCACCACAGATGCAAGTCTCCGAGGCTGGGGCGGAGTCGTGCAGGGAAGAAGTTTCCAGGGAACATGGTCAAGCCAGGAATCTTTTCTCCACATAAATGTTCTCGAGTTAAGAGCCATTTACAACGGCCTCCTGCGAGCGAAGAGCTTTCTTCAGGGTCTCCCTATACTGATCCAGTCGGACAACATAACAGCGGTGGCGTATGTAAACTGCCAAGGCGGAACAAGGAGCAGGGCGGCAATGGCGGAAGCCACAAGAATTCTCTGCTGGGTGGAACAGCACGTGAGCGCTCTGTCGGCAGTCTTCCTCCCGGGCGTGGACAACTGAGAGGCAGATTTTCTCAGCAGACACGATCTCCATCCAGGAGAGTGGGCTCTTCATCAAGAGATATTTGCAGAAGTGATGAGGCGTTGGGAAACTCCTCTGATAGACATGATGGCGTCTCGCCTGAACAAGAAACTTCCGAAGTACTGTTCCAGGTCAAGAGACCCCCAAGCCTGTGCAGTGGACGCCCTGGTAACTCCGTGGGTGTTTCAGTCGGTGTATGTTTTCCCTCCACTTCCTCTCATTCCAAAGGTGTTGAGGATCATAACATCCCCACTCTCCTTAAGGCTAGGAAGGAGGTCACGGCGAAACATTATCACCGTATTTGGAGAAAATATGTATCGTGGTGTGAAACCAAAGCAGCTCCTGCGGAGGAGTTTCACTTGGGTCGTTTCCTCCATTTTTTGCAGGCAGGCGTGGATGCAGGCCTGAAGTTGGGTTCCATCAAAGTGCAGATTTCGGCCTTATCTATTTTCTTTCAAAAGGAATTGGCCGTTTTTCCTGAGGTTCAGACTTTCGTGAAGGGAGTGCTGCATATCCATCCTCCATTTGTCCCACCAGTGGCGCCGTGGGATCTTGAAGTGGTGTTGCAGTTTCTTATGTCTCACTGGATTGAGCCTTTGCGTAAGGTTGAGTTAAAGTTTCTCACTTGGAAAGTGGTCATGCTTTTGGCTCTGGCGTCTGCCAGACGAGTGTCCGAGTTGGCGGCCTTGTCTCACAAGAGCCCATATTTGGTTTTTCATTCGAATAGAGCGGAATTGAGGACTCGTCAACAATTTCTGACGAAGGTGGTCTCTTCGTTTCACATAAACCAACCTATTGTGGTGCCTGTGGCTACGGATGCTGTGGCGGTCCCAAAGTCTCTTGATGTTGTAAGAGCTTTGAAGATTTATGTCGCCAGAACGGCTCTTACTAGGAAGACAAGAGGCTCTGTTTGTCCTGTATTCTTCCAACAAGATTGAAAATCCTGCTTCTAAGCAAACTATTGCACGCTGGATTTGTAATACGATCCAGCAAGCTCATTCTTCGGCTGGGCTACCGTTGCCGAAGTCCGTAAAGGCCCATTCTACCAGGAAGGTGGGCTCGTCTTGGCCGGCTGCCCGAGGGGTCTCGGCACCTCAACTTTGCCGAGCAGCTACGTGGTCGGGTTCAAACACTTTTGCTAAATTTTACAAGTTTGATACCCTGGCTGAGGAGGACCTCATGTTTGCTCAATCGGTGCTGCAGAGTCGTCCGCACTCTCCCGCCCGTTCTGGAGCTTTGGTATAGACCCCATGGTCCTTTTGGAGTCCCCAGCATCCTCTAGGACGTAAGAGAAAATAGGATTTTAATACCTACCGGTAAATCCTTTTCTCCTAGTCCATAGAGGATGCTGGGCGCCCATCCCAGTGTGGACTGTTCCTTGCAGTTGAGTTGATACTGGTTATTTTCGGTTACACATGGTTGGTGTATCAGTTATGTTCAGCTTGTTGCTGTGGTTAGTTCATACTGTTCTCTGGTTTCATGCTACTCCGGTTGTACGGTATGTTTGTGGTGTGGGCTGGTATGTTTCTCGCCCTTAGTTTAACAAAATCCTCTCCTCGAAATGTCCATCTCTCCTGGGCACAGTTCCTATAACTGAGGTCTGGGGGAGGGGCATAGAGGGAGGAGCCAGTTCACACCCAGTCAAAGTCTTTTTAGTGTGCCCAAGCTCCTGCGGATCCTGTCTATACCCCATGGTCCTTTTGGAGTTCCCAGCATCCTCTACAGACTAGGCGAAAAGGATTTACCGGTAGGTATTAAAATCCTATTTTTACATTGTGCTACCTCCGGTCTGCATCCTTCACACCCCCAGCTGTCTAGATCTCCAGTGTCCCCGAGTGGATTCAGAGAAATAGATTTATCAGTAAATACCAAAATCCTCTTTTTTACAGTGTTAATCCAGCTGCAGCGGTTTTGAGTAAGAAGCTCCACAGAAGCTTGGGACAAACTTCTGATCTGGGTGAGTCCTCTGACTATCACAGTCAAAATTTTAATGGTGGTGACGCAAAAAAGAGGAAAAGGAAAATCAACAGCGATGTAGATCCGCCAAGGAAGAAGGGTACACTTAATGAAAGCCAGGACACAGAACCGTTTTCACCAACTTCTAAAAGAATAAATGGTAATTATTATTCCCAGTCGCAATAATCTTTACTTTGCAAGACTTCAGTTACTCATATCTTGGAGTTGTCTTTAGGGACTCTGAAACTGTTATTAAAAATGATGGCTCACTCTGAGTCATGTGACTGTATTTTATTTTTCCGTCTTCATGTTCCTTCATGATAGCAAAAACTAAAAATAATTATGTTTGAAGGACCATTATGAAAAATAATATTGCAGACTATTGCAGCCTTTTAGGAAAGGTGCTCTTTGGAAGCACGTTGGAAGGCAGATTTGTACAGCTATTCAGGCCAAGCATGGTAGTCCTGTTGTACGGCACAAGAGCCATACGACAAGAAAACTGGGCATTTGGTCCATACATATGATCCCGACAATGGGAGGCAGTCAGTTGATCACCTGTCGGGATCCCGGCGGTCAGGATGCAGACGCCGGAATCCTGACACCAGCTGAAATACCGGCGGTCGGAGTCCTGACCGCCGGCTGGTTACCCCTCTTGGGTGGTGGTCCACACCACCACCGAACCCGAAGCGTGGCGAGGGGACACGCTGCGCTCGCCGCCGGGATCCTGGCTATTGGGCTCCTGGCACCGGTCTCCTGACCGCCGGGATCTCGTACTGATCCCTTGAAAATATCTTGACACTGAACCTACATGAATTTTACAGTAAGTCTTTGCTCCTCTTCTCAGGGCACATGTCGTTTGACAAATATACTGACCTAGAAGATCATCAAACTTCATCTAAGAAGAAGAAAAAGCAGAAGCCTTCACAGCAAGTCGACGAGAGCCTGGATGACAAAGCGTCGGCTTCTGATGGCCCTAGAGATGCGAGTAATACAAAAGGAAAGTCTCCTAAAAAGAGAAAATCTAGTGTAAGCTGTGACAATATTGGGGATTCTGAGGACTCCCCCGTTACTGAACATAATACACCTATAGAAGGCATTCGGAGACGGAAGAAACATATGAGAGATAGTGGTAGATATCAGATGGAAGATGGTTTATCAGGTGATCTTTTGGGTTCTGATGATCACAGTACAGTAAGTATAGAGGATGATAGTCTGCAGGCTGCTGAGCCAACCAGCGAGGGTGAAGACCGGGCTGGAAAATCTGCAAAGAAGAACAGGTCTTTACATACAGCCGTGAAGGAAACTTCTACAAGCTTGTTGGAAGAAACAGAGTTTGAAACCGATAATGGCAATGAAACCCATTGTGATTCTTCCCCTGAAACAGACCAGGCTCCTGCTGGACCGTCCGCTTGCAGTGATGTACTTGATGAAAATCAGAATGCAGATGATAATGGGTAAGTTATGTGAGTTGGTCCTAAACTGCTAAATGGCATTGCCTGAATCTTTTGCATCCCTGTAATTATATCCCTTGTTTCTAGAGGGGATCCTCTTAGTCTTGCCCGTACAAATACACTTAATATACCGGTAAGAGTGTTTACACGGTATAAATCAGATTTATTGTATGTAGACTTGTTAGACGGATAAGAAGCAAAGGGCACTTTTCACAAGCCTTATATACCCTACTCGTTTAGCACGTGATAAATCCCATGATTAAATTGTACATCACTATTTTACAGCAACATAATTGACTACATCTTTTTCAAGTAACGTGAATATGGCATCATGTGATTACATTGCAAGAAATATCTAAAGATCATAAAGAAAAATAATCTGTACATTGCTGTCTATAAATTAAGACTGTATTTAGTGCCTGAGGTATGGGACCACACCATTTAAATATAAAAATCCTACATGTTCAGCACTCACGTAATTGTATTTCATTTAAAATCAGGGAACTATGTTTCCAAAATATTGCAATTAATTATTAAGTCAGCACTGACTCACAAAGAGATGAAAACTCCTCTGCCACTAGATTTTATACACAGACTATGGGGTATATTCAATTGAAGTCGGATCCGGTCCAACATTAATTTGTCAGAATGGATCCGACAAGGGCTATTCAATGCCATCTCAATTTGACTTTAAAAAAAGTCGAATTGAGATGCGGGAGCTGAGACGGGGGAGAGCCGCGGGCAGACGGGGGAGAGAAGCGCTACAGCAGCGTAGCCGGAGGATGTGTCACAGACGCCGCACACGACAGCGTCCACCAGGCTCCAGCAAGCAAGACCTGCTGGAGCCAGGTGGACGTTGGCGTGAGCGGCGGCTGTGACACATCCTCCGGCTACGCTGCTATAGCCGCTGTTCTCCCCCGTCTGCCCGCTGGTCTCCCCCTCTCCTCCTCTCGGCTCCCTCATCTCAAGGTTGGATTGAGATGGTCAAAAAGGGGGCCAAAACCTGTCAGTTTTGGCCCCGTTTTCGACAGAAGCACGCGGATCAGCAGCTATTCCACCGATCCACGTGCTTTTCGACAAGTCGAATTTCTGGTCTTGTTGAATAATTGGTTTATATTGGACAGGTCGGAACCCCTTCCGACCTAAAAAAAAGTTGAAAACTGACGTCTTTTCAACAGACTGCAGCTTTCGACTTCAATTGAATATACCCCTATGCTTTTTTCATGGGTTGAGGTTTGCTAGCTCATAGGCTTAAAGAGACAGAACCTTCCCAAGCATAGCAATTACTGGGCACCTGGGGAATTAACTGACATTATCTTACATATGGGAAAGTGTGGTGGTGGTGGGGGGCGGGGGGTAATGGGTATTCAGTTATCTGGCATCAGTCTTCTCCACAGTGCCCATCCCACCATAATTTTGTCGTTGGGCTGAAACTGTGTGACCTTATGCACAGTTCCCGTTGTAAAGAAAAATTTTTTGTAAACTCAAAGTAAGACACTAAATGAATCAATATGAGCTTCCATTTAATTATGTTCATTAATCCATAAAAGCCTGTGGTTAAAGCCTGGGTGATAATTGAACAATCACTTTGTTTCCACTCATGAATGTGGGCCTGATTCTGAGTTGCAATTCCGGATGCTTGCGGTAGCTGGATTTAGTGCCATGTAAGTGGTGTGGGTTATTAGAGCTACAGTAAAAAGGTCTACAGTCATTAGGTCTACCACTAATGGTAGACATGCATTAGGTCGACAGGGTCAAAAGGTCGACACACAAAAAAAGGTAGACACGGGGGTTTTGGGGGGTTTTTGGGGAGGGGGGGAGGTTTGTCACTTTTCTGCCACAAACAAGCCCCATTAGTGTACTACGTTCCCCCGCATGGCTCGCCATGCTTCGGGCAAGCTTACTATTCCCAAACCTTATGCATGATGACCATATGGGGTCAACTTAATGACTGTCTACCTAATTACTGTAGATCTTCTATAGCATACCCCTCAGAATAGCATGGAAGCATAGCTACATACCCAAGACACTCCCATGCTATCGCCTTGTTCTCCTGCATGCGACAGTAAGGTAGACACCTAGAAAATGTTTGCTTCGCGGAACCAGAGAACCGGTGGTGGTGCGGCACATGAGCATTTTGTAGTCTCCTTTTGACCTTTTGCAACTGAAGTTTCCCAATGACTGACAGGTAAGGAAAAAGGAGGAGACAAGGTAACGTAGTACAGCCTAAGTGCCAGAGACTAATAACTTGGAGTGTAGTACCCAAATTTGATTCCCCTCCCCCTTTGAGTGTGCGTACAGGATTACCCACTGCATGTAGCTCTGACCGCTTGTGCATAAAATGTTGTTTCATATAAGAGAGGGAGGAGACAAATATTAAGTACTTTTGGGCAAGCAGGATATTGTGATTTACAGTTAATAATTGTCATAGAACAGGAAATTACTTTTGCCACTTAATAACCGTAAATCTTATTTAATGGAAAATTGTGCATCTTCACAGGACGGGTCTCTCTGCAGTAGATACAGGAAGGGACAACTTGTCCCCAAGAAAGCGAAGTAGACTGGCTGCTGCATCTCCATACATACGTGATCGGGACCTTGCAGTGCTAGAAGAGGTCTTTCCCAATGTAAGGTCTCTGACATACAGTTCTTTGCAAAACTTAATTCAGAATGAGCTGGAGAGAATCAAAGATGCTAAACTAAGAGGTAGGTCTAGGAGTTTTTTTTTAATCTAGATTTTCAAAACATTAATGGGGTAGAGAAACGTGTGTGTGTATATGAGGGGGGGGGGGGATACAACAATCTGAATGTATACAAGTGCACAGCATCATACATATTCAGAGTAGCATGTGGTGCTGCTAACCTTACATGGCTTTGTCCTGATACAGAGGCAACGCATTTAAACCTTATACCAAGGAAATAAATTAAAAGCTGACAAGTAATGGGAGAGGGGTGGGGTTTAGGTGGTCCATGGGGACACAGACCAAAAAGGTGTACGGATTAGTACAGACCTGGGCAAAGTACGCCCCGCGGGCCACATGCGGCCCTTTGGCAATCCCTGCCCGGCCCCTCCCCGCCCACAGGCTCCCTGCACCATGGATGCTCGGGTCCTGCAGGACGCGCTGTGAATCACAGTCCTGTGTATGCCTCAGCCAATACTGAAATGCTATTGGCTGAGGCACACACAGGACGAATGACTCACAGCGCATACTGCAGGACACAGTCGTTACCCATTGCCCGCCTCCTCTGTCAGTCACCGCCAGCATGTTCCCAAGGCGCCCCCCTGATACATCAGTCGTCCTTTCTTTGCCTGACAGCGCGCCGCTCAGTCAGCACTACAAGTACTGCTTGTGGAACTACAAGTCCCAGGTTTGATTGTCTCTTAATTTTCTCCTATAAATACCCAGCGCTGGATCTGGTGCACTTAAGACCTTCTTAATTAGGTTGGTGTCTTCCCCTTATTCCCGTATCCACCGTCAGGTAATGTGTGCAACTCAATTATAAAGAAGGGGTGTGCACCACAGTGCATAAAACCACAAATTTATTAGGACAACCACATACAATTAAGTATAGAATCACATACTAACAGTGGCGGTATTAACCACCGCAAGTAACATCAGCATCATTGGTTCGGCCCTCCAACACAGTTCAGATTTTTCATGTGGCCCCCTATAGAAATTAATTGCCCACCCCTGGATTAGTAGTATTTGGTGTCATACTGTAGTTCAAGCATTCCCTGAAAACTCACCCCTTCAGCCAAGCTTATCAAATTCCGGAACCGTCCACATAACCGTCATAAACTTCCCTATCCAATTACATCCCCACTGTACAGTCCTCACATATTTTTTCTTTCTTCTCTTTCCCATCCTCCTGACCCCAGGCCAACATTGCTGTGTGACCATATCAAACAGCCCACCAAGAACCTATGCAATCTGGTGGACCATTGTGCAATAGCACCTAGCCTAGTATATCCGTGCCTATTTCCCTATAGATTGTAAGCTTGCGAGCAGGGCCTTCCTACCTCTATGACTTTCTGTTATTACCCAGTTTTATTTTTCCAGTGTTGTTTCCAATTGTAAAGAACAGGAAAATTTGCTGTGCTGTATAAGAAACTGTTAATAATTTAGTAGCATATCCGATGCCTGACCAGGAGCAATTATATAAGTTTTACGAGGGTAAGGGAAAATTAACTTTCTCCGTCAGCCAGTAGGAGACACTAGAACATGCTGACACTGGGATATAGATGGGTGGCTATAGGGAGCCTGGCACTTTAAATGTTAAAGAAGTGTGAAAGCTCCTTCCCCTCTATCCCCCATCAGCCCTTTAGAATTGTGCTGAGAGAGCCGGTCACACTAGTCTGAGCTCCAGCCTGGATTTATTTTTATTTTCTCCTTTTTGTTTCTTGACCTCAGGATAACCCTTCCCTACTTATGTGAGCAGTGGGGTTCGGGTCCCTGGTTCGAGGCACGGGAGAGGAATTAACAGTGCTGCTACCCACCCCAGACAGCTGCAGTCCTAAGGCGTTCAGTAGTAGTGAGTAACTGTTCACCTGTTCCCCCGTCAGAGCGCACACAATAGACGGGGGAACACAGCTGCATATTCTCCCCCCTCCTCCCTCCCTCTCGCATAATGGGGAGAGGGACTGTTTGGCGAAGCGGCTGTTTATTATGAAGGCTACAGCCGGCAGCCGTTTACTGTTAGCGCTGATTCACAGCGTTTTTACCTTATTTCATGTTCCACATTGGGTCCCTGTAATACAGGCGACGGGAGTGGAGCCAGTAAAAAGTGGACTTTTCACTGTCAATCAGGGCCAGGCTCGCTTATACCACTTTTACACCAAAATCCCGGGTCTGACCCAGGCTTTGGAACACGTTTCCAAGCCAGATTAGACCTGGGACTCCCCCTTTTGGTGTAAAGTGCACTGATTACACTGCACGCGGGTGCAGTGTCTTTGGGGCCGGCGCTTAGCGATGACGTCATCTCCAAGCGCCGGGAAACGTGGCACATCAGTATTCGCTTGTGTCACGCTGGGGGCAAGCCCAGCAATCTGGAAGCTGCTGGGCTGCCTCCGGTGCTGCCAGACACCCGATACAGCGCTGCGGTCTACATAGACAGCATGCGCTATGTCCCCAGTCTCCGGCGCTGCATGGAGCTGTTGTCCGCATAAACAGCTTACGCCGTGACCCCCAGCCTCCCGACCGCCCCTCAGACACTGCAGTTCGGGAGGTTTGCAATGCTGTAAATGGGTATCGGGCCGGAGGATTGGCTAACCCATTTACACCGCCTCCTATGCAGGTCTTACCCACGTCCAACCCTGGTTAATTGCGGAGTTGGATTCCCAGAAAAATGGACCACGTTGTTTTGGAGGGATCCGGTCTCTAGGTCGACAATGTCTAGGTCGACCACTATTGGTCGACAGTAAGTAGATCGACATGGTTTCTAGGTCGACAGGGACTCTAGGTCGACATGACAAAAGGTCGACATGAGTTTTTCTAAAAAAAAATATTTCTGAACTTTTTCATACTTTACGATCCACGTGGACTACAATTGGGAACGGTAACCTGTGCCGAGCGCATCGGTTTTTCATGTCGACCTAGAGTCCCTGTTGACCTAGAAACCATGTCGACCTACTTACTGTCGACCAATAGTGGCCGACTTAGACCCAGACTAGACTTAGGTCGACAATATAACATACCACACCCGGTTTTGGAGAAGGACCCTTTTACACCGCCGGCAATCCTGGGATTTTGCGCGCTTCCGTGCGGGATATTTCAGGCGGTGTGAAAGGGGTATTAGCTACAGTAGTGTGCTAACAATGGGCCTAATTCAGACCTGGTCACACACAGGTTTTTTTTTTTGCACCACTGCGACCAGGTAATCACCGCCTACAGGGGAGGGGGTTAGAGCTGTGCAGGGCTGCGATCGGCTGTGCAGTAAGCTGCACAAGCAAAACGTTTGTACAGTCTCTGCACAGCTCAAGACTTACTCACCCGCTGCAAAGATTCTTCCTGGAGCTGACGTCAGGATCCCTCCCTGCAAACGGCCGGACACGCCTGCGTTGACACCCCCGGCCGGCCTCCTCCTTTCAATCTTCTTGCGTTCGCCACTGCAAACGCTTTCTTCGTTCTTCTCGCCGCTGCCCAGCGACGGGCAGCGACGCGCCTGCGCATAGCGGCCCGCACACATGCACTGTTCATACCCAATCGCAAGGCTGCAAAAACCTGCAGCGTGCGATTGGGTCTGAATGACTTCCAATGTTGCAATCTTCTTTCTATCTCTCTCTTCACTGTAGGACTGAGAGTGGTTTCATATTACATTGCTTGTCTTGCAGCCTGCATATCCTGACACTGGGGTACAGGCTCCGGGGCAGATGTATTAACCTGGAGAAGGCATAAGGAAGTGATAAACCAGTGAGATGTGCAAGGTGATAAAGGCACCAGCCAATCAGCTCCAAGATGTAAATCAACAGTTAGGATCTGATTGCATATATCACTGGTTTATCACTTCCTTATGCATTCTCCAGGTTAATACATCTGCACCTCAGTTTGCTATGGGGGTTGTATATATATTTATTTCTATAGGGGAGATATATATATTCAGAACACATACCTCCCTCTATCTCCTGCCTAGCTCTATATCTACAAAACTCTACTGTGTTTGGGTGTGTTTTGTAAGTTTGTGTTCTCATCCTTTACAGTGACAGGCAGGGGAACAACTGCAAAGGCAACACAAAAATTATTTGTTTGCTCCAAATGCAATAAAAAAAGCTCACACTGATGATTCTTCCATGTGTGAGGCTTGTGCTGTGGAGATGGGTCAATCTGGCTCCTCTCAGGACACCCTTTTTCCCCCAGTGGGCGGTAGCTTTCTCAGATACTGTGTCACAATTACATAGTGAACTTGCTGAAATGCATAAGTCTTGTGAGGTTGCTGATCTCACACAGGTGTCCAGATCACCTTCCACTTCTGTTGCTGTTGAACCGTCTTTGGTTGCTGGCCTTGCCAAGTCAGTAGAAGATCTGACAAAGGCTCTCATTCCGAGTTGAACGCTCACTAGCTGCTTTTAGCAGCAGTGCAAACGCTAAGCCGCTGCCCTCTGGGAGTGTATCTTAGCTTAGCAGAAGTGCGAACGAAAGGATCGAAGAACGGCAGCAACATTTTTTCATGCAGCTTCTGAGTAGCTGCAGACCTACTCCTACCTTGCGATCACTTCAGACTATTTAGTTCCTGTTTTGACGTCACAAACACGCCCTGCGTTCGGCCAGCCACTCCCCCGTTTCCCCAGGCACGCCTGCGTTTGTATCTGACACGCCTGTGTTTTTCAGCACACTCCCTGAAAACGGTCAGTTGCCCCATTCCTGTAAATCACTCAGCGATCAGCAGCGCGACTGAAAACTACATTGGCTTTTGTGAAAGTACGTTGCGCGTGCGCAATACGCACCATATTCTTGCGCAGAAGTGCCGATTTTTTTGACTGATCGCTGCGCTGCGAACAACTGCAGCTAGCGATCAACTCGGAATGAGGGCCAAAGTTTCTAGACCCTTCTATGAAACAGTCTAAGGCATATTTTCGACCGATAAGGAAGAGGCCCTTGCCTCAGGTCCTACAATCAGATGAGTCAGTGAAAGAACTCATGTCCCAAGTCGAAGTAGATGAGGTGAGATCGCGGAATCAGAGGATTTAGCTCCTCAGGATTCTGCACATGGGGTAGAACCCCTTATTTTGACAGTGCAACAGATATTAAACATATCTGACACTGTACCTCCGGATTCGCCAGTCTCAACCTTATTTGTGAGAAAGCAACGTTTGGCGGTCACCTATGCTTTCTCTCAAAAACTCGATGATTAACTGCCAGAGGCTTGGAAAAAACCCTGATAAGCATTTTCAGATGCCAAAGAGATTCCAGGCAAATTACCTTTTTCCAACCTTGATGACGGATAAATGTGAATCCCCCACACAGGTCGATTCATCAGTTTCAAGGCTGTTGCAGTGTTACCAGTCACGGGGGCTACGACTCTAGAAAGACCTGTCTGACAGAAAATTAGACACTACTTTAAAGTCAATCTTTACGGCGGCTGGAGTGTCACTTTGGCCAACACTAGTCAGTAGGGCAGTAGAACACTGGGCCACGAAGTTAATCAAGGATCTACAGGCAGGGGTTGCGGTTGACAAAGTGATTATTTTGGCAGAACACATTAAAGAATCTGCAATTTACTTACGTGAAGCTGCTAAAGATATTGGTCAGGTGGATGCAGAATCCAAGAGGGCTATGGAAGCTATTCCATTTGCCGGAGAGTTCCTTTTTGGTAAGTAATTAGACAAGTGAATTTTTCAGGCCACAGGAGGAAAATCTACTTATCTCCCAACTCCGACTACACATATAAGATTTCCCTATGCGGTACTTCTTTCGTTCCTTTCGGACAGCACAGGCCTTTCGAGGAAGAGGAAAGGTTACACCTTAGAGAGGTAGAGGATGTAGTAAACTGCAACCAGTTGCCCGTCTCCAGGAACCTAAACCTGCAGAAAAAACTGTGGCATGACGGGCTCCCTCCCACCTGGGAGTATTGGGGGCCCGCCTTTGAAATTTTCTGGACACTTGGTTTCTCCTGTCCACGGATCTGTGGATTAGCAATCTCATATCTAGATTTCTACATTTTACCGCCAGCCAAAACTTCGGGACTCTGTCTGCGATCTCTAAAGGTTCGAGTTTTCGCGTTGTCAATCTTCTTCCAGAGCAAATTGGCGCTTCTTCCAGAAGTTCAGACTTTCTTGCAAGGAGGTACAGCCTCTGTTTGTGCTGCCTGCGGCACCTTGGGACTTGAATCTCGTGCTTGCTTTACTCCTGTCTAGTTTCTTTGAGACTCTCGAGGGGGTAGACCTCAAATACCTAATATGGAAGACAGTTTTTTTACTGGCATTGGCCTCTGCTCGGAGGGTTTCCGAGTTGAGTTCTTTGTCCAAGCTGAATTAAGGACACATTAGTCTCTTCTTCCCAAGGTCGTTTTGGCTTTCCATATCAATCAGCCAATTGTAGTCCCGTCATTACGGGATGATTCAGGTCTGCCTTTTACTCAGGATGTAGTACGAGCTTTGAAGATTTATGTGGCCCGTACGGAAGCCGGATGCTTCATTTGTTCTTTATGATGCACCCCGCCGGGAGTGGCCGGCTACGAAGCAGACTTTGGCACGATGGATTTACATGCCGATTCGTCTGGCTTATCTTCATAAGGCTCAACGGCCGCCAGTGTCCATTTCTGCTCACTCCACACATTCTGTAGGGGCGTAGTGGGCTGCTAGTCGTGGAGCCATCATGACTCATCTCTGCCGGGCGACAACTTGGCTCTTATTCATACTTTTCTTAAGTTTTACAAGTTTGACACGTTTGCGACTGTTGGTTCTAGTTCTGGCTGCTTTGTGTTGCAGGTTCTTCCCGCCCAGGGGGGAAACTTTGGGACGTCCCCAGTGTCCGCATGTTCCAGTGTTCCCTAGTGGCTGACTGAGAAAATGGGATTTTGGTACTTACTGATAAATCCTTTTCTTTGAAGCCACAGGGGACACTGGATGCCTGCTCAGCGCTGTTTTCCTGCCTCTGTCGTTGGACAAGTGTGATAGTGTTAATTGTTCATGTGTGGTTTTCTCTCTCCTCGTTCTAGTGTTTTCTACTCCTCTTCATCCCGTCTCCTCTAGGCTAATTCTTAATTGAGGGCTGATGGGGGATAGAGGGGAGGAGCTTTCACACTTCTTTAAATTGTAAAGTGCCAGGCTCCCTATAGCCACTTGTCTATACCCCAGTGTCAGCATGTCCAGTGTCCCCTGACCTTTGTCGGTAAGTACCAAAATCCCATTATTTGAAAAAAAAATTTGAGCAACATTTAAGCCAAATTGCTGCTGGTGTGTATCGAGCAGTGTAGACAAAATTAGTCATCCTCTGTAAAATGTTGTATAGTGAAAAATGTGCAATTTAAACTGATCTCAAAAATGGCACTAGGGGTCACTAGTAGGAAGATATTGATTAGCTGAGAAACGTGTAATGCAAGCAGGGCCGCCATCAGGGGGGTGCTGGGGGAAAAAGCTGTCCCGGGCCCAGCCTCTCTGACAGAGAGAGGAGGGCCCGGGATGCTCATGCAGCCACCTGCCTGCCCACCCGCCGCCATCCTCGCCATTCTGCGGTCGTCCCCGCTGTTCTGCCACTGTCCTTCGAGCCTCCAGCAGCTCTGTATTGAAAAACATCTCTCCCAAAATGGCCGCCGCCACAGAGGAGACAGTTATTCAAGATACTAGAGGAGCCCTCTAGTATCTTGAATAACTGTCTTCTCTGTGGCAGCGGACATTTTGGGAGGGATGTTTTCAATACAGCTGCAGGAGAGCAGCAGAACAGCGGAGATGGAGGCCGGCAGGCAGAGGCATCAGCATCCCGGGCCCCACGGAGAGCGCACATGTATGTATGTATGTATGTATGCATGTGTGTGTGTGTATATAATACACACACACACACACACACACACACACACACACACACACACACACACACGTTAACTGGTGCTATTCTACAGTAGGGGGCCTGCCTATTTTGTCAGTCCCAGGCCCCACAATTTCTGATGGCAGCCCTGAATGCAAGGCTAGTCAATATCTACGCAAAGGACTGTAAAGCTATGAGGGAACTTAGAAAGTTAAGTTAGTATTCCTTATCCCACAATAAACAGGGTGCCAAGACGGGATGCGGTTACGTCCCGACCGCCGGTCACTATACCGACGCCGGGATCCTGAACACTTAACATCCCGGCGGTCGGCATGCCGACCAAAAGGGACTATACCCACACGTGGGTGTCTGTGACAACCGTACACCTACCGGAATCCTGGTGTTGGTATGGTGACCGGCGGTCACCCAAACCCAACCCCTCAAGACGGCATCCCCACTGAGTGTAGGAAATTGCTGTAAATGCAGGTTGGGGGTGTGATGGAGAAAGAGGTTATGGTCCCGGAGGTGGTGCAGACAAGCAAGCACTGCCTGGGTCGTGCAAAAGTTGGAAGTTGTGGTCTAGGGTCCCCATGGATGAAAGGAAAAATAAGATTTTTGTGCTTGTTAAATCCTTTTCTCTAAGTCCACTAAGCTCTCCCTTCACTAAGCTCAGTATTCTTGTTTCCGACTTTGTTGTTTTATTATGATTATTGTTCCCTTTGGAGAACATTTGTTCTCACTTCTCCTTTTGTCCTCAGCAAGATTCGGGGGTGTACAGGGGGAGGAGCTTTACATTTTAGAGGTAGATTTGAAGGTACCCAAGCTCCTGTCACTGCACTCCATACCCAGTCGTGGATTTAACACTAGGTACGTGGCGTCACTTGCTTGATGCAGCACAGCAGGCCCCTCTACATCATAGCCCTGGTAGTCTGCTGGTGTGTTGGAGCCAGGTGGCAGTTGAATAATTAAAAAAAATATATATATTTTGGGTGGTGGAAGGGAGGAATAGAGGGGGGCAGTAATATTGTGACACCTAAATCAGCCCCTGTCTTGTACCTTGGTGCTTCAGGGTGACCATTGTACTTGGGGACCAGGATTTAATACAAGTCTAAACTTCCAGTGTAGTAAAGCATCTCTTAGATAGGAACACTAGCTCCTATGGTTATCTTACATTATGGTCCTTTTGGAAAGTACAGGAGTCTCTTGTTTAGAATTAAATCATCAAAAGTTTATTGTTATTATCTAGTTGGGCATTGCTAATGTACTGCACATACAAATAAATACCTTCATCTGTTTGACTTCTCTTCCCCATAACCTCTTTATCTCTTATAACTTCTTCCAGCACCTACAGTATGTCAGTCCTATTTAGAAGGACGACTTGCTGGGTCCGGGTGAATAGTGCCTGTTTTCCCCCTCTTGACATCCACCACTGCTATGCTGTGACAAGCAGCAGATGATCGGTAAAAATAGGGGGAAAATGATGAAGGGGCAGTCAGTTGAGGTAGCGCAATACTGTCTGAAATCTGACTGTGAATATATCTAGTGAAAGACATGTTAATGAAGAGTGACAATGTGTCTCTCACCCTGTGAAAATGGTCTTGTGGTTTGTTTTCCAGGAATTAAATTTGCGACTGGACGATTCAACCGCGCAGAAGACGAACAGATCAAGAAAAACGTAGAGGAGTTTTTGGCCTTAACAGGCTTGGAGTCCGGAGAAATGCTCTTTCACAGCTACAGATACCCAGAACTGAAGCCAACAATAGAAAAAATTAAACGGAAATTCCATTTTCGACAAAGAATCGGTAATTTTATTTTCAGTTTGATAATATTGAAAAATAGATCAATTTAAAAAAACAAAATGTAGTTCTCTTCTCACTTGAATAGAAAAAAGGTGACTCAATGTGGTTGTACAGTAATCGGATCTGCAGCAGACGAGCACAGATTCAGGAGATTAGTGGTCATATCAATGCCCACAGCCCAGGAAGCCAGTTTATATGTCTTCAACTTCTGTTTTTATGGGAGCCTGACCGCCAGCATACCGACAGCGTGGCGAGCGCAAAGGAGCCCCTTGCGGGCTCGCTGCGCTCGCCACGCTGCGGGCACGGTGGCACGCTACGCGCGCCACACTATTTTATTCTCCCTCCAGGGGGGTCGTGGACCCCCACGAGGGAAAATAGCTGTCGGTATGCCGGGTGTCGGGATTCCGGCGCCGGTATACTGTGCGCCGGGATCCCGACATTCGGCATACTGAAGACCACCCGTTTTTATAAATATGTCAATCCCTATAATGAGACAGAAGCTGGATGACCATGTCCAGCCAATTTGATCACAGGCAACCAAAATATCCAACAATCATGTCAGTTGCTAAGCAATAATTAGTTACTGTACATTACTGGAACCAAAAGCCACAGATAAAGTGCTGGGACCTGAAGGAAAGGAAGAAGGGATCATTTACATTTAACATCTTATTAATGAGCTTTATAGCTCCCCCTCTCCCTCCCCCCAGCCCCATTCTCATTTAGGTAAGTCTGAGGAAGTTGCAGGGCAGCACAGTGGGTAGTATTGCTGTCTCATCACTAAGGTGTGGAGTTTATATGTGTTTATTGCATAGGTTTTCTACCATACTCCAAAAACATACTGGTAGGTTAAGTGGCTGCTGACTAAAATGTGTATTAGTGCAGGGGTAGGCAACGTGTGGCACTCCGACTGCTTGCTGTTGTAGCATGCTAAACCTGTGGCAGGGCATGCTGGGTTGTGTAGTTCCACTTTATCAGTGAACAACAAAGTGTATTTAGCTCATCAACATTTCGTGGAAAATTGGTACTTTGCAATGATGGACGCAGGCGCAACCGCAACTGAATGACTCCCAGTGTGGGTTTCATGCTGGAAGCTCTTACTCCGAATTGCACTCTGGACTGTCAGTCCCAGAGGGGGAGGAGTCGTCTACTCGAAACTGCTAGCCCTGTCTAAGATTAGGTGGAAGAGCTTCCAACTGGAAGCCACTTCACAGTTAAGTCCTCCTCACTGGGAGACTGTCTCATACGACCCAGCGATTGGGGTCACAAGGGAGTGTGTGGGGGGGGACAGACAGATAGAGGGAGGGGGGTGGGGCGATGTAAGCCAGAGCTTACTGGAGTGCCAGTGCAGTTTCAGATTTTTACTGTCACTATGTAAAATCCACAACTGTTCATAATGATCCCTTGTAGGACTGTGAGAGGTGCTGACTGTGTAGTTTGAAGGAGAGGAAGGAGTCAATGATAACTCCAAAACAGCACACTTGGGGGCTAGAGGAGATAGTTGTGCCATCAATAGATAATGAAATTGTTGAAGGTGAGGTTATGCGGGAAGGTGAGAAGATGATCAGTCTTAGACATGTTAAGTTTAAGAAAGTGCTGGGACATTCAAGAAGAGATAGCAGAGAGACAGTTGGAGATACAGTATGAGTGAGGGGAGAGTTCAGTGAAGTAAAGGTAGAGTTGAGTATCATCAGATGAGATTGTAAGTCGAAAGAGCGAATGAACTCACCTAAAGAGGACGTATAGAGAGAGAAAAGGAGAGGTCCAAGAACATAACTCTGGGGGACATCTGCTGTTAGGGGAGGTACGGGAGAGGAGACAGAGAAGGAGTGGTCAGAGAGGTAAGATAACATCCAGGAGAGAGGGCAGTATCACGCAGACCAATGGAGTGAAGGATTTGCAGGAGGAGAGGGTAGTCCATAGTTTCATAAACAGCAGGTATGCGGTTAGCATACCGCTCTTCGGGATCCTGGCAGTCAATACTGACGCATGGATCTCGACAGGGTCACCATACTGCCGCCGGTAAACCGGCGAGGTAGGTGATTCCCCCTGTATGGGTGTCTACGACACCCATAGAGGGAGACTAGAACCTGTGGCAAGTGTAGCTCGCCACCGAGTCCGCAAGGGGTGTCGGCATTCTTCCCCTCGGGATGCCGATGTCAGGATTACGTACTGAACCTGTACAGCAGAGAGATCAAGGAGAATAAGCAGAGAGTAGTGGCCCTTGGATTTGGCAGCGTGGAAGTCATTGCAGACTTTAGGGAGGCCAGTTTCAGTGGAGTGAATAGGTCCGGAAGCCAGACTGAAATGGGTCAAGTAGGGAGCGGTAGGTAGTTTGGAGTCAAAAGGGAGGAGAGCGATGGGTCGGTAGTTGGAGAGAGTGTTAGGATCAAGGGTAGGTTTTTTAAGAATAGGGGATACAGAGGTGTGCTTGAAGGCAGAGAGGATGAGAGGGAGAGATTGTGGGCACGATGGAAACAGGTAGAAGGAGAGAGGTAGGGGATAGGGTCTAGTGGAGATTTTGAGGAAGTGGGGGATTACGACTGGTTGAGGGCCATTACTTGTTCTCCAGATACTTGGAAAAAGAATCAGAGTTGGGGAGATGGATGGGGAGGGGTGGTCAGGGAAAGGAGAGGGCAGGTTGTTGAAGGTCTGTTGGGATGAACATATGGCGTTAATTTAGGTGGCAAAGTCAAGGGCAGAGAGTGAAGACGGGAGTCAGGGTGGGGGTTTACAGAATAGGGAGTTGACAGCGGCAAATATACTGCGGGGGTTCGAAGACTGGGAGGAGATGAGGTTCTGGAAGTATGACTGTTCAGAGAGGGGAAAGGCAGCGCTGTAGGATGAGAGCATAAATTTTAAATGGAGGTAATCTGCTTTAGAGCGTGATTTCCTCCACTGTCACTCGGCGGTACGTGAACATTTTTTCAGATATTTGGTGAATTTTGAATGCGAGGGTGAATAGTGGTCGCTGGAGTCAAGATAAGAAGGGAGGCATTGTATAAGGAAGTGGCTTGTTCAGGACAGGAGAGAGAAAATAGGAGAGCAATGTGAATCAAGCAGGGATGATAAGAACACATAGCCTCAATGTTACACTTAGTGATGTTAACCTTAGGAGGTAGATATGGAGAAGCAGAGGGGGATAAGTTAAAAGAGAGCATGTGATGGGCAGAGAGGAGATGCAGGGAATTTGAGAAGTCAGAAATATATCAAGGGTGAGTGAAGAGTGAACACCAGATCCGCTCACATGGAAGGTCCATTGGGAGAGACAAAGCGATTATGTGAGGTTAAGGAGTTTAGAGGGGGAGGAATCGGTGGGGGTATAATTTAGTTTGTTGAGATCACCTAAAATAATGGAGGGAATGTCTGAACAGAGAAAATGAGGATGCCAGGAAGCAAAGTGATCAAGGAATTTGATGGGAATGCCAGGGGGATGGTAAATGACAGCTACTCGAAAGTGACCTGGTTTGAAGAGGCGAATAGCATAGACCTCATATGTAGAGAATGTAAGGAAAGGTTCTGGGGGAAGTTGGTAGGAGTAACCAGATAACCTTAACACCACCAAGACTCTGTGGTGTTCCAATCCATCTGTCTTCTGTTCCATAGCTTTTAGAGGCTTTGGTCGACCATGCCTCATTTGGTTGTCTTTATACAATTTTCTGTTTTGTCATGTATTACCATGTCTGTGTATATTTATTTATTTTTCTTCATTTTTTTTTTTTTTGCTCCATTTTCAATAAAATAGAAAAAAAAATATATGATGATGATAATAACAATAATAGTCATTATAACATTTACTTGGGGTACTGACGGTATTGCTCAATTTCCAACTGATATTAGGTTTGTATTTGGAGAAGTATAAGGAGCCTTGTGTTGTCAGTGATATCGAGCAGCTTCTACCATTTATTTAATAGCATTTTAGGTGGAGATACGTGTACTAAAAATGATGGTCTGTTTGTGACGATTGATCGCCTTTTTGATATGGAACGTGCTACTCTATGAAATTGGCTTTAAGTTGTCTTGCCCAATTACTCAATCTCTCACTCTCATCAGGCACTGTCCCTTCTGCCTTCAAGCATGCACTTGTCTCCCCTATTCTTGAAAAAACCTACCCTTGATCCAACCAATCTCTCCAACTACCGACCCATCTCTCTTGCCTCCAAACTCCTTGAGCGTATTGTCTACAACCGCCTCACTGCTTGACCCTTTCCAGTCTGGTTTCCGTCCTCAGCACTCCACTGAAACTGCCCTCATGAAAGTCTGCAATGACCTCCTTGCAGCTAAATCCAGGGGCCACTACTCTCTGCTTATTCTCCTTGACCTCTCTGCTGCTTTTGACACTGTAGACCACCCTCTCCTCCTGCAAATCCTTTACTCCCTTGGCTTGCATGATACTGCTCTCTACTGGCTGTCCTCCTGCCTTTCTGACCGTTCCTTCTCTGTCTCCTCTCATGACTCCACCCCCCCCCCCCCCCCCCCCACTTCCTCTACCAGTAGGTATCCCCCAAGGTTCTGTTCTTGGGCCTCTCCTTTTCTCTCTCTACACATGCTCATTAGGTGAGCTCATTAGCTCTTTTGACTTAAAATATCATCTCTACGCTGACAATACTCAAATCTACCTTTCCTCCCCTGCCCTCCTCACTCGTATCTCCAACTGTCTCTCTGCTATCTCCTCCTGGATGTCCCAGCGCTTTCTTAAACTTAACATGTCTAAGACTGAGCTGATCATCTTCCCTCCCTCCGCAATACCTCACCTCCCACAATTTAATTATCCATTGATGGCACAACTATCTCCTCTAGACCCCAAGTGCGATATCTTGAAATAATCCTTGACTCCTCCTTCAAACCACACATTCAGTACCTCTCAAAAACCTGCTATTTCCATCTCAAAAACATCTCCAGGATCAGACCCTTTCTCACTCAGGATGCTACTAAGACCCTCATCCACTCACTGGTGATCTCCAGATTGTACTACTGCAATCTCCTCCTATCTGGCCTCCCTCAAAAATGCCTCTCTCCACTTCAATGTATCCTCAATGCTGCTGCCCGTCTCATCTTCCTCACCAAACGTACTACATCCACATCCCCTCTCTTGCAGGACCTTAACTGGCTACCCTTCCCATTCAGAATCCAATTCAAGCTTCTCACACTCACCTACAAAGCCCTCTCCCACTTTTCTCCCTCTTACATCTCTGACCTGACCTCTCTTTGCATTCCCACCCATCCTCTTTGCTCTGCTAATGCACGCCATCTCTCCTGCCAACTGATTACCTCCTCCCACTCCATCCTACAAGATTTTGCACGTGCTGCTCCCTATCTCTGGAATGCTCTACCTCTCCCCATCCGACTCTCCACCTCTCTACAAAACTTCAAATGGGCTCTCAAGACCCTCTTCTTCACCAAACCCTGTTAGCACCTCATCTTTTAGATTGTAAGCTCGCAAGAGCAGGGACTTCTTTCCTCATGTGCCTTTCCTTTTCTTACTTACACTATCTTATACTCCATACTCCCTTTGATGGCACCTAACCCCGGGTTTTCTATACCTGTCCTAGGGTGTAATATGGTTTGCTGGCGGTCGGGGTCCCGGCGACCAGCATATCGGCACAGGAATCCCGACCGCCGGCATACCGACAGCTGGGCAAGTTCAAATGAGCCCCTTGCGGGCACGGTGGCGCGCTAAGCGCACCACGCTATCTATTCTCCCTCCAGGGGGGTCGTAGACCCCAAAGAGGGAGAAAAGATGTCGGTATGCCAGCAGTCGGGATTCCGGCGCCGGTATGGTGGTCGCCGGGAGCCCGGCCGCCGGCAACCTGAAGACCACCCCTGTCCTTTGTCTTGTACTGTAAGTGCTGTTTTCTTGTTTGCTCATTTGATTATGTACTGTGTAATGGGCACTGCGGATCCCTTGTGGCGCCATATAAATAAAGGATAATAATCATCATCATCTTTATTTAAAAAAAAACATTTTATTTTTTTTTAAAGAAAAAAAGAATATTTCTCAGACACTGTACATAAAATTAAATCTGTCTCTAATCAATACGATTTGCTTGTCTTGCATATTTTACAGCTAAAGGCGTGTATCACACTATAGGAGAAATTTGCCACCGAGGGCCAAAGATATATGATTCATCTGGTTCTAAAGGACGGTTAGTAATTTACTGTAAACACTGATGTAACTGGCTCCTAGTGAATAGTGGCCAGGGATTTCACTGGTTCCTACTGAATGGAGGCTGTATTTCCAGTCATACCGGTTTAGTTGGCAGAATGGCCACTTTACCTGAATTCAGTGTTTTAGCACTTGCATATCAGTTCTTTTTGAAAATGTAATGTTCTCAGGCATACATTGGAGGATACAGTGTGTGGTACAGGAAGCTTGGGCACTTCATTAGCAAAAACCTCAGGTGGACATCCTTTTGCTTTGGTTGCCTGCTGTGTTGGGTCCTCTGGGGAGCTCTTGAACCTTGGGAACTTCCTCCCTGGTGAGCCTTCCTGCTTAGCAAGTCCGTCAGAGTAAATACAGCGGCCATTTTCTGCAAGCAGCTGCCAGCAGCTCCTACCTCTCCCAATCTGCTCTCTCATCTGCCCGGAAGTAGAGGTGAAGCGCATTTAATGTGGTGGGTTTTCTATGGGCTCTTGTATGTCTCTGACCTGTGTCTTCTGTACCTCAGCGTCATCATGGGTTGTGCAGTTGCAACTGTCCTATCCACCTCTTCCCTCATTTCTGGGGAGTACATCCAGGGCTATCCTGCAGGCCATATAGTAGCAACTTTGTTTGCCTGTTCCAGATGTCACTTTAAGCTACTTTGTGTCCATTCCAGGGATAGATGCCCTTTGCATGTCATGTGAGGTAAGGGCATCTTGATACCACACTTACCAGCATGTGAACTCCTTGAGATGGTGGAGCCAGTGTGGGCCAAGTTTATGGCTCAGGCTACTATAGAGGTCTGGGGAGGGGGGGGGGGGGGGGGTGGACTGCCCTCCCAAATTGTAATTCTACTATGGAGCTCTTGCAACTCATCATCCTCCAGGAAAATCATTAAACACCAGCTCCTACTGAGGTCTCCAACTAGTCTGTTTTGCCCTTTACTTCTTTGGCACCAGAGGACTCAAATGGTTCTCATGGCAAGCATGGTCAGTGCAGGGTCTTCTGCAACTGTTCCCTTCTTTAGGGAGGGTTATGACTGCTGCCACCTCTTCTAGATCATGGAAGTGGTAACTGCCTGTGCTTCTTCAGGCCCAGGAAAAGTCACGCTCTTCCTTGTCTTCGTACCAAAGAGAAAGGTTAGGTGGCAGAGGGCAGTCATCCTGGGGTTTCTTTCTGTCCTGGTGTGGATTCTTCTGGGAAGCTGGGAGTTGAGTATCTTGCGTGTACTGTTTAGAAATCAGGGATAACAAGGATTTAGAGATTTCAGACACTTTGCTGTTTAAATACAAAATTACACACTTTCTTTACCATCATCCACAGTCAGGGGTTTGCTTACTGGAGAGTAGGCCAGACCTCATCAAAAAATTCAGGTATTATGCATATTGCAGTACCTTTTTCCCCAGTGAGATTATTGCAAAATGAGATCGACACCAGCCCCCCCGCCAAAAAAATAATTTAAAAGAATGGTTCTACCATGTTTCACTAAACCTCCACCACTCATATTCAGAAAACTGCTGCCTTACAGGGTAGCATGATTAGGAAAATTAAAACCTCCCTTAAAATGGTTAGACTTGGGTCAGTAAGGCCACGGAGAGTCGAAACAATTGGCTGAAGGCCTGGCTTCTGACAATGGATTTGCTGCAGTTTTTGGATCATTCATTTGTGGGTGTTACAGATTGAAGGGATTTTGAAGTGGAACAGGTCTCACCAGAACTTGACCAGTCCGTTATTCAGACTGTCTCATAGACTGTTTCTATCACTCTGTTGGTGGCTGATGGGTGAAAATCTCACCAGGGGCCCCAGTTCTCCATTTAGGATTAGACAATAATAATGACAGAAACCAGTCTGCAAGGCTCCCAATAAATGTGCTGGAATTAGAACATTCCATCCATGACCAACAGGGTAACAGACTTCATTAACAGGAAGTGGGGGCTGGGAGATTTCATCAGGAATGGGGTGGTTGGGGGGGCCTCCTTCCTTCCTTCCCTCTCTCCCTCTCTCCCTCCCTCCCTCCCTCCCGTGATCTTTCAGATTAGCTGGTTAACAGTTGGTGCAACCATATGCAAACATGATAGCATCTTGGTTGAACCACAAGGTGGAGGGTTTCTGCTCCCAGGTCAGGTGAAAGATCTGCAGGCTTTTCTTTGAAATTTCATCTGGTCTATCTATTCCTTCCAGTGGCAGTACTTCTGCGTTTTTCCAAAAAGCTTAAAAAGAGGGCCTTCTGGTGATTTTGTAGCACCGGACTAGCCCAGACAGTCTTGTTACACATCATCTACTAAATTGTAGAATCTACATCTACAAGCAAGGCAATTTTCACCACTAGTCTTTAATACTGTGGCTTCATACTCTTTAAATGTACAAGTTCCTCTGAACTGGTTTGAAAACCTTTCTGACAATAATTATCACATGGTTTGAAATATCTACAACATCTGGTGTGAAGCAAAGGAGTTTCCTATCTCTAATATTCACTTGGACTGATTGCTGCTGTTTCTGCAGTATGCACTGGAAGGGGGTATAAACCTGAGCTCTTACTATTTTAGTGTAAACTTTCTCTCTTGCATGTACAGCCTCCATACGTAACTCCAATAGCTCCATGGGATCTTATTCTGGTGCCCTGTAGATGCTCCTGCTAATACTGTGAAATAAATGATTCATGTCATGCTAATTTATAGTTAATAGAGTGTTTTATGTAGTGGGCAAATGCTAACAAAATACGACATTGCTCCTATTACGAGGTGTGCCTTCAATCCCTAGCTCTCTACACTGTGAGAAGGCTTAGGTGGTGAAGGCTATTACTTGTAAGCATTCCAGTGCACAGCACTGCCAACAGTGAATTTAGTGCACTGTCTCAGGCCATACAGATAGGGACATTATTGTGTATGTGCACTTTATGTACAGCGCACGAACTAACAGCGCATGGACACATGATTTGTGCTAGTATCCATACTACTGTTATATCGGGGCGTGATATTTGACTTTGAGCTTAGCCCTGACTTACCATATGACAGCTGTATTTAATCACCACAGCGGTCAGTAGTGCTAAGAAGGAGGTTACATACCTATCTAGGCAGTAACGGGGAATGAATTTAACCCTGTATGCCCACAAGATAGGGAATCATTATTAAACCTGTGAAATGTGTCCAATATTAGACTCTGCACATCATTAGTACACAGGGGAATGTGTAACTAGCCACATTACTACAATATTGCTACAGTGCCTTATTTTGCTACTTTATAATAGAGTGGGACTGAATACAATTGAATGCATTCCTTCAGCCCCTTATGATTATATGTGGGAAATAGACTATTGAATATAGTGGACAGCCAGAATACTATTAAGATAAGATTATATACTGTCCAATCTAACCGTTCAGTGACAAGATCAGGTTCCACATTTAAGATCAGTGACAGATCAACCCATAACTATAAAATTATGTACTGATAGAATACGGGAGTAGTGATTTCTGTCATCTCTAGGGGATCAAACGACAATCGAATTGGTGGCCGAAAGATACTATAAGACCACTTTCTAGTCACAGTAGATAGATTGATATTTGGATCTACCATTGACTAATAGCAGGAGTCACTACAGATATTCCAGCGCCAGATTTTAATATTTCATTTCTTATCTATTTCTATCTTTTAATATTTTGCTTTTTATTTGCTAGGTGGGGAGTCGATCACATTTATTCATAACTATTAAAAGTTAAGTTTTTAAGATCACTTTCTAGTTTATCGACTTAGTGCACCATAGTGCTACCTCTTTATTCTTTTTGGTACAATATACGCTTTCTAGGTAGCTGGTAGCACACCCCCTCTTCCAGACACACTCACAGTTTGAGATTACTATACTAGACGGGGGTTTTAGTCGTACGGTACCTGTTCGGAGACACCTGTCTTTGTCTACATAGCATTGCAGCACCACCCTCCATTGAAACCATTGGATTCGGTGGAGTTGAAGTTCCTTACCTAGGAGGTTGTCTACCTAGCTCCTCAGCTAGAAGGGTTTCAGAACTGGTGGCTCTATCTGATCGGGTCATTTTCTGTGCCGTTAGAACTATTCTTTCTTTTTAGCTGTAAGTGGTCTCCAGGTTCCATTTGAATCAGGACATTGTGATCCCCGCCTTGGACTGGGAGAGGTCTCTGGATGAAGAAGGCTCTCTTCAGTCTCTGGATGTTTTCAAGGTATTACGGATCAATATCTGTAGGACCCAGAACTTGCTGAGGAGAAATTACTTGTTGGCTCTTCACGATGATGACAAGAAAAGCTGGCCAGTTTCCAAACATACTGAGTGGATAATTTCTGTAATCTCTGAATGCTATGCTTACCTTGGGGGCTGGTCTGCCCATTCCTGAACCTGTAAAAGCGCATTCCACCAGCTAGGTGGGAGCCCCTAAGGCAACGCGGCATGGCACCTCTGGTCACCTGGCCTTTGGTGTACACCTTTACCAATTTGTACAGGTTTAATACTTTTGTGTCCAAAGACACCAGCTCTGGTTGTAACGTGCTGCACCTACAATTTCTGAGCATACCCTCCCTTTGAGACACCTTTGGTGTTTCCATTATCTCCCAATAGATCCCTGAGAAAATAGGATTTTTCTACTTTAAATCATTACCTCCTATCCCACTGTTTGTGCTTTTGTTCCTGCTTCCTTTTACGGTTATCCTTGTTCAGATTGTTCCCATTACAGAATGTTAATTTTTCCATCTCCCTCCCGTCTTGTATCTGAGGAGTGTCTGTTGGGGCTTTGTTAGACTAAACTGAAGTTCCCAAGTAGCCTATGGGATATACTGTATAGAGGTGGAGATTTCTTCCCAGGCCCCCTGCACCGCACTCTATACTCCTTAATGTTTCCACTGTCCCCCAATGGACTGTGAGAAAAGGATTTGATGTAAGTACAATAGTCCCATTATCTGTATTTTGCCAATGTCTTTGCTATATTTAGCCAGTTAATATTACTATTCATCAGTGTATGTGTATTTATTTACATATTTCATATTTTGTTTAAATGATTCCGCTTTTTAGTTTGCTTAGCCTACATTTGCTTACTGTAGTTTTTTTTTTTCAGATTCACAGATGAAGAGGTGAAAAAGTTGAAGGAAAGCTGGAATCTTCATGGAAACAAATGGACCATTGTTGGGGCTCTAGTTGGTCGAAATAATATTTCAGCTCAGTTAAAGGCTTCTCAACTCAGGCGGAGTAAGTGGTGTTCTTTCATAGGCCATTTCTGCCATGGCGAGAGAGAAATGTCTGACAGCTGTACGCTGTGAATGTGAGAATGTAATTACAACCACTCCTCCACCTTAATACTTTACCCCAGTCTTTGAGGCAGTGCTCTCTGAAGTCGGCAGAAGCTATAGAGGGTATGCGGTCATGTGACCGGTGCTCGTGATCCCGGCAGTCAGATCCTGAGCACTCTGAATGCCGATCCACAGGCTCTATTCCCACTTGTGGATGTCCACGACACCCATAGAGTGGGGAATAGAACCTGTGGTGAGAAACCAAGCCTGCTGCGTGGCGAGCGCAGCGAGCCCGCAAGGGTTTTTGTTACGCTCGTCCCCCTCCCCGCTGGCATTCTGCTGCAGGGATCCCGGGGTCGGTATGCTGACCTCCGGGATCCCAAGCGCCGGTCTCCCAGCCCCAACCCCTATATAGGCAACCTGAAACATACAGGAAGTATATATGGGATGTAGTTAATATCCCGGCGCACCGAATATGGACTTTAAGTACTGGGTTTAGGGTTAGGCTGCAGGAAAGGTGGGGGAAGGGGGGGTAGTTTGGGGCTGGTTGAGCACATTATACAATTATTTGTCAGACCATCTGTCCAATCTGACTGGTTGGAACGAAAATCTAGTACTGTATGGGAGCAAATGTTAATTGACTATTTGCTCCCAAATTTCAGAAACTGGACAAAACAGGTCATTCAGACATATTGGTTAAAATGTATTTAACCAATTTGTCTGAAAGACCGTTTTTGTCTGATTTCCAGTGTTTGGAAGCAAATAGATGATTGTAATTTGCTCCCATACATTACCAGATATTCACTCCAACCACTCAGATTGGACAGATGGTCTGACAGATAATTGTATAGTGTGTACTCAGTATTAGGGTTAAAATACTTAACGAAAATCCTTTGGGATTTTGAACATCGGGATGCCGCTGACGGATTCTGTGTGCAGTAATATCAATACCAATCTATTTGCAAAAATCGATCAGCTTTTCGGCCTCCCAGCATGCAACGTGCCCGTCCATATATCCCCGCCTCCCGATTCAGGCAAATCAGTTGTATTCCAAAGCTCAAGGCAGGAGCATCATAGCAAGCCCTAATCAGGCGAGAAGAACACACATGCACACCCTTCCGTACAAGAAGGAAGAAGTTAGTGGGTGGGATCCCTGTGGATACTGTCAACGGTAAGTTCTTACCATAACGTATATTTCTCCGGCAGGGTCCACAGGTTATCCAAAGGATAACAGTGGGATTTCCCAAAGCAATTTAGTGGTGGGGACGCTCCTGATTGGATAGGAGAATCCTTCGCCTGAATTCAGCGTCGTGAGAGGCAAAGGGATCCATGGCATAATGTCTAATGAATGTGTTAATGGAAGACCATGTGGCTGCCTTACATATCTGTTCTGCTGAAGCACCACGTTGTGCTGCCCATGATGGACCTACCTTACGAGTAGAGTGAGCAGAGACATTAGCCGGAACAGAGTGAGAACAGCTTGAGAATATGCTTCTAAAATCGTCATCTGAAGCCATCTTACCAGTGTCTGCCTCAGCATGCCATCCTCTCTTGTGAAATACATAGAGAATGAAGAGAGAATCTGTCTTTCTGATGGCACTGGTATGATCCACATAGATCCTTAAGGCACGGACCACGTCAAATGATGCATCTCCCGCAGAAAGGCCAGATACCTGAAAAGCCGGACATCAATTTCTTCATTAAGGTGGAACTTAGACACCACCTTAGGAAAATACCCAGATCTGGTTCTGAGAACTGCTTTATCTGGATAAAAAAATCAGAAATGGGAAACGACATGACAATGACCCTAAATCTGAAACTCTTCTAGCTGATGCCATAGCCAGTAGAAAGAGAACTTTAGCTGTCAACCATTTAAGATCCACTTTATTAAGTAGTTCAAATGGAGCAACTTGAAGGACTTTCAGGAGTAAACTTAAGTCCCAAGGCACTGTAGAAGGAACAAACGGAGGTTGAATGTGCAGCATTCCCTGGAAAAAGTGCGCACATCTTGTAGGTTAGCAATTTTCTTTTGGAGCCATACAGTCAATGCCGGCACTTGCACTCTCAAGGAAGCCACCTTCAAAGCTTTATCCATTCCTGCCTGAAGGAATGCCAAGACCCTGGAAACTCTGAAAGATTTAGGGTCCATTTTTCTTTCACTGCACCATTGAATATAGGTTTGCCATATTCGGTGATAAACGCAAGCTGAGGAAGGTTTCCTTGCTCTGAGCATTGTTTGAATTACCTGTTGTGAGAATCCTCTTCACTTCAGGATAGAGGTTCTAAGAGCCACGCCGTCAAAGACAGTCGATCCAGATGCCTGTGATAACAAGGACCCTGCATCAGTAGGTCTGGACATTGAGGGAGCAGAAGTGGAACATCCATTGACATTCTCTGCAGATCTGTGTACCAATGGCTTCTGGGCCAAGCCGGAGCTATTAGTATCACGGCACCCTTTCCTTGCTTTATCTTTCTCACCACCCTGGGTAATAGGGTGATGGGAGGAAACACATAAGCCAGATGAAAGTCCCATCTCACTGACAGGGCATCCACAAAGATCACTCTGGGATCCTATGTTCTTGACCCATATGCAAGCAATTTGTTGTTCAGACGGGACGCCATGAGATCTATCTCTGGCAACCCCTACTTGTTTACTAGAATCTGGAAGACCTCCGGGTGTAGAGCCCATTCGCTTGTCTGAATGGCGTGTCGACTGAGAAAGTCCACTTTCCAGTTTAGGACTCCCGGAACGAACACTGCGGACGAGGCTGGATGATGAAGTTCTGCCCACTTTAGTATGCGACTTACCTCCTCCATCGCTTTTCGGCTGCGAGTTCCTCCCTGATGGTTGAGGTACGCTACTGCCGTCACATTGTCCGAGCGGATCTGGACTGGTTTTCCCCAAAGAATGTATTTTACTTGAACCAGTGCCATGTATATGGCCCGAAGTTCCAATGCATTTATTGGCAGGCAACTTTCTTCCTTGGTCCATTGCCCCTGCAAACACAACCTTCCTGACACAGCTCCCCAGCCCTGGAGACTGGCATCTGTTGTCAGAATTTCCCAATCTGATATCCAAAAGGGTCTACCCTTGTCCAGATGGGGTGTCTATAGCCACCAGGCTAATGACCTTCTTACTTCTATCGTAAGTACCATAGTCTGTGTTTTTATCGTCTGACGCAACCCATTCCATTTGGCAAGAATCAGACGCCGCAGAGGCCTCGCGTGGAATTGTGCCTACTCCACCATGTCGAATGTTGACGCCATCAAACCCATCACCCGCATTGCTACCTGAATGGATACCATTTGACTGTGTAGCAAGTCCTGAATCCTTGACTGAACCTTGGATATCTTGTTCAGAGGTTAAATTATTCTCTGCAAATCTGAATCCAGTACAGCCCCCAAGTGAGTCATCCGCTGTGACGGGACTAGAGACGATTTTGCCTAATTGATGAGCCACCCGTGCCTCTGCAGACACGTTATTGTCTGTTGCAGATGACATAGGAGCATTTACTGCGACTGTGCCAGGATTAAAGGATCGTGGAGGTATAAAAAAATTCGTATCCCCTGCTGGCAGAGATAAACTGCCATTACCACCATAATCTTGGTAAATACTCTGGGTGCTGTGGCTAACCCAAAGGGTAGGGCCTGGAACTGAAAATGCTGTTGGAGGATAGCGAACCTGAGATAACACTGATGGGACAGTGCTATAGGAACATGTAGGTAAGCATCCTGTATATCCAGGGACACCATATAATCCCCTGGCTCCATGGCCAAAATGATAGAACGTAAAGTCTCCATGTGGAACCGAGGTACCCAAATGTATTTGTTCAGCAATTTGAGATTGAGAATGGGCTGAAATTACCCATTTGGCTTCTGAAATGGAGTAAAAACCCTGTCCTCGTTGTGCATGAGGAACTGGAATGACCACTCCTGACTGAAGCAATTTCTGAACTGCCTGTTGCAAAGCCCTGGCCTTCGTCTCTACCCGAGACGGGCTGGTACAAAAAAACCTTCGAGGAGGGTACTTCTTGAATGCAAAAAGCATAACCTAGAGATACCACTTCCTGCACCCAGGCATCTGTTGTAGACTGCTGCCAGATCTGTGCATTCTGAAGAAGTCGGCCCCCCACCTGGGGATCCCCCCCAGGTGGAGGCCCGCACCATCAGGCTGATGGCTTATCTTCTGATTTGGAAGCCGGCCCTCTGCTTTTTAGTCTTACAAGACTTGTTGTATTGGGACTGTCTGCCATCACTTTTTCCTTTTAGCTTTTCCTTGAGACCGAAAGGGCCGAAAAGCCGGAACTTTAGGTTTGAACTTGTATGTGGAAGGCACTTTACCTTCTAGGAGTCTGCTTCTGACTCCAAAATATCTGTCAATTCTTTACCAAAAAGAATAGCTCCAGAAAAAGGCAAAGATTCCAAAACCTTCTTAGATTCTGAATCAGCTTTCCACGTACATAGCCAAACTGCTCTGCGAGCAGCTATTGTTGAAGCTGATGCCCTGGAGGAAATAGTACCCATTTCCAATGCTGCTTCTTCCAAGAACATTGCAGCCTGTATTATATGTGCTATATGGGATTTTTGCTCTCTAGATGCTATTGAAAAATCCCCCTCCAATGCATCAGCCCAGGCAGCCACTGCATTTGCCATCCAAGCTGAAGCCATGGCTGGCCTTATGACTGCCCCAGACAGGGAAAAAATGTTTTTTTTAGAAAACCATCCACTCTCCTATCGTGACATCATTTAATGATATTGAAGGCAAAGGTAATGTAGATTTCCGCACTAATCGAATCGCGTGTGTATCTACTTTAGGAGCTACTTCCCTTTTTAAACAATCCCCAGTTGGAAGAGGATAATTGGAATTCCATTTCTTAGGAATTCTAAACTTCTTATTGGGCGTAGCCCAAGCCTTTTCCATAATTTTTGTCAGCTGATCTGACCCAGGAAACTCAATCTTAACTGTTTTGGAATGTTTAAACACAGGTGCCTTGGTTTGTAACACAGGCTCTGCTGAATCCTCTAAGGATAGAATGGCTTTCATTGCTTTAATTAACTCTGCTATATCCACTGAGTTGAAACCTTCCTCCTCTTCGTATGCCGAAGTAGAGTTAATTGAGCTGTCATCCAGTGAATCCTCATCTGAATCATGTGTAGCCTGTGAGAATGAAGATTTACTTACCACTGGCTTATCAGCCTGTTTCTTTTGAGAGCTGTTGCTGGAAATGATAAATCACATGTGGGAAGCTGCATGTAAGGGTTAATTGTGTAACCTAACCCTGGTACAGGATTTGGAGGAATTACCCGTTCAGCTATACTGGATAAAGTCTGTGCAAACATAGCTCAAGGTGGATCAACCTGTACCTGAATCCTTGTATTTTTCAAGAACCCCCGGTGAAAGCTCAAACAATTTGCACACAAACCATCCTGACCCAGATCCTGAGAGGTTAACACAGCTTTGAAAGACAAACATGATATGAGTGTTGGTGTTACTGTGAGTGTATCTTTCTCACCTTTGCCGCTCTTATACATGATAAATAATCAACCTTTAAGCTTTTTAAAGTAACATGCAATCCGACCCTACCCAAGCACCAGCATTGAGGATCGGAATAGAACAAAAGTGACAGAATATCTAGTAAAGTCAGCAATCACACTAGCAGTCAGTCACATTTTATACATTAGTATAATAAGCAATATGAGCACATCATCAGCTACAACTACATTTCAAGTATGTAGGAGAACATATTACTGAATCATGTTAAAACAGATCTACCATATTCAGATGCATTGCAAAAGAAACAAACAGTAATAGTATACAGACTCATATGCAATTGGTCACTTATCTAACTATTCATACTCAAAAAGGTAGATAGAGACTTAGTGCTGTATTTGTTACCTGTACTCAGTAGAGTAGGATACAGGGAGACTCACCTCGCTACCAGGACCGATCAATACGTTAGTGAATGCTGAGTGGATCCAGATGCTACTAGTGTACGCTCCATGAACCTATAGTGAACACAGACGCTCAGTGAACACAGACGCACCAGTCACACAGCCGCCTATGCTGCGACTGGGTCTCCTTCGTGTACAGCATCTGAGACGGAAGCCGGAAACAGTTCATGGCAGGAGACTGGGAGGAAACTGGTCATGGACCGGGGGGAGGGGCGACCAGGAGAGCGTGTGACTCCCCACTGCTGACATCAACCCTAGGGAACGCGGCCTCATACTATTCCTCGAGCCTCTGATCTCGAGGGACTTGATCTGGTGCACCCGAGGTGGCAGCCGCGTCAGCTTGGTAGTCTCCTCCCAAAACAGTGCGGCTGTGTCCATATTCCCCTTCTAAGTTCTTACCTTCTCCCCGTGCTCCGGCCACAGCCTGGTAACGTCTGCTGGATCTGCTAGTATATCCGACACAGACACCCGCCGAAACAGCACTGTACTTGTGGGTAAGCGTTGTCGTGACCCGGCGGAGAGTTGTTGGAGTGACTCTTTTTAAGGTACGTATAAGACGCTTTTTAGAAAGATCATTCAACAAAAAATAGTAAGACTATAAAAATAAAATAAGAAAGCTTAGGGCTGCTAAAAACCAGCAGCCCTCTGACCATGGTCCGGCTCCTGCCGCACCAAACAAAAAACTGATTTGCCTGCGCCGGGAGGCGGGGATATATGGACGGGCCCGTTGCATGCTGGGAGGGCGAAAAGCTTTGACCGATTGGTGCAAATCCACTGTCGCTTCATCATATCCCATTGTTATCCTGTGGATGACCTGTGGACCCTGCCGGAGGGAAAAAATAATTAAAAATTAATATATATATATATATATATCTATATATAGCAAGATATTCGGGCAGCACACCTTTCTCCAGTAAAGGTACCGGTGCCAGCTTCAGATCCTCCCCTGCCAGGAGTTCAAAATACAGCATCAATTCACAAGCGGCACCCGGAATAATAAACTCACGATAATGCAGGCATATGTAGCAGCAACGTTTCAATGTATTTTATTTTCACATCATCATCAGGCATATAACAAACCGTAAACCAGACTCACCTTATATCCCCACCAAGTGACACACGCCGCCAACGGCGTCCGGAACCCGGAAGCATGGCGCCCACCAATGACGTCATAACACCCGGTCCGTAGCCCTGGTAACCGGCGCTAATAAAAACAAAGTGAAATAAATAAAGCACAAGGTAAACTGAACAACACAGCAGGTTACTACCCATATATATATACAGCACAAAAGAATACAACTATCCTTGATAGAATTTAAATGAATGCATGAAGGCCTAAAGTATCATTTAAACCACATGGCACAAGCGTTCCTAATCTATGAATCCATCCTGACTCGCATCTAAGTAATTTGAGTGAACGATTTCCACCTTTTTAAAGAGGCAGGTACATGATCAATGATCATATATTGTAGATTAGCCATACTGTGTCCTGCTTCAAAAAAATGCCTAGCAACTGGATGGGTGGTCATATGTCCATTTAAAAAATGTTTTAAAAAAAAATCGAATACTGAATATTTCTCCGCCAGGGTCCACATGTTATCCACAGGATAACATTGGTATACGAGGTAGCGACAGCGGATTGTTGCCAAACGATCAAAGCTTTCGGCCTCCCAGCATGCACCAGGCCCGTCCCTATATCCCCGCCTCCTGGCTCAGGCAAATCAGTTTTTTGTTTGGTTCGGCAGGAGCCGGACCATGGTCAATGGGCTGCTGGTTTTTAGCAGCCATAAGCTTTTTTATTTTAATTTTATAGTCTTACTATGTTTTTTGAGCGATCTTTCTAAAAAGCGTCTTATACGTACCTTGGAAAGAGTCACTCCAACAACTCCCCGCCTGGTCGCGACAATGCTTACCTACGTGTACAGTGCTGTTTCGGCAGGCATCTGTGTAGGCTGTACTAGCAAGTCCAGCAGATGTTACCAGGCTGTGGCTGGAGCACGGGAAGAAGGTAAGGCATCGGTTCCGTTTAGTAGGGGAAACGTGAGACACAGCCGCACTGTTTCGGGATGGAGACTACCGAACAGTCGCTGACGCGGCTGCCACCTTGGGTGCACCAGCGCTAGGCCTCAGGGATCATAGTCTCCAAGGGTAATATGAGGCTTCGATACCTAGGGTTGAAGTCAGCAGTGAGGAGTAAGACGCTCCCCTGGTCGCCACTCCCCCCAGTTCATGACCTATTTCCTCCAAGTTTCCCGCCATGAACTGAGTTCCCGCTTCCGTCTGAGACGCTGTGTAACTAAAAGGACCCAGTCGCAGAATAGGCGGCTGTGTGGCTGGTGCGTCAGTGTTCACTTGGGCGTCTGTGTTCACTGTAGGTTCACGGGGCGATTGTGTACATGAATAGCATCGTTATCCACTCAGCGTTCACTAACGTATTGATCGATCCTGGAAGCTGGGGGAAGTCTCCCTGTATCCCACTCTCCTGAGCCGGGTGATACAGCACTAAGTCTCTATATAACTTTGAGTACGAATAGTTGGATAAGTGCCTGATACATACGAGTCTGTAAACTATTACTGCTGTTTCTTTCGCTGTGCGACTGAATATGTTTAAACTCCTATATAAGGTAATGCAGTAATATGTTTCTCCTACATACCTGAAATGTATCTTTAGTTGATTATGTGCTCATATTGCTTATTATACTAATGTATAACCTGTGACTGATTGCTAGTGTGATTGCTGACTTTACTAATAATTCTGTCAGTCTTCTGTGTATTCAGATCCTCAGTGCTGCTGTAAAGCAGGGAGGGATCGGATTGTATGTCACTTTAACAAAATTTAAAGTGATTGCAGTCACAAATTGTGTAGTAACACTGTACCGGTGTGTGATTTTTTTTAATCATGTCTAAGAGAGGCAAGGGTGAGGAGGATACACTTTCCACAGCAGCACCAACACTCATTTCATGTTTGTTTTGTAAAGCTGGGGTAACCTCTCAGGATCTGGTTCAAAATGGTTTATGTGCAAATTGTTTTAGCTTTCACCAAAGCCTCTTAAATAATCCGAGGCAGGCACAGGTTCAGGTTGAACCCCCATGGGCTACTTTTGCACAGACATTATCCAGTATAGCTGAACAGATAATGCCAGCTCCTATACCATGGATAGGTTACCCTATTAACCCTTACATGCAACATTCCACCTGGGGTTTATCACATCCAGCACAGGAATTGGCAACAAAAGCCTCTCAACAAAAGCAGGCTGAAAGGCCGGTGGTAAGTAAATCACATAGACATGAAACAACATCTTCACAGTCTACACATGTTTCAGGTGAGGACTCGTCGGAGGATGAGGACTCCTCGCACTCTGGGTCTGCATACAGAGATGAGGAGGAAGGCCTCAGCTCAGTGGACATACCTGAGCTAATTAGTGCTATGAAAGCCATTCTATCCTTAGAGGAGGCAGCAGAGCCTTTGTTAAAATCTAAGGCACCTGTGTTTAAACGTCTCAAGACAGTTAGGACTGAGTTTCCTGGGTCAGATCAGCTGACGGAAATTATGCAAGATACTCCCAGTAAGAAGTTTAGGATTCCAAAGACATGGAATTCCCATTATCCTTTTTCGGCTGGGGACTGTTTAAAAAGGGAGGTGGCTCCCAAAGTAGATACGCATTGGTGCGAAAATCTACATTACCTCTGCCTTCAACATCATTAAATAATGTCACGGATAGGAAAATAGATGGTTTTCTAAAAAAAAACATTTTCTCTTTGTCTGGGGCAATCATAAGACCAGCCATGGCTTCAGCCTGGATGGCAAAAGCAGTGGCAGCCTGGGCTGATGCATTGGAGGATGGTCTTTCAATGGCATCTAGAGAGCAAAAATCCCATATTGCATATATCAAACAGGAAGCTATTTTTATGGAAGAAGCAGCTTTGGATATGGGTACAATATCCTCTCAGGCATCAGCCTCAGCAAATAGCAGCTCGCAAAGCGGTTTGGCTATATACATGGAAAGCTGACTCCGACTCCAAGAAGGTTCTGGAGTCTTTGCCTTTTACTGGAGATATTCTTTTTGGTAAATAATTAAACAGTATTTTTGAGTCAAAAGCAGATTCCAAGAAAGGGAAGTTTCCTTCCACACACAAATCCAAGTCTAGATTTCCAGATTTTTGGCCCTTTCGGACTCGTAGAAAAGCAAAAGGAAAAGGTTATGGCAAACAGTCTTAATCTGACAAGTCTGGTAAGACTAAAAAGCATTGGGATACCAGAGGACAGGCTTCCAAATCAGAAGATAAGCCATCAGCCTGATGGTGCGGGCCTCCACCTGGGGGACCCGAGGGTGGGAGGCTGACTTCTTCAGTTTGCACAGATCTGGCAGCAATCTACCACAGATGCCTGGGTGCAAGAAGCGGTATCTCACGGTTATGCGTTTGCTTTCAGGAAACAGCCTCCTCAAAGGTTTTTTTGTACCAGCCCGTCTTCAGTGGAAACAAAGGCAAGGGCTTTGCAAGATGCAGTTCAGAAGTTGCTTCAGTCAGGAGTGATAATTCCAGTTCCTCCTGCGCAATGAGGACAAGGATATCCAGGATGCTTACCTACATGTTCCTATAGCACTGTCCCATCAGCGCTATCTCAGGTTTGCTATCCTCCAGCATCATTTTCGGTTTCAGGCCCTACCATTTGGACTGGCCACAGCCCCCAGAGTATTCACCAAAATTATGGTGGTAATGGCATCTTATTAATTATAAATCCTGAAATCTGCTCAAAGTTATCCAATATATGTAGGAAGCCTGGGAATGCCTCCTGGGGGTTCGTAAAGTATAGGAGAAGATCATCTGCATAGGCTGAGACTTTCGATGTTTGTCGGCCCACCTCATTCCCACGCCAGGGAGTGTGTAAGTGAAACAATCTAATCAAGGGATCTAACGCTAAATTAAACAGAGGGGATAGTGCGCAACCCTGTCTGGTGCCACGGGACAGAAGAAAGTTTGAAGTATTCAAGCCATTAACAGTCAGAAAAGTGGTAGGAGAGGCATATAATTTACGGCATAAACTAATGAATCCCACCCCAAAATTTTGGAGATGCAACACTCGGAGCAGATGCGCCCAGGACACCTTATCAAAGGCTTTGTCCGCGTCACAACTAACCAATAAAGAATTACATCCCGAACCATTTAAAGATCGGGTTAATGCGGCCACCACCTGTCGAATATTATGTACTGATGAGCGGCCTTTGACAAAGCCATTTTGGGAGGGATGTAGTAAGATTGGAAATATAGCTTGTAATTTTTGAGCTATTATAGATGTTAAGATCTTAAGTTCTTGATTTAAGAGAGATATGGGGCGATAAGACATGACCAGTGTGGGGTCTTTATCCGGTTTGGGCAATAAAATTATTCTGGTTTATGTGAAATCATTTGGGAGCTACCCTCCTGAGAGGATTGAGTTGAACAGATTTTGTAAGAATGGTAATAACTGCGGGGACAACAATTTATAATAATCAGCATTAAGGCCATCAGGGCCCGGGGCTTTACCCTTGGACAATCGACCAATGGCCGATCGAAGTTCCTGTTCTGAAATAGTGCTTACATGTGCCTTACCCTCATCATCTGTCAAGGACGGGGCTCCAGCTTCCTAATACAGTCCGTACCCAACAAAGGATTGTCAGTAGGGGCTGTATATAAGCGTGTATAGTAATCTAGAAATGATGCAGCAATTTCAGGTGCAGACAACAAAGGGCCGCGTCCGTGACTATTTTTGGTATGTGTGTTGGTTGTCGCTGGCTTCTTATCACAGATGCTAGTAATTTGCCGGCTTTATTGCCCCATCTGAAATAACAATTTTTTTATAATCCAGTGAGTATTGCGCCTTTTCGGTGCATAAGGAGTCATACATCGCCTTTGTGTCAATATACAGTTGACGAGTGTCTGGAGTATTACTAGACAACATTGCAGCATAAGAATTGGAGACTGCTAGACTAAGGTCCTGCAGCCTTTGTTTCAAAAATTTCGTTTAGCTGCGACATATGCGATTATATGGCCCCTCATCACCGGTTTAGAAGCCGCCCAGAACAAATTGACATCATCTATATGTTGGGCGTTATCGTTAACATAATTAAAAAAATGTTGTTCCATGGACAACTTAAAATCTGGAGATTCTGATAAGTAGGAGGGGAATCTCCAATTAAAGGAGGATAATCTTGGAGAGGAGAGTGACAGAGTAAAGCATGTCGGGGCATGATCCGATACAGCAATATTTTCAATTCTGGAGCGACGGACTCGAACTAACAGAAGTGGGGATGAGCCATAGGTCAATCCTAGAAGAGGTATGGTGTGGATGCGAGTAGAAAGTGTATTCCCTACCCACCGGATTTTGAAACCTCCACGGGTCTGTAAGATTTAGGGAATCTATCAGTAAAGCTAGTGCAGTTGAAGGTGTATAGCGGGTGGCATTAGTGGATTTATCCAAGGACTGATTAAGAGTGGTGTTGAAATCTCCGCCTAGGATTACGTGTCCCGTAGCCCAATCCTACAGTTTAACATAAATATCAGTAGAAAAGGTATTGTTAGGACCAGTTGGGGCATACAACGTTGCTATGATATAAATTTCACCCTCCAGACGCAGCTTCACGAAGAGATAACGCCCCTCTGGGTCACTTAATTTATCTAAAACCGTATGTTGTAAAGATTTATTAATAATGAGAACCACCCCTCGTTGCTTGGTAGTATAAGAAGCTGAGATATATTCGGAAAACCACATATCTCTCAAAGTATTAGGGTCCCCATCTCATCAATGTGTTTCCTGTAACACCGCCACATCTGGTTTAAGCCGCTTCAGATGTTGCAGCACTTTTTTCCGTTTAAGTGGTGTGTTAAGGCCCCCTACATTCCAAGTCAAGAATTTTATATGCTCCCGTTTCACGAGTAATGAAGTCTGTGTATGTGTCATATTAACCAATACCTAGCCTTGGAAAGAATGAAAAAAAGTTAAATAACGTGTAGGTGATCCCCCTTGTCCCAGCCAGCAGGGGTGTCACCAAGAAATGTCTCCTGCATAACACAGATAACAAAATCAATGTACAACAAAAATTACATGCCACAGTTCTAGGTAATTTCTTAAACTTTTGAACCCCAACTATAGGCCACAGGGGCCCAACAGGAACATTAGTAACTATTGAAACGATAAGGGAGGGGAGGGAACCAGGAACAGAAAATAGAACAATCGCCAGACAGGCGATAAAAACAAGTGGTCCAAAAGAACCGATATGACCATAGTAACTTGCGCTTATGGCACAGTATTGGTGATATCTTTGTCATACACGGTAAGGAAAAGATAAACAACAAACCTAACCATAATGACATTACAATTCACGGAAAAGAAGTTATACTTGCGAACCAGTCCTGGTTTTAGTCTGTGTCATCAGACAGCACATGTGGGCGTGTAGAAAGTGAAGCAAGAAAAAACTTCACGGGTTGTACAGACTCGAAGAAATTATTTTTTCCATCCAGTTGCACCCTCAGCTTAGCCGGCTATAGGAGTGCAAAACGAATACCAGCATCGAAGAGGGACTTACAAACAGGTGCAAATTCCTTTCTTTTCATCGCAACTTGGTTGGAGAAATCCTGAAACAATAGAAGTCTATCACCATGATATTCCAGATCGTGAGATTTTCTATAGGCATCCAGCACACATACTTTATCGACGTAGTTCAAAAACGTGAAAATAACTGGTCTGGGTCTGCGACGATCATTTTGTCGGTCCGGACCTATGCGATGAACTCTCTCTATGAGCATGGCGCCCGATTTTGGTAAACAGCCCAATTCTGTAGGAAGCCACACTGACACCAACTCCATCAGGTCTTTTTGCTTGACCAATTCAGGTAGACCTATCAGGCGAAGGTTATGCCAACGATTTCTATTTTCGAGATCTTCTAGCTTATCATGTATCGCAATTAAGGATGCTTCCAGGGAAGCGATAGTGGCTTTCGCGGTAATCAGTTCATCCTCTACATTAGAAACTCGTTGTTCAGCTTCATTGAAGCGAGCACTATGTTCTTTAAGTTGAGTGACGGTAGATTCAATAGCCGCTGTAGGCCAGCAAGCTTTTTATCCAGGAGAGGGGACAGCAAATCAGATATCTCTTAGGCTTTAGCTATAGATGCTGTGCTGTAAGCAGTGGGATCAGATACACCTTGCAACATGTCATCACCGGGCGGAGAGGATGGTGGGCTCTGTGTCGGCATGGCGTTGGCTCTTGTTTCCCGAGCTTTGGTATTCGTGCCGCCCCTGCCGCCTCTCTGAGGTTTAGCAACAAATTTATCCATAATTAGGAAATATAAAACGGCACCAATTCTGTGTAGAAATATGTAGAGAAAATACAAGCCAGCAACACGACTCCTGTCACAGCAGCCCCGTGGGAGGGTGGAAGAATCAGCAGGACGACACTCCAAATTGTGAAACACCAGACGAGTTCCTGCCCTTTAGGGTGTCTGCTGATTCAGGGGGGTACAGAGCAGCTTGGCACACCAGGAGGAGGCAGTGGGATTAAATGCAGGGGGGAATAACAGGATGATGTCTGTGGCAGACAATATTCTCAGATGGTGGGAGTGAAGCAGGCAATAATGGAGAAGAGGAGATGGTGCAACGCCAGGGATGGTAATTAACCCAGCCACTCACCTCCAATATACTGTTAGCCCTCCAAAAAGGTGATGTCTACCAGACACAGCGGTGTCAGTGCAGGGGGTGGGGGGGTGGGGGGGAAGTACTGGCTCAGGGAGATGTTTCGACTTCAAGCACCTCAGCTCTGGCAACTGCACATAGGGGGAGAGAGCGGCTGGTCAAAGCCGCAGCACGTCTGCCAGACACGGCTGTATCAGTGCAGGGGAGGGGGGACGGGCGCCGGGAGACGCGGCCACCAGGAGGTCTCTCCTCAGTCAAGTACTGCGGCTGCACACGGGGGGAGAGAGCAGCGGGTCAGAGACGCGAGTATAACCGCTCGCTGCTCGTCTCCCGCACACCGCTCGGAGGGTGAAGGGCCACGGCAGGGGGGGGGGGAGAGCGGGCACGGGAAGGTGGCGCCCGCTGAGTAGCGTCTTCTCAAACGCTGCGGCTCCGGTGAGTGTAGGGCGGTGGGGAGCCGGGGACGGCAGCCTCTTTACCACCACTATCTCCGGTGCCCGGCAAGCGTCCCCAGGCACCAGTCCCCGTTTTATATGGATTTTTCTGAGCTGGGTAACGGAGAGCTCTGTAAAATGGGGCCTGTCTCTTGGTCCGCCCACTGGAAGTCGGTAATGGCATCTTATCTCCATTAGCAGGGGATAAGGATTTTTCAATACCTCAACGACTTATTAATCCTCAGAAATTGCTTCAGTGTCATCTGCCACAGACAATAGCTTGTTTACAGAGGCATGGTTGGCTCATAAATTGGGCAAAGTCTTCAGGGCTGGGGAGCGGTGTCAGGAAAGAGTTGCTTCCAGGGGCAGTGGACCAAGGAAGAAAGTTGCCTGCCAATAAATATATTGGAACTTCGGGCCATATATGTGCCACTTATTCAAGCAAAGGACATCCTTCAGGGGAAACCAGTCCAAGGGCCTAATTCAGACCTGATCGTATATGTGCTAAATTTAGCACATCTACAATCAGGCACACTGACATGCGAGGGGACGCCCAGCACAGGGCTTGTCCGCTATGCATGTCAGGCCCGACCCCGTTGCACAAGTACAAAAGCATCGCACAGCGGCGATGCTTTTGTACTTGAAGAGTAGCTCCATGGCAGCGCAGCAGGGAGCTACTCGTCGCTGTGCTGGTCGCAGCGGCTGCGTGTGACATCACGCAGCCACCGCGGCCCACCCGCACAGTCCGGGCATGCCTGCGTTGCCTGGACCGCGCCCCCTAAATGGCGGCCAAACGCTGCTGGCCCGCCCAGTGACCGCCTCTGCCTGTCAATTAGGCGATCGCAGGCCTAAGACAGCAGTCAGCTATCCACTGCGGTGCCGGCGCATGCGCAGTTTAGACCTGATCGGCTGCTGTGCTAAAACGCACAGTACCGATCAGATCTGACATAAGCCCCAAATCCGTTCGGACAATGCAACGGCAGTAGCGTACCTCAACCATCAGTTAGGAACTCGCAGCCAGAATGCAATGAAAGTGGGCAGAACTCGCAGCCAGAATGTTAAAGTGGGCAGAACTTCATCATCTAGCCTTGTCATTCCGGGAGTCCTAAACTGGGAAGCGGATTTTCTCAGTCGACACGCCATTCATGCAAACAAATGGGCTTTACACCCAGAGGAATTCCAAATTCTGGTAGACAAATGGGGGTTACTGGAGATAGATCTCTTGAACAACAAAGTTTCTGCATACGGGTCAAGAACAAAGGATCCCAAAGCGATCTTTGTGGATGCCCTGTCAGGGAGATGGGACTTTCGTCTAGCCTATGTGTTTCCACCTATCGCCCTGTTACCCAGGGTAATGCGAAAGGTAAGACCAGGAAAGGGCACCATGATACTAATAGCTCCGGCTTGGCCCAGAAGACATTGGTACAGAGATCTGCAGAGGATGTCAGTGGAGGCTCCATTCCTACTCCCTCAACGTCCAAATCTACTGTCTCAGGGTCCTTGCTATCACAAGCACCTGGATCGACTGTCTTTTGATGGCGTGGCTCTTGAGATTTCTATCCTGAAAGCAAGAGGATTCTCACAACAGGTAATTCAAACAATGCTCAGAGCAAGGAAACCTTCCGCAGCTCACATTTATCACCGAATATGGCAAGCCTATATTCAATGGTGCGGTGATCTGAGAGTTTCCAGAGTCCTAGCATTTCTTCAGGCAGGTATGGGCAAAGTTCTACAGATGGCTTCCTTGAGAGTGCAAGTGTCAGCATTGACTGTATGGTTCCAAAAGAAATGTGCGCACTTTTTTCCAGGGAATGCTGCACATTCAACCTCCTTTTGTTCCACCTACAGTGCCTTGGGGCTTACGTTTAGTCCTAAAGGCCCTTCAGGTTGCCCCATTTGAACCACTTAAACGAGTGGATCTTAAATGGTTGTCAGCTAAAGATCTCTTTCTATTGGCTATTGCTTCAGCTAGAAGAGTTTCAGATTTAGGGGCTTTGTTATGTCGCCCTCCTTTTCTGATTTTTTATACAGATAGAGCTGTTCTTAGAACCAAATCTGAGTATCTTCCTAAGGTGGTGTCTAAATTCCACCTTAACAAAGAAATTGTAGTCCCGGCCTTCCAAGGGTCGGACCTTTCTGTGGGAGATGTATCGTTGGACGTAGTCCGTGCCTTAAGGAAGTGTCATCAGAAAAACAGACACTCTTCGTTATCTATAGATTTCACAAGAGAGGATGGCCTGCTGATAAGCAGACACTGGCGAGGTGGCTTCGAATGACAATTTCAGAAGCATATTCTCAAGCTGATCTCCTTGTTCCGGCGAATGTCTCTGCTCACTCTACTTGTAAGGTAGGTCCATCATGGGCAGCACAACGTGGTGCTTCAGCAGAACAGATATGTAAGGCAGCCACATGGTCTTCCATTAATACATTCAGTAGACATGATGCCTTTGATACCTTTGCCTCTCAGGATACTGAATTCGGGCGAAGGATTCTCCTGTCCAATCAGGAGCGTCTCCATCACTAAATTGTTTGGGAAATCCCAATGTTATCGTGTGGATAACCTGTGGACCCTGCCGGGGAAATAATCGTTATGGTAAACTTACCGTTGATAATGCTATTTCTCCTAAGTCCACAGGATCCACATGGATTCCACCCTGACGCACCTGGTTTGAGGATCCTTTCACTCACTAACTAACCTATTCTTCTTGTATGGAAGGGCGTGCATGTGTGTTCTTCTTGCCTGATTAGGGCTCTCTATGATGCTCCTGCCTTGAGCTTTGGAAAAACAACTGATTTGCCTTAGCCAGGAGGCGGGGATATATGGACGGGCCCGTTGCATGCTGGGAGGCCGAAAGCTTTGATCGTTTGGTGCCAATTCGCTGTCGCTACCTCATAGCCCAATGTTATCCTGTGGACTTAGGAGAAATAGCGTTATCAACGGTAAGTCTACCGTAACGATTATATTCTAAATGTGGGGAATCCAGTAGTTTAGTAAAACTGTTCCTCCTCCTTTTGTAGAAGTCAACCACGGATTGTGGAGCAGTGAAGAAACAAACCTCTTAATCTCCGCTGTGAAAGAGTTTGTTTTAAACTCTGGTCAGAAGACGGCAGAGGGCAAAAATCAGGAAGTGACTGCTGTTACTAAACATAAGATATGCAAAGGTATCCCATGGGTCAGTATAGAGGAGAAGGTGAAAACAAGAAATTGGACGCACTGTAAAAGAAAATGGTAATTCTACTTTTAGGTATCTGTGGATTTTTCTATTGTTGCTTTGTGATTGTTTTTATTTGCAGACTATAGCACCCCTACTGGATGTGAGAATGTACTGCATAGTACTGCATACACAAAATCTAAAGCCCACCAAACTGTCTTCAGGGATTTCCTCTGTGCCACTGCCTGTTTTTTTTTCCTCTGCTTAAAGCTACAGATATGTCCTCATACATCTTTGCTACAGTCATGCCAAACAGCCTCTCTTAGTCACGCGTGAACCTTCTAGCGTAGAAGTCAATCATGGGTTATGGAGCGCTGAAGAAACAAACCTCTGCCGTGAAAGAGTTTTGCTGTGATTCTTGTATATCTGTGTGTGACTGAGTCTCTGAATTTGTACACAAAGTGCTACAATGTAGCAGCCACATCTTTTTTCCAATACACACTCTGTTCTGCTCCATATACAGACTCAGTCACACACAATATACAAGTGTCCTATATCAAATTAATCAACACAGTCTCCTCGTGCATCCTAGTCGCATTTTGTTGCGAATAAGATGCATTTTCGGCAACAACAAAAAAAGACTCCTGACGTTAGCAGAGTTTCATGGGACCTGGCAGCTCACTCATGCCAAGTATCTCACGTTGCGTGGTGTATTGAAGCTAGATATATGAGGACGCATCTGTAGACACCTCAAGACAATAGATAGATTTTATATGCTCATCTGAGCTAGATTACTTTACCTGGACAAGTGGATATATCGTAAAGTGCACACAATGTCTGGATGCTCCTGCCACCACTTGTATTGCAAGAGTAATTATATCAATAGATTCTTCATCCTAGAAGCTGAAAATGGTTTCCAACATGTTGTAAACTCTGACGTTCATTCCATTTTCCATAGCAGTCCATGGTTCTAGGTGTATCTTCCGAGTTGGGGCTGTGAGAGCGGTGGTGGGGATCCCGGAGGTAAGCATACCGACCCCGAGATCCCGACTGCAGATTGCCGGCATTGAGTGCAACAGAGCCCCTTGCAGGCTCGCTGCACTCGCCACACAGCAGACTCGCCACAGGTTCTATTTCCACTCTATGGGTGTCGTAGACACCCACGAGTGGGATCAGTGCCTGTTAGTTGGCATGCCAACTGTTGGGCGATTGATCGCGCGGGATCCCAGCGTCGGCATGGTGACCGCCGGGATCCCAAGTGGTGGTCACTTGACCGCATCCCTATCTTCCAACTGGCACTCAGTTACTCTGGCTCTTCACGCTTGAGATTTGCAAACATAGAAGGAGATGTATCAAGCCATTCTATAAAATGATAGGTAAAAGCTGATTGGTTGTAATGGGCTCATACTGTAAGAGGCATGATACGTCTCTCTGTAATATTCATAGACTGCCAGCATCACCAACCCTTCTCTTTACTATAAGGATCTTTCTGTCAATCATATGACACAGTCATCCAATCAGAATGCAGCCCAGTCAGTCGATAACCTGTACTGACAGATTTTGAAAGTCTCTGTTGCTGCATATTGAAACCCCTATGCATTTATATGCAGGCTGCCACCCTACTTAATGAATCACATACCTACCAGTTTTACGTGTCACATAAAGTCCATTTGTGCAATTACACGGAGTTGTCAAACCACACTGATTCTTTCCATGTTTTTAGGTTTGAACTTGCCCTAATCCGAATGAACGATGGGATCAACCCATTTGAAGGACCTCTGGGCATAGAGACCACTATAAATATGATTAACTGGTAGGTATGACTGCACTTTCCAAATACAATGCAGTCATTTTATTTTGACACTGCACTCTTAGTGCATATGATTCAATGGTACACGGACAGTAGGTTGCCATGCATTTATGTGAATTAATGATGTGAGTGAACGACAACAGGGGCGATTCACTTTATTTATTTATTTATTTATTAACAGTTTCTTATATAGCGCAGCAAATTCCGTTGCGCTTTACAATTTGAAATAACAATTACAAACTGGGTGATAACAGTCATAGAGGTAGGAAGGCCCTGCTCGCAAGCTTACAATCTATAGGCATATGTACATAAGGAAAGGTGCTATCTATTGCATAGAATGAGAAGACATGTGAGGATATGTGTGGACTGTACAGAGTGGATGTAATTTGATAGCAAGGTTTATGAAAGTTATGTGGGCGGTTCAGGAATTTGATACGCTTGCCTAAAGAGGTGAGTTTTGAGGGAACGCTTGAAGGTTTGGAGACTAGAGGAGAGTCTTATTGTGTGTGGTAGGGCATTCCACAGAGTGGGTGCAGCCCGATGAAAGTCCTGCAGTCGTGAGTGGGAGCGAGTAATGAGTGTGGATGAGAGACGCAGGTCTTGTGAAGAGCGCAGAGGTCGGGTTGGGAGATATTTTGTGATAAGCGAAGTGATGTACGTTGGTGTAGTTTGGTTAATGGCCTTGTGTGTGAGTAAAAGTATTTTATATTGAATGCGGTAGAATACAGGTAACCAATGGAGGGACTGACAGAGTGGATCTGCAGACGATGAACGTCTAGCGAGGAAGATAAGCCTCGCCGCTGCATTCAGAATGGATTGTAGTGGTGAGAGTCTCGTTTTGGGAAGACCAGTTAGGAGACTATTGCAATAATCAATGCGGGAGATAATGAGAGCGTGGATTAGAGTTTTAGCAGTGTCTTGTGTAAGGTATGGTCGTATTTTGGATATGTTTTTTAGATGCATGTAACATGATCTTGAGACAGATTGAATGTGGGGAACAAAGGACAGATCAGAGTCAAGGATGACACCTAGGCAGCGAGCTTGTGGGGTAGGGTAGATAGTCGAGTTTTCAACAGTGATAGAGATGTCAGGTTGGTACCTACTATTGGCCGGTGGAAATATAATTAACTCTGTCTTTGAAATATTAAGTTTGAGGTGGCGAGATGTCATCCAGGATGAGATAGCAGAAAGGCATTCAGTGACACGGTCCAGTACAGATAGGGACAAGTCAGGGGAGGATAGGTAGATTTGAGTATCATCTGCGTACAGATGATACTGAAAACCAAAAGAGCTGATTAGTTTACCAAGAGATGAGGTATAGATAGAGAAAAGCAGAGGACCCAAGACTGAACCTTGCGGTACTCCAACTGAAAGAGGTAGCGAAGAGGAGGTGGATTCAGAGAAGCGAACACTGAAGGAGCGATTAGATAGGTACGAGAGGAACCAAGAAAGGGCTGTGTCTTTAAGACCTAGGGATTGTAGTGTCTGTATGAGAAGAGAGTGGTCTACAGTGTCAAATGCAGCAGATAGATCTAGAAGAATAAGTAGTGAGTAGTGGCCTTTAGACTTCGTAGTGACCAAATCATTAACCACTTTAGTCAGTGCCGTCTCTGTGGAATGTTGGGAACGGAAGCCTGACTGAAGTGGGTCCAACAGAGTTGGACCCACTTCTATATGATTTTCTTCTATATGATTTTACGTCATGTGACGTATGGATGATGTACAGTGCACCCATCACTCGTATATATGGTGTCAGGTCTTTGGGATTTTGTGTATTTGGATCAGGAACCGGAGGGTCGGCTTGGAGAATGTATGAAGCTTGGATACCTGATGAGGTTCCTCCTCATGTGGAGAGAGCTGAGTACAAAGATTAGTGCTGTATACAGTATGGTTAATGTGGCCACTTTTCAGGTGGGGAGCTCTGCACACTGGGGGTCATTCCGAGTTGTTCGCTCGCTAGCTGCTTTTAGCAGCTTTGCACACGCTAAGCCGCCGCCTACTGGGAGTGAATCTTAGCTTATCAAAATTGCGAACGAAAGATTAGCAGAATTGCGAATAGACACTTCTTAGCAGTTTCTGAGTAGCTCCAGACTTACTCGGCATCTGCGATCAGTTCAGTGCTTGTCGTTCCTGGTTTGACGTCACAAACACACCCAGCGTTCGCCCAGACACTCCTCTGTTTCTTCAGACACTCCCGCGTTTTTCCCAGAAACGGTAGCGTTTTTTCACACACGCCCATAAAACGGCCTGTTTCCGCCCAGAAACACCCACTTCCTGTCAATCACATTACGATCACCAGAACGAAGAAAAAAACTCGTAATGCGGTGAGTAAAATTCCTAACTGCATAGCAAATTTACTTGGCGCAGTCGCACTGCGGACATTGCACATGCGCATTAGCGACTATTCGCTCCGTTGCGAGAAAAAAATAACGAGCGAACAACTCGGAATGACCCCCACTGTTCCAGAGAGTATGTGAGGAATAGGTACTGACAGTCACAGGCTGAAGTGCACCACAAAGAATGAATGTTGGTGCCAGCAGACTGTAGTACACTGTGTGGAGTGGATACTGAAGCTTGCAAAATGGAGTGCACTACATAGAAAGGATTGTGATAATTTGCAAACTGAAGTGTACTTTGTGGTATGAATGTGGATGTTTTCAGGGTGACGTGTACTAAATAGAATGAATGCAGGTGATTGCAGCCTGTAGTTGCACTGTGTAGGATGAATACTGATGTTTGCAGTTTGGAGTGCTCAGTGTATAATGATTGCAGAATGAATGCTGACACTTGTAGAAGTGCATTGTGCAGAATGAATGTTAGTGTTTGCAGTCTGGAGTGCACAGCATATATTTGATACAGATTCTTGCAGACTGGGGTCAGAAACAACAAACAGGAACACTCTTGGAACCGGGACACTTCAAGTAGTAGCGGCTGGGAGCCAGTAGCAGGTAACAGGAGTGAAGTTGGTATGGCACTGGTCTGTGCTCCAGAGCAGCCTTACATAGGGTTCCCTCTGTGCTAATAGACTGCTAGAGTCAGCTGATCCCCGAGCAGTTTGCGATTGGAGAATGGAGTGTTAGCTGATAGGAATCAAGATGGTGGGGATATGAGAGAATAACCAGGAGACATGCCAACCACCCGGCTGACTCGGATGTCTTCGGCGGCCCATGGGAGCCCCCAAGACCATGAATTGACATGCCGTGTGAAGTAACGGTGCTTGGAAGTACGCTAACCCAACATAACATATTATCTTACACACATATGTGGGGGTACAAGGTTAAATACATAGTGTCAAGGGGATGTTGGAGCGATCTATGCTATATACATTCAAATACTGAAGGGAAAGAAGGTCTTTGTCACTGCCTTAGGCAATATCAAGTGCGCTGGAAGTAACAGAACAAAAATGATATGTAATTAAAAATAATATAATATTAGTCAGATATGAAGAGGGATGTGAAAACACCTAGGAGCTGCCAGTCTAAAACAGAATTTTTTTTATATATATATGGTAGGTGGAACCAATCAGTTTATCATATACAGGTTGAGTATCCCATATCCAAATATTCCGAAATACGGAATATTCCGAAATACGGACTTTTTTGAGTGAGAGTGAAATAATGAAACCTTTGTTTTTTGATGGCTCAATGTACACAAACTTACTAGTAGTATCGTAAAAAATATATACATCAAAATAAATACAGTACAACTATTTCATAATGAAAACCTTAAGAACAATTTATTCAATTAGAAAATCTAAACTCGTACACGTATATTAGACAATTGTTTGTTTCAACCTAATATAGTACATACAAAAGAATTCATAAATAAAACATACATGTAAAGGGTACAATATGCATAAGGATATTGGCTCTGTCTTTGGGCAGCCTGTTGTTCTCTCCTTATGTATTGGGGTAGATAAATCTTGGTAGTGTGTAAATAATATTCCAACTCCTTGAGAAATTCAAAGCGAGGTTCAGCCAATGTGACTGACTAGGAAGCAGCATTTCTGTGCAGTTTCATGTAGGGGGTGGTGAGGTTCACCCTGAAGCTGTATCCAATACTTGTGGACGGTATTGTTGGATGCCGCTGTTAGGATACAGACAAATGGTAGTTTGCTGTTCATGATAGAATCAGCAGGATTCCCAGTGTGGTAAATGTTTGTTATCTTAAGAAAGCAGTAGTGGTAAAGTTTTTCTTTTAACGTCCTCGAGGATACTGGGAAACGTAGTTACCACGGGGTATAGATCGGGTCCATTGGAGCTTGGCACTTTAAGAAATCTTTAGTGTGTGCTGGCTCCTCCCCTCTATGCCCCTCCTGCAGACTCAGTTTAGAAAAAGTGTCGGGTGCATTCCTCTGGAGCTCCAGAGTTTTCTTCAGAAATTTATTTTAGTTTATTATTTTCAGGCAGCACTGGTTGGCGCCAGTCTGCCTGCGTCGTGGGACTTAGGGGGGACGGACCGAACCAACTTCCTATAGAGTTAATGGTTCGTATCCCCGCTGACAGGACATTAAGCTCCTGAGGCGCTGTTTCACATACCACACTGTGTGTGCACACGCCAGCAGCATGCCGCCACCCCTAACAGATGCTGAAGATGCGGTGTGGTGAGTACAGGCACCGGGGTCCTGGTTAGCAGGTCCCTGGTGGAAATGGCGGCATAAGGGCGCGATGGTCACTCGGCTGCCGGCTGAGGTGCCCGCTGCGGACACCCACACTGGCGCTAGCTCTAAACAGGGTTTTAGCCATAAAAAAGTACAATGCCAGTATAAATATTCACATAGGGACCGGGCACCATTATGGGGGCGGGGCTTACTGGGGAGCGGGACCAGCGGTTCAGAGGTGCCATTTCCAGGGGCTCCTAACTACAGGCTGCACACAGCACACTGCTCCTCCACAAACCCTGTTAAAATCACTATATATGATACCAGGGGGATTATAGAAAGGGGGAAAGGAAACCAGCTGTCTTATCGCAGGCTCCGGTTTATGCCCAGCATAGCACTGCTTTGACTGTGTGGCATTGTGTACTGGTCTTTCCCTCTCTATTCCACTCCATTGCAATGTCTGAGGATTATGTGTTATTTCACTGCACTTTGTTATTTCACTTATATATTGTGTGTTATTTCACTGAACTGTGTTATTTCACCTATACTGTGTGTAGGTTCTGTCTCCTGGCGTAGAAGCCCTACTATGAGGACACTGATCCTGAGGAGGAGTTGTTTTTAATGTAAAAACAAAATCTATGGCCACTTTTCCCGTCTCCAGGGAATTGAACACACTTTTTCAGGAAGTGTGGGTTAATCCTTAAAAATAATAATAATAATACATTTCAAACCCCAAATAGGTTACTGCATTACTTCACGTTTCCCCTGAGGATAGGAAGGTATGCAAAAACTCTCCGATTGTGGACACCTCAGTGTCCATGCTGTCATGTTACATTGTATTACCTGTCACCCTAAAAGACTCGACTGGCCGTAAAATTGGGATTACACTCAAATCCATTTACACGGCTGTGGGCGTCACACAGAGGCCCTCCATTGCCTGTGGATGGATCACTAGGGCCATGGCTAAGTAGTCTGGTAATATAATTGAAGGGTTTCACACTATGGGGTATATTCAATTAACAGTGATAACGGACTTTTCACGTGAAAAGTCCGGTTTTCGGGTGAAAAAACGGACTTTTCACGTGAAACGCAATTACAGCCTATTCAATTATCCTGGAAAATTTATCGGTGATCATTTTTTCACTAATTTCACTTCACCTTCTCTGAAGCAGGTGAAAAGTTGGGAAAAGTCACTATTTTAAGGTAAAAATGTTTGGATATGGTACAGAACTCCTGGGACACCCCCCTTAATGACTAATTAGGCACGTTGAAGTTTTTAATTATTTTTAATTGGCCAATAATGACATGTCATTTTTGGGGTGAAAAAGTAATAAAGTGATGGAAATTGGGGTTCAAGGTATGGGACAGGTATATTGGGGTGCTTTATGAGTGGGACAGGTGTTTTTTAGGCTTGCAGATGGGAGTAATCGGTCTGTTTCCACTTTTTTTTTAAAGTACCCTAAAATGACCCAAATATATACTTATACCCATTTTCATGTACCCCAAATTTAATGAGAGCATTTATTTTGCACAAAAAAACTTGCTTTCTATAATTTTTTTGCATTTTAAAAAAAATGCATATAACAGCCATTTCACACAATTTAAGTCCCCAAAAACTCTCTAATGTGATCTCTAACACACTTCTCTTCTGTTTTCCTATGTTAGTTTAGCATTTTTTGGGGTACAGGCTGATTTCCCCATTTTCACCTGCACTTTTCACTGCAAGAATTTTCACGTGAAACCCGGTCGGAATTGAATAGGTCGAAAAACGGAGCGTTTTCGCTGCAATTTTCGGCCGATTGCTGCGAAAAATTTTCGGGCGAAAAATTGCCGCGAATTTGCGGATAATTGAATACCCTAGTATGTCTCAGGAGGATATCCTGACGCTACTGCAACATATCCAAAATGCTGGTAACTTCATGAGTGAGGCGCTCAAGGAGATAGGCCTCCTTAATGCCCGTTCCAAGGCTGTGGCAGTTTCAGCTCGCAGAGCTTTGTGACTGCAACAATGGAGCGGATGCTGATTCCAAGTAAGGTGTGGTAAATCTTTTTTTTTTTTACAGGGATGTCTTGTTTGGGGATGAACTAAAGAAGTAGATTTCTAAAGCAACGGCAGGTAAGTTTATCTATCTGCCGTCTGCTGTGCCTCCGACTAGATGTCCCTACCCCGGCCCCTCTCTACAGTCCTTTCGTGTGGCAAGGTTTAGGGGCAGGGCCAGAGGTGCCTCAGATGCAGCCAGAGGTACTAGAGGGAAATCCCGAAAACCTGCAGCTGCTGGGTCTCTGGAACAGGCCTTCGGATCCTCCTCCACTAAGCCCTCCGCATGATGGTTGGCCCCAGCTGCAGGGAGACTTTCAGGTGGATGCTCAACTACAATATTTCGCCCAGGTATGGGAGAACACCTGCCGGGACCCTTGGGAGAGGGACCTGGTTTCCTAGGGTTACCGGTTGGAATTTCATGTACTCCCTCCTCTCATATTCTTCAGGTCAAGCTTTCCAGCTTCACCCGTAGCAAGCGATACCTTACAGGACGCCATTCAATAGCTGCTACAAACGCACGTTTTTGTTCTAGTCCCTCCTCTGTTACAAAACAGAGGGTTTTATTCACTATTCGTGGTACTGAAACTGAACAGTTCAGTGCGGCCGATCTTGAACCATAAATCCCTAAACACCTTAGGGTATTCAAGTTCAGGATGGAATATCTACGAACAGTGGTCTCTGGCCTGGAGGATGGGAAATTCCTGGTGTGTCTGGATATCAGGGATGCATATCTGCACATCCCAATATGGCCTTCTCATCAGGCCATACAGGACTGCCACTTCCAGTTCCAGGCCTTGCCCTGTGTCCTCTCCAGGGTTCCGAGGGTTTTCGCAAAAATAATGGAGAGTCTGTTGCACAACATCAACTTGACCACTCTTCTTTTTACAGACAATGGATGGATCCTAGCCTTCCAGGAGACTCACATGGAACCAACGCAAAGACTTCAGTTCCTGGGAATGATCCTGGACACAGTGTCTCAGAGAGTATTCATCCCTATGGACAAAGCCTTGATGATTCAGGCTATGGTCCACTCTGAGCTTAGACCCCGCAAGGTCACAGTACACCTTTGCATACGCCTGCTAGGCAAGATGGTGGCTTCCTACGAGGAAATCCAGTACCCGTTCCATGCCCGTCTGTTCTAACTAGATCCACTGGACAAGTGGTCAGGGTTTCGTCTGCACATGCACCAGAGAATATCCCTGTTGCCAAGAGCAAGAACAGGTCTATCACCTAGTGGAAGGTCGGAGTTTCGGATTCTGTTAACTACGGTTGGCAGTCTCCGCGGTTGGGAAGAGGGGGGGGGGGGGCTGTGACCCAAAGGGCCCAGTTCCAGGGAAGATGGTGAATTCAGGAATCCTCGCTTCCAATAAATGTTCTGGTACTCTGGGCAATTTACAATGCTCCTCTGCAGGCCTCCTATCTTTTCCGAGATCAGGCCATACAGGTGCAGTCAGACAATGCTGTGGAGATGGTGTACATAAACCGTCAGGGAGGAACAAGAAGCAGGGCCGCAATGCTAGAAGTGTCAAGGATACTCCTCTGGGCAGAAGCCAACGCAAGGGCCATTTCAGCTGTGTTCATTCCGGGAGTGGACAACTGGGAAGTGAACTTCCTAAGCAGGCACGACCTCTATCCGGGGGACTGGGGCCTTCACCCTCAGGTGTTTCAACAATGTATTCACCGGTGGGGTTGTTCAGAAATAGACCTGATGGCTACTTGTCTCAACAAGAAGCTCTGCGTTACTATTCCAGAACGAGGGACCTGCGGGCGATAGCGGTAGGCCCTCTGACGACGCAGTGTGCTTACCAGTTCGTTTACCTGTTTCTTCCAATTCCTCTCATTCAAAGAGTTCTAAAAAGACTCAGAAAGGAAAGAGTGCAGGCAATTCTAATTGCCCCGGATTGGCCTCGACGGGCCTGGTATGCAGACCTCCTGACCTTGTCTCTGGAGGAACCCTGGCCTCTGCTGCTTCTCAAGGACCTTCTTCAACAAGGACCATTTCTCCTGCAGGGTCCACAGGGTATCCACAGGATGCATTGGGATATAGTTGAGTGACAGCGGGGAAGCAGACTTCCTCAGCAGGCACGTCCTCCATCTGGAGGAATGGGGCCTTCACCCTCAGGTGTTTCAACAGCCGGTTCACCGATGGGGCTGTCCACAGATAGACATGATGGCTTCTCGTCTCAAGAAGAAGCTGCATCGCTACTGTTCCAGGACGAGAGATCCGCATGCTGCAGCGGTGGATGCTTTGACGGCACCATGGACTTGCCAGTTCGTGTATCTGTTCCGTCTTATTCCTCTCATTCCCAGAGTTCTGAAAAGACTCAAAAGGGGAAAATGTTCAGGCAATTCTAATTGCCCAGTTTGGCCTCGCCAAGCCTGGTATGCGGACCTCCTGACCAAGTCTCTTGAAGAGCCCTGGCCTCTACCTCTTCTCAAGTATCTTCTTCAGCAAGGGCCGTTCGTCTTTCCAGACTTATCATGGCTATGTTTGACGACTTGGAAGTTGAGAGGTAGATTCTTGCCAGAAAAGGTTTTCCTTCCAGGGTTATTTCAACTATGGTACAGGCCCGAAAGGTGGTCACGTCTAAGCATTACCATCGTATCTGGAAAAAATATATTTCTTGGTGTAAAGGTGGAGGTTATTTTTCTGTGCAATTTCGACTGGGCTGGTTTCTGATTTCTGTTACGTCCTAGAGGATGCTGGGGACTCCGTAAGGACCATGGGGTATAGACGGACTCCGCAGGAGACATGGGCACTCAAAAGAACTTTAGATGGGTGTGCACTGGCTCCTCCCTCTATGCCCCTCCTCCAGACCTCAGTTAGATCCTGTGCCCAGAGGAGACTGGGTGCACTGCAGGGGAGCTCTCCTGAGTTTCTCTGAAAAAGACTTTTGTTTGTTTTTTTATTTTCAGGGAGCACTGCTGGCAACAGGCTCCCTGCATCGTGGGACTGAGGGGAGAGAAGCAGGCCTACTTAAATGATAGGCTCTGCTTCTTAGGCTACTGGACACCATTAGCTCCAGAGGGTCGGAACGCAGGTCTCACCCTCGCCGTTCGTCCCGGAGCCGCGCCGCCGTCCTCCTCACAGAGCCGGAAGATAGAAGCCAGGTAAGTATTAAGAAGAAAGAAGACTTCAAAGGCTGCAGAAGACTTCAGATCTTCACTAAGGTAACGCTGCGCGCCATTGCTCCCACACATACACAGCGGGCACTGTAAGGGTGCAGGGCGCAGGGGGGGCGCCCTGGGCAGCAATATTAACCTCAAGGGACACTGGCATATAGATTAGATACTGCGGAGGCAGTATATTTAAAAAAAAACCCCGCCAGTATAAATAATTTGAGCGGGACCGAAGCCCGCCGCTGAGGGGGTGGAGCTTGATCCTCCAGCACTAACCAGCGCCATTTTCTCCACAGCACACTGCAGAGAAGCTGGCTCCCCGGACTCTCCCCTGCTGAACACGGTTACAGAGGGCAAAAAAGAGGGGGGAGGCACATTTAATTGGCGCAGTGAGTGTAATTATATATTTATATAAAAGCGCTGTACTAACTAGGATTTTATTCCAGTGTCCAGTGGCGCTGGGTGTGTGCTGGCATACTCTCTCTCTGTCTCTCCAAAGGGCCTTATTGGAGGACTGTCTCCATATAGATATATCCCTGAGTGTGTGGGGGTGTCGGTTCGTGTGTGTCGGCATATCTGAAGCGGAAGGCTCATCTAAGGAAGAGGTGGAGCAGATGATTGTGGTGTCTCCGTCGGCAACTCCGACACCTGATTGGTTGGATATGTGGAATGTTTTAAATACAAATGTGTCTTTATTACATAAGAGATTGGACAAAGCAGAGTTCAGGGATAAAACAGGGAGTCATTCCATGGCTTTGACTGTGTCACAGGGCCCTTCAGGGTCTCAGAAACGTCCACTGTCCCAAGTAGCAGACACTGATACCGACACGGATTCTGACTCCAGTGTCGACTACGATGATGCGAGGTATTCATTATATGATTATTGCAATAAAAGATGTTTTGCATATCACAGATGACCCCTCTGTCCCTGACACAAGGGTATGCATGTTTAAGGAAAAGAAACCTGAGGTAACCTTTCCCCCATCTCATGAGCTGAACGCGTTATTTGAAAAAGCTTGGGAAAATCCAGACAAGAAACTGCAGATTCCCAAGAGAATTCTTATGGCGTATCCTTTCCCTGCACAGGACAGGTTACGGTGGGAATCCTCACCCAAGGTAGACAAGGCTTTAACGCACTTGTCCAAAAAGGAGGCGCTACCGTCTCCAGACACGGCAGCCCTCAGGGATCCTGCTGATCGCAGACAGGAAACTACCTTAAAATCAATTTATACACATACGGGTGCCTTGCTCAGACCGGCAATAGCGTCGGCTTGGGTTTGTAGCGCTGTAGCAACTTGGGCGGATACCTTGTCAGCTGACATTGATACCCTAGATAGGGATACCATTTTATTGACCTTAGGTCACATTAAAGACGCAGTCTTATATATGAGAGACGCTCAGAGAGACGTTGGGCTGCTAGGTTCGAGAGCTAACGCCATGGCGATTTCTGCTAGGCGAGCCCTGTGGACCCGCCAATGGACGGGTGATGCCAACTCAAAGAGGCATATGGAAGTTTTGCCTTACAAGGGTGAGGTTTTATTTGGGGATGGTCTCGCGGACCTGGTTTCCACAGCTACCGCGGGTAAATCTACTTTTTTACCTTATGTTCCCCCACAGCAAAAGAAAACACCACAATATCAGATGCGGTCCTTTTGGTCGCATAAATCTAGAAGAGGTCGGGGCTCTTCCTTACTCGCCAGAGGTAAGGGTAGAGGGAAAAGAATGCCTGCTACGGCTACTTCCCAGGAGCAGAAGTCCTCCCCGGCTTCTACTAAATCCACCGCATGATGCTGGGGCTATACTGAGAGAGTCCGCGCCGGTGGGGCCACGTTTTCGACTCTTCAGCCACGTCTGGGTTCAGTCAGACATGGATCCTTGGGCAATGGAAATTGTATCCCAAGGCTACAAGCTGGAATTCGAAGACGTGCCTCCTCGCCGTTTTTTCAAATCGGCTTTACCAGCTTCTTCCCCAGAAAGGGAGATAGTTTTAGCGGCAATTCAAAAACTGTGTCAACAACAAGTGGTTGTCGAGGTTCCCCTAGTGCAACAGGGGAAGGGGTACTATTCAACCCTATTTGTGGTCCCGAAACCGGATGGCTCGGTCAGACCCATTCTAAATTTAAAATCCCTAGACCTGTACTTGAAAAAGTACAAATTCAAGATGGAATCGCTCCGGGCAGTTATCTCCAGCCTGGAAGGGGGGGATTTTATGGTGTCACTAGACATAAAGGATGCATACCTTCATGTCCCCATATATCCCCCTCATCAGGCGTACCTGAGATTCGCTGTACAGGACTGTCATTACCAGTTTCAGACATTGCCGTTTGGGCTTTCCACGGCCCCGAGGATTTTCACCAAAGTAATGGCGGAAATGATGGTGCTCCTGCGCAGGCAGGGAGTCACAATTATCCCGTACTTGGACGATCTCCTGATAAAAGCGAGATCGAGAGATCAATTGCAGAAAAGCGTGTCGCTCTCCCAGAGAGTGCTGCAGCAGCATGGCTGGATTCTAAATCTACCAAAGTCACAGTTGATTCCAACAACTCGGCTATCTTTCTTAGGCATGATTCTGGACACGGAACAAAAGAGGGTTTTTCTCCCGATGGAAAAAGCCCAGGAACTCCAGAACATGGTCAGAGACCTGTTAAAACCGAAAAAAGTGTCAGTCCATCAATGCACTCGAGTACTGGGAAAGATGGTGGCGACCTACGAGGCCATCCCCTTCGGCAGGTTCCATGCGAGGACTTTTCAGTGGGACCTTCTGGACAAGTGGTCGGGGTCCCATCTATACATTCATCAGAAAATAAGCCTGTCCCCCAGGGCCAGGGTGTCTCTCCTGTGGTGGCTGCAGAGTGCTCACCTTCTCGAGGGTCGCAGGTTCGGCATTCAAGACTGGGTTCTGGTGACCACGGACGCGAGCCTCCGAGGATGGGGAGCAGTCACACAAGGAAGAAATTTTCAGGGACTATGGTCAAGCCAGGAGGCTTGTCTACACATCAACGTACTGGAATTGAGGGCCATATACAACGGCCTACGACAAGCGGAGAATCTTCTTCGCGACCTTCCGGTTCTGATTCAATCAGACAACGTCACAGCCGTGGCTCATGTAAACCGCCAAGGCGGGACAAGGAGCAGAGTGGCAATGGCAGAAGCCACCAGGATTCTTAGCTAGGCAGAAAAACATATAAGCGCTCTGTCAGGGAGTGGACAACTGGGAAGCAGACTTCCTCAGCAGACACGATCTCCATCCAGGAGAGTGGGGACTTTATCAAGAAGTTTTTGCAGAGATAACAAGTCATTGGGGACTTCCTCAAATAGACATGATGGCGTCACGCCTCAACAAGAAGCTTTGGAGGTATTGTGCCAGGTCGAGGGACCCTCAGGCAGTGGCGGAGGACGCCCTGGTGACACCGTGGTTGTTTCAGTCGGTCTGTGTGTTCCCTCCTCTTCCGCTCATCTCAAAGATATTGAGAATCATAAGACAAAAAAGAGTGCAGACAATACTCATTGTTCCAGATTGGCCTCGAAGGGCCAGGTATTCAGATCTTCAGGAAATGCTCACAGAAGATCCGTGGCCTCTTCCTCTCAGGGAGGACCTGTTGCAGCAGGGGCCCTGCGTGTTCAAAGACTTACCGCGGTTACGTTTGACGGCATGGCGGTTTAACACCGAATCCTAGCTGGGAAAGGCATTCCGGAGGAAGTCATCCCTACTCTGATAAAGGCTAGGAAGGAAGTGACGGCGAAACATTATCACCGTATCTGGAGAAAGTATGTATCTTGGTGTGAAGCCAAGAATGCTCCTACGGAAGATTTCCATCTGGGCCGTTTTCTCCACTTTCTACAGACAGGAGTGGATATGGGCCTAAAATTAGGCTCCATTAAGGTACAGATTTCGGCCCTATCAATTTTCTTTCAGAATGAATTGGCTTCTCTCCCAGAAGTCCAGACTTTTGTAAACGGAGTGCTGCACATACAGCCTCTTTTTGTGCCCCCAGTGGCTCCATGGGACCTTAACGTGGTGTTACAGTTCTTAAAATCTCACTGGTTTGAACCTCTTCAAACGGTTGAATTAAAATTTCTCACTTGGAAGGTGGTCATGTTGTTGGCCTTGGCATCTGCAAGGTGGGTGTCCGAATTGGCGGCTTTGTCTCACAAAAGCCCCTATCTGATTTTCCATGTGGATAGAGCAGAATTGAGGACTCGTCCTCAATTTTTGCCTAAGGTGGTTTCATCGTTTCATATGAACCAACCTATTGGTGTACCTGTGGCTACGGGTGACTTGGAGGATTCCAAGTTCCTTGATGTAGTCAAGGCCTTAAAAATTTATGTAGCCAGGACGGCTCGAGTTAGGAAAACAGAGGCACTGTTTGTCCTGTACGCAGCCAACAAGGTTGGCGCTCCTGCCTCTAAGCAGACTATTGCTCGATGGATCTGTAACACGATTCAGCAGGCTCATTCTACGGCTGGATTGCCGTTACCAAATTCGGTAAAGGCCCATTCCACTAGGAAGGTGGGCTCTTCTTGGGCGGCTGCCCGAGGCGTCTCGGCATTACAGCTTTGCCGAGCGGCGACTTGGTCGGGTTCAAACACTTTTGCAAAATTTTACAAGTTTGATACCCTGGCTGATGAGGACCTCATGTTTGCTCAATCGGTGCTGCAGAGTTATCCGCACTCTCCCGCCCGGTCTGGAGCTTTGGTGTAATCCCCATGGTCCTTACGGAGTCCCCAGCATCCTCTAGGACGTAAGAGAAAATAAGATTTTAAACCTACCGGTAAATCTATTTCTCCTAGTCCGTAGAGGATGCTGGGCGCCCGTCCCAGTGCGGACATATTTCTGCAATGCTTGTATATAGTTATTGCTTACATAAGGGTTATGTTACAGTTAAGATCAGTCTTTAGCTGATGCTGTTTTGTTCATACTGTTAACTGGTTGCGTATATTCCATGTTATACAGTGTGGATGGTGTGGGCTGGTATGAATCTTGCCCTTAACAAAAATCCTTTCCTCGTACTGTCCGTCTCCTCTGGGCACAGTTCTTTAACTGAGGTCTGGAGGAGGGGCATAGAGGGAGGAGCCAGTGCACACCCATCTAAAGTTCTTTAGAGTGCCCATGTCTCCTGCGGAGCCCGTCTATACCCCATGGTCCTTACAGAGTCCCCAGCATCCTCTACGGACTAGGAGAAAAAGATTTACCGGTAGGTTTAAAATCTTATTTTCCCTGCAAGCAGGTGTGGATTTGGGCCTACGGTTAGGCTCCATCAAGGTTCAGATATCTGCTCTCTCCATCTTCTTCCAGAAACAGCTGGCTGTACTTCCTGAAGTACAGGCATGCTTGAAGGTCGTTCTTCACATTCAACCGCCCTTTGTTCCTCCCATGGCCCCGTGGAATCTCATTGTGGGCTGACCTTTCTCCAGTTGGACTGGTTGAACCTCTTCACAGGGTGGACCCTAATATCTTACTTGGAAGACTGTCATGTTGCTGGCATTGGCCTCTGCGAGGCATGTGTCTGTATTGCGGGCCTTATCCTGTAAAAGCCCTTATTTGATATTTCATGAGGATAGGGCGGAGCTCAGGACTCGCCCACAGTTTTTGCCGAAGGTTGTTTCGGCTTTTCACATTAATCAACCAATAGTGGCTCCTGTGATGTCGGACAAATTAGTTGCTCCAAAGTTCTTGGATGTGGTTCAGGCTTTGAAGATTTACGTCAAGAGGACAGCTCGTCATAGGAAGTCTGACTCCCTCTTTGTCCTTTATGACACTGCCAAGATTGGATGTCCTGCTTCTAAGCAGTCCATTGCTCATTGGCTCAGGTTGACTATTCAACAGGCCTATTCTTCAGCAGCATTGCCGATGCCGAGTTTTATTCAGGCCCACTCTACTAGGTCAGTGGGTTCTTCTTGGGCGGCTGCCCGTGGTGTCTCGGCCATGCAGTTGTGCCAAGCTGCTGCTTGGGCGGGTTCGAACACTTTTGTCAAATTCTACAAGTTTGATACCTTGGCTACGGAGGACCTTCAGTTGGTCGCTCGGTTTTACAGGGGTCTCAGCACTCTCCCACCCGTTCTGTGAGCTTTGGGCCTTCCCCATGGTAACTACGTTTAACCGTATCCCCTAGGACGTCAGAGAAAATAGGAATTTAATACCTACCGGTAATTTCTTTTCTCGCCCGCCTCAGTGCTTTGTTTCCTGCTTACCTGATTGTAAGTTTCTTGGTTGGGTCTGCTGTTGCTATCCCTGTTCCTTGTTTTGTTAGCGTTGCTATCCTTCATTTTGGGTAGCACTGCTACCTTTTGTTGATGTTGTGTGTTGGTTCGTTACCTCACCGCTGTATATGTTATATCCTTCTCTCAAAGTATATCCGTCTCCTCGGGCATAGAGGTGAGGAGCCAGCACACACTAATGATTTCTTAAAGTGCCAGGCTCCAATGGACCCAATCTATACCTCATGGCAACTACTTTCCCAGTATCCCCTACAGACTACGAGAAAAGGAATTACCGGTAGGTATTAAATTCCTATTTTTGGCTCTGTGCCCCAGGTCCAGTAGAATCTAATGCATTTTCACTGATAGCTTCAGCTTCATCAGAGGCAAGCTCTGAGATACACTGCTCTGGGACACACGTCACCATACTCTACACGAGACTGCACAGGCTGCAGGAAAAAGGCTGCTTTCTACCTGATCACAAAATACGGGATGATGGAGTGATGTTGCACCTCCTTTATACTTCATATGGTCATTGCTCCAGCATCACGCAGAATTAAATAGCCCACGATTTCGCTTATTTTATGGTTGTAGAGAAGTTACAGAAATGTCAGACAGTAGGCACAATCGGTATGATATTGCAGCCATAGTTAGAAATATAGGGCCTAATTCAGACCTGATCGCTCCTCTGCTCCTTTGCAGAGGTCTGCGATCAGATAGCTGCCGCCCATTGAGAGTGAAAACCCACCCTATGCAAGTGTGCGAATGCATGTGTACGCCATGCGAAAACTTTGCCAGGCAGCGAACATCTGCAAATCCGTTCGCAACTCAGTCATCATCTAATGATTTTTCCAGTGTTTGCAGTCTGTGCATAACCCAGAACTTACTCCTACAGTGCGATAGTATCGGGCAGATCAGGGCCGGAGCTGACGTTACACACCCTTCCTGAAAACGCTTGGGAACACCTGCGTTTTTCCTGACACTCCCAGAAAACGGGCAGTTACCACCCACAAATGTCCTCTTCCTGTCAATCACCTCGCGAATGCCTTGTGATCGAAATTTTCACACCATTCTAACGCTGTTCGGCGTCGCGCCGGTGCATGCGCAGTCATTCGATAATCGGATAACAGCGATTTCGGACAACAGCAATCAGGTCTTTATCTGGCCCATAGTTTGAATATCTAAAGAAACAAATTAAATCGTATTTTTAAATATAGTGCAAATTTGATGTATAATGTGATGTCTTCAATCACTTAATAACACCTTTATGATTGATTTACAGGCTACACGAATCAGATGTAAAGGAGAGTGGGGAGGTGAAATGGGAAGAAATGACTGATGATATTGGGTAAAAAACTCGCATTTTACAGTATGTCTTGAAATCATGTTGCAGCAGCTGCTTGTCTTTGATTTATTATCCTAAATATGACCAGGTTCCAAAGTGCTCAGATTTAAGACAGGTTCCTTGATGCCTTCTGTAGGTTTCCACTCTTCTACTTGTTCCCGCACAATCCCACAGGCGGTCTGTTGACTGTTAGCAACACCATGCTGGCCTTCAAAAGCCTGCTGGTAGGAGATGATTGTATAGATGACCCTGTACTGTTTTTGCAACTACCCCATTTTGTTCTGTGAACGCTGTCCACCTATTTTCAACCCTACTTATCTGCCTATGTTAATTTAGCTTTCTGCAATTACTGAACTCTCCTAATACCTACTAACCAATGGCCCAGCTCCGCAGACTCCGAAATGTGCTTATGAGGTGGGAATTAGGCTCTACCAGTCCAGTCCCTGTACTAAATCTAGCACCTGACATTCAGTTTACTGTCACCTGACTTTCTCTAACGTCCTAGTGGATGCTGGGAACTCCGTAAGGACCATGGGGAATAGCGGGCTCCACAGGAGACTGGGCACTCCAAAGAAAGATTTAGTACTATCTGGTGTGCACTGGCTCCTCCCTCTATGCCCCTCCTCCAGACCTCAGTTAGAATCTGTGCCCGGCCAGTGCTTTTAGTGGGCTCTCCTGAGCTTGCTAATAAGAAAGTATTTTAGTTAGGTTTTTTTATTTTCAGAGAGCTTCTGCTGGCAACAGACTCTCTGCTACGTGGGACTGAGGGGAGAGAAGCAAACCTACTAACTGCGGCTAGGTTGCGCTTCTTAGGCTACTGGACACCATTAGCTCCAGAGGGATCGAACACAGGACCTGACCTTGTCGTCCGTTCCCGGAGCCGCGCCGCCGTCCCCCTCGCAGAGCCAGAAGACAGAAGCCGGCAGAAGCGGAGAAGACATCGAAATCGGCGGCAGAAGACTCCTGTCTTCACATGAGGTAGCGCACAGCACTGCAGCTGTGCGCCATTGCGCCCACACTAACCCACACACTCCGGTCACTGTAGGGTGCAGGGCGCAGGGGGGGGCGCCCTGGGCAGCAATTGATACCTCCTGGCGAAAACTGCATATAGACAGTGGGACACTGTTATATGTATGAGCCCCCGCCATTTATTTTACAGAAAATCGCGGGACAGAAGCCCGCCGCTGAGGGGGCGGGGCCTTCGTCCTCAGCACTCACCAGCGCCAATTTCCTGCCACAGCTCCGCTGAGAGGAAGCTCCCCAGGCTCTCCCCTGCAGAATCACAGTAGAAGGGTGAAAAAGAGAGGGGGGGCACATAAATTTAGGCGCGTTAATCATAATACAGCAGCTACTGGGTAAACACTAAAGTACTGTGTAATCCCTGGGTTATATAGCGCTGGCGTGTGTGCTGGCATACTCTCTCTCTGTCTCTCCAAAAGGCCTTGTGGGGGTCCTGTCCTCATTTAGAGCTTCCCCTGTGTGTGTGGTGTGTCGGTACGTGTGTGTCGACATGTTTGACGAAGAGGGCTATGTGGAGGCAGAGCAAGTGCAGTTGACTGACGTGTCGCCGCCGACGGTGCCGACACCTGATTGGATGGATATGTGGAAGGTGTTAAATGATAATGTAAACTCCTTACATAAAAGGTTGGATAAAGCTGATACCTCGGGCCAGTCAGGGTCTCAACCCATGCCTGATCCTACAGCGCAGAGGCCCTCAGGGTCTCAAAAGCGTCCACTATCCAAAATGGTTGACACAGATGTCGACACAGATTCTGACTCCAGTGTCGACGACGATGATGCAAAATTGCAACCGAAAATGACAAAAGCTATACGCTACATGATTATAGCGATGAAGGATGTTTTACACATATCAGAGGTAAACCCTGTCCCTGACAAGAGGGTTTATATTTATGGGGAGAAAAAGCAAGAGGTGACTTTTCCCCCTTCACATGAGTTAAATGAGTTATGTGAAAGAGCGTGGGAGTCCCCCGATAAGAAAGTCCTGATTTCCAAAAGGTTACTTATGGCGTACCCTTTCCCGCCAGAGGACAGGGTGCGCTGGGAAACCTCCCCTAGGGTAGATAAAGCTCTCACACGCTTATCTAAGAAGGTGGCCCTGCCGTCGCAGGATACGGCCACCCTAAAGGATCCTGCAGATAGAAAGCAGGAAAGTATCCTGAAATCTGTTTATACACATTCAGGGACTCTACTGAGGCCGGCAATTGCGTCGGCGTGGATGTGTAGTGCTGTAGCAGCGTGGACAGATAATCTGTCTGAGGAAATGGATACCTTGGACAGGGATACCATTATGCTGACCCTGGGGCATATAAAAGACACTGTCCTATATATGAGGGATGCCCAGAGGGACATTTGCCTACTGGGCTCTAGAATTAATGCAATGTCAGTTTCTGCCAGGAGGGTCATGTGGACTCGGCAGTGGACAGTTGATGCCGACTCCAAAAAACACATGGAGGTGTTACCTTACAAGGGTGAGGAATTGTTTGGGGACGGTCTCTCGGACCTGGTTTCCACAGCTACTGCTGGGAAGTCAAACTTTTTGCCATATATTCCCTCACAACCTAAGAAAGCACCGTATTACCAAATGCAGTCCTTTCGCGCACAAAGAAGCAAGAAGGTCAGAGGTGCTTCCTTTCTTGCTAGAGGCAGGGGTAGAGGAAAAAAGCTGCACCTTACAGCTAGTTCCCAGGAACAGAATTCCTCCCCGGCTTCCACTAAATCCACCGCATGACGCTGGGGCTCCACGGGTGGAGCCAGGAGCGGTGGGGGCGCGTCTGCGACATTTCAGCCACCAGTGGGTTCGCTCACAGGTGGATCCCTGGGCTATACAGATTGTGTCTCAGGGATACAAGCTGGAATTCGAGGTGATGCCCCCTCAACGTTACCTAAAATCGGCCCTGCCAGCTTCCCCCATAGAAAGGGAAGTAGTGGTAGCGGCAATTCACAAGCTATTTCTCCAGCAGGTGGTGGTAAAGGTTCCCCTTCTTCAACAGGGAAAGGGATACTATTCCACAATGTTTGTGGTACTGAAACCGGACGGTTCGGTCAGACCTATATTAAATTTAAAGTCCCTGAACATTTATCTGAAAAGATTCAAGTTCAAAATGGAATCGCTCAGAGCGGTCATTGCAAGCCTGGAAGAGGGGGATTTTATGGTGTCTCTGGACATCAAGGATGCTTACTTGCATGTCCCCATTTATCCGCCTCATCAGGAGTACCTCAGATTTGTGGTACAAGACTGTCATTACCAATTCCAGACGTTGCCGTTTGGGCTCTCCACGGCACCGAGAATATTTACCAAGGTAATGGCAGAAATGATGGTGATCCTGAGAAAGCAAGGAGTCACAGTTATCCCATACTTGGACGATCTCCTCATAAAGGCGAGGTCAAGGGAGCAGTTGCAGATCAGCGTAGCACACTCTCAGGAAGTGTTGCAACAGCATGGCTGGATTCTGAATATCCCAAAGTCGCAGCTGATTCCTACGACGCATCTGCCCTTTCTGGGCATGATTCTGGACACAGACCAGAAGAAGGTGTTTCTCCCGACGTAGAAGGCTCAAGAGCTTGTGACTCTAGTCAGAGACCTCTTAAAACCGAAACAGGTGTCGGTGCATCACTACACGCGAGTCCTGGGAAAGATGGTGGCATCGTACGAAGCCATTCCCTTCGGCAGGTTCCATGCGAGGATCTTTCAATGGGATCTGTTGGACAAATGGTCCGGATCGCATCTTCAGATGCAGCGGCTGATCACCCTGTCCCCCAGGGCCAGGGTGTCTCTTCTGTGGTGGCTACAGAGTGCTCACCTTCTCGAGGGCCGCAGGTTCGGCATACAGGACTGGGTCCTGGTGACCACGGATGCGAGCCTCTGAGGGTGGGGGCAGTCACTCAGGGAAGAAACTTCCAAGGGTTGTGGTCAAGTCAGGAGGTTTGTCTGCACATAAATATCCTGGAACTAAGGGCCATATTCAACGCCCTGAGTCAAGCGGAGCCCCTGCTCCGCAACCGACCGGTGCTGATTCAGTCAGACAACATCACCGCGGTGGCTCATGTAAACCGCCAGGGCGGCACAAGAAGCAGAGTCGCGATGGCGGAAGCCACCAGGATTCTTAGATGGGCGGAGAATCACGTGCAAGCACTGTCAGCAGTGTTCATTCCGGGGGTGGACAACTGGGAAGCAGACTTCCTCAGCAGGCACGACCTTCACCCGGGAGAGTGGGGACTTCATCACGAAGTCTTCATTCAGATTACAAATCGATGGGAACTGCCACAGGTAGACATGATGGCGTCCCGTCTCAACAAAAAGCTACAACGGTATTGCGCCAGGTCAAGAGACCCTCAGGCGATAGCTGTGGACGCCCTGGTAACACCGTGGGTGTTCCAGTCGGTCTATGTGTTTCCTCCTCTTCCTCTCATACCCAAGGTGCTGAGAATCGTAAGAAGAAGAGGAGTGAGAACAATACTCATTGTTCCGGATTGGCCAAGAAGGCCTTGGTACCCGGAACTGCAAGAAATGCTCACAGAGGACCCATGGCCTCTGCCTCTCAGACAGGACCTGTTGCAACAGGGGCCCTGCCTGTTCCAAGACTTACCGCGGCTGCGTTTGACGGCATGGCGTTTGAACGCCGGATCCTAGCGGAAAAAGGCATTCCGGAGGAAGTTATTCCTACCCTGATAAAGGCTAGGAAGGACGTGACAGCAAAGCATTATCACCGCATATGGCGAAAATATGTTGCTTGGTGTGAGGCCAGGAAGGCCCCTACAGAGGAATTCCAACTGGGCAGATTTCTGCACTTTCTACAGTCTGGAGTGACTATGGGCTTGAAGTTGGGATCCATAAAGGTCCAGATTTCGGCCCTATCCATTTTCTTTCAAAAGGAACTGGCGTCTCTTCCTGAAGTTCAGACGTTTGTTAAGGGAGTGCTGCATATTCAGCCCCCTTTTGTGCCACCAGTGGCACCTTGGGATCTCAACGTGGTGTTGGGTTTCCTAAAATCCCACTGGTTTGAACCACTTAAGACCGTGGAGCTAAAGTATCTCTCGTGGAAGATGGTCATGCTATTGGCCTTAGCTTCGGCTAGGCGTGTGTCAGAATTGGCGGCTTTGTCATGTAAAAGCCCCTATCTGGTTTTTCATATGGACAGGGCAGAATTGCGGACTAGTCCCCAATTTCTGCCAAAGGTGGTGTCATCTTTTCATTTGAACCAACCTATTGTGGTGCCTGCGGCTACTCGTGACTTGGAGGATTCCAGGTTACTAGATGTAGTCAGGGCTTTGAAGATTTATGTAGCCAGAACGGCTGGAGTCAGGAAAACTGACTCGCTGTTTATCCTATATGCCCCCAATAAGTGTATCACAAGTTATACGGTGTGATTGGTGTGGCTGGTATTAGTCTTACCCGGGATTCCAAAATCCTTCCTTATTGTGTCAGCTCTTCCGGGCACAGTTTCCTTAACTGAGGTCTGGAGGAGGGGCATAGAGAGAGGAGCCAGTGCACACCAGATAGTACTAAATCTTTCTTTGGAGTGCCCAGTCTCTTGCGGAGCCCGCTATTCCCCATGGTCCTTACGGATTTCCCAGCATCCACTACGGACTATGAGAAATAGATTTACCGGTGAGTAAAATCTTATTTTTCACAATCTAACGCCAACTTGACCCTCACCATGCTAAAGAAGACCGTCTACAAATACTCATCTCTGCGTGTCCCCTACAGTTCTGATCTCATAGAGAGGAAGGCCAAAAGCCAATACAACATCACTTAAAAGATATTTTCTCTATCGTCCTAGTGGATGCTGGGGTTCCTGAAAGGACCATGGGGAATAGCGGCTCCGCAGGAGACAGGGCACAAAAAGTAAAGCTTTAGGATCAGGTGGTGTGCACTGGCTCCTCCCCCTATGACCCTCCTCCAAGCCTCAGTTAGATTTTTGTGCCCGGCCGAGAAGGGTGCAATCTAGGTGGCTCTCCTAAAGAGCTGCTTAGAAAAGTTTAGCTTAGGTTTTTTATTTTACAGTGAGTCCTGCTGGCAACAGGATCACTGCAACGAGGGACTTAGGGGAGAAGAAGTGAACTCACCTGCGTGCAGGATGGATTGGCTTCTTGGCTACTGGACATTAGCTCCAGAGGGACGATCACAGGTACAGCCTGGATGGTCACCGGAGCCTCGCCGCCGGCCCCCTTGCAGATGCTGAAACGAGAAGAGGTCCAGAATCGGCGGCAGAAGACTCCTCAGTCTTCTTAAGGTAGCGCACAGCACTGCAGCTGTGCGCCATTTTCCTCTCAGCACACTTCACACGGCAGTCACTGAGGGTGCAGGGCGCTGGGAGGGGGGCGCCCTGGGAGGCAAATGAAAACCTTTTTTGGCTAAAAATACCTCACATATAGCCTCCGGGGGCTATATGGAGATATTTAACCCCTGCCAGAATCCGTTAAGAGCGGGAGACGAGGCCGCCGAAAAAGGGGCGGGGCCTATCTCCTCAGCACACAGCGCCATTTTCCCTCACAGAAAGGCTGGAGGGAAGGCTCCCAGGCTCTCCCCTGCACTGCACTACAGAAACAGGGTTAAAACAGAGAGGGGGGGCACTAATTTGGCGTTAGAAATATATAAAAAAGATGCTATAAGGGAAAACACTTATATAAGGTTGTCCCTATATAATTATAGCGTTTTTGGTGTGTGCTGGCAAACTCTCCCTCTGTCTCTCCAAAGGGCTAGTAGGTCCTGTCCTCTATCAGAGCATTCCCTGTGTGTGTGCTGTGTGTCGGTACGTGTGTGTCGACATGTATGAGGACGATGTTGGTGAGGAGGCGGAGCAATTGCCTGTAATGGTGATGTCACTCTCTAGGGAGTCGACACCGGAATGGATGGCTTATTTAGGGAATTACGTGATAATGTCAACACGCGCCAAGGTCGGTTGACGACATGAGACGGCCGACAAACAATTAGTACCGGTCCAGACGTCTCAAAAACACCGTCAGGGGTTTTAAAACGCCCGTTTACTTTAGTCGGTCGACACAGACACAGACAGGGACACTGAATCCAGTGTCGACGGTGAATAAACAAACGTATTCCTTATTAGGGCCACACGTTAAGGGCAATGAAGGAGGTGTTACATATTTCTGATACTACAAGTACCACAAAAGAGGGTATTATGTGGGATGTGAAAAAACTACCGTAGTTTTTCCTGAATCAGATAAATTAAATGAAGTGTGTGATGATGCGTGGGTTCCCCCCGATAGAAAATATGGGCGGTATACCCTTTCCCGCCAGAAGTTAGGGCGCGTTGGGAAACACCCCTTAGGGTGGATAAGGCGCTCACACGCTTATCAGAACAAGTGGCGGTACCGTCTATAGATAGGGCCGTCCTCAAGGAGCCAGCTGACAGGAGGCTGGATAAATATCATAAAAAGTATATACACACATACTGGTGTTATACTGCGACCAGCGATCGCCTCAGCCTGGATGTGCAGAGCTGGGGTGGCTTGGTCGGATTCCCTGACTAAAAATATTGATACCCTTGACAGGGACAGTATTTTATTGACTATAGAGCATTTAAAGGATGTATTTCTATATATGCGAGATGCACAGAGGGATATTTGCACTCTGGCATCAAGAGTAAGTGCGATGTCCATATCTGCCAGAAGATGTTTATGGACACGACAGTGGTCAGGTGATGCAGATTCCAAACGGCACAAAGGTGTATTGCCGTATAAAGGAAGAGGAGTTATTTGGGGTCGGTCCATCGGACCTGGTGGCCACGGCAACTGCTGGAAAATCCACCGTTTTTACCCTAAGTCACATCTCTGCAGAAAAAGACACCGTCTTTTCAGCTTCAGTCCTTTCGTCCCTATAAGAGTCATATCTGCCCAGGGATAGAGGAAAGGGAAGAAGACTGCAGCAGGCAGCCCATTCCCAGGAACAGAAGCGTTCCACCGCTTCTGACAAGCTCTCAGCATGACGCTGAGACCGTACAGGACCCCTGGATCCTACAAGTAGTATCCCAGGGGTACAGTTTGGAATGTCGAGACGTTTCCCCTGCGCAGGCTCCTGAAGTCTGCTTTACCAAGGTCTCCCTCCGACAAGGAGGCAGTATGGGAAAAAATTCACGAGCTGTATTCCCAGCAGGTGATAATTAAATTACCCCTCCTACAACAAGAAAAGGGGGTATTATTCCACACTATATTGTGGTACTGAAGCCAGAAGGCTAGGTGAGACCTATTCTAAATCTAAAAAAATTTGAACACTTACAAAGGTTCAAATCAAGATGGAGTCACTCAGAGCAGTGATAACGAACCGGGAAGAAGGGGACTATCTGGTGTCCCGAGACATCAGGGATGCTTACCTCCATGTCCCAAATTTGCCCTTATCACTAAGGGTACCTCAGGTTCGTGGTACAGAACTGTCACTATCAGTTTCAGACGCTGCCGTTTGGATTGTCTACGGCACCCCGGGTCTTTACCAAGGTAATGGCCGAAATGATGGTTCTTCTTCGAAGAAAAGGCGTCTTAATTATCCCTTACTTGGACGATCTCCTGATAAGGGCAAAGTCCAGGGAACAGTTGGAGGTCGGAGTAGCACTATCTCGGATACTGTTACAACAGCAGGGGTGGATTCTAAATATTCCAAAATCGCAGCTGATCCCGACAACAAGTCTCCTGTGCTTAGGGATGATTCTGGACACAGTCCAGAAAAAGGTGTTTCTCCCGGAAGAGAAAGCCAGGGAGTTATCCGAGCTAGTCAGGAACCTCCTAAAATCAGTGCATCATTGCACAAGGGCCATGGTAAAAAAATGGTGACTTCCTTCGAAGCAATTCCAGTCGGCAGATTTCATGCAAGAACTTTTCAGTGGGATCTGCTGGACAAATGGTCCGGATCGCATCTTCAGATGCATCAGCGGATAACCCTATATCCAAGGACAAGGGTGTCTCTCCTGTGGTGGTTACAGAGTGCTCATCTTCTAGAGGGCCGCAGATTCGGCATTCAGTTTTGGATGTTGGTGACCACGGAGACCAGCCCGAGAGGCTGGGGAGCAGTCACACAAGGAAAAAATTTCCAGGGAGTGTGATCAAGTCTGGAGATTTTTCTCCACATAAATATAGCTAAGGGTAAATTTATAATGCTCTAAGCTTAGCAAGACCTCTGCTTCAAGGTCAGCCGGTATTGATCCAGTGGGATAAAACATCACGGCAGTCGCCCACGTAAATAGACAGGGCGGCACAAGAAGCAGGAGGGCAGTGGCAAAAACTGCAAGGACTTTTCGCTGGGCGGAAAATCATGTGATAGCACTGTCAGCAGTGTTTCATTCCGGGAATGGAAACTGGGAAGCAGACTTCCTCAGTAGGCACGACCTCCACCCGGCAGAGTGGGAACTTCATGGGGAAGTTTTCCACATAATTGTAAACCGTTGGGAATTACCAAAGGTGGACATGATGGCGTCCCGTCTGAACAAAAAACGGGACAGGTATTGCGCCAGGTTAAGAGACCCTCAGGCAATAGCTGTGGACGTTCTGGTAACACCGTGGGTGTACCAGTCGGTGTATGTGTTCCATCCTCTGCTTTTCATACCTAAGGTACTGAGAATTATAAGACGTAGAGGAGTAAGAACTATACTCATGGCTCCGGATTGGCCAAGAAGGACTTGGTACCCGGAACTTCAAGAGATGCTCACAGAGGACTTATGGCCTCTGCCGCTAAGAAGGGACTTGTTTCAGCAAGTACCATGTCTGTTCCAAGACTTACCGCAGCTGCGTTTGACGGCATGGCGGTGGAACGCCGGATCCTAAGGGAAAAGGCATTCAGGAAGAGGTCATTCCTACCCTGGTCAAAGCCAGAAAGGAGGTGACCGCACAACATTATCACCACATGTGGCGAAAATATGTTGCGTGGTGTGAGGCCAGGAAGGCCCCACGAAGAAATTTCAACTCGGTCGATTCCTGCATTTCTTGCAAACAGGAGTGTCTATGGGCCTCAAATTGGGGTCCATTAAGGTTCAAATTTCGGCCCTGTCGATTTTTCTTCCAGAAAGAATTGGCTTCAGTTCCTGAAGTCCAGAAGTTTGTCAAGGGAGTATTGCATATACAACCCCCTTTTGTGCCTCCAGTGGCACTGTGGGATCTCAACGTAGTTCTGGGATTCCTCAAAACACATTGGTTTAAAACCAGTCAAATCTGTGGATTTGAAGCATCTCACATGAAAAGTGAACATGCTCTTGGACCTGGCCTGGACCAGGCGAGTGTCAAATTGGTGGTTTTTTTCTCAAAAAAGCCCATATCTGTTTGTCCATTCGGACAGGGCAGAGCTGCGGACTCGTCCCCAGTTCTCTCCCTAAGGTGGTGTCAGTGTTTCACCTGAACCAGCTTATTGTGGTGTCTTGCGCCTACTAGGGACTTGGAGGACTCCAAGTTGCTAGATGTGGTCAGGGCCCTGAAAATATAGGTTCCAGGACGGCTGGAGTCAGGAAAACTGACTTGCTGTTATCCTGTATGCACCCAACAAACTGGGTGCTCTTGCTTTTAAGCAGACTTTTGCTAGTTGGATGTGTAATACAATTCAGCTTGCACATTCTGTGGCAGGCCTGCCACAGCCAAAATATGTAAATGCCCATTCCACAAGGAAGGTGGGCTCATCTTGGGCGGCTGCCCGAGGGGTCTCGGCTTTACAACTTTGCCGAGCGGCTATTTAGTCAGGGGCAAACACGTTTGTAAAATCCTACAAATTTGATACCCTGGCTAAGGAGGACCTGGAGTTCTCTCATTCGGTGCTGCAGAGTCATCCGCACTCTCCCGCCCGTTTGGGAGCTTTGGTATAATCCCCATGGTCCTTTCAGGAACCCCAGCATCCACTAGGACGATAGAGAAAATAAGAATTTACTTACCGATAATTCTATTTCTCGGAGTCCGTAGTGGATGCTGGGCGCCCATCCCAAGTGCGGATTATCTGCATTACTTGTACATAGTTACAAAAATCGGGTTGTTATTGATGTGAGCCATCTTTTCAGAGGCTCCGCTGTTATCATACTGTTAACTGGGTTCAGATCACAGGTTGTACAGTGTGATTGGTGTGGCTGGTATGAGTCTTACCCGGGATTCATAAATCCTTCCTTATTGTGTACGCTCGTCCAGGCACAGTACCTAACTGAGGCTTGGAGGAGGGTCATAGGGGGAGGAGCCAGTGCACACCACCTGATCCTAAAGCTTTACTTTTTGTGCCCTGTCTCCTGCGGAGCCGCTATTCCCCATGGTCCTTTCAGGAACCCCAGCATCCACTACGGACTCCGAGAAATAGAATTATCGGTAAGTAAATTCTTATTTTCTTCTTCACGGTCAATAGTCTCCACAGGGTTACCTTGGAGAATGATGGTGAAGACCAGGATTCAGGCACCGAATAGTTAAGCTTTTCAAGCTCCCAGGAAGCACTGGACTCCTCCCATTATACTCCACCACAGCTCAGCTTCTCCAGTTTTTGTTTGGTGCCAGCAGGAGCTGGTCACAGTTTAAGAGTGTGGCTGCATACTGCAGGCCAAGGTTTTTCACAAGTATTGTTTCTGCTAACTCTACTCGCTCTGTGGGACCTTCGTGTGCAGCCCGTCGTGGCACATCTGCTTAGCAACTATGCAAGACCACTGCATGGTCTTCTGCCCACACATTTCTTAGGTTCTATGCCTTTGAAATGTTTGCCTCTCAGGATGCAATCTTTGGCCGCAATGTACTCCTTTCAGCTTAGGAGCATTCCCTCCCTATTACTACTGCTTTGGGATATCCGCAAGGAAACCCTGTGGAGACTATGGACCCTAAAGAAGAAAATAAGAGTCCTGGTAAAACTTACCTTTGTTAACTCTCTTTCTTCGAGGTTCATAGGATCCACAGGGCACCCACCCTGACGCTTCTAACTTCAATGGGTTACTCTTCTCGGTCACCAGTTCCTGTCTCCTGATTGTGAGAATGTGTTTTCTTTTTCTCTACTCTCCAGCTCCTGCTTTGAGCTTGTTAACTAAACTGAGGAGCCTGAGCTGTGGGCGGGGTATGAGGGGAGAGGAGACCAGTGCATCCTGGGAGCTTGAAGAGCTTAACTATTCGATGACTGAATCCTGGTCTACACCATCATACCCCAAGGTAACCCTGTGGATCCTATGGATTTGAAGAAAAAGAGTTAACAAAGGTAAGTTTTACCATAACTCTTATTTTTTTTAAAGTGGTCTCCCCCACAACTTTTAATTACTTGGTTTTTTTTTTGTACAAAACTTTAAATAAAAATTCTTCACATTAAAAAAAAAAAAGAAAAGATACCTTTCTCATCTTAAATGAGGTGAATGAAACATGAACCGTTGTAAAGTACAGAAACCCATACAGTCCTTAAAACCTGAAGTGTGGTCTTTTATCTATTGGACTAGAGTTAGATGGAAGAGGTCATCCTCTAACAACGCGAAATGGTAACCTATATAGTCTAAGCGACTCAAGACTTCCTCCAAGTACAAGACACTCATGAGGATCTAGATTATTTAATAGAGCCAGGAGAAATCACATACACATTAGTCTTTCATGCAGAAATAATACATCCTCAATTAGACTGCTTGGGCGGAATTTAAATGTTTTCTCGCACCCAATCTCCCGTCTAAAGTGATGGGAGATCGTGGGGCGATATTCAAGTGATCCCCCCATATCCCGCTGATCGTGCCTATTACTTTAGTCAGGTTTTTCCACTTTACATGGCTAAACCCGACTGATATGGGTGCGATCAGCGCGATAGGGGGGATCAATCGAATATCGCTCTGCAATCTCCCGTCACTTAAAACAATTGAATTCCGCCCAAATAGTCTAGTTGAGGATTTTAGATTTTTGCTGGAAAGACTCTTGATGTGTATAGGGGTCACTTTTCGCGCATTTCAGTTTGCCACCCCCGGGGATAGCGAGCTGAAATGATTCTGCCTGTCGGCAGAAACAATTGAATAGCTACCGGCGGGCGCGATTGGGGGAGCAAACAATTGAATTACACCCTTTGAACAAACTATTTAGCTGTCTCTTTTGACTACCACTGAAAAACCAACCAACAGCCAAGTATCACCTTCCAAATTACCACAAAGTAAAAGATGGTGCAGGTGGCCCACAAGCAACAACAATTTACCTTTGAGGGTGCCCATCTTCAGTTCTTTGAGTATGTCGCACTCCTGACTAATAAAATATAGAGACTTCAAACACATCAGAACCTATCGGAATATGCAATACAGTAAGGGCTATCCGTTCAACCTTCTCCATCAAAGGGGGCCTCTTGGGTTGGTGTAGCACCAAGTTGGGGTAAGTGGCAATCTGGGCTACGACACACACAATCACTATATTCTACAGATGCAAATGGTTTGAGTCCAATTATCTCATTTTTGCATTTAAGGCGCTGCACACCACCTCTTCATTGTGTACCCTCCCTTATGCACAGCTTTGGGACATCCCCAGCATATCCCATGCCTTCCATGGATGGAAATAAAAATGGTATTTTTGCAGTTAGGTTTCTTTTTCTATGGGCGAGATTCAAATGTTTTTCTGCTGGCAGCCACTAGATGGCGCCTAAACAAAGCTATTCAGTTGTAGCTCAGTTTGGGCACGATGGCTGATGGCGTCTGCGTAATCCCCGGGGGAGGTGAGCTGAAATGCACGAAACCAGTTTGGGCACCCAAATTAAACTTTTTACGATCGCGCCCAGCATTTTGGTCTGGTTCAGCCACTTTACGCGGCTAAACCCGACCTGTATGGGCGCGATCAGCGTGAAAAACCAGAAGCAATTGAATATCGCCCCCGCGATCTCCCATCACTTTAGACAGGAGATTGGGCGAGACCCATTGAATATCGCCCGATTACTCCTTTGGAGATAATTCGGCTTTACACTCTTGTTCTTGTGCCTGTTAGTCTCCCTGTCTCTCCTCTCCCTCTGACCCTCAAGGCTTTGTTAGAAAAGTACTGAGCTTCCTGGCGACCTTCCAGGGTATAGAGGGGGAAAAGCTTGAAGTTTTGGAGTTTATTTTAAAAGTCCCTAAGTTTCTATCCTGCACTTCCCCCATGTATACCGTGTCCCCATAGGACTCTGATTCCATTTGTACACAGCAATAAAGTTATTTCTGCTGTGGGGTACACTGGGCTTCACAAGGAATAGACATAGGGGTGTAGAGTAGGATCTTGATCCGAGGCACCAAGAGCTCAGTTTTGTAGTTGGTGCTGCAGTAAGCAGGCACATAACAGAGGGGCTGCTCCAGGCAGCCCTAAGAAGAGCTTTTTTGAAGAAAAAAGTGAAGACTACAAGGGCAGCAGCGGTGGTAAATGTCAGAAGACATTCACTACTGCAGCTCCAGCTCTCCCCAGCGGCGCTGTACACTCCCAAGCCCTGGTTGCCGGGTAACTACAGCAGGAGGCTCCGGCTTTCTTCACGTCAGGCACACACGACAAGGGCTCTCCGGGATCGCGTGGCCGCGCTTCGGGAGGTGGTGAGTGGGTCCCGCTTGCGGGACCCGGTCTTTATCGCGATCCGGCATGGTCAGTGGGAGGCGGGCCGCGCACGCTGGCGGTGGACACTGTGGCAGTACAGGCGATCCCACTAGATCACCAGGGCATGGGTGCAGGTCAGGTTTCCTCTCTAAACCGTTTTCAGTAGCCCGCAGTACCCGGTGGTTTTGCCAGCAGGGGGATAAGGCTTAGACCTGAAGCCCCTCCCCCAGCCCCAAGGCGCCATTTCCCGCAAATGTTCCCGCCCTGGAGCTGCATATCTGTCTCTCCCTCACTCCCTGTCAGTGTCTGGGTGCCATTATCTCTCAGCTTCACTGTTCCTGGGACTGCTTGGGCAAATCCTCCTGTGTAAAGCCGCCTGGTTGTCAGTGCTGTGACTTTACATGAAACTTAAGTATTCTACCTGCCTTTTTAGACAGTGCTAGTTAAGAAAGAGTGCATTTAGTCAGGGTTTTCTAGTACAATTACCCTGTGATATACATCCAGTTCTTACTGTGCAGTGTTATATCTGTTGACTACATAGCTATATATATAAGCTAGTCCAGTGCAGTATTATTGTTAGTAATAACCTCTGCATTGTACAAACTGTGACTATCTGTGTGTGCATTAGATAGCTGAGTGGTGTCCATTTCGTGTCTTTTACTCAACTTGCTATCCCTATATTCTATAACCTGAGGGGGCTTGGTGCGTCAGGTTTTATATTGCTATAGGATTTTCACAAAGATATACTTTAATACGTATTTTTCTCTGTGATTTAGTCACCATATCTCTCCTTTATCTCTGCCAGTGCTGACTACACTGCGCAGGGGTTTGGGTTAGAGGTATTGTGCTGCTGCCAATTGTACTGTGTTACCTGATACTGCAAGTTATATCATGTCTGCTTCTGAGGGTAACGGTTCTGGGGCTGAACACACTGCCGGTGTTGCTGAAGCCACAGATCCCTATGAGGAAAATATAGCAGCTGTGGGATCTGGTTCTGGGGGCTCCTTGCCCCCCAGTGGGACTGTGGCAACGGAGGTACATAATGACCCACCGTGGGCCGCTTTTTCCACGCTTCTACATACGCTAGTTAATAAACTAACACCCCCTATGGGACCCCCAATGCCGGTACAACCGTATGTGGTCCCTGCAGCTAACCCGCCGTGGGCGGACGATTTATCTCCTTAATTAAAGAAGTTGAACCAGTCCCTGACTACTAAAAAGTCTGACCATCGCTCGCCTAAGCCCAAGGGATCCTCTAAGCGAGCGCTTGTCTCCTCACAATCCACTGCTGTCACTGACCCCTCGTCTGATGAAGACGGCACTTACACTGACCCCACAGGTTCTGACTCAGATACTGCTGATGGGGAGGGTAGTTCACATGTGGATGTTCCTGATCTTTTGGAGGCTATTATGTTAATTCTACAGATTACGGATGATCCCGAGCCATCCGTCCCTCCTAAGAAACCAGATAGGTTCAAGCGTCAGAAGGTGGTTAAACAAGTTTTACCTCACTCTGATCACCTAGTGGATATACGTCAGGAACCCTGGCAAAGCCCGGGTACGAAGTTTGTGCCTCAAAAGAAGATGCTGGCTCGCTATCCCCTCGCACCAGAGCTGTCTAAGAATTGGGAAACGCCTCCTCCAGTAGACTCACATGTGGCTAGGATGGTGGTTTCCTCAGCTCTACCTGTCACTACCGTCACGTCTCTAAAAGAGCCTACGGATAAACGTGTGGAGGGTTGTCTTAAAGCGATTTACACCCTCACGGGTGCTGCACAAAGGCCCACTATTGCAGCAACATGGGCTGCAGAGGCTATGGAAGCATGGGCCTTGGAGTTAGAAGCTGAAATCTTTTCTGACCATGCTAGACAATGCTTATCATATATTGTCACAGCTTCTCGCTATATTAAAGAGGCGGCTTCTGATGCCGGTATCCTAGGAGCCAAGGCCTCTACTACGTCAGTCCTGGCTCGCCGGATATTGTGGCTGAGATCCTGGTCTGTGGATCTGGACTCTAGAAAAACCCTGGAGGTACTCCCTTTCAAGGGATATATTCTGTTTGGGGAGGACTTAAATAAGATAGTGGCTGACTTGGCTACTGCCAAGACTGCCTGTCTGCCAAGTACCGCTCCTTCTGTGTCGAAGGCTAAAGGTACTTCCGTTCGCCCCTTTCGTCCTACAGGTAAAGCAAAAGGTTAGGCATACAACAAGCAGGCCCGCACTTCCAAACCTGGTAAGCCAAAGCCAAAAAGAGCCTGGGCGGCCCGTCAGCCAGCTTCCAAGGCCGATAAGCCTGCCGCATGACGGGGCGGGCCTCCCCCTGGGGGATCCCAGGGTGGGGGACGGCTTCTAGTGTATACCCAGGAATGGTTGAAGACCACTTCAGATGCCTGGGTACGGGAAGTCGTCACTCGAGGTTACGCAACAGCCTTCAAAAACCGACCCCCTCATCGATTTTGCCAGACAGACAAAGGCAAACACTCTACATTCGGTGGTACAGACCCTCCTGGATACAGGAGTCGTAGTACAGGTGCCTCTTGCGCAGAGAGCCCGGGGGTACTATTCTCCGCTGTTTCTAGTCCCGAAACCGAATGGGTCCTCCCGGCCCATTCTCAACCTCAAGGCATTGAACAGGTTTGTGAAGGTTTCCAAGTTCCGTATGGAAACCCTTCGCTCTATAGTTCTGGCCTTGGAACCTGGGGACTACATGGTCTCCCTGGTTATACTGGATGCTTACCTGCATATTCCTATAGCAGCGTCACATCAGCAATACCTGAGGTTTGCGATTGGCAACCTCCATCACCAGTTTCGGGCGTTACCTTTTGGTTTAACTACGGCTCAGCGAGTCTTCACCAAGGTTATGGCGGTGATGACGGTGGTACTCTGCCGTCAAGGGGTCAGGATACTGCCGTATCTGGACGACTTGTTAATCTTGGCAAATTCCCCAGAACTTCTCCTACGTCATCTGGATATGACGGTCCGGTTTCTACAAGCCCACGGGTGGCTCATCAACTGGAAGAAATCCTCCCTGGTCCCTGCTCAGAGCATGGTGCACCTGGGAGCGCTATTGGACACTCACAACCAGAGGTTGTTCTTGTCTCAGGAGAAAGTCCTGAAGCTTCAGGACAGGATTCGTTGCTTCCTTTCTCGTCCGCAAGTGTCGATACATTCGGCAATGCAGGTGCTGCGCCTCATGGTCTCAGCATTCGACATGGTGGAGTATGCTCAATTCCATTCTCGCCCCCTCCAGAGGCTGATTCTAGCCAAGTGGGACGGCCTGCCTCACCGGCTCAGGTCTCACATGATCTCATTGACTCCGGAGGTCCGTCTGTCGCTGCACTGGTGGCTCCTGGACCAACGATTGTGCAGGGGCCGTCCCTTCTGGATATCCGACTGGGTCCTGTTGACGACAGATGCCAGTCTCAGAGGTTGGGGAGCGGTGCTGGAGCAACACTCTCTTCAGGGTCGGTGGACCAAGGAGGAGTCTCTCCTCTCAATCAACATTCTGTAGTTGCGGGCGGTCTTCAATGCATTGAACCTGGCCCAGCATTTAATTCAGAACCGTCCTGTTCAAGTACAGTCGGACAACGCCACCACAGTGGCTTACATAAATCATCAAGGCGGCACTCGAAGCCGTTTGGCAATGAAGGAAGTCTCACGGATTCTACATTGGGCAGAACGCCATCTACCGGCCATATCGGCAATCTTCATTCCGGGAGTCCTGAATTGGGAAGCGGACTTTCTCAGTCGTCAGGACTTACATGCCGGCAAGTGGGGCCTCCATCCAGAAGTCTTTCAACTCCTAGTGGAAAAGTGGGGCCTTCCAGACGAAGATCTGATGGCGTCTCGACACAATCACAAGGTTCCGGTCTTCGGAGCAAGGACAAGGGATCCTCAAGCAGCATTCGTGGATGCGCTGGCGGAACCGTGGAGGTTTCGGCTGCCGTACGTGTTCCCTCCGGTGTCACTCCTGCCCAGGGTAATTCGGAAGTTCAAGCAAGAAAAAGGAATTCTGCTTCTCATAGCTCCAGCGTTGCCCAGACGGCACTGGTTCTCAGAACTGCAAGGCTTATCGTCAGAGCGTCCACTTCTACTTCCACAACACCCAGACCTCCTTGTTCAGGGCCCCTGTGTCTACCAGAACCTAGCCCGGCTGTCTTTGACGGCGTGGCTCTTGAAGCTTCCGTCTTAAGGGCTAAAGGGTTTTCTGAGGCGGTCATTCAAACTATGTTGCGGGCCCTGAAACCGGCTTCGGCTCGGATTTACTATAGGGTCTGGCATTCTTACTTTGTTTGGTGCGCATCTAACGATTATGACGCTTCCAAGTTTAGTATAGCCAAGTTGTTGGCTTTTCTTCAGCAGGGCCTGGACTTAGGCCTGCGTCTGGCCTCCCTCAAGGTTCAAATATCTGCCTTGTCGGTGTGGTTTCAGAGAAAAATTGCGACCTTACCTGATGTGCAAACCTTTACTCAGGGCGTGTTGCGTATCCAAACTCCCTATGTCCCGCCTGTGGCTCCTTGGGACTTGTCGGTGGTTTTGGAGGCATTACAAGAGTCTCTGTTTAAACCTCTTGGTTCAGCTGACCTTAAGGGTCTTTCCCTTAAGGTGGTGTTTCTGCTGGCTATTGCTTCAGCTAGAAGAGTGTCGGATTTGGGTGCCTTGTCCTATAGTTCCCCATATCTGATATTTCACCGTGACCGGGCGGTTCTTAGGACTCGTCCTGGATATTTACCTAAGGTGGTTTCTTCGTTCCACCTTAACCAGGAGATTGTGGTTCCGGCACTTGTTTCTCCTGATCTGTCTCCCAAAGAGCGGTCTTTGGATGTGGTACGGGCTCTCCGTATCTATGTGAAGAGAACTGCTTCTATTAGGAAATCTGATTCTCTCTGTGCTGTTTGGATTTCACAATCGGGGCTGGCCTGCTCACAAGCAAACTTTGGCCAGATGGATTAGAATGGTGATTGCACATGCTTATGTGAGGGCTGGTCTGTCAGCTCCTGCTCACATTATGGCCCATTCTACTCGGTCTGTTGGACCTTCTTGGGCGGCCCGCTGTGGTGCGACCCTTGAACAATTGTGCAAGGCGGCTACGTGGTCCTCTGTGAATACGTTCATAGGGTTCTATGCCTTCGATACTGCCGCTTCCCAGGATGCTTCCTTTGGACGCCGGGTTCTTGTGCCCGCTACAGTGCGTCCCCTCCCATAAGGAACTGCTTTAGGACATCCCCTATGTCTATTCCTTGTGGAGCCCAGTGTACCCCGCAGCAGAAAACGAGTTTTATGGTAAGAACTTACCTTTGTTAAAACTCTTTCTGCGAGGTACACTGGGCTCCACAAGGCGCCCACCCTGATGCACTTAGCTTCTTTGGGTTGGTATGGCATTAGCCGCTGACACTTCTCCTGTCGTAAGAGTGTGGTGTATGTGACTACTAACCGTTGTCATCTCTTTTCCTGCTACTGCATTGGGCTGGTTAACTAAAGACTGAGCTCCTGTACAGGGAGGCGGGGTTATAGAGGAGGTGGCGCTATGCATTCTGGGAACAGTCAAAGCTTTTGAGCCTGTTGGTGCCTCGGATCAAGATCCTACTCTACACCCCTATGTCTATTCCTTGTGGTGCCCAGTGTACCTCGCAGAAAGAGTTTTAACAAAGGTAAGTTCTTACCACAAAACTCATTTTTATAATAAACTTGTTTTCCAGCAGATAGATTCTTTGAGCAAGATTCTTAGGAGTAGAGTTACTAAAGCTTCTAATACAGATAAGTGGAGGCGTTGCCCATAGCAACCAGTCACATTCTGTCTATAATTTTCTAGAATGCAATAGAGAAATGATAGCTAAAATTGGATTGATTGCTATGGGCAACATCACCACTTTTTTATTTTGAGGAGCTTTAGTAAATCTACCCCTTAGTTAGCACAAATGGTTATTTTTCCAATTTATAAAATATTGTATGTTTTAATGAATTACATTGACATGAACTATATATGTAAATCTAGGTATGGATTAATAGATCGACAGTATATAGACAAACAGTCAATAGGTTGACACCAGATGTTCGACAGTCAGTAGGTCGACGGGGACAAAAGGTTGACGGTTAAATGCTCAACAGGTCGATATGTAAATTGAAAAGTTGACACTTCTTTTTTTTTTTTTTTCTTTTTTTTTTTAACCCTAAACCTAATACCCCCTTGGTGCTCAATCCTAACCACCCCCTTTCGCAGCCTAACCCCCTGTCAAGTGCCTAACCTTAACCGTCCCCTCCGGCAGCCTAACCCTCCTACAAGTGCCTAACCCTAACTATCATGAAAACCATGTGTCAAGCTTTTCTGTGTCCTTTTGAACCTGTCGACCTTTGACCCTGTACATGTTGACCATTTAACTGTCTGTCGACCGTTTGGTGTCGATCTATTTACTGTCTATCTTCCATCTGGATACCATCTTTATTCTCTTTCAGAAATATTCCACCCTGGATCGCCCAGACAAGGTTTCATAAGCTGAAAAGTTTACATGTCCCAGACTTTAAGAAGTTGAGTTTTTCTGGTAAGTATGCTGATTTTTTTTATTCCTTTTCAAAGCCTTTACAGCATATAAATAGGCATGCAGAAAACAAAATACTGCCATAAGCGCCTGAGTAGTAAAAGTAATGGTATATTCTAATACCCCTGTGCGCTTCCGTAAGGCACTGTGTATGTGCCCTTGGTTACAGAGAAACGAAAAGGAAAGAAGGATAGGGCTGCGCTCATGGGAGTGAGAATAACCAAAAACAGGAGAGCTGACGTAAATGTAACTTTTAAAAAGGATACGGCAAGTTTCCTCTGGGACACATTGTTGCTATCACAGTCACAGTGGCAACATTTGTTTCTAGCATCCAGTACACAGCGGCTACATTTGTATCTAGTACTCAGAACTTTTTATCTTTGCTAACTCCGGAGCTCCATTAGTTACATTTTATTTGTGGAATACTATATGGATGGACAACTTTGTCAATATCCTCATGGTGACCCATTGAAAGTGTAAATTACATTTTTTTTATCATTGCTACTATTCTCTTTGAATTTTTAATTGATTTATGTGGCATTAATAAATTCTTTTTAAAAGTTAATTTTACATCAGCTCTCCTGTTTTTGGTTATTCTCACTCCCATGAGCGCAGCCTTATCCTTCTTTCCTTTTCGTGTCTCTATAAATAGGCATAATGATTATTTTTCATATGAAATATTGTTTATGCTTGGCGAACGCCAAGAGAGGCAATGTGATATAAAATGTTTGTGATAAAGACAACACATCAGTATAACATCAAGGCCCACACTTAGTCTTGTTAGTTAGAAAAAAGATGGTTATCAAAGTGAATTTTGAGACATTAACGCTTCTTTGAATTTTACATGCACCTACTGTATATCCTACACATACTGCCGGCAGCTATTGTGTGGACTGAAACAATATTCACAGGAATGCAGTTTAGCAACTGACCGTGGGCCTGATTCAGAGATGGTTGGTAATGCAGCCGCTCTCTCAGTAGCGGTTGCGGAAATATGCAAATGCCAATCTCAGCCTTCCCTATGTGCTCCACAATGCGGTAGAGTGTACGAGAGCTGAGACATCCACTTTCAGGCTCCGTGGTCTGTGCAGTTGCGATGGAGAGTGTAAACACTCCAGCATCGGTGGCACCATCGACATTTGTAGTAATCTAGGGTCTACTGTAGCTACCCTCTTCAAATCCAACTAAACGTGGTCTCGGAAGCTGTGGATCTGCAGCTTGGAACGCAGCAGCTTTCCCAGACACGACCGTGACACACACGTAACACGCTCATGAAACAGACACTTTTTGCGTTCACTTCTCAGTTTCCACCCTCAAACGCCAAAATCAAAAAAGAAAGAAAACAGTAGGAATTACGCTGAATATATAAAAATAATAATAAAATGTAAATAATTGATCAAATAAGAATTGTCCCACTGGTAAGGCAGTCAATCAAGACACATAGAAAAAAATATATACATTTCTCTGACGTCCTAGTGGATGCTGGGAACTCCGTAAGGACTATGGGGAATAGCGGCTCCGCAGGAGACTGGGCACATCTAAAGAAAGCTTTAGGACTAGCTGGTGTGCACTGGCTCCTCCCCCTATGACCCTCCTCCAAGCCTCAGTTACATTTCTGTGCCCGACGAGAAGGGTGCACACTAGGGGCTCTCCTGAGCTCTTTGTGAAAGTTTTAGTTTAGGTTTATTATTTTCAGTGAGACCTGCTGGCAACAGGCTCACTGCATCGTGGGACTAAGGGGAGAAGAAACGGACTCACCTGCGTGCAGAGTGGATCGGGTTTCTTAGGCTACTGGACATTAGCTCCAGAGGGACGATCACAGGTTCAGCCTGGATGGGTCCCGGAGCCGCGCCGCCGGCCCCCTTACAGAGCCAGAGGTCCGGTGAAATCGGCGGCAGAAGACGATCCTGTCTTCAGATAAGGTAGCGCACAGCACCGCAGCTGTGCGCCATTGCTCTCAGCACACTTCACACTCCGGTCACTGAGGGTGCAGGGCGCTGGGGGGGCAGCGCCCTGAGACGCAATAAATCGATAAAACCTTATATGGCTAAAATAAATGCATCACATATAACTCCTGGGCTATATGGATGCATTTAACCCCTGCCAAAACATATAGAAAAACGGATGATAAGGACGCCGAGAAAGGGGCGGAGCCTATCTCCTCAGCACACTGGCGCCATTTTCCCTCACAGCTCAGTTGGAGGGAAGCTCCCTGGCTCTCCCCTGCAGTCACTACACTACAGAAAGGGGTTAAAAAAGAGAGGGGGGCACAAATTAGGCGCAGTATAAACAATACAGCAGCTATAAAGGGAAAAACACTTATATAAGGTTATCCCTGTATATATATAGTGCTCTGGTGTGTGCTGGCAAACTCTCCCTCTGTCTCCCCAAAGGGCTAGTGGGTCCTGTCCTCTATCAGAGCATTCCCTGTGTGTGTGCTGTGTGTCGGTACTTTTGTGTCGACATGTATGAGGAGAAAAATGATGTGGAGACGGAGTAGAGTGTCTGTAATAGTGTTGTCACCCCCTAGGGGGTCGACACCTGAGTGGATGTACTGTTGAAATTGCGTGACAGTGTCAGCTTTGTATAAAAGACAGTGGTTGACATGAGACAGCCGGCTACTCAGCTTGTGCATGTCCAGATGTCTCATACAGGGGCTCTAAAGCGCCCGTTACCTCAGATACAGACGCCGACACGGATACTGGCTCCTGTGTCGACGTGAAGAGACAACCGTGATTTCCAATAGGGCCACACATTGCATGATTGAGGCAATGGAAAATGTTTACACTTTTCTGATAATATGAATACCACCAAAAAAGGGGTATTATGTTTGGTGAGGAAAAACTTCCTATAGTTTTCCTGAATCTGAAAAATAAAATGAGGTGTGTGATGATGCGTGGGTTTTCCTCCGATAACAATTGATAATTCTAAAAAGTTATTGGCAGTATACCTTTTCCCGCCAGAGGTTAGGGTGCATTGGGAAACACCCCCTACAGGGGATAAGGCGCTCACACGATTGTAAGAACAAGGGCTCTACCCTCTCTTGAGATGGCCGCCCTTAAGGATCCTGCTGATAAAAAGCAGGAGGGTATCCTAAAATGTATTTACACACATACTGGTGTTATACTGCGACCAGCAATCGCCTCAGCCTGGATGTGCAGTGCTGGGTGGCGTGGTCGGATTCCCTGACTGGAAATATTGATATCCTAGATAAGGACAGTATATTATTGCCTATAGAGCAATTAAAAGATGCTTTTCTATATATGCATGATGCACAGCGGAATATTTGCCGACTGGCATCAAGTATAAGTGCTTTGTATTCTACCAGTAAAGTGGTCAGGGATTCCAAACGGCATTTGGAAGTATTGCCTTAAAAAAGGGGATGTACCCTAGGTCGCCTCTCAAAATAAGACGCCGTATTATCAGGCGCAGTCCTGGTTGGCAAGCGGACAAAAGGGTTCCTCTTTTCTGCTCGTGACAGAGGGAGAGGAAAATGGCTGCAGAGGTCAGCCAGTTCCCAGGAACAGAAACCCTTTTCCGCCGCTGCCAAGCCCTCAGTATGACGCTAGGGCTTTACAAGTTCAGGCACGGTGGGGGCCCGTTCTCAGTGAATTTCAGTGCGCAGTGGGCTCACTCGCAAGTAAACCCCTGGATCCTTCAGGTAATATTTCAGGGGTACAAATTGGAATTCGAGACGTATTCCCCTCGCCGTTTCCAAAAAGTCTGTTTTACCGACGTCTCCCGCTGTCAGGGAGGCAGTTTTGGAAGCCATTCACAAGCTGTATTCCCAGCAGGTGATAATTAAGGTACCCCTCCTGCAACAGGGAACGGGGTATTATTCCACACTATTGTGGTACCGAAGCCAGACGGCTCGGTGAGACCGATTTTAAAATCTAAAATCTTTGAACACTTACATACAGAGGTTCAAATTCAAAATTGAGTCACTCAGAGCAGTGATTGCAAACCTGGAAGAAGGGGACTACATGATGTCTCGGGACATCAAGGATGCTTACCTTCATGTCAAAATTTACCCTTCTCACCAAAGGTATCTCAGGTTATGGTACAGAACTGTCACTATCAGTTCAGACGCTGCCGTAGGGATGGTCCACGGCACCCCGGGTCTTTACTGAAGTAATGACCGAAATGATGATATTCCTTCGAAGGAAGGGAATTTTAGTTATCCTTTACTTGGACGATTCCCTGATAAGGGTAAGATCCAGAGAACAGTTGGAGGTCGGTGTAGCACTATCTCAGGTAGTGTTGCGGCAGCACGAGTGGATTCTCAATATTCCAAAATCGCAGCTGGTTCCGACGACTTGTCTTCTGTTCCTAGGGATGATCCTGGACACAGTCCAGAAAGAAGGTGTTTCTCCCGGGGGAGAAAGCCAGGGAGTTATCCGAGCTAGTCAGGAACCTCCTAAAACCGAACCAAGTCTCAGTGCATCAATGCACAAGGGTTCTGGGTAAAAATGGTGGCTTCCTACGAAGCAATCCCATTCGGCAGATTCCACACAAGAACTTTCCAGTGGAACCTACTGGACAAATGGTCCGGGTCGCATCTTCAGATGCATCAGCGGATAACCCTGTCACCAAGGACAAGGGTGTCCCTCCTGTGGTGGTTGCAGAGTGCTCATCTTCTAGAGGGCCGCAGATTCGGCATTCAGGACTGGGTCCTGGTGACCACGGATGCCAGCCTGCGAGGCTGGGGAGCAGTCACACAGGGAAAAAATATCCAGGGCTTATGGTCAAGCCTGGAGACAAAAATATCCTGGAACTAAGGGCCATTTACAATGCCCTAAGTCAAGCAAAAGCCTCTGCTTCAGGGTCAACCGGTATTGATCCAGTCGGACAACATCACGGCTGTCGCCCACGTAAACAGACAGGGCGGCACAAGAAGCAGGAGGGCAATGGCAGAAGCTGCAAGGATTCTCTGCTGGGCGGAAAATCATGTGATAGCACTGTCAGCAGTGTTCATTCCGGGAGTGGACAACTGGGAAGCAGACTTCCTCAGCAGACACGACCTCCACCCGGGGGAGTGGGGACTTCACCCAGAAGTCTTCCAACTGATTGTAAACCGTTGGGAAAAACCAAAGGTGGACATGATGGCGTCCCGTCTTAACAAGAAACTGGACAGATATTGCGCAAGGTCAAGGGACCCTCAGGCAATAGCGGTGGACGCTCTGGTGACACCGTGGGTGTACCAGTCAGTGTATGTGTTCCCTCCTCTGCCTCTCATACCAAAAGTACTGAGAATCATAAGAAGGAGAGGAGTAAGAACGATACTCGTGGTTCCGGATTGGCCAAGAAGGACTTGGTACCCGGAACTTCAAGAGATGCTCACGGAAGACCCGTGGCCTCTACCTCTAAGAAAGGACCTGCTCCAGCAGGGGCCTTGTCTGTTCCAATACTTACCGCGGCTGCGTTTGACGGCATGGCGGTTGAACGCCGGATCCTGAAGGAAAAAGGCATTCCAGATGAAGTCATCCCTACCCTGGTCAAAGCCAGGAAGGATGTAAGCGCAAAACATTATCACCGCATTTGGCGAAAATATGTTGCGTGATGTGAGGCCAAGAAGGCCCCTACAGAGGAATTTCAACTAGGTCGTTTCCTCCATTTCCTGCAGACAGGACTGTCTATGGGCCTAAAATTAGGGTCCATTAAGGTTCAAATTTCGGCCCTGTCGATTTTCTTCCAGAAAGAACTGGCTTCAGTACCTGAAGTTCAGACATTTGTAAAAGGGGTACTGCATATACAACCTCCTTTTGTGCCTCCAGTGGCACCTTGGGATCTCAATGTTGTTTTGAGGTTCCTTAAGTCACATTGGTTGAACCACTCACCACTGTGGACTTAAAATATCATCTCACATGGAAGGTGACGATGCTGTTAGCCCTGGCTTCAACCAGGCGTGTGTCAGAATTGGCGGCTTTTATCATATAAAAGCCCTTACTTAATTTTTCATTCTGACAGGGCAGAATTGAGGACTCGTCCTCAATTTCTCCCTAAGGTGGTTTCTGCTTTTCACATGAACCAACCTATTGTGGTGCCTGCGGCTACTAGGGACTTGGAGGACTCCAAGTTACTTGACGTTGTCAGGGCCCTGAAAATATATGTTTCCAGGACGGCTGGAGTCAGAAAATCTGACTCGCTGTTTATCCTGTATGCACCCAACAAGCTGGGTGCTCCTGCTTCTAAGCAGACTATTGCTCGTTGGATTTGTAGTACAATTCAGCTTGCACATTCTGTGGCAGGCCTGCCACAGCCAAAATCTGTAAAAGCCCATTCCACAAGGAAAGTGGGCTCATCTTGGGCGGCTGCCCGAGGGGTCTCGGCTTTACAACTTTGCCGAGCAGCTACTTGGTCAGGGGCAAACACGTTTGCTAAATTCTACAAATTTGATACCCTGGCTGAGGAGGACCTGGAGTTCTCTCATTCGGTGCTGCAGAGTCATCCGCACTCTCCCGCCCGTTTGGGAGCTTTGGTATAATCCCCATGGTCCTTACGGAGTTCCCAGCATCCACTAGGACGTCAGAGAAAATAAGATTTTACTTACCGATAAATCTATTTCTCGTAGTCCGTAGTGGATGCTGGGCGCCCATCCCAAGTGCGGATTGTCTGCAATACTTGTACATAGTTATTGTTAACTAAATCGGGTTATTGTTGTTGTGAGCCATCTTTTCAGAGGCTCCTTCGTTGTTATCATACTGTTAACTGGGTTCAGATCACAAGTTGTACGGTGTGATTGGTGTGGCTGGTATGAGTCTTACCCGGGATTCAATATCCTTCCTTATTATGTACGCTCGTCCGGGCACAGTATCCTAACTGAGGCTTGGAGGAGGGTCATAGGGGGAGGAGCCAGTGCACACCAGCTAGTCCTAAAGCTTTCTTTAGATGTGCCCAGTCTCCTGCGGAGCCGCTATTCCCCATGGTCCTTACGGAGTTCCCAGCATCCACTACGGACTACGAGAAATAGATTTATCGGTAAGTAAAATCTTATTTTAACATATATCATATATATGAAATAATATGGAATGCAATGTCATCAAATGGTATTCCATATATTGATATACCCACTAAAATTATATAACATGCTGATAAGAATATATATATATATATATATATATATATATATATACATATATATATACATATACACAAAAGGCAGGGGTCCGGCACAACCACTTAGGTAAATAGTACACTGGGTGCCTTCACATGTAAGAGGATAGACTGCAGGGACGGTGCGGCACTCCAATGATTTGCACACAACACAAGACATAATGTATAGTACTATACATTATGTCTTGTGTGCAGATCATTGGAGTGCCGCACCGTCTCTGCAGTCTATATATATATATATATATATATATATATATATATATATTCTCTAACATCCTAGTGGATGCTGGGGACTCCGTAAGGACCATGGGGAATAGACGGGCTCCGCAGGAGACTGGGCACTCTAAAGAAAGATTTAGTACTACCTGGTGTGCACTGGCTCCTCCCTCTATGCCCCTCCTCCAGACCTCAGTTAGAATCTGTGCCCGGCCAGAGCTGGGTGCTTTTAGTAGGCTCTCCTGAGCTTGCTAAGAAGAAAGTATTTTAGTTTAGGTTTTTTATTTTCAGAGAGCTTCTGCTGGCAACAGACTCTCTGCTACGTGGGACTGAGGGGAGAGAAGCAAACCTACTAACTGCGGCTAGGTTGCGCTTCTTAGGCTACTGGACACCATTAGCTCCAGAGGGATCGAACACAGGTACCTAACCTTGATAGTCCGTTCCCGGAGCCGCGCCGCCGCCCCCCTCGCAGAGCCAGAAGTACAGAAGCATGAAGACATCGAAATCGGCGGCAGAAGACTCCTGTCTTCACTTAAGGTAGCGCACAGCACTACAGCTGTGCACCATTGCTCCAGCAGCACACCCACACACTCCGGTCACTGTAGGGTGCAGGGCGCAGGGGGGGGCGCCCTGGGCAGCAATTAAGGTACCTTTTGGCAAAAGAATGCATATATCCAGTCAGGCACTGGATATATGTTCGAGCCCCCGCCATTTTTTACACATACAAGCGGGACAGAAGCCCGCCGCTGAGGGGGGCGGGGCCTTCTTCCTCAGCTCACTAGCGCCATTTTCTCTTCACAGCTCCGCTGGAAAGACGCTCCCCAGGCTCTCCCCTGCAGTATCCAGGTACAAGAAGGGTAAAAAAGAGAGGGGGGCACATAAATTTAGGCGCAAAACGATCACAAACAGCAGCTACGGGGTAATCACTAAGTTACAGTGTAATCCCTGGGTTATATATAGCGCTGGGGTGTGTGCTAGCATACTCTCTCTCTGTCTCCCCAAAAGCCTTAGTGGGGTCCTGTCCTCAGTCAGAGCATTCCCTGTGTGTGTGCGGTGTGTCGGTACGTTAGTGTCGACCTGTTTGATGAGGAAGGATATGTGGAGGCAGAACAAGTGCAAATGAATGAGGTGTCGCCTATGACGATGCCGACACCTGATTGGATGGATATGTGGAAGGTGTTAAATGATAATGTAAGCTCCTTGCATAACAGGTTGGATAAAGCTGTAGCCTTGGGACAGTCGGGGTCTCAGCCCATGCCTGATCCTACAATGCAGAGGCCGTCAGGGTCTCACAAGCGCCCACTATTCCAGATGGTTGACCCAGATGCCGACACGGAGTCTGACTCCAGTGTCGATGACGATGATGCAAAATTTCAGCCTAAAATGACTAAAGCCATCCGCTACATGATTATAGCAATGAAGGATATATTGCACATATCAGAGATAAACCCTGTCCCTGACAAGAGGGTTTATATGTATGGGGAGAAAAAGCAAGAAGTGACTTTTCCCCCTTCACATGAGTTAAATGAGTTATGTGAAAAAGCATGGGATTCCCCTGATAGGAAGGTAGTAATTTCCAAGAGATTACTTATGGCGTATCCTTTCCCGCCAACGGACAGGTTACGCTGGGAATCCTCCCCTAGGGGTAGACAAGGCGTTGACACGCTTATCTAATAGGGTGGCCCTGCCGTCTCAGGATACGGCCGCCCTAAAGGATCCTGCGGATAGAAAGCAGGAAGCTATCCTGAAGTCAATTTATACACATTCTGGTACTCTACTGAGGCCAGCAATTGCTTCGGCCTGGATGTGTAGTGCTGTAGCAGCATGGACTGATAATCTCTCGGAGGAGATAGATACCCTGGACAGGGACACTGTTCTACTAACCCTGGCACATATCAAGGACGCTGTCCTATATATGCGAGATGCCCAGAGGGACATTTGTCTGCTGGGCTCTAGAATTAACGCAATGTCCATTTCTGCCAGAAGGGTCTTATGGACTCGGCAATGGACAGGGGATGCCGACTCTAAAAAACACATGGAGGTTTTGCCTTATAAGGGTGAGGAATTACTTGGGGACGGTCTCTCGTACCTAGTTTCCACTGCTACGGCAGGGAAGTCAAATTTCTTGCCTTATGTCCCCCCACAGCCGAAGAAAGCACCGTATTACCAGATGCAGTCGTTTCGTTCGCAAAAGAGCAAGAAAGTCAGAGGGGCTTCCTTTCTTGCCAGAGGCAGGGGTAGAGGAAAAAAGCTGCACCATGCAGCTAGTTCCCAGGAACAAAAGTTCTCCCCGGCTTCCACTAAGTCCACCGCATGACGCTGGGGCTCCACAGGCGGAGCCAGGAGCGGTGGGGGCGCGTCTCCGAAATTTCAGCCACCAGTGGGTTCGCTCACAGGTGGATCCTTGGGCTATACAAATTGTGTCTCAGGGATACAAGCTGGAATTCGAAGTGACGCCCCCTCACCGTTACCTAAAATCGGCCTTGCCAGCTTCCCCCATGGAAAGGGAGGTGGTGCTGGCGGCAATTCACAAGCTATACCTCCAGCAGGTGGTAGTAAAAGTTCCCCTCCTTCAACAGGGAAGGGGTTACTATTCCACTATGTTTGTGGTACCGAAACCGGACGGTTCGGTCAGACCCATCTTGAATTTAAAATCACTGAACATTTATCTGAGGAAATTCAAGTTCAAAATGAAATCGCTCAGAGCGGTCATTGCAAGCCTGGAAGAGGGGGATTTCATGGTGTCGCTGGACATCAAGGATGCTTACTTGCATGTCCCCATTTATCCGCCTCATCAAGAGTACCTCAGGTTTGTGGTACAGGACTGTCATTACCAATTCCAGACGCTGCCGTTTGGCCTGTCCACGGCACCGAGAATATTTACCAAGGTGATGGCGGAGATCATGGTGCTCCTTCGGAAGCAAGGAGTTACAATTATCCCATACTTGGACGATCTCCTCATAAAGGCGAGGTCCAGGGAGCAGTTACTGATCAGCGTAGCACACTCTCAGGAAGTGTTGCGGCAGCACGGCTGGATTCTGAATATTCCAAAGTCGCAGCTGAACCCTACGAAGCGTCTGCCCTTCCTGGGCATGATTCTGGATACAGACCTGAAGAAGGTATTTCTCCCAGAGGAGAAGGCTCAGGTGCTCGTGACTCTGGTCAGGGACCTCCTGAAACCAAAACAGGTGTCGGTGCATCACTGCACGCGAGTCCTGGGAAAGATGGTGGCGTCATACGAAGCGATTCCCTTCGGCAGGTTCCATGCCAGGATCTTTCAGTGGGATCTGTTGGACAAGTGGTCCGGATCGCATCTTCAGATGCATCGGCTGATCACCCTGTCCCCCAAGGCCAGGGTGTCTCTTCTGTGGTGGCTGCAGAGTGCTCACCTCCTCGAGGGCCGCAGGTTCGGCATACAGGACTGGGTCCTGGTGACCACGGATGCAAGCCTCCGAGGATGGGGGGCAGTCACTCAGGGAAGAAACTTCCAAGGGCTGTGGTCAAGTCAGGAGACTTGCCTGCACATAAATATCCTGTGTCACAACTGAGGGCCTGAGCTGACGGGAGGCAGCCTCAGTTGTAGGGGCTGAGATGTACCGGAACCTGGGAGGTTGTATCAGACCCCTGGACATGTAAGTAACATGAATAATAACTGCCCGAAGGCGTGACCACGACAACTTGGATAAAAGTCAATGATGTTTATTATGACAACTCCGCAACACAGCAGCAGTAAAAGAAAATGTAAAAGTCAGCAAAGAATAAATACAGTTCCTGGGTACTACAGGATGGCAGGAGCCACAGGGCACTGGTAGTGTGAGATAGTTCTTATGATCTTCTAGATGGAAAGTCCTTACCAGGCCCGACTGTAGCAATGGAGATAACCCAGGATTGTGCCAGCTGGTGTTCCAGGAAAAGCTGGGTTGCTGAAGATAAAACAGCTGCTGTGGATACTGGCTGGAACCAGACTGTTGTTAGCACGGAGTGGATACTGGCTGGAACCAGTTAAATAATAAATGAACTTGGGAGCGATGAAATATGAACTGAAATGTAGAACTTGAGAGCGGAGAAATAATAATACCGGTGGAGAGTGGTAAAGTGTAGAAAGGACACCGGCCCTTTAAGGGAAGCTGTACTCTGCTGGAAGCTGAGCTGGAAGCAGGTAATGTTGTAGCTGGAAACAGATGAATCCACAATGGATTGGAGAGTCAGGCTACACCGCAGGTGGAATGCTGGTGCGGGTCTCTATGGTGGAAGTCTTGAGACAGGAGCTGGAACCTGGAAGACAATCACAGGAGAGAGACAAACAGGAACTAGGTTTGACAACCAAAGCACTGACGCCTTCCTTGCTCAGGCACAGTGTATTTATACCTGCAGCAAGGAAGGGATTGGCTAGGCAATTATGCAGATTATCAATACTGAGAACAGATTGGTGGAAATGATCAGCTGACAGAATCCAAGATGGCTGCGCCCATGCAGACACTTGGAGGGAAGTTTGGTTTGTAATCCATGTGGTAATGAAAACAGTAATGGCGGCGCCGGCCACCGGAGACAGGAGGCGCCAGGCTGACAGATGCACATCCAACCACGCGGACACAGCGGAGGCCGCGGCTGACGTAATCGCCACTCAGACACTCTGCATGCAGAAGTTCAGGGACGGCGGCGGAGGCCGCGGGAGACGCCATGCCAGGTGTAATATGGCGTTTACTGTGACAGCGTCCCAGAGTGACAGGAGAGGATACAGGAATGTACACATCAGGATAACAGATGGAATCCGGTCCTGGAGCGCTGAGCCAGCCTTAGGAGGCATCTGATGGGTAAGAAATGGCGTCCAGATACCCGGATCGTGACAGCACCCCCCCCTTTAGGAGTGGCCCCAGGACACTTCTTTGGCTTTTGAGGAAACTTGGAATGGAATCTCCGGACCAAGGCAGGAGCATGGACATCAGAAGCATTGGTCCATGAACGTTCCTCAGGACCATAACCTTTCCAGTCAATAAGATATTGTAGTTGACCGTAACGGTGACGTGAGTCCAGGATCTTGGCCACTTCATACTCAACGCCTCGTTGAGTTTGGACTTTCGGAGTTGGAGGAAGTGAGGAATGAAACCGATTCAAGATCAGCGGTTTCAACAGGGAAACATGGAATGTCCTGGGTATTTTTAAGAAGGGAGGCAACTGGAGTCTGTAAGCAACAGGATTGATGACTTGTTCAATCTTGAAAGGACCGATATAGCGAGGTGCAAACTTCATACTGGGAACTCTTAACCTCAAATTCTTCGTGGATAACCATACCCGATCACCCACCTTGAGAGCAGGAACTGCTCGACGCTTCTTATCCGCAAACTTCTTGTACCTGAACGATGCCTTGAGCAGAGCTGATCGTACGCTCTTCCAGATATTGGCAAACTGATGCAAGGTGATATCCACTGCGGGAACAGAAGTTGCTGGAAGCGGTTGGAACTCAGGGACTTTAGGGTGGAATCCAAAGTTAGTGAAGAATGGTGTTGAAGCAGATGAAGAATGATACTGGTTGTTATGACAGAACTCGGCCCAGGGAAGTAATTGAACCCAGTCATCTTGAGAGGAGGACACATAGATGCGGAGGAAGGCCTCCAAGTCCTGATTCACCCTCTCGGTTTGACCATTGGTCTGAGGATGGTAAGCCGTGGAAAACTTTAGCTTGACTTGGAGGACTTGACATAAACTTCGCCAGAATTTGGCTGTGAATTGAACTCCTCGATCTGAGATAATTTCTTCAGGAAGACCGTGGAGTCGAAAGATCTCTTGTATGAATACTTGAGCCAACTTGGAAGCTGACGGAAGACCGGTGAGAGGAATGAAGTGTGCCATCTTGGTGAACCGGTCAACTACCACCCAGATGGTATTGAACTTGTTGCACATGGGTAAGTCTGTAATGAAATCCATCGACAAGTGGGTCCATGGTCGACAGGGAACGGATAGTGGAACCAGTTGCCCCGCAGGCGACTGGCGGGATACTTTATGTTGGGCACACTTTGGGCAAGATGCAATAAACTCCAAGACGTCCTTTTTCAGAGTTGGCCACCAATAGGACCTAGAGATAAACTCCAGGGTTTTTTGGATACCTGTATGTCCGGAAAAACGGGAAGCATGGGCCCAATGCATGAGCTTCTTCCTTAGCATCGGCTTCACAAAACTTTTCCCTGATGGGGGCGTAGAGTCCATCCCTACCGTGGAGAATGCCAACGGATTTATAATAGGATGCTTGTCTGAAGACTCTGACTCATTTTCTTGCTCCCATGAGCGGGAAAGGGCATCGGCCTTGCGATTCTGAGAGCCCGGACAGAACTGGAGTTTAAAGTCGAACCTGGAAAAGAAAAGTGCCCATCTGGCCTGACGAGGGTTGAGACATCGTGCGCCCTTCAGGTATAAAAGGTTCTTGTGGTCTGTAAGTATGGTGATTGAATGAGAAGCTCCCTCCAACAGATACCTCCACTCTTCTAGAGCGAGCTTGATGGCTAGCAACTCCTGGTCGCCAATGGCATAGTTGCGCTCAGCTGGGGAGAACTTCCAGGAGAAGAAACTGCAAGGGTGTAAATGGCCATCTTTAGCCCTCTGAGATAACACCGCTCCTACTCCAACGGAGGAGGCATCCACCTCTAAGATGAAAGGAGAGTCGATGTCAGGCTGTTTCAGAACAGGCGCAGAGATGAACCTTTGTTTTTAAAGATGAAATGCTTGCATGGCTTCTTCAGGCCACTTGGACGGGTTAGCACCCTTCTTAGTGAAAGCAGTAATAGGCGCCACAATGGTGGAAAAGTCTCGTATAAACTTTCGGTAATAGTTGGCGAACCCTAAGAACCTCTGGACCCCTTTGAGGGTTAAGGGTACCGGCCAATTTTGGATTGCTTGTAGTTTCTCAGGATCCATCTCTAGTCCGGAACCGGACACAATGTACCCTAGAAACGGAATGGACTTGACTTCAAAGACGCATTTTTCTAATTTGCAATAGAGATGATTGACACGGAGACGGGACAGAACCTCTTTAACCCAAAAACGATGTTCCTCTAAATCGTTGGCAAAAATGAGGATATCGTCTAGATAGACCACGACATGACGGTATAGAATGTCTCTGAAGATCTCATTGACAAAATGCTGGAAGACAGCTGGAGCATTGCTCAATCCGAAGGGCATGACGAGGTACTCATAATGTCCGTCACGGGTGTTAAAGGCGGTCTTCCACTCGTCACCCTCACGGATCCGGATGAGATTGTATGCACCTCGCAAGTCCAGCTTTGTAAAGATGGTAGCTCCGCTAACTCTGTCAAAGAGCTCAGTAATCAGGGGTAAAGGATAACGGTTCTTGATGGTAATGTCGTTCAAACCTCTGTAGTCGATGCACGGCCGCAGACCACCATCTTTCTTTTTTACAAAAAAGAAGCCTGCGCCGGCTGGAGAAGAAGAAGGTCGAATGAACCCCTTTGCTAGGTTCTCTTTAATATATTCCTCCATAGAATGCGTCTCAGGCAGAGACAACGGATAAGTTCGGCCTCGAGGTGGAACCTTCCCTGGAACGAGATCAATCGGACAGTCCCATTCTCTATGAGGAGGAAGAATATCAGCAGAAGCTTTACTGAACACATCCGTGAAATCTTGATATGGAGGAGGTGGAACATCAGACGACCTGGGGGAGGAAGAACAGACAGGCAATACTTTAAACAAACATGTCTCAGCACAGGAGGAACCCCATGCCAGGATTTGCGTAGTCGTCCAATCAATTGTAGGATTGTGAAGACGGAGCCATGGAAGGCCCAGGACCACAGGATGTGTGGCTCTTGGAATCACTAAAAAAGAAATAAGTTCGGAATGAAGAACTCCCACTCTCAGACGAACTGGTAGAGTCCTTAAAGAAATAACTGCATCAAAAATTTTGCTGCCATCCACGGCAGTTAAAGAAATGGACGAAGGAAGTCTCTCGGTGGGTAGGGACCACCGTTTAACATAGGCTTCGGTAATAAAGTTCCCAGCTGCTCCGGAATCAAGGAGGGCAATGACGTTCCGATAACGTTGAGCAACTTGAAGCGAGACTGGGAGATTACAATCTTGAGGAGATGGAGAGGAGATCATTACTCCTAGCCGGCCCTCTCCTTGGCGAGCTAGGATTTGGAGTTTCCCGGACGTTTGGGACAGGCATTAATGGTGTGAGACGGAGCTGCACAATAGAGACAGAGAAACTCGGAGAGACGTCTTCGGCGCTCAGCAGGAGTTAAACGGGAACGGCCAAGTTGCATGGGCTCATCTTTAGATGGTGACAGTTGACGAGGAGGAGGAGCAGAAGATTTTGGAGCAGATGATCTTCCACGCTCAGTTGCTCTCTCTCTGAAACGTAAATCAACTTTCGTGCAGAGTGAGATTAGCTCATCTAACTTAGAAGGTAAGTCTCTGGTAGCTAACTCATCTTTAATACGCTCAGATAAGCCATGCCAGAATGCAGCATACAGGGCCTCGTCGTTCCATGCCAGTTCGGATGCCAGGATCTGGAACTGTATCAGATATTGTCCTACAGTACGTGACCCCTGGCGTAAACGGAGAATCTCGGATGAAGCTGAGGTTACCCGGCCTGGCTCGTCGAAGATGCGCCTGAATGTTGACACGAAGGCAGTGTAGGAAGATAGCAGGGTGTCGGACCTCTCCCATAACGGTGATGCCCAATCAAGGGCTGAGCCACTGAGAAGAGAAATAATGTAGGCAATTTTTGTACGGTCACTGGGAAAATTGCCAGGTTGTAGCTCAAACTGAATCTCACACTGGTTGAGAAATCCCCTGCAGAATCTTGGAGATCCGTCAAATTTTGCTGGCGTTGGAAGATGAAGACGTGGAGCAGAAATGGGTAAGGTGGGTGGGGTTATAGCTGGAGTCACTGTGGTTGACGCACCAGACGCGCCTGATCCACGGAGAGTTGTCTGAATCCCATCCAGCCGAGTAGAGAGATCCTGGAGACAGCGGATGATGTGGCCCTGTGCAGCCTCCTGATGTTCTAGTCGGGCTGCCAGTTCTTGCATCGGCCTGGCCGCTTGATCCTGGTCTCCGGCTGGATTCATTAGGTCAGTGCTTACTGTCACAACTGAGGGCCTGAGCTGATGGGAGGCAGCCTCAGTTGTAGGGGCTGAGATGTACCGGAACCTGGGAGGTTGTATCAGACCCCTGGACATGTAAGTAACATGAATAATAACTGCCCGAAGGCGTGACCACGACAACTTGGATAAAAGTCAATGATGTTTATTATGACAACTCCGCAACACAGCAGCAGTAAAAGAAAACGTAAAAGTCAGCAAAGAATAAATACAGTTCCTGGGTACTACAGGATGGCAGGAGCCACAGGGCACTGGTAGTGTGAGATAGTTCTTATGATCTTCTAGATGGAAAGTCCTTACCAGGCCCGACTGTAGCAATGGAGATAACCCAGGATTGTGCTAGCTGGTGTTCCAGGAAAAGCTGGGTTGCTGAAGATAAAACAGCTGCTGTGGATACTGGCTGGAACCAGACTGTTGTTAGCACGGAGTGGATACTGGCTGGAACCAGTTAAATAATAAATGAACTTGGGAGCGATGAAATATGAACTGAAATGTAGAACTTGAGAGCGGAGAAATAATAATACCGGTGGAGAGTGGTAAAGTGTAGAAAGGACACCGGCCCTTTAAGGGAAGCTGTACTCTGCTGGAAGCTGAGCTGGAAGCAGGTAATGTAGCTGGAAACAGATGAATCCACAATGGATTGGAGAGTCAGGCTACACCGCAGGTGGAATGCTGGTGCGGGTCTCTATGGTGGAAGTCTTGAGACAGGAGCTGGAACCTGGAAGACAATCACAGGAGAGAGGCAAACAGGAACTAGGTTTGACAACCAAAGCACTGACGCCTTCCTTGCTCAGGCACAGTGTATTTATACCTGCAGCAAGGAAGGGATTGGCTAGGCAATTATGCAGATTATCAATACTGAGAACAGATTGGTGGAAATGATCAGCTGACAGAATCCAAGATGGCTGCGCCCATGCAGACACTTGGAGGGAAGTTTGGTTTGTAATCCATGTGGTAATGAAAACAGTAATGGCGGCGCCGGCCACCGGAGACAGGAGGCGCCAGGCTGACAGATGCACATCCAACCACGCGGACACAGCGGAGGCCGCGGCTGACGTAATCGCCACTCAGACACTCTGCATGCAGAAGTTCAGGGACGGCGGCGGAGGCCGCGGGAGACGCCATGCCAGGTGTAATATGGCGTTTACTGTGACAGCGTCCCAGAGTGACAGGAGAGGATACAGGAATGTACACATCAGGATAACAGATGGAATCCGGTCCTGGAGCGCTGAGCCAGCCTTAGGAGGCATCTGATGGGTAAGAAATGGCGTCCAGATACCCGGATCGTGACATCCTGGAACTAAGGGCCATATACAACGCCCTAAGCCAAGCGGAGCCTCTGCTTCGAGACCAACCAGTGCTGATTCAGTCAGACAACATCACTGCAGTGGCCCATGTCAACCGACAGGGCGGCACAAGAAGCAGGGTGGCGATGGCAGAAGCCACCAGGATTCTTCGTTGGGCGGAGAATC